>NW_017729006.1:45304999-45346980 GCF_001723915.1 Gavialis gangeticus | reverse complement strand
AGTCCCACCACGTCTCTGTCAGCCCTATGACATCTGGGTCCCTTCTTTTGGTTTCCTTTCTTCATTTTATTCCTTTACCCTTGCTCGATAGGGGCACCCTCGGACCCCAAGAAGAGAGTTGACCAGCTCAAGGGGATTCCAGGCTTAGAGCCTGGGCCAGCTAATTATCCTTCCTCAAGGATAGAGGAGGATACGATAGGGCATGAGGAACATCTACACCGGAAAGACATCCATGTCAATATCTGGTGCCCCACCAGAGGTTGGGTGTAAGGCTGCGGTGTAGGGGAGGAGGAGCCCCATGAACATCCTGCAAGTAGAATGGTCATCCCTTAGGGGAACTTCGAGGCCAAAGCCCACACTGACATAACATTCAAAGCCCTGGCAGGCAAGTTCAGGGAAGGCCAGAGGGACAACCGAAGCCCACCTTGGGGAACCCATGATGCTAGAGAGCATACACCCTCTACCGCCTGGACCAAGGTGGCACGCGAGCAGGCATTCGAAGCCAGATGGGCACAAGTCTCACAAGAGGAGACCCTGGGAGAGCCTTGGCTCAGTTCTGCGACTACTAGCCAAACCCCTCTCTCTCTCTGTCACCACCCTCTAGCTCCTCTCCTTTGGAGCCTTTAACCTCCTGTGGCCAGCTAATCATCTTCTGCAGCTGGTCCACTTCTCCTGGGCAGACTGCCATCACTCTGGACTGCCTACAGCTGGCTGTAGTCCCTGAAAACCTGCAAACTCTTTCAGCTTGGAGTGTGCAGTCTTTCTGCAAGCCTTTTCCAGCCAGCCTGCTACACCATGATATAGACATCTAGGCTATGGTATGAAAGATGTTTGTGGCAACACCTCATTTTTTCCACAACTTCGGTCTCTTGTTTCATGCCTTCCTTGCAAGTAGCAAGGTGCTACCCTAAAGCAGTGTTCATTCTTTGTAACCTCAAGACACTCCTTGATAGTCTTGAGGCACCCCTCAGAAAATGCCAGCTCTTGGTTTTCACTCATTTTTTGACTACAGGAAAAGGACTAAAGCAACTCTTCTGTTGCAAAGAATTCAGACCACAACAGGGTAGAATGTCTGGGTTTATCTTTTGAATTATGTCTTGAGAATCTATATCTCTGGCTTCATTTTGTGAACCATGGCATCCTAGTTAAGAATCACTGCCCTTGAGCAGTGGCTTTCAACCTGTGATCTGCAGACCCCTGAGGGTCCACAGACTATGCCAAAGGGGTCCATGAAAAAAATATGATGAGTCAAAAGTATGTGAATACCCACACTTACAAGTCAAAGGGGTCTACATCTCCAGTCACATTTCCAAAGGGGTCCGTACCTCCATTTAAAAATGTCTAGAGGTCCACAAAGGAAAAATGTTTGAATACTACTTTCCTAGCACACAGGGAATCAAATACTATTCTCTTTTCTATATATATTCCCTGAAGTGCTCCCTTAATGTAGCTGTTTCATACTCAGAAGCCAAGTTTGTTTTAGCCTTTCCCTTCTTAAATCCCAAGTTCAAGTGCTGGATCTGGTCACCAGTACAAAAATTAATTGGTAGTACTGGCTTTCATAAGTGTTAGCCTATATAGCACCCGCTGTTACTTTCAGACACATTCTTTCCAGTGCAATTCAGTTGGTAATTTTATGATCAAGAGAAGTTCAGACTAGCAGAGGAATTGCTAGGTCAGGCTTGATGCAGAGAGCAAGTGTTTGCAAGGGAGAAGTGTTTGCACAGAGCTCTCCTTCTGGGGCAAAAACAATCTGAAGAGGTTTGAAGAAGAAAAGGCCAAGAGACAAAAGTCAACACTTTTGCTTGTTCTTTTAGTGTATTTAATAGTTGTAGTTGCTGTATAGCATCAGATGTGCTGCTACTCTGCTGACTGACAGATGGAAGAGAGGCAGGAGTGTGGTAACTTGTGCTTTTACTGAACAGGACCAGAACCAGAACCAGAAAAGTAGTGACAGTTCATGACTGTGAACACTCTGATTTAACAGCAACAACTAGGGCTGGGTTAAATACACCTACAGCCCTCATGACAGGTAACAAAACTGGCTTGAACTTCTACCCAGGAGACTAGAAAACTAAACCCTTCCTTAGTGCTTTGCACAACCAGAGCTTCCCCACTCACCAGCTGTCTGACCAGGTACAAACAAGGAAATCTTTAAAGGAAAGTGAGCACAATCCATGGACCTGGGAAAATTCATCAGATAAACACATATGCAAATAAAGGTAAAGTACAGGTCCCCTTCCCAGTACTCATCTCACCTGTCAGGCACTAGCCCCTTGGCTGCATTACCACATGCATTCACCAATCGCCACTCACAGTTCAAAACAAATGAATGAGTTGAAGTCCAATTGTTTTGTTGTAGGTCATAGCCCAGTCCCCAAAGAGTTTCTTGTCTAGTCTAGAAAGAGAAAGCACCAGCTAATTTAACTTATTAAATCAGCTTTCTGGATGTGTTGGGTAAACAGAGCTCACTGGAGTCCACTCAAGCTGTTGCTGTTCTCCCCTCTGTCTTTTCATAAGAAAACTTTAGACAGCATCTGCTCTGACACAAGAGAGGAATCACAATTGCTTAGGCCTCTTAAGATAACTTGAAGTTATTTAAAAATAGGCCTTTGAAACAAAGTAAGAGCTCCTGCCTCCCACAAGCATCTTTGGGAGACCAACAAACCCCAAACTCTATGTAACAAAATGTGGTGACTCTCCCCGTGTTCGCTAGCAAAATAATGAGTAGGTATCATATGCAAATGAAACATTCTGTGGAAACACTTTTTTCATTTTACCAATAAAAAGAGTAGAGGGGTCTTCTGGCTAAAGGGTTTACACTGCACTCATGCTTTGTTCACTGCATGTACTGCTGACCATTATTATGTAACTAAGGCACATTTAATCAACTATCCCAGTGCATGCCAAATTTATCATTAATCACAAGTGTTTTTTGTTTGTTTCTTAGTTTTTGAATCTATGATATATTTATACTATTGTAAGAAAAGAGTGGAGACACAAAATTAATAAAATCCAGGGAGGAGTTACCCCTGAAAAAGACAGCGGCAGACACCACTGTAAGTTACACCATGATAACTGTCCTATGTCCACAATTATCTCATGGGTTACCTTTTTGCTTAATACCAACAGGCCCGTTGCCACCTAGTGCTGCAGTGATAGGACACAGCTACACAAGACACGTTAACATGCATTAGCCTAATTTACAGATGGAGAGAGAGAAAATATTATTTGGGGGAGCTGATTGCATGAGAGTACCTGCACACCACCTCCCGCCCCCCGCAGCAGGTAAGTCTGTTGTGGGAAATGGGCATGCGGGGGCAGATCAAGGCCCCCACAGTGCAGGAGGGAGTGGGACAGAAACAATGCTGGGGTAAATGGGGCCTCAGGGTGGGCTGTGGGACTTTTGGAGCCACAGACAGCTCATTCAGGAGTGCAGGGGGGGGAAGGGGGGGCTCCTGCTGCTGCTGCCGCTTGCACCCTGGTGGAGGCCTGAGGAGCACATGCCCCACCAATCTGAGTGCTGGGTGAGGGTGGGCTGCTGCTGCATGCTGGACCTCTGTGCCCGACTGCAGCTGCCCCAGGAGTGGCTCGACACCATGTTCCTGCTGCTGCCAGGCTGTGCCCCATCCTCTGACCGCCCAGCAGCAGCAAGCACATGGCATCACGTGGTCTTGGGGCAAAGGCAGTGGGGTGCAGAGCCCCAGCATGCAGCAGCATCCCACCTTTGCCCCTTACCCCTTGCCCCATGCACAGATAAGGGGTGCATGTGCCCCACCCCCTGGACCTCTGCCAGGGAGCACACGGTGGCAGGAGTCTGCCTGTATCTTTGGATGAGCTGCCTGGGGCTCCAATAGTCCCATGACCTGCCCCAGGGCCACATTCACCTCAGCCCTTGCCTCTGCCCCACTCCCTCCCACACTTTGGGGGCCTTAATCTGCGCCCCCCCAAGACTCTTCTCCTTCACAGACCAGACTGCAACTTGCCTGGCTGCTGCACTGGGCAGTAATCCACATGCCGGAGCTGTGATTCTGGCTGGCTGTGATCCTGGCTGTATGTCTGAGTGTTCGTGCCGCTCCCTTCTGCCCTGCTACAGCATCCCAGAGCCCATGGCTGGGCTGCCCTGTGGCCTCACATTTTGGGGGGTGGGGGCTAAGTTCCATTAACCCCGGCCATTTGCTGCCTATCTTTAATAATCAGTATGGGCACACATCTACATGTGCATGCCCTTACTGCACAGTAAAAATGGCTAATTATGACTAAATTTGATACCTGCATTTAGTCATGATTAGTTAATGCACATTAATGCATGTGTAGATGTGACCCAGCACAACTTAAGTGCTGGGTCTGCCCAACCACTAGGGGGCCACCTGAGCCCAGCACCAGGGCTCCTGGCTGGCTGCCTCTCCTGCTCCAGGTCCGGACTGCTCTCTGGCAGCCTATTGCAGCCGGGTATAAAAGCCTAAGACCATTTTGTGCCTTGGAGCATGCTGCATTCCCTAGGACCAGTGCAGGCCTTGTGTGCCCCCCTAGACAGGCCACAGGCTGCCTCTGCCTGGCCTGCCCCCTTTCCAGAGTTGCAGCTTGGCCACTGGCGAGTGTTGCAAAGGGCTGCAGCTTGCTGCACCTACTGCCCAATCCTGATATTCCCCCCAGGGCTTCTGGCTGGTTGATTCTGGCAGGGCTGCTCACCCCCAGGGTGCCTCCTGTTCTTGCAGGCACTGTTGTGAAGTACTTCTTCTGCATGGCTCCCAGTCCCTGGCTGTGCCCCTGCAGGTGTCCAGGGCTGGCATCACAGGGACAGCTATGCAGGCTCCCAGAGAGCCAGCATGGGACATCATGTCAGCAAGTTCCTCCCCATTAAGCCCCAACCCCACCCATATATGCATACCTGTGCCAACCACCTGGGCCCCCAACTGGACCCAAGAAGATGTTGGTGACCTTATGGTGCTCTAGGGCAGTGCCAACGTGCAGAGGCAGTTCACGTGGGGTGGGCACTCAAATGCTCACATTTATGAGGTCCTGTTAGGCAGGATGTGGGAGTGAGGACACTCCTGATCAGTGCGGCAGTGCCACATTAAGGTCAAGGCCTTGCAGACACAGTGGATAGCTATAACCAACTACAACCATCAGTCCAATCATGCCTGCAAGACCATGGCCTTTATGTGGGAGCTGATCTGCATTTTGGCACCCAGGACCCAGGCCTCACCCCTGCAAATGTCACCAGCATGGGCAGCTTCCTTCATCTCCCACCCTGACCTGACCCCTCTGGTGATGTCACCAGAGGAGGGGCCCTCAGGCCTTCAGTGCCACACCCCGTCCTCCTCCCTGGCTGCTCACCCTCAGTGCAGCCCCAGACTCCACCATGAGGAATGGCCAGCATCATCACCACCGGCTGACAGCAGTGCCACCACCTCCCAGGGAGGGAGGGGTGGTCCTGGCTGGACTTTGTCCTGCTGCACACCACAGGCTGTAGACACTGGGCACAGCTAGTTGCCCATGCCAACAGGGAGGCCCACACCGAGCCACCAGCCTCACCAGTCCTGGACATATGGTAAGTACTGCACTGGGGAGAGAACCCTCCTGGCCCCTGCCCCCTCTTCCTGCCTGGCCTGCCTGCAGTCACCTGGCCCTGGGTTCACCCCCTCCACAGCATGCAGAGAGGCAGGACACAGTTCAGAACTTTATTGAGCAGCCGGTGTCCCCACATCTGGGTGGGCACAGGCTTCTCACATCCTGAGGAAAGCATCAATGGTGGTGGTGGCAGCAGGGGGCAGGGATGTGTAGCTCTTTCACAGGTTGCTTCCCAGGTGGCAGTAGAGGTTGTGGGGCAGCCTGGGTTTGCTCCCTGCACCATCGTTGTGCAGGTCACAAAACAAGAGTGCAGGTGTGCCCAGGGCACCAGGAGGATCATTATCAACAGGGCATAATGGCTCAGGCACCCCTCAGCCTGCACAAACAGCTGATTGTACACTACCTGGGGAACACATAGCAGGGGCACTCTAGGGGAACAGCAGTGGTGCGGGGTGGGCAGCTCCAGGGCACCTCCCCAGAGAGGCCCCCATTGGGAGGATGGGGGTGTGGCCAGCCACTCGCCCAAGTTCTCTGGGAGCCCCATGCACACCAAACCTGGGCATAAAGATGGGCATAAAGCTGCCCGGCCAGCTTACCATGGTCCCTGGGCACCCATGCATGGCCAACTCCTCATCTGACACCAGGCAGTGCGCGACCCCTGGTGAAGAGCAACTTATCTCTGAAATGTTGCACACTCTCACAAAAGGCTTCTGTCTCTTGCCTCTGCAGGGCCAACATCTGCACATGGGGAAGAGCCCACCATCCCCAGAGAGGATGTGGTCTCTGGGTTGCTGCCAACCACTGCTGGAGCTGTTTGCATGTGCTGGCTGTACTAGTGGTGCACCATGAACTGGACCCTTCTGCTCCAGTGGCTAGTGGCAGTGGCAGAGAAGCAGGAGGTGCAGAAGCAGGCCTGGCAGGCAGAGATGGTTACCCAGGAGGAGGCATGGGACTGGGAACAATGGGACCACTGGACACAAATGGAGGCCCTGGAGCGGAAGGGCTTAGAGCTATTCCAGCAGCAGGGGGACACTGACTCCCGGGCCTTGGACACCCTCCTAGGCCTGATGGCTGTGTCCATGCCCCTCATTACCCCACACTTGCCAATAGCCCTACAGAGTCACTGGGTCCTAACCACTGCCCTGTAGCAGGCCCCTGCCTCAGTCTGGGAGGAGGTCCTCAGGTACCTCCTGCCCACTGTATCCCTGGGCACAGCCCCTGCCCTGGACCTACCACCACCCACCTGGGCCCAGCTCCACTGCTCTCCCCTGTAACACATGCCCAAGGACCCAGCCATGCATGATGCTGCCACCCACTGGGGTCACCGCAGCTCCTGGACCTGCAGGGGAACATTCCAAGGTAGGGTTGTTGGGCATTTACCTCTGGGCTCCACCCCCTAGACCTCCCCTCCCCACCACAGCCCCCCATTATGGGCTCAAAAACCAGTGATATTGAAAATAGTTTTCTGATTATAAATAGTTTTCCAATTATAAATAGTTTTTTGATTGTAAGTGGGTTTTTTATTGTTGGTGGGTGGGGAGGGTGATGGAGAGGCTCTGTTGGTTGAGGGGAGAAGGGGCTCTGTGTGTTGGGGAGGGAGGTGGGAGGAAGTGGGTGGGTGTTAGGAAAATACATTTTTTTTTTGTTTCAAACATGTGGGTCCTAAGAGTGGTGCTGGGTGTGAGCAGAGGGAAGGGGTATGTGGGCAGGGGGGCTGGAGTGGGGAGTACAGAAGGAGGGAGTCAGCCAGGGCCTCCTGTACCCAGTGTCCTGGCCCCTATTGGCTGGTGCATAGCTCTCCTGGGGTCTGCTGGGGCCAGCAGGGCCAGCACTATGACCAGAAGCACTGGTCCTTGTTGCTAGGGGCAGGGCTAGATTAGTGGGGTGCTGGGCATTGCTGGTAGGGGTAGGAGCCGGGGCAGGGGCTGGAGCAGCCTTGGCATGGGGAGACAGGGTGGGAAAGGATGGAGCTGCTGCATGCTGCTCCTGAACTGGACATGTGGCTCCTGGGCAGGGAAGGGGCTGGCCAGGGATTGGAGGTTGGGGCTGTGTTTCCAAGATGGCTGCCATGTGCGGGCAGTTTGCTCTGGCTTCAACATGGCTGCCCAGTGCTGGCAGCCATATGGATGTGGCCAGAGACTGGAACTCCCCCCCAGTGGGCACAATGGCACATGGAAGGGCTGGAGAGACTTGGCACTAGATTTGGTGTCAAGTCTCTGCACATGTAGATATCTGCCAGACATCACTTACTGCACATTAACTAAATTTATTTGCACTTAAACTCACGTGCAGATCCTCCCATATAGTAACACCTGCTGAGAAGCTATTCCAGAATAACTGGTTGTCTGTGTTCTGGATGCCAATGTAATTTACATCAACATACTAAATTGATTTAAATTACCCAGATGTTAACATGTTGGGTATCCAGGCCCTTAGTGGGCTTGCCATTTAGTTGTACCATCCCACATGCATTCTCTGAGAGAATCCATGGAATAAAATGGAAGTTGCTCCAAAATTTGCATCTGATCCCAAATTCACTGCAATCAATGGAAGTATTCTCTTAGATGTCAGGGTATGAGGCCCAACATGTCTGTAGTTGTGTTCGTTTTGTACTGGTGAGCAAGGAGGCAAAAGCTAAGCTGTCTCTAATTGCTAGGGCTTTAAATATGTATTTTTTTCTTGTATTAATAGATTCAAATAAATTAGAAGCAAGATTTGTACCCTTTTCTGGGCAGGTGCTACATACTTGTTAGTATTCCTTTGCCTTCAAGTCTGTCTGGCACTAAAGACCATTACTGAAGCTGCTGGTGTTTACGGCTGACTTGGTTTCTTGCTCCTCTGCTTTCACTGATGCTATGTGCATCCAAAAGTCTCCAGGACCCTTTGTAGAGATTACACCAAGGGCTAATTTTCATTGTTTCCCTACTGCTTGCACCTGGGTCAACTCAAGCAGAAGGTAGTTTTGTTCAATCAAATGTTTCAACATGAAAATGTTGATTCCACTAGGTACTGACATTCAAGGTCAATCTGTGTTGGTTTAGCCTAAGTTGGTCTATACTTACGAGAGTGGTTGGTAACATAGCTGGCTGAATGATTCATTAGTTGATAAATTTAGCTATCTTTCTTCTTTGAGAATCATTCACAAACATATCTTGAATTTTGTTATTCTCTATGGGGTAATTTTTTTGGTAAACAGTCAAGATGAACAATTTGCAGCTTGGAAGTTGTCCCTGAAGCATTCATTTTGAGTAGCAGATAGTCATTCCACATAGTATAACTGGTCACTTTGTAGTTTCTCTTGCTTCTTGATAGGAATGAAGGTTTTGAAAGAGGAAATTAACATGTAATATTCAATGAATACAAAATTACCCTTCTTGTATAAATACAGGTCTTTGTACACATTATTTCCAAACAAAAGTTCCCCTTGTGTCCAGCAGATAAGGAGACATGACTATGACAGACTATCCACTTTAATTCCTTATGTTATAATGCTGTTTCTATGCAGTTTTAGCCATGTTTAGTGGTAGCCTTCACCAAATGCCAGAAAACACAAACAGAGATTTCATCTTGAATACACAATCTTTTATAATGGTTTTGAATACAACAGAATTATGATGTGAGCAATGTGTGACTGTCTTATTTTCCCATGGGGGCTGGGGTGGCACAAGCACTAACATGCATGGTTGAAGAGGTTGCAAGTTTGAGGCCATGGTGGGAACACTCACAATGTGGCCCTATCAGATTCCAATGAATCTGTAAATTCTGGTGAATACCTTCTCAAAAGGACATGAGAGAGGAAAGGAAGGTTTCCAGTTTTACCCTTACTGTGAGCTCGCTATTAGTCACAAAATAGTTGGACTTAAGCAGCCCTGTACTATAATAACTGTAAATGTCCAGCATTTCTTTCAGATGCTTTCATATATTTTCTTCCCTCTGGTGTTTAAAAGAGAGGACAGTATTCTGGAGAGTGAACTTACAATAGCTGCAATTAAAACACCGAAACTAGTATGTGCTGTTGTATAGAAACTACTGACAATAGACCCTTACTAGTGATCACTGCATGGAGCATACTGTATGCAGCAAGGCCTCATATTGGAGGAACTACAGGAAGAAGAAGAGTAAGCACTGGAAATTGGGACAGGAGGCCAGACTAGTGCCACCAGTTTCTCTGGTGGGAGGAGGACCAGGTTGATTCCCTACCAGGCCAGTGCCCACCTTACTGAGATGCACAGCTAAGCTCCCTCTTGTCTGTCCTCCATCTGGCCTGATGTCTTTCACTCTTTTGCTGCTTTAGTGTTAAGGAAACCTAGACCCCACATCTCCCATACTCTGGCATTTACTTCCAGGCTAGTGGGTGAAAGGCGGGTAGCATCACTGCTACCGTGTCAATGTTAAGCCCTTGCCAGGCATGACTTTTTACAGACTAAGGATTTGGGACTTAGTATGGAATTGATTCACATTCCCAGAAGGAAGTGGATAGTAAGTAAGCCTAAGTGGAATCAAACACATCAGAGGGCCATACTGGATCACTACTGACCATGTGGCTCAAAAGCCAACTCTTGTTGCCAAGGGATTGTTCCAGATGCACAAGGAACCTATGTCTCCCAGCAGAATTCAGGCTTCTGTGCAGAGTGGAGTAGGAACAAGTTTAGTGACCTAGATCCCTAACAGCTATGTAAGTGCCACTTAGACATCTTGGAGGCAGAAGAGGATTTGGGTCTCAGTCTTTTTTAGCTTACAGAAAAAAAAATGTTTGGGCAGAATCTGCAAGTGCTTGCTTGGTAGAATATTTCTAATGCTGGAAGGCTCTTTAAGCTAGGAGGCACAGTCATAATACATTTCACCATATTAAGAAATACGTTATGAAATACCGAAGCTAAATCAGTGATTTTCAATCAAGGTGTTGGAGCACCCTGGGATGCTGCAAAATCTTTTGAAGTGTTGTGGGGGGTGTAAGGAGATAAGAAGGTGTGAAGGAAGTAAGTGTAGGCTCAGGCTTGTTCCTGCCTGGCCATTGCCCTGCCCCTACTGCCAGGCCCCTCTGTCACGAGGTAAACACTGTAATAAATAAATTAGTTTTTGAAATGGGGTGCTGTTCAAGTCACAAAAGTTATGGAGGGGTGCCCAGAGTCAAATTAAGGGTGCTTTGAGTCAAGAAAGGTTGAGAACCACTGAGTTAGATGAACTCAAGCTAGAAATAATGGGTATTATTTTAAATGTGAGAGGCAATAATTCTTGTGGCTGATACCATTTATTAGACAGACTGTATGGTTGGAATAGACATAGACAAAAAACAGGTTGAATTTGTGGGCTGAATTTCTAACCTATATGAATAAGTACTATTTTTATTCTTCCCATGTATGAGGTGGGAAGAATAAAAACAGTACTATTAGTGGCCCTAATAGTACTACTAATAGTACTAATATATAGTAAATAATAAATAGTACTACTAGTACTGTTTCATTCACATGAAATAGTAATCTTCTTTTCCCTACTTTTTAGGAATGTCTGTGTGCTTATAGGGCTGTCAATGGATACAGCTGAAAAGCAGTCAGATACCCTATGTACACAGTAGAAACCCACACAAACATTAAAACTAGGCAAACAGTGAAAACAATTACTTGCAGATAACTCATTTGCTGAGAAAATATCCTGAATACATTATTCAATGAGCAATATCTTAGTACCTATAGAAACAGTCATCTAACTAAAATCTGTCCTTGTAAATAATTGCTTTGCCAACTGACTGGGGAAATGAGTGGATAAAATGTATCCTGATGTTGTTTGACCAGCGCCACAGAATATATGTAGTGCCAGACTAAAGCTGTACTATTACTCCTACTAGTGGCAAGAGTACAGACTTTGCAGCCAGAGGCTCCTGCAAGGAGGTTGATAAGGGGCTGAGATGTATTAAGAGGCTCTAGGATGACATTTGAGTTCCTGAATCAGAATTTCAGCATGGCAGTAACTCCATGCCCCAGCTCTGTACTGTCACTGCCCCATGATCCTAGCCCTGGCTGTGGCCATGGCCCTGGCTTGCTCCCAGATGCTGCTTCCTAGATGCCCATGGCTCCATCCCATCCACCCAGCTGAGTGTGCCGTGCCCATGGTGTCCCAGGCTGGCTTCCACAGGGACTCTGTCTGCTCCGTCTGGCACCCCTGGTTCAGGGCAGATGGGCTGAAGTGGATGGGCAGTAGGGCTGTGCGAAATTTCACTGGCAGTTTCATTTCAACTTGTTTTGAGCTCGAAACACCAAAATTGAAATGAAATACAGAGCTTTGAAACAGCCTCAAAATGAAATGAGGTAAGTCAAAATGTTTCGAAAATTTCAAAACATTTTGAGTTTCAAAGCTCAAACTGGGCTTGCCTGCAGGGAAACAGAAACTAAAGTAAGGAGGGGGAAGGGAAGGGAAGGAGTGCTCTCATTATTGACTGTGTAGCTGGCCAGTGACTGTCATCCTTTCCTGAGTTCCCTTCCAATCCCAGTGCTCTGGGGGAGGGATGGAAAATCTGCATAAAAGGCAGCATTGGTTGAACTGCTCTGCCTTCTGCCTTGGTGTCAATTGAGTGAGAGTGCACCTTAACACACACATGGGGTCACCTACCCATGTCACAAGTGTTGCTTGTCAGCAGCTAGAAGTGCAGGGCCCCAGAACCCAGAAGCCCTGCATCTATCTCCTTGACAGCTGGCAGGCTTCATGGCCTCAGCAGGGGCTAGCATGCCTGCAGTTTTCACCCTGCTGCGCTTTAACCCACGCACACAGTGTCACCCATGTCATGAATTTTGCTTGTCCGCAACTTGAGGCGCAGTTTCTCTAAAACCTCTGCACCTATCTCCTTGAAACATGGCAGGCTTTGTGGCCCCAGCCACTGTGCTGGCATGCACCCAGGGATGGTGGCACCAGCTACATGCACTATGGCCTGGGCTTCCCCTTGTGCCTGGGCTGGGTGGGGCTGAGAGTCTTGTCACAGGCTGGATAAAATTCCTTGGCAGGTTGGATGCAGCCCATAGGCCATATTTTGCCCACCTCCACTGTAAGTGGTGTAAATCAGAATCACTTTTTTATCAATGTTCTTTTCCTGAATGGGGGTTTCATTTACAAATGTTCTGTCCCAAAGCACCAAAAACTTTGGGCATCCAACTATTGCTGTGACACAGAAATAATACAGACAATATTGTCCAGAAGGGAAGAAGCTAAGGCAAAATGTCAAAGCTCATACATATTAAAATATATTTCAGGAGATTTGTTTTATGATGGACCAGGTTTTCAAAGGCTTTTTGATACCTCACAATGCAGAGAAGACCCTGGTGGCATTTTGAGGAGCATGTAAGCAAGTGAAACACCTCATTCCCTTTGATGTCAATGGGAGTTAAGCATCTACTTGGCTTAGACTCCATTTTCAATCACATAAGCAACTACCTTCTTCACATTAAGGCTCCATGTACCTTTGAAAAGCTGGGCCAATGTCTTTTTATAGCCCCCAGGTTCGTAATGTAGTGTGCTACTCTTGGGTCTGTATTGGGTTCTCTCTCAAAGCTGCCTGACATGTAATCAGCCATAGAATTAAATGCTTATGTGAGGGGTCTTCAAACTGTATGTAAAGACAAGTTCTAATCTTTATTCTACCAAAATATGAATGGGACCTCCGGAGGTCTGTATTAGATGCTCCTTTTTCTTCTTTTGTGTTTCTTCTGCAGTGTTAATAGGATTCACAAGAGGGAGGCTAAGCTTCTGTACAAGTTAGAGCATTTGAGGAACTGCTCCAACTTAGGTCATTGGTATAAAGTCCAAATGGATTCATATGTTTGAAGATGTCCCATGGGATTTTCAAAAGGAGGCACTTAACCCTAACTGGGAACTTATGAAAAATCTCTGTGGGCTCATCTTTTTCTTTACCTGCTGCTGCCTAGACACCATTAAAAATCTGACCTTTTCTGTCTTTGCATCAGTAGTGGACAGATGAACCAGAGCTTTTTCCCTGACATACTCAGTCCCACCAATTCATGACTGGGGCCACAAACATGAATTTACTCAGGGTATTCAAATATGTTCATGTTCAGGCATTAACTTTTATGTCTTGTAAACTACCGTTATATAAACTTTTGGCAATTGAAGTTTCTGTAACTTCCATCTGGACTTTTGATTCCATAGCTGTTAGAATGAATACTGTGCAGTACTGAATATGTTGGGCAAGACTGTTGTTTGGTCTTCTTGTGTCTCAAATTTCAAACTGAAAAGGGAATATGTGGGGTTCACAGATCAAATATATTGTAACATGTTTTAAAAGGACCATTTCTGACCATGCTAGGATGTCTGTCCACTTTTGCAAAACATTGTGCATATTTTAATGGAAGCATATTTACATGTTTTGTCCAACTGTTCCAACTGACAGAATACACACAATATTTTCACTTATTTCAAATCTTACAGAAAATTTTAATCATTTTGTTTATGTAAATCAGGTATATGGCACTGTTTTTCATTTAGCACAATTGCACTAAAATGGATTTTAGCTATTTTAAAGAATGGTGTTGTAAAGTGTTGGTGGTATTGCAAGGTATACAGAGTGTGTCAGATAGATGGTCACAAAAATACCTTAAACAGCACTCAACTTACACCAGACATAATTGTTTGGCCAGTTTCACTCCATCTTGTCAATTGCAAAATTCCTACTGACTTTTCTATGTGCAGGATAAGTTAGTGTGGCATAAATTCATACTGGGCACATCTACACATGTAATTAATGTGACTGAATATACACTGACTCGATCTGAGCTGGAGAAAAATCCAGACATCACTGTCTACACGTGGTTAGAAGTGCAGCAATTTACTGCGCTGCTGGATACCACTTGTATCTGATGGGACCATTCAGCAGTGCAGTAAATTAGTCTACTGCACCCTACTTGCTGCACATGTACAGACAGTGATACTTTACTGTGCAGCAGATTAGTCTTCTACACAATAAATCATGTCATGTAGATGTGCCCACTGAGACTACATTGAGGATGCATAATTTCATCAAAGAGAAGCACACAATTAAATATTTTCCCAGGAAAACAGATAAAATATCCATTTTATTCAGGTATATTTTTTATTATGCTTCTAAAAATTAAAACACTTAGCAATTCTGGTTAATTTTCATGTAACTGATTCACCTTCCCCCTGTTTTGCAGTAAAATAAATGCAGAAATTAAAAAAAACCCTCTATGTTCTTAAGTTGTACAAGCAACCTTAATTCATTCAACATGACAAGCTGTGTGAAATAATTGTGTAAGTCAACCTACTATAGTTTTGTTTAACAAATCTAAAATATAGATTGACAAAACACAAGTGTAACATGAATATCAATCAGTTTAATCAAATGGAGTCAATGTAAAGGAAAGGGACATTTGTCAATGAAAATCTGACCTGTATTGAACTTAATAGCATTTTATGGCAAGAGTTCTTTTAGGGGATGCCCTCTTAATTCTTCAGTTACATTTCAAGAACTAAAAATATTTTTAAAGTAGTGAATAGTAACCAAAAAAAAAATGGTTAGAATCACAATCCATAATGTATTCATGAAAATGTACATATGGAATCCTACCCACTTTATAATCCTACTTCCTACTTAGTCTGGAGAAGAGAAGCTGGGGAGAAAGGGGGTGAGCGGGGAAGGATTTGCTAACAGTTTTCAGATACCTGAAGGATGGTTATAAAAAGAATGGAGAGAGACTATTTTTTGTGGCTGCAGGGGAGAAGACTAGGATTAGTGGCCTCAAATTGCAGTATAGGAAATTTTAATGGGAGATTAAGAAGAATTTTCTGAATATGACAGTGATTAATCATTGGAACAGCCTATGTAGAGAAGTTGTGGAATCTCTATCCCTGGAAATTTACAAAAGCAGTTTATATAGACACTTAGCTGGGATGGTTTAGTCAAACACAATCGTGCAGGGGGCTAAACCAGATGACCTCCGGAAGACACTTCTGTAGTAATCACTAGGTTCAATAAAGACAGTCAGGCTTGAATGAGAAGAACTAAAGAACAGTTTTTATGGTGGAGCAGTAGGCACCTACTGCCTTTGTCTCTCTAGCTGGCTACTATCTAATTGAGTGACAATCTTCTAATTCCCAACTCTTCTAAATAAAGGAGCATCTCTAAATTACAACATTTATCACTACACCTTCCAGCCTTACTTTTCCATGATTCTATGATTCTGTGGGAGCTTTAACCAAGCACATATAAGCCCCAGGGCTAGGACTAAAGGGTTAGTTCGCTGGCAGCAGCCAAGGGGGAAGGATGTCATATAGAGAAAGCTACTTGGAGATGCTTAATTGTTTGTTCTACTGCTGCTAGGATTAAGGGGGTATAGGAGCTCATAAGTACTTGTGGGTGGGAGGCACATTACACTGAGGGAGAAGCTTGCCTTCTAAAAAGGGATAGTGTGGACCCCAGGGTATTGTTGTGTTGTAGCTCAGGGGTTTGTATTTACATTTTCAGGTTTTTGAACCAGTGGACCGAGCTGAGGCTATTTGTTTGGGAGGAGGAGGCTTCACTGGGGCACACTACAGTGTGGAGAGCCCAGCGCCAGAGGGCAGTGACAGGGCTTGCAGAGAGCCCAGCACCAGTGAGGGCTCAGCAACAGGGTGTGTAGAGACGCCAGCGCCAGAGGGCGCAGCTACAAGGGCCCACGGCCTAGTGATGACAGCAGGCCAAGCTAGATAGAGGCCTCCTAAAAAAGGACATTTAATTACCACCTGCGAAGCATGGGGTGTAGTAAAGGGGAGGTTTTAGACCCATGAATCTAGCCCATAAGGCTTGGGGGGGTGGTATCATAAGGCACCTCCTGAGTGTGGCATCCAGTAAGGGGTCCGACAGCCCACAGGATTTAGAGAAATCTGTCAGGACTATGACCAAGCAGCAACTTGAGGGCAACCTCCCGATTCATCTGTTATACCAGCAAGACATGGCAAGCAAGATTAGTAGGCACTCGTAGGGTGGAGCTAGCATGGTCATGGTGCCCGAGGGACATCACAGCCATCCCTGAGGTGGCCGTATTTTGACAGTGCCCCCCCCCAAACTCAGGAAGCACCAGTCGCTCATGAATAAGAGTGCATATTGATCTCAAGATCAGATTGTGATGCTAAATGGTATACCCCTATGTACCTCTAACTTTGCTTCTCCCTGTGTGATACTCTAAACATTATTTTAAAACTGCATTTTTACATAGTAACTCAGCAGTTGCCAACCTCTTTGCAGTGGTGAGCTGGAATAACACACCTTGGTTCCAAGGTGGGATGGAACATGGGCATAGCTGGTGCTGCCACTTCTCCTCGTTGCCTGACCATTGAAGATCCCTGTTGCTGGAACGCTGCCAAATCCATCCCAGGCCCTCAGCCTGGCTCCAATTGTTATATGGGCCAGATCTGGCCTGTAGGCTATAGGTTGCCAACCCCTGTTCTAAATCATATGAGAACAGCAAACTACTTTGTCTTAGTAGGATCTGACCTTGACTTACCCAAAACACCTTTTTGTCACAGTGAAACAAGGGTTCTGTAGTGGGTTAGAAACAGCCACTTGGAAACATCTGTGGCACTGACATTTGCTTGATGGTCCTTGCTAATTCTCTAGTCTCAGCTTTCATTTTTTAAAAGTATGGCTCTAGCTATCGGGTTTTTGTAAAGAGGATTCATGCTTTTCATGTAACTGGTGCAGAGATGAGTTTGCAGAGAGATTGGATAGCAGCTCTGCAAAAGCTAACTACCCCATTCGTATCTGACATTTGCTTTGAGGTGATCAGTGAGGATGATTTATCGATCTGTAACAGGGGACCTCTATCCCTGGTACTAGAATAAGGAAAATGGAAAAGGATAGAGCCAATCGAGTAAATGCTGCTTGCAAAGAGCCTGGCTGCAAGAAACGAGCAGGTGTGAGCAGCAGAGTTGAATGGGCTGTAGGGTCCAGCCTGCAGACTTCAGGCAGCAGAATTAGTAGCACCTGGGCCCTGGTAACAGAGCCAGGTCAGATAATGGACAGAGGAGGGGCTGACCTGCATACATAAGCTTGCCCCCTGGACAGAGGGACACTCTGGCCCTGGGTGTGGAGGAGAATAAAACTCTCCTTCAAGATAGGAGAACCTCAAGTCCACTAGAAGAAGAGCTTCTGCCTGCTGATGAGTGCATCTGAAGGGGTGAGGATTTGGTTGAGGACTGATTATGTACCTAGAGCAGGAGTTGGCAATTATTTCAGCTGGAGAGCCACTTAATGAGTTTTGTCGAGTTAACAAGGGCCTCAATGGAAGCCCCACCCTTTGACAGGTGCCCCATCCCCTGATTGTCATCTTGGGACTGGGAATCCTGCCCCTTAATCCCTGACCTTTGGCACCAGAAGTCTCTTCCCTTGCCCCCAAGAAGTACTTTGGGCAGGGAGAGGTTTGCCCCCCCCCCCCACCTAAGGGTTTCTGATTTTGTTTATAACCACTGGAGACCAAGAAGTGGCTCTGAGGGGTGGTCAGGAAGCCATATAGCAGTGTGCTCTGCATACTGTGATTTTTCTTTTTCTTTTCTTTCTTTCTTTTTTTTGAGAGAAAGAAACCAGAGTGGAGAGGGGCAAGGCCTAACCAGAGGGGCCAAAGACAGAGGGCTGAGACCCTGATGCAGGAAAGAGGAGGCAGATGAGCTAACGCCCCAGATTTTGCACCAGGGATGGGAAGTCAGCCCAGCTGGACTGACTTCCCATCCCCAGGACTATGGTCGAAACGTTTCAAGGCTGTTTGGAAACTCTTTATTTCATTTCGATTTTGCTGTTTTGACTTCAAAATGAGTCAAAATAATGGCAAAATGAAATGGCCAGTGAAATTTCACACAGCCCTAATGATTCTTAAGGCAACTAGAGCCTATACAGCCACTATTAGAGGAGAGAAGGAAGGAAGGGCAGGATCACTGGACTCCCCTCTTTAAGATGCTAGGCAATCTCCCCAAGATATCTCATACCACAAGGTGTGTCAGGTAAATATAAAGGGGGAGGGAATCATAAAGACAGGGGTATGCTGGACTAGCTTGCAGGCCAGGCTGCTGAGGCCACCTTCTGGGTAGTTCCTGTGACACTGTCAATATTATTAATACTTTTATTAATCATATGATAGAGAAGAGGAGAGGGAGACACACAGATCTGCTGAATTTACTGAGAGTGAAGTCTCACTTCAATACCACAGGTGGGTGGTGTTTCAGAGATATTACTACTTACTTTTTTCTACAAGAAGAAAGCAAGCACCCAGCAAGTAGGAGAACCCACAGTGATATTCAAGCCCCCCAGGGAGGGCCAAAGTTGGGAAGCCATGTGGAGCCAAGTAGCAACACAATCCTATTTTTAATATGTGCAAAAGCTGCTGTGAATGGGTTCATTTTAGCAACTCCCCAGAGCAGACCTTATTTTATGGGCATGCTTGGAACAAACCATTACCTGCTTTTCCAGTGTGATTCTTCATGATGCATGCACCTCAAGAATTCACAGATTTTGATAGACACACTGACATTTCAATGCCTTTCTGAATCTCTTGGGACCGTAAAACTCTGCTTACAAGTTCTCTTATGTGATTTCTAATGCTTCGTGCTTACGGTTATTTTAGAAAGCATTTAGAAAAACCTGACAACGATAATTTTTAAGAGTTCATTACATGTCTGCAAATACCAGAAAAAGTTCAAGGCTTGGCTAAAGTCTAGAAGTGCAACTGGGTCCATTTATGCATTTTATACTCAGCTAACTACTTATGTACTAGGCTAGTCTGAATCACTGGACTTAGAGATTGATAGTATTTTCATCACAATATTTTGCTTAGAACTTCTTGTTTGTTGTATATATACAGTGTTTGGTCCATGACCAAGACATCTCACAAAGCGAGTGTAGAGTATTTTGCTGCTACAGGCTTAGCTCTTTGGAGAGGCAAATCAAAATTAGTGCATTTTAACTACAAAAGAAATGAGTATTTTGTACTATAAACTAGCTAGTTACCACTATCAACAGCAACTTCCTATTAATCATGTGCAATTTTTGTTTTTGCAGCTGTGTACAGTAACTGACCTGTGAATACACTACAACTGAAGCAATTAAGGATCTTTTGTATTTTTATGTAATTACCACTTTTGAGCCAGGTTGCTGAATACTTGGGACATTTGGGGTATAATTTCAAGGTCATTATGTTTTTGTTCATCTCATTTCCTAGGAAACCTATCTGCAGTCTTGCCTCAAGCATCCCAGAGATTGTACATTAAAGAATGGCAAATTAATTTAATTCTCCCTGCCCCCACTCAGGATTTGTCTGTTCCTTTTCCAATGTATAATACCTCATATATTTTTAAATTGTAAACTATTCCTTTTTTTAATGATGCAAACAATGGAGACACCAAATAAGCTAAAGGAGCTAACACATTTATCTCCCCATTCTGCCATCTGTTTGAAACTGCTGATGTAATTCCAGTTTTAAATTGCATTAGATCCTGCCTTCTGGTCCCTTTTCCCTATTTACTTTTTTATTTAAGGCTTAAAAGAAAGCAATGCCTTCAGGTTGTTGGACACTTAATAAGGAACTGTATCTGTAGCCATTTTCAGTTTGGAAGTACATATGGATTTCCTGCATAAACAGGTATAAAGGTAGCACCAGTTTTATTTCAAGAAGATAAAACTTATTCTCTATGTAGAATTTGATTAGATCAGTTTTCAACAATAACACCAGCAACCAGCATATTTGTTTACACTGAAAAAATACAGATTAAGGATTGTGGTCTTGAATACTATGTTATCTAATGATGGAATTTCTCTGTTTGATCTCTTGGTTTAGCTCTCATAATTAACTTCATTTCCTGTGTGGAAAAATGTTGATGGATGAACAATTTTGTTGTTACTTTTTTCAGACCATCTCAAGGTATACATCTATATCAATGTTGTTTAGCAAACCTGAAAGAGTGCTTGAGTCTCAACTCACTGGCTCCCTATACCATTATTTCCTTAGTGTGTGCCATGGTAAAGCTTTAGCTCATACCTGGAGATAAAAGCCAGAACCAAAGTATTCCCCATCTCCTGCTTAGGACCTACCCTGCACTTGGTATATGTGGAATGGATCTGTGCTCTGCCAAATGCCATTGCATGAGCCCTCAACAATGATTCCAGTGCACATTGCTGGGGCCTGGCTCTTGCTCATGATTTCTTACTATCTCCTAGTGTGCTATATTTCATTCCCATGTGCACCTATCACCCTTTCACTCTCCTTGCAAGCAACCTATGAATGACAGAGAGCAACAGAAAACATGTCCAGCAGGAGTTCAGCCAGCTGGCCACCCAAGCAGAGCATGATCTCTTGAAGGAATATGTGAAGGAACATGATTTCGGTACTTATGTGAGGAACATGCATATCTGCCAGCAGGTTCCCAGAGGCTCAGGGCAATGGGTATCCACTGTACCCAGAACAGTAGAGAAAACATGCACAAGCAAGCAGACATTAAAGTATGGGAAACCACTCCAGGTTTAATGCTGTCCCAACATTATGCCTCAGCTACATGGAATTGGGCTCCAAAGGTCCTCTACAGCCTGATATTGACCCCCTTGAGGGTAAAAAAGGGTGCATGCAAGCATTACATTTCTATCAGTGGAATTGCAGTTCTACCAGTAGAAACCCTAAGTATAAAAGTATTCAAACAATTTCTCCTGGACCCAAAATGGAAGGGCTGGTAGAAACTTCTGCTACCTCTGGTAAGGTAGAAGTGATTCCAGTAGAGTTTCTACTGCCAAAATGAATGTTTGTAAAATTACCTCTCCAATAGAAGTCTCTGCACTGTCCTCCAGCATCAAAATCCTCTCACTGAACACAGAGTTAACAGCTCAGCTCCACAAGTGAGAGCAATGGTGAATGCACTTCTGCTAACTACTCATTGGCTATGTCTACACGAGACCCTGAGAGCATAGTCATTACTGCGCAGTCATTTAGTACTTGTAAAAAAAGTAACCTGAGTTGCTGTGCAGTAGTACTGATGAATGGCTTTTTCTGTGATGCTGACTGCACAGTAGCCTGAGACTCCTGTACAGTAGCATCGCATCACAGCTTCTGCCATGTGATGCTACTGTGTCGTAGTCTCAGGCTATTGCACAGTCAGCATCTCAAGTAGACGCAGCTATTGTTGCTTTAACTATAATGCTGCTCAAAATGCTACTGGCTGCCTCTGGCTTGTCTACACTAGCACTCCACCACTGGTAGAACTAAACTGTTAATAGCATTTGGGAACTACTGGATTTTTTTTTAATTACTGTGGAAAAGGACAGTTTTGAAAATGAAAACGATCCATTTACAGTCTCCCAATTTTTCAGTGTTAGAATGGCAGAAGGTTTCAAGTGGGGTTGCACAGAGGTCTGTCCTAGGTCTGGTGGTGTTTAACATTTTTATTAATGATCTTAATGCTCCTTGATCGAGTTTGCAGTTGACATAAAACTGAAGGGTTGCAGACACTCTGGAGGATGGAAGTAGAATTAAAAGGGATCCTGATAAACTCGCTAACTGGGCTCTAGGATCATAGATTCACAGGCTTGGAAGGGATCCCAAGGTCCATTTGGTTCAGCTTCTGAAAAGGAATTTTACTAGGACAGGAGCAACCCCACTCAGCAAAAAGGGAGGTCTTAAACTCAGGGTCTCTGTAAGCCATAACTTCAGTGCCTAGGTTATCAGCCAAGGCTGATGGAAATTCAGTACAGACAAATGTAAGGTGCTACAGCTAAGGAAGAAAAAAATAAAATGCAGAACTAGTATGTGTATTTGTATATAAGACACTGTGCGTGCATCTACACATGCATTAATGTGCTGTTGTTATGGCAAATTAAGTTTTGTACCTGTAATAACGGGTACTAACTCAATGTGCAGTAACTGGCGCTACTGCACATAGCACTGGTGCATGCTGTTTTTGTTACGTTAATAAGCAGTAGAATATGTGCTAATGCACCATAGAATTAATCTATTGTGAATTTAGTGTCTCGTGTAGATATACCCTGTAGGTCATAGTACCACTCTACTCAGCGCTGACTAGACCTTAGCCAGAATACTGTAGATAGTTCTGGGTTTTGCATTTAAAAAGGATAGTAAAAATCTGAAGAGGATCCAGAGGCAAGCAGCAAAGATGATAAATTGGTTGGAATGGAGCCACTCAAGTATGACTTAATCCAGGTCTGTTGTGCATCTAGGTGAGTCAACAGTTTCTCCTGGTCAGCATCAGAATAGCACCTTACTCTCTGTCTGTTAGGAAGATGGCACTTCATGATGTAAACATGAAATGCTACTTTACAGTGATACATCTTGCCACAAAAAATATTTCTGGCTGAAAATTTAAAACAGAGATTTTGGTACCTTTCTGGTAAAGGAGGTTTGATTTTTTTTAGAATAAACTGAAGCTGAAGAAAGAAGCAAAATGTTTAAAGGTAGAACTTATCAGTGGGTGCACATGAAGGACTAGAACAACAAACTTTATTTTCTAATTGTAAAAATATAGATGGAGCAAGTTTAATGTAAACTAAGGACCCACAACTGTACAGCAGCCTAAAAGGAAAACTACATTATTTCTATTCATCTTTTTCAAATTGTTTGAGGCTGAATGCATGGTAAACTGCTCTCTGTAGCATTAATGCTGTAATATCTGTACAGAATTTGTATTCTAGACCTATACCAAATTAGTACATAAAGTGTAGTGAGTGAATGATTTGTTACAGTAACTTTTGGTTGTCAAAATGTAATGAATATTTCATGATTCAAATTCAAAGCTACTATAAATTTAAAATATTAAGTTTTGCTGTGATGCATAAAAACTATTCATCATTACTGATAAATACAAAGCATATTCACTCCTGGCAAGAACCATAAATACTGCTAGGAATTCCAAACAGAAGTTGCTGTTAGGGTTAAGAAGTAGTCCAGTGTCATGAATACACAAGGATTCCTCCTGAATGTTTTAAATAATGCCATCTTGCCTGAAGATAGATTTCATTTGATTGTGACTGAGGTTTGCAAATCAGTTGAAGAAGCCAAAAGTCAAAGACTGTCATTGCACTTCCAGCTAGAGTAATATTAAAACAGGAACATGTTATAAAGATAAAACAGAAAAAAGAACGAATAACTACTCCCGACCTCTACAAGTGGTTTGCAAAGCACTGCAGCAGAATATTTGTAAGAGGACCAGAACATCTTATGCAATTACAACGTGCTCACCTGACCTCACAGTGGAACTCCAGGTCTTGATGAAACATAGTACAACGACAGAGTTTTGGCGTTCCAAAATATTCTTTGATAACCTAAGATTTTACACTAAAAACATAGGCAGTATTCACACTGGATCAGAGTGCATGTTATTTTTGTTGAGGGTTGGACTGTTCTAAATTGTCTGGCATCTTCCAAGTATGAGGAAGGGTGAGTTTCCATTCTGGCAAGACTACATTTTAACTCCTGGCTAGATTAAACTAGGTTGGTCATTAGATATTTATAGGTAACAGATTCTTGTCTGCTCTTACTGCCATTTATTTATATCTTTATTTGATGAAAGCAGCTATACATTGTGAGTTTCTTTAAAAACAAAACAATTTGGGAAACAGCCCAATTCCAACAGGCTTCCTTACATATCAACCCCAATAAAAAGAATACATAGAAATACTAAATAGCAACACACAAAAAGTCATCCATCAACTCCCTTCAGTATACCTTATCCCAAAGAAATGTTTTGCTGCATTGTTTGATGAGTAACAAATTCAGCCTTTGAAGGAACAAAGTTCTGGCAGAGCTCCAGTGTCAAGAATGCTTCAGAGAAAATGACCTGCCTCTGGCTTCTCCTGTTTAAACAAGGGGATTCTTAATTTGATCATATAACTGCTGTAGTATCACACACAGAGGGAGAAAGCCCCTCAAGTAGCCATGACCTCTGTTCACTTAGGCCTGCTGATGTAAAAGTAAAACTTTATTGTCCTTTTAGAAACTGGGAAGAAATAAACACAGAATCTGGAACCCTGTGATCTATTCTTTGCACGAAGCACTGTCTAATGAATAAACTCATCTTCTAAATGCCAAAACTATATATAAAAATACATTCTTCACATATGCAGCTTAAAACTAGCTCTGTAGTTCCTGATCTTCAATCATCTGACTTCCTTTTCAAAAGAGATTAAGGATATTAAAGCGTTCTGAGAATTTAAATGGGCTTATTTTTGCAATTTATCTGAGTTTAGCTTGTGGAAGGTTGCACGCTATATCAGAACAGTTAGATTCAATGATTATTTAACAAGTAATAAAATGACATTACAGTCAGACTAGCTCATTGTAGGCAGCATTACACTACTATCCAAATCCGTCATTGCATAGTTGGCTTATTTAATTAGAATCTGTTTTTCTTGGACCTCTTCCAAAGATCCAGAGCTAATACTATGTGGAATTACCAGGTCCCATTAGACATGAAGGACTTGGCACATATTGTATTAATGACAGAAAAATAGAAAAGTAAGTTCCTCAAACATTGTTTATTGCTCAGAAGGTCTAGGGCTCAGCCCTACAGTCCTTATTGAGGTAGAACACTTAATACTGCAGCACCTGCCTCTGAGTTTACCATTTTATTTCCATTTTCCATATAGTGTGATGTACTTGACAGTCCTTTGATAAAAATTAAGTAAAATGTAAACTCTTTTCTAACAGGCAGGAATGTGCTAAATGTCTAATTATCATATTCTTGCCTGTTGGAAAAGAATATATTGATAGGAAAAGGGGAACTTAATGTAGTCAAACTATGATGCTAAACTAGAAATAGCAGGGCCTTTCAATTAGCTCTTGGCAGTCGTTAGTCATTATCATGTGTGTTGTGCCATGTTGATAAGGCTGTGAGGGAAGAATTCACTACTAATAACCAGTTCTGAATTCAGAATTACAGCATGTTCAATAAGCTTCAGGGTATTGATGCTCTCAGATGACAAAGGAAAGTAAATTCCCTAGGCAGAGGATAAAGAGTGAGGTGAGTAAAGTTGCCACAAAATCTTGAAAAAAGGTAAGAATCCATAGCAAAAAGGGACTGCAGAGATTACAGAGGTGGTTGGCAAGTTTACTGGTTTATTACATTGGG
Source organism: Gavialis gangeticus (assembly GCF_001723915.1). Classification (NCBI taxonomy): domain Eukaryota; kingdom Metazoa; phylum Chordata; order Crocodylia; family Gavialidae; genus Gavialis; species Gavialis gangeticus. The sequence continues at coordinate 45,321,294 of NW_017729006.1, read as the reverse complement.
AAAACAAAAATGCCTATAAGGATATACATTTTCTTGCCTAAAGAGACTTTCTCTCTTAATTGAGAACTTGATGGAATTATCGGTCAATCAACTTTAAATTACTTTTACATTTTGGATTGCATCATCATTATTAATTTGGACAGTGACATTCAAATTTAGAATTGTGTTGAAGTTGCCTGGCTAAATATATATAATGGAAACCCTCCCCACCCCGGTGTAACCTTAAAATGTCTTTTCTGTATCCACTATCCATCAGTTCAGGGATAGGTTATTCTTCAGCTGTCTAGTTACCAAACAGCAGTGGTAGTTGGAATTAACACCAGGTATTTTGAAATTTTAGCTTCTTTTGTAACCTCAGAAATTGTTCTGCTTTAGCTACCCTCACTAAAGAAGGATATCAAGTAAATACTATATTTTCTCACATACCACACACACGTTTCCCAAAAATTAGCCTTCCAAAATTGGGATGCATGCCTTAAGTGGGGGGCTGATTTTTGTTTGCTGGAATACAATCATGAAGACACTGTGCACTAATGCTACCAAGATAGCTGCTGCTTGTCTCTGGCCCTAGCAACCAGAAGGGGTGGAAGCCTAGATTAACCTTCTTGTGGCCATAACTATTGATTGAGCACTGTAACTTGTGCCTGAAGGAACGGCTGAGTTGACTCAGGGCAAGTAAGCCACTGCTTGAAGCTTGTACAATCTTGATGAAACTTGTCATAGGGATACGACATTTTATAATTTACAAGAATTTATATAAAGAACTATTTATGATAAAGAAATAGACTTGCTACTGCCCTTGCAAGGATCTAGGGCGTAGCCTTGTTACTGTCCTGCCACATGAGAAAGTTCCTGCTGTCTCACCCAGACTGTCTTCCTGGCAAGCCACAATTTCTGGACTGTCTATGTTCCTAGGAGGACTTAGTCTCTTACACAGTCAGCTAAGAAATTTAACATCTTTATTTCACCCCAGTAAAGGATGTTCTGGGAATCGAAATTGATTGTACCTGCACAATAAAAAGTTGAGTTCATTTGACATGCAAAGAATGGCATAGGTAGATTTTGTCAGGTACCAAAAGCTTGTTGAACTCCATAGGAACACAGGAATTAGGAGTCCCTAATTGGAGGACCTGAGCCTAAGTTAAGACAATCAAATATGACCAGTGGGAAGCATGTGGAGACTGACTGCTGTAGAAAAATGGATGATTGTTTATGTGGATATAATACCTGGAAGCAGGGACAGGAATCCAGGTTTCCTCCCTGCAAATGACTGACATATCCACAAGGCTACAGAGTAATGTTTCACTGTGTGCACCTCCTTGGTCTAGTCAAACTTTTAAAGATGCAGAACATCCTCATCAAGAGGGATGAGACAATTTCATATCTCAGAATAGCCTGTAGGCTGATGACTGGGGTGCTGCCATGGGATGGAAGTGGGTGCGTGGTAGGGACTGAACCCAGGTGAATACGCTAGCTATACTGGAGGCACCTTCACTACCTATGTATTCAAAGAGAGGAGTGATCAGTGCTCTGCTACTGAAAGAAATGAGGTCCAGGTTTGAGGGAAACCTACATCCAGGAAAGGGTTCAGGGATCTGAAGCTTGATTTGATCAGAGCACATTCTTGCATTGCAGGATTTGATATGCAAGCCCTAGGAAAAGGCAGAATTTAAGGAAGAACCTAAAGAAGAAACCCCGTCACTAGTCATTCCTACTGGCAAGCTAAGGTGACTTCTGCTCAGCATGCCATGAATCCAGGGAACTCCTCCCAGGAACTAAGCACCGTAACACCTGTACCCCTTTCTGAAGAGAGGTCTAAAATGTAAATCCTGGAAAGGGAAGACTGGTGTTACCCTCCTCCTACTAATATTTCAATCCCCTAGATGCTGGAAAGGGAATCATTCTGTGGAGAAGTACTGTCCATAACAACATAGAAGAAAAACTTGAAAATGATTCAGGACTGCTGAAATCCTGTGATGCAAGAAAGAAGAAGGAAAGGACAACTACCACCAAACCTGGCTTAACTCAAAGCCTACAACAGACTGAAACCAGTCTTCTCCAGACCAACTGTTACCTCTTGTATAGTGTATTGTAATTGGCAGCTGCTGTTATATGTTATCTGAAAATGGCAACAAGTCATGTGAGTCTGAATTAATAGATTTTTGGGCACATAGGACATTTATACAAGTGCACCAGGAGGGAAGGGGGGAGTGCAGTTTAATTAGGGTGCTCTAAGTGAAGTGCCCAGAGCATCTCATGTATCCGGATCCCCACACTTCAAAATGGCAGCAGGGGCACTTTATCTAAAGCTCATTGAAATGAGCTTTAGATAAAGTGCCCCTGCTGCCATTTTGAAGTGTGGGGACACTCATACATGAGAAGCAGGAAGCTGCTGGAGCACGGCAATTGCCACGCTTCACCAGACTCAATTAATCGCTGGAATTACAGCCTGCTGGAGCAACCTCCTTACTCATGGATAGGCACCCATAGATTTGGTCTGGTTCAAAGAAGAGAAACTCAAACTCTAGAATATTTGGAGATCTGCAAAAGGACAGAGACCAGGGGCATCACTTGGCCCTAAGTAAAGACCAGAATAGTCTGAATCATATTTATGAGATTTGGTGCTTTTAGAAATGATGTACCATAGTTACTTGATTATTAGACAAGGTCTTTCCCATCCTGCCCCCACATTTAACATGGAGAAAATCAAGCCTCATCTTATGATTGCATATGACTGAAATCAGAAAATGCACAGAGGACTGCAAAGTTAGTGAGGAGGCAGTGCAACAAGGTACCTAGCACATGGCCAGCCAGCAGAGGGCACCCAGTCTCCCCTCCGTGTGCAGGGTTCCTGGCTGGCCAGTGCAGGGACATGCCAAGCTGCTGCCTGCCAATGTGTGCCAAGTTGTTTCAGCACCCTCTGGCTGGAAACTGCAAATGCAGTTCAAAATGATCCAGCGGGCACCATCCCCGCAGTGTGGGGGTTCTGGCTGGCATGTGCTGAGTTGCTATGAGCTGCTGCTCAAGCAGTGGGTGCTGGAGCAAACCGGCAACAGAAAGGGACCCAGTCAGGCTGCCAGCGTGGGATGCTGGCTCCAGCAGCATCAGGCTCCAGCACCTGCTGCTAGGGCAGCAGCTCAGAGTGACTCAGCACATGCTGGCCAGAAACCTGCATGCTGTAGGGACAGTTCCTGCCTGGCTCCTGCTGGGTCATTCTGAGCTCTGTGTGTGGTTTCCAGCCAGAGGGTGCCGAAGCAAGTTGGCACACACCGGCAGGCAGCAGCTTGAAATGACTGACCCTGCACTGGGTGGCCAGGAACCCTGCATTCGGCTTGAAATGACCCAGCAGGCACCAGCCAGGCATTGTCCCTGCAGCATCAATTCTGGATAGACTACGAGTAAGTGCAGATTGCTACAGCCAAGTTTAATTTCAAAGTTATTGTTTTCAAATTTGCTCCTCCTTGCTTCTTTGTGCTCAGGGAGAGCAGGGTCTGGCAGTAAGGAGAGGGGAAAGGGGCTGCTAGGGGAAAAAGTCAGGTGGAAGCAGAGAGCAAAGGGTGACCTGACCCCTGCAGATTTATTTTCCTTCCTGTAGCAGTGGGAGGAGAATGCATTAAAGGTAAACCTCCAATAGTTAGATTCTAGACCTGGAAAATTATAACAAATTTATTCATTTTCCATACATATATATATCTCCAAATTTTATTCATTTTCCATATATAGTATCTAATTATTGGGTGGTTGTCTTACATGTGGGGTCATCCTTTATCTGAGTAAATACAGTAATTTAATTTTTTTTTAATTACCTTGAGTTTCCTTGATTTAACAGTTTTCTTTTATTCCACACTATGTCTTACAAACTTTAAACTGTCATTCAAAATTTGGGGGGTGCCAATATTTTTAAAAATTTTAATATATTTATGTTAAGTATTTAAAATCTATAGCTCATTGGATCTTTATTTCAGGCAAGTAGAACATTTAAGTCTGTGTTAGTCCTTTAAAGGGTCAGAAGGAGGGAATCTGGCTTTGGTTCAGCACCAGGCAAGGCAACCCTGATTGGCACCATATTTACCCAAATACAAAATTAGGTTTTTTTTTCCCCAATCAGCATGGGGAGAAAAGCTCCTCATTTTACATTTGCATACAAGAAAATGTCATTAAATAAATTGTCTATCTTTAAACTGCTGCAAAATGCAGAATGTGCTCAGTAATGGAAACCTACTATGAAGTTAAATATAGCCTACACTGAGCATAACTATAAAACACGTGGCCCATATTGGGCAAACATACTGATGGGACCCTTTTAAAAATATATATATATATTTACAACATTTTATTAAAAACACACTTATGACCCTACACTTGTAAAACTTCACATATTGAGCATCCTTGTTTTACCAAGACATCATATTGCAAAAACAACATAAAAACATACAACTACATATATTAAACCCTTGAACAACATGCACCAACTTCCCACAGAAAAGACTCTTGCAGAACTCTTTTTCTTTATGCAGAAAGCCATGAAAAACTATTACTTCAGTGACCACCTGAAACTCTCTGCCCCTTTCTGTTGGTTCAGTAAAACAAGTGTGTCCCATCCTTTTTCCTCCACTTCCTCCACACACCAGGACAGCCAAGATAATATAAACTATATTATCTGCAGACTATGTACAGCCACAGGGAGGGAGAGAGGCTCCTTAGCAAAAAGGACAAACACCTGAGAGTCAGTGATTCACAAGCTCCAGGTGTGATGGCGGACAGGGCTAGATAAGAGCACTCCCCAAGGCAGTCAAGGGATAGATTTTTGTGAGAAGAGGAGCAGACGGAGGAAATGTCACAGGGAGCCAAGCCCTCCCCCGGATAGGCAAGAGAGTAACCACCGGGGAGCTCAGGCAGGAGACAGAGTTTTTGGGAGCAGGGTGAGAGACCTGGGTTAAGAAATGCCCGGAGGGAGATTCATTCTCTCTGGGCAGGGAGGATTGTGCTTGCATTAGAGCACTGGCCTGTTCTCTTTGTTTTCATGACTGCCTGTATTAAAGTGATAGCATGACTTTTTCTTTATAATGTCAGCTTTCCCAGTGAGGGAAGGGTTTAGTTAAGGTGTGAGCCAGAGGGCTTGTTCCTTTGATATAGCTTAAGACCAGTGGTTTGAGTTGGAACTATCAGGAATGGAGGCAGTCCCAGCAGTACCCAGAGAAGAGTGGACACAGGGCCAAGAGGCTGGGCAGAGACAGGGCTAGAGAGCCTAGTGCCCAGAGGAAGGCAGAGACAAGGTCAAGGGTCCCAGTGTTTAAAGCATTGCAGAGAGAGCGCTAAAGCAGGTGAGAGCTGTGAGCAGGGTAGAGACAGGGTTAGAGTCCGGTGCCCAAACCAGGGCGCAGAACCATTGTAGATGAGACACTGACTGGAGCCCAGAAGCTGGGTCCAGTACAGCAGGTCTGGGCTAAAAGGCCCAGCAAAAGAAAGGGGGCAGAGGCGAAGAAGGCTGAGGCCCCAGCAAGAGGAAGTGGCTGAATGGTAACATCAGTGAGGCATGGACATAGCTGCAGGGGATGCAGGAGGCCACAAACATAGCCCTTAAGGCAACTGGGGTAAAAGGTCAGTGAGAGTGAGGTAAAGGGACTAGACATGGTTTCTCTGGGGCACTTGGCCAACTCTCAATCATTTAGTTTTCAAATAATATTCAAGGCATAGCAGGTGAGTGAGGGAGAGGAAAGGGCCCCAGGAACTGGAGAAGGCAGGAATCTGGTGGTCATCAGAGGGCCTTACTGTGCTGCTCAACCCCAGCCTCCTGTTTTAACTCTACTACATTAATATCATCCATATGCATTTCACCTCTCCCCCTCCTGGTATCTTTCCTCTGCTTATGCCCTTGTCTTTTCTTATTTTGTGCTAACAGTGCCATGCTGTACACAAATAGTAGTGGTGACAGGGGACACCCTTGTCTCAACCCTGTATGGATTTTAAAGGCCCTGCTTAGATGCCCATTAATTTGGACTTGATTCTCTGCTTCTCTGTACAATATCGTTATCAAACATCCTTAGCTCTGGGAACCCCATCTTCCCTAGCACTTCAAATATATAATCATGATCCACTGTGTCATATGTTTTTGCTAAATCTAGATTTGCTATAACTGTTTGTTTTCCTATCTGGGATGTAACAGTGTCTCTTTGATCACTCTGACTGCTTCCAAGATCCTTCTACCTGGTACTGCACATACTTGGTCTTCATGTATTATCTTCTGGAGGTTTTTCCTCATCCTCAAAAGTAGTGTCTTGGCCATTAACTTATAGTCCATATTAAGGAGTGTTATTGGTCTCCAGCAGGTTTTCAGGAGTTCCTTCTCTTTCTTAAAGAGTAAGATCACAATGCCTCTTGTAAAATCTTTCCCTTCTCCTCTGTTTCCACTATTTCCTCAAAAACTTCCATTAAATCCCTCCCTACCCATGGCCAAAACTTCTAATAACATTCCATAGGTAGTCCATCTGCTCCTGGTGATTTTTTTCCCCTCTTTTAAAATTTTTAAGCACTCCTCCACTTTAAGCTTGTTTTTCTTTCCATTTTCTTTGCTGCTTCCTCCTCCTCTACTTTCTCTTCAGTCTCTTCCAGAAATACCTTCATCTTCCTCCTGTCTATTTCCTTCTTCTGACATAGCTCTTCATAAAATCTTCTCTTTGCCTCCAACAGCACCTCCGGCTCTTCTATGTGAAGGGTACCATCTTCTTCCTCCACTGCGTTGAGCTCTCCTTCAACCGTCTTCACTCTGGCCGAAAAGTATCAGTACCAATCTTCATTTTCTCCCGTCTATGGTACTTGTGCTACAAACATTTTTGTCTCTCATCTTGCTTTTAAATCAGCTTTCTATCAAGAGCCTTTTTTCTTCTATTTCATCTTGTACATGTCTTTTGTGGTTTACTTTAGCAGCTCCTGCATCTTTCTTTGAAGCTCTCTCAGCTCTTACATTCCCTATTCTTTTTTGGCCTTCCTTCTAAAAGAATTTTCCCATCCTTTTTTCCACCATCATCCATCGTTCTCTGGTACTCCTAAAGTATTTCTTCAGTGTTCTCCACCCATCTTACTGTCTCATGACATATCTCCTCATCTTGTAACAGTTGCACATTTTTAACTTCCACACTCCCCTTCCTCTTACGGGGCTCTTACCAAGACTCAGTTCTGCCTCCAGCATCCGGTGATCACTAAATGCCACACTTACAGTTTCTTTTTTCCTTATCTCTGTTTCTTTTGATACAGAGTCAGTTATTGATTGTTACTTTCCACTGGGGCCAGTTCTAGTGAGAGGTTTTTCCCCTGCCCACACATCTCTTAGTGACTCTTCTTTTATGTTTGCTAACAAATTGGATGAACAGTCTAAAGTTCTGTTTCCTCCTTCCCCTGTTTTTGTCACCTGCTTCTATTATGCAATTTAAGTCCCCTGATATTATCCACAGTCTCCCTCTAACCACAAACTGCTAGCTTTCTAAGCAGAGCCTTCCTCCCTTCCTGCTCTTGTGGTATATATATGTTGAAACCTTCTAATTCTGCTCCCCTAATTGATATTATCATTTGTTGTAGTGACACTGATGATGTCTTCCACCAGCTTTGCTCTCACATCTGGATTCTTTAAGAGTATTGGCACTCCAGCCAGTTCATTTTAATTTGCCCTGACCACCATGACTGTCCCCATCTCCACCTTTTCTCAAAGTGTCTACAATCCCTTTCTTCCACCATATCACATTCTTGTAGGAAAATGTCTGCCTTTACTAAACAGTCATGCCTTCTTTTGGCTAATAATTTGGCCATCAATTTGTAGTCTACAGCTAAAAGGATTATTAGCCTCCAGCTGCCTAATATGAATATCAAAATTACCACACCTTCTTCAGAATTCTCCCCTATCTCCCTACCCTCTAGTACAGAGGTGTCCAACCTTTTTGAATGTGGGGCTGGATCATGAACCTTTTATCACCCAGTGGGCCGGCGAGCCATATTTGGAGACCTCACAGGAATCGGTATCACATCACTGCCCCTGCCCCCCCCCCCAAAATGGAAGTACTTTTGTTTCCTGTCGCAGCACCTTGGGCCTCAGAAAATGGCTTGGAGGGCCACATGGCGGTCCATGGGGCATATGTTGGACAAGCCTGCTCTATTATTTCCTGATATGTCTTTATTATATCTGTCCCCAGCCACTGCCAACTTTTTTCATAGAATTCCACTGAAATTGTCTCTTCCTGGCATGTTCCTTCTCTTGCAAGCTTTTAAGCAGTCCCCTACCTATCTCATACTTAACTTCTCCTCCATTTTTTCTTTCTTTCCATCTTCTACTTCTTCCTTTATTATCTCAAGGAACACCTTCATTTTTCCACCATCCACTCCTCTTCTTTTGTATAACTCTTCATGAAACTCTGCCATTGTGTCCAACACCTTTTGCACTCCCTTCTATTTGGATTTCTTCTTAAGGTCTCACTGCTTTCAGTTCTTTCTTTCTTTTCCTCCATTTCATCAAAATGTATGTACACCATCCTTCCACCTTCTCCACCCAAGGTGTTCTGGTCAGAAAGACTTTCTTACCAGTTTTCCTTTTGAACCATTCGTCAGTCCATCACTTTGTCTTCCAGTTCTTCTTTCACTCTCACTCCTCTTATCACTTCCTTTTAATAATTCCTACTTCCCTGCCTGCAGTTCTTCTAAGTCTTCCATCCTCTTTCTCACTTCTTTGACCGATATTTCTGAAAAAAATCTCTTGTTCTTCTCTTTGTCATAGTCTAGATGCTTTTGTCCCAGACACTTTTGTAATATCTCTTCAGAGTCTTCTATCTTTTGTACAGTTCCACATATTCTTGACAAGTCTTCAAAACGTTGTAATAATTGAACATTTCACTTCCACATCCCTTTCCCCATACCTTTGCTTTTTTTCTAAACTCATATCCATTCTCAGCAGCCAGTGATTGCTGAAAGTCGCATCTAAGATCTCCTTCTTTCCAATTCCTAGCCCCTTTTGATGTTAATACAAAATCGGTCTTTGACACCTGCATCCTACTCAGTTCCATCCTTGTAATCACCTTCTCACCAGCCTATACATCCCTTAAACTTCCTTCTTTTAGTCTACTAATCAGTACTTTTGACAAGCTCTCTAGCTCTGCCTTCCCTCCATCCCCTTTCCTATCACCCTCCTCAATAATGCAATTGAAATCCCCCACCAGAATTTGCTACCTACCTCTGTCTACACACATCTCTAATTTCTTAAACAGGGTGATCCTTCCTTGTTTCAGCCAGTGCATATATAATAAAAATCTCTAACACTTTCTTCCCAAACTCCCCCACCATCTGTTGCAGTCTCCTTTTCACAGACACTTGCACTGACTGCACTTCCACTTCCTCACTCTTGAGAAATTGTGACTCCAGTCACTTTGTTTGTATCCAACCCCACCCTCCCAACCATGATGGTCCTCATCCCAATCTCTTTACAAAATGTTTGTAATCCCTCCCCCATGGGATTCCACACTCCTGCAAACGTATTATAGCCACTTTTACCCCGCTCAGTATTGGCATAATCTTATCCCAACTCTTCCTGAATAGCACACTTCTGATATTTTATAACTGCAATACACAAAGTCATGTTTGTCCATTTAAATTTCACATCTCTATCACTTTAGAATTCTTCTGTGCTGCTGCTTAACGCTGTTGGCTCTAATTCTTCCCCTCTTCACATCCCTGTAGTCTTTGCTAGTTGTTTTATTGCTTTAACATTTAAGAAAGGTTCCCCTTTCCCCTCTCCCTCACCTTTCCACTTCCCTCCCCTTTCCCCTCTGCATTAGACCCCGACCACATTAACTGAGCTTTTTGTCAACCTGTCTCCCTCCCCCCTCTCTCTTGTCTGTCGTCTTTTTTTCTAAGTTTTTTTTTCTTAGCATGTGATTGTTTTCTTTTCTCAGTTTGGCTCTCTTCTTCTTTCTTCCATTCTTTCTCGGGCTCTCCTCCTTCCCTTCTCTTTCCTTTGTGTCAAAGTTGCTTTTTCCACTTATCTTCCCTTCTTTTCCCTCCTCTGTTGTCAGCTGCACCACTTCACCTACTGAAATTTCACAGTCTTCCTCTCTGGCTCTTCCTTCTTGTGGTGTCTCTTCCTCTGTCATGCATTTTGACTCAATATCTTCTTTCCCACTTTCCCTTTCCTATCTCTGCTGCCACTTTGTAGAACTAGCTTTATTTCAGAAGGACCACAGCTATTGGTGCTGTAAGTATCCCCCTTCCCTGCAAATAACACACTTCAGTATTTCTTGCCACTCTGCCTCCCTGTGTCGTTCCCACCCACACTTGCTACAAAGTTTAGGCTGTGCAAAATATATTGTAAACCCTCAGTGTGGCCCTACTTGGATTACTGGTGATAAGTGCATTATCCTATTAGGATTCCTCTCATCTGCCCTCATTACCACCTGAGCTCTCCGCTATCCCATCCTTATACTATATTTATCAAGTATCGTCTGAATATACAGGGAGTCCTCAACTTACTATGGTTTGAGTTACAACATTTCACACTTACAATGTTTATAAATTGACACCCTGTTTCAACTTTGACATCCGTTTCGACTTTACAATGCATGATCTTATGCAACTGCACACCAGCAAACAAGTTTGCTACATCGCTCATCTTCCTGGAGAACATCTGTCCAAACTTCCTTGGACACTTTCTTAAGAAAGCAGACAAAACTCCATAAAACCTGCAGCCAAGACTCCTGAGAAGACTCCAGCCATGAACCCTTCAAAAAGTCCAACCAAGAGCCTTTCAAAAAGTCTGGCAAAATCACCTCAAGGAAATCCTTCCAAATCAATCTGATTGCTATTTACAATATAAATATGTTAATGTAGCTATATTACTCATCTATAATTGATCGACTACAAAATTCTGGGGTATTTTTGGTGAAAGGGTATTGGGCCTTGGTTCAGGAACCAATCCTCCATTTATAACAGTTTCTTATAAGAAAATTTGTTCCGAGTTATGTTTCAACTTAAGACACGGTTTTCAGGAACCCATTGTGTCCTAAGTTCAAGGACAGCCTGAAAATAACTTATCTCTCCTATCTCATGCATGGCTGTGTACATTCAAATAATTATTGCCCTTTCTCTTGTCTCTTCTTCCACAATAAAACTGATCCCCTTCAGTTCTCTCTTGCCTACTGCCACACACATCTTCCAAAAATCCTTATTGGATCCAATATTTCCCAAGACTTCTGGTTCCATTTTAACATCCAAAACTTCAAACAATGTTTTTTCCAAAAATTAATGTATATTCATTGTCTGACTTCTCTGCTTTCCTTCACCTGTTACTACTGCTCTTATTCTCAGGAGTAGATTACTTACCACTCTTTCTCTCCTTCCCTCCTTCTTTCCCTTTGCAGGTCTGGTTTATTCTTCCCACTAGTCTTCATTTGCCCTTCAATCACTGTTTCATTCCTCATTTCCCTCTCCTGACCTCTTCTCCAGTTCTTCCTGCTGACTGGTCTCTTCCCTTGTTGCTTTCTTCAGTAAAGCCTCCTTCAACACTGCTGATCCCACCACACTTTTCTTTCCTACCATCTTTCATCCCTACTTCCCCACCTTCATCCATCCTTCATCAGTCTCTGGATCTTCACTTCTGCTCTCTGATTTGCTTCTCAACTCTTGATCTGCTTCCCTTCCAAAACTGTTAGTCTCCTCTTCCAGACTGCCACAGATGCTGTGCTAGGCTCCAAGAAATCCACCTCTATCCTGGTGCTCCATCAGTATCCCCCAGCAACTCTAGCATCAATTCAGGGAGTATACTGGGGCTCTGCCTGGGCCTCTTGATCTTGGCCAATGGTGGCTGAGAAGCTGTGTCACTGATGGGACTGTTGTTTTTTTGTTTTTGTTTGTTATTTTTTAAGCAAAATTTTTCGTGTTCCAAGCCAATTACTGTAGGCGTGTTTATTTCAGATTTACCCCTCACTTCCATGTTCTCAGGGAGATCAGGGTCTGAAAAGAAAGGTGGGGAATGGGGAAAGGGCTGCAGGGAGAAGAAACTGGGAGTAGATGGCAAGGGGGCCACTTAACTCCCCCAGATGGTTTTTCCCTACTGTAGTAGTGAGAGGGGGACTAATTCAAGGCAAACCTTTAATAATTGATTCTATACCAAATTTTCTATATATAGAATCTAATTATTGGGGGTTGTATCTATTCAGGTAAATATGGTGAATAAGATGTAGAGGTTTGATAAAGGAGATGTAATGAAGGGGAGAAAGGACTTCTTGTATGCAGAAAGCTACATGCTGAACTTCCTCCCTCCCTTTTCCACAGCTTCTTGCTGCTACGACCCCATTCCAAAATCCTTTGCAGGAAATGAGTTTGTGAAAAACTGCATTAGACCCTGCTTTCTACCTTCTTTTTCATTTACCTTCTTAGGATACTTAACTTTTTGTCTTGTTGATTTTCAAAAACATTTTTACAGAGCTTGACAGCTCTATCCCTTCACTATGTGAGCCACCTTATTGTTGTGGAAGGTCCTTTAAAGGCACACATGTCCTTAGTGGTAACATAGGCTGTGAGAGCAGGGAGGTGGTGGTGCAGCACGTGCTAGAAATAGGGGTTTCTACAGCCTCCTGATATCAATATGGCTAAGTTGACTGCAATTTTTGTGTCATTCTGCTTTTCTTTGTTCAGTCATCTCTGTCTGAAGTGTTGAGGGCCATATAAACACCTGATGAAGGAACTCTGCCACCCTTTTGCACCCTTCATTCCCTGAGCATGCTCATCTTTGAAACCCAGCTCCTAAAGTCCTGTGCCAAAAATGAGACAGAATAGTGAAAGCTGCTTGAAGTTCTGAACAATGCATCACAAGCTCTAGTCCTGAAGAAGTTAGGACAGCAATTCACTTTGAATGGCCTTCTATTCCTTTCATCTCAGTGTTCAGATTTGGCCACCTACGTGGCATTTTTGGCACTGATGCATCTAGAATCAGTCTGATGTATGCAGTCATCTACAATCATCCACAAGTACAAACACACAGGCAACAAAGTGATAGATCACAAGCTCCCATTTCCTCTCCCAAATAGCAGAGTGGCTTGAGCAGTCACCTAGGAAGTCAGAAGACCTGGGCTTTAGACCCCCTCACCCTGAGGGTGTTTGCATCTGGGTTTCCCTGACTTCTCAGCACAGCACTCTAACCACCACAGAGCACAGGTCAGCTGCCACTTACTTTCTTCTCTAGTACTCCTTTTGAAGCGGAGACACTATAGTCATGTCACTGTACGGCACGCTATGATGACATCACCATAGCGGTGTACTTCCCAGGTTTAGTGTGCTGCTACGTCAATGTAGCGGTGAAATCTACTCAGGTGCTGAGCGCACGGTGTAGTAGCCACCCATACTGTTCTGTGATTTAGTAATTCCAAAAAGAAGTACTAAAGCACAGCACCATAGCAATGTAGCACCAAAAATCCCATGCAGACAACCAGAAAACAGTCACTTAGATGTCCAGGAAAGAATAGAATGTCACCCTCTGCATCTATGAGTTTGCATCATTTAAAGCAAAGAGTGATTTGATCTGAGAAACACGTTTCTATGTTCCATTATGTACCTGTATATGAAGAATGTGTGTCTGGGAGCCTTTTTTGTCAGAGATCTAAACTTCATGGGAAACTTGGAATATGGGGAGAAATTAACTGAACATTGTTTTTGTAGGAAATGAATATTAGCTGTGTTAAAAGTTTAGTGTAAATTCAAAACAGTTTTCTCCTGGAGAGGGTCCTTCCCCAAAACAAACAGTTCTGTCCTTTCTATTTTGATGGAATCAGTATTTCATATGAAGGCAAATGTATATACACAAAAGCAATTGCTGCAAAGCTTAGTTGGGACCACTGAAATGGTAAAACTTTTATACATAGCTGCAGAAGGAGCACAGATTTGGTTGGAGCCAAAGACTAATATTGCTGCTCACAAGACTTAGTGAAGTTGATGCAGCTGTTACCATCCCACCCATCCATGACTGTTACTAGATAAACAACAACTGCTGCCATAAACCAGGAAGTAATTAATAGATACTTAAAAAGCTCGCATCACACCTGGTGGGTGGTAGAAGATACATTTTTGCTGCTGTTATTCTTTGTCAGTTTCTCGTATTCTTTGTCAGAGTCTGGGTACCGGCACTTTTTTATATTACTCACCCCACTCGTAAATGGAAACACATATTTAAACTGTTAAAAAGAAATGGTTTAGAAAAGACCATATGTAAAGACCTTATTTTCAGATGACACCATGTTTTTGTTTTGTGGTGTTTTAATAGCCATTAAAGTATTAAAATATTTCCTTTTGTGTCTTGTAGAGCAGGGCTGTCCAACTCTGGACAGCAGGGAGGCTGCATACCTTAGACCACATACTGCAGAGGCTGCACACCATAGGCACATCTGCAGGTGCACATTTACTGTGCAGTCATATAAATTACCGCAGTAACCAAAAATTACTGAGCAGCACTGGTGCACATCTACACATGCACTCCCACACTGTGCAGTAACTATGAGGTATGTGTTGACTTAGGCATAAATTTACTACCTGCATGATGCAGGTAGTAAATTTATGACCAATTAGTTACTCCATTGTAATGCACATGTAGATGCGCTACTGTGCAGTCATGTGGGAGCTTCCTGGCTGGGTCTGCCAAGCCACTAGGGAGCCAGCTGAAGCCCAGCCCCAGGACTCCTACCTGGTTTTCTCTCCTACTGCTGGACTGGGCTGCTTCCTGGCAGCCCCTAGCTGCAAGGTATAAAACTCTGCAACCATTTCCTGCCTTGGGACGCCTCCACCTCTGGAGGAGGGGACCTGGGGCCTTCAGCACCCTGCTCTGCACTCCTCCCCAGCTGCTGTATTCACTAGTGGCCTGGGGAGCCCTGGCTAGTGGCCACCTTGGCCTCAACCCTGCCCTGCAGTTGCCCATGAGGAGCAGGTGGCCATGCCACTGATAGCAGCACCAGCTCTTCCCTGGTGGTGGTGGGGGACCTGGCTGGATGCTGGCCCCCAGTTCACTAGAGGCCATGGACACTGGGTGAAGCCAGATGCCACCTGTCACAGTGAGACCCGTACTTGGTAAATTCCATACTGCGTGGGCAAGCCCTCCTAACTCCAGTCCCCACCTCCACCCTGCCTCTGCCCCTGGCCCCAGCCCCCCCCCTTGCATTCCCCTGGCTCCAGGTTCCCCCTCACAGCACACAGAGGTGGGACACAGGTCAGACCTTTATTGAGCAGCCTGTGTCCCCATGGCTGGGTAGGCACAGGCATCTCACATACTGAGGAAGGTGTTGATTGCAGTGGTGATCTCCTTGGCAGCCTGAGGCAGAAATGTATAATGCTGTGACAGCTAACCTTCTGGGCATTGGTGGAGGTTCCAGGGCAGGGCAGGCCAGGCTCCCCTCCACCCCCCACACCATTATAGCTCAGGGTCCCAATCCAGGAGTGCAGGTGTGCCTGGGGCACCAGCAGGATCATCATCAGCAGGACATAGTGGCCTGGGCATTCCTCCACCTGCTCATTGTGCACTGCCTGTGGCATAAACAGCAGGGTCATGCTTGGGGCACAGCAGCAGCATGATGGAGGACCAGCCCTGGTGAGCCTCACCAGAGAGGCCCCAAGTAGGGAGGGTGGGGGCATGAACAGCCCCTCACCCCATTTGTCTAGAGCCCCATGCACTCTGAGCCTGGATACTTGGAGCTGGACAGCAGCAGAGCAAAGCAGTGGGACTGCAGAGGTGGGGTGGGGGGCGGTCGGGGGGGCTGGAGCCGTGGCAGCAGGTGTTGGCAGCAGCCTGGTCTGGCCCATCCTAGGAAGGGACCGGGGAGGCAGGCAGCCTGTAGCCAGTCCCCAATGAGCAAGCAGGGATGGGGGGCTCAGGTGGTACCCATCTGGACCCAGGCCTGTCTGGCCAGCCTACCATGGTCCCTGAGCACCTGCATGCAGCTAACCTCCAATCTGAGGCCAGGCAGTGCAGGGCCCCTGGAGCACAGCATCTTATCTCTCAAATATTGTAAAATCTCACAAAAGCCTTTTCTCTTTTGCCTTTGCAGGGTCAGCATAAGGACATGGGAGGGGAGGCCACAGGGGCCTATAGTACTGCCACCACAGCCTCACTGCCATTATCTGCTGGAGCCACCAGCTGCACCAGTGGTGAAGCCATGATGAGACCCGCCTGCTCCAGTGACTGGTGGTCACAGTAGAGGGCTGGGTGGCAGACCAGTGGGTGTGGTGGGCAAAGAACCTTGCCCAGGAGGCCACCTGGAAGGAAGGCATAGCTGTGGGCC
>NW_017729006.1:45296181-45304989 GCF_001723915.1 Gavialis gangeticus | reverse complement strand
CCTGGCAGGCCCACTGGACCAAGCTTGTGGCCCTGGAGTTGTGGTGCATGGAGCTGCTGGAGCAGCAGCTGGCCACCCAGGGCTACCTAGCAGAGGTTGCACCCATGCCTGCCCACACCTGGCCCCCATGCCGGCTCCAACCCCTCAGGTCACCTGGGTCCCACCCAAAATCCCACAGAAGGCCCTTAGCAGCATGCTGAAGCAGGTGCTGCAGTACCTGCCAGCCACAGGTGTCCCCAGCCTTTGCTACAGCCTCAGATCCATGGGGGAACTGTCTGAGGTCAGGGTGCAGACCACCTGCTGCTGGGCTTTCTGCCCTGGGTGGCCCCACCCCTTAGCCCATAGTTCCCAGGCAGGGGAGGGGATGGGCAGGGATCAGAGGGTGGGGGTGTGCTTTTAAGGTGGCCACCAAGTGCTGGCAGCCATGTGATCAGAGGCTGGAGGTCCCCCCAGTGGCCATAGGGATACATGGCCGACTGCTCTGACTTGGGACTAAATCCCATGCATGTGTTGATGCCGGCCCTATTCCAACTTACTATGCAGTAGGGCTTTGGTCCCCGACTCAGTTTGGTGGAGATTTGGCCTGATTCAGTGGCCAAAACTCTGAATCTGAATCAAATCAGAGGACCCTTTAATCTCTCTGAATTGAATTGGAACCCTTGGAATTGATTTGAAGAAATTTGGGAAGATTCAGCTATTTGGACATAGACACAGCTTTAAATGTTTTTTTCTATATACCTCAAGGTACCAGGCAGCCCATGGAGTGTCTCACAGAAGCACGGGGGGCTCCCCAGTGTGCTCAGCAACAGACACAGAAGTGGATCAGAAGCACTTTCAGTCCACTTCTGATTCTGCCAGGGAGTGTGCAGGGAGGGCCCCCCACACACCCCTGGCTCTGCAACTGGTGCCTCCTGGGTCTGGGAAGGCACCTGGTGTCCCCCCACAGCCGACCATTGATCAGGGGGGGCTTGGGTGGGGGGCCCTGCATGCTCCCTGGTGGACCTGGAAGTGGACCAGAAGTACTTCCATTCCACTTTTGGATTCACTGCCGAGCATGAGGGCTCCCCACCCCCGCACTCCTGTGGGATGCTCCACCTGCCCCAGCATCACAGCATTCACAATCCGCACATGGTATCTCAAAGTATGTAGAAAAAACTTTTAAGGCTGTGTCTATGTTTGAACTGCTGATTCCCTGAATCAGCATCAAATCTTCAGATTTGGGTTTGGCCAAATCAAATCTGGGCCAGTGATCTGAATCAATTAATCAGATCACTGTCCCCGATTCAGGCCGAATCTGAATTGAATAGTGTCCTACTATGCAGTAGCTTTAATGTGCAGTAAATGCACATGTAGACACTCTGCATGGGGACTACAGCAGGAGCAGAGCAGGAAGCAGAAGCTGGAAGAGGGTAATGGGAGGAGTGGTAATCAGGAGGGAGCCCACAGGCCATTTGATAACCCCAAGTGAGCAGCATGCAGCCCATGAGGCACCAGTCAGACAATCCTACTGTAGCAAATGGCTCACACAGTTTTATCATTTGTTTCATTTATTTTCTAATTGAACTCTATGGGCATGTCCAGATGAGTGCAGCCGTGTGGTATGTGGTGCTGCAAACACATTTGCAGTGCCACATACCACACAGTTAGGTATTCTCCACGCTGCAAGGGCATGCTGCCCATGCATGTGCTGCTTGGGGTTTTTTTGACCCCCGGATATCCAGGGGTTAAAAAAATATGTGGAAAAAAAAAACTGGAGCAGCACATGCATGGGTAGCACGCACTGCTGAAAAGTGGAGCAGGGCCACCCAGAACTGCACTGTGGCTGGCACCCAAGCTCTGCCTGGCAGTATCACTGCAGCTGCAGCTCCGGGAGTCCACCCTGGACCCCAGGTAAGGCTTCTGGGGCCAGCACAATGCTGTCCACAGCCTCCCCTACTACTCCCAGGGTAACCTGCCACATGCCAGAGTGTGTGTGGCATGGGCATTCCCTGGGGACAAGTAGCTGCGGTGCAAGGTCTATTGCTGCTTCTTGTCCCCAGGGAACCAAACATCTGAGCTCATCTGGATGCAGCCTACAAAGCTAGCATCATACCAAGCAAGTGAAAGATTAAGTTTAATTTCTGGGGTCAATATATGATAGTCTTTTTCTGGTTCTCTGTTTTGTATTGAACAAAGATTTTTCACCTGTCTCCCTCCACTAGCAGCTTTGCAATCTGCCTGGACTGTAACTCATAGATCATGCTAAAACACCTCAGAGAAGAGCAGAATGCACAAATTACATTTATATTACTACCTTTCTCATGGCAGTGAACAAGGAACTATTTATTCAGCTATATAAATGAACCTGAGATATAAAAGTACTGTCCAAAGTCCAAAATTCTTAATTTTGATGCATTGGGATGAGGTTGGGACCTCTCCTCCTGCCTCTCCTCTCCTAATTGACCTCCCCTACTGCCACTATGTGAAGTAGGGAACTACTATCTTTATTATATGGAAGAGAGCTGAGGCATACAAAGTTTAAGTGAGAGATTGCAGAAACGATTTAGGCATGTAATTCTAAACTTACATTCCATAAAAACCTGCTAAACAGCTATCTAATCCTGAAAGCACCTAAATCACAGTGGATTCCTTCATTCTTTACTTTAAAATTTCCTAGGCTCCTGAAATTCTGCCTTCTGTGCTGACACACTTACATATGTGGTTCATGCTTTACCTTACTGGGATCCTGAAATCACATAGCATGGATCACATATCTCTTGAGGAACCAAGCCTAGCAGGTCTGTTCCAAGCATTCCAGATACACCCATACAGCACTATGTTCAGCACAAAATAGAATGGTAATCAAAGGAAGGAGGGGGAGGATCAAAGAATACAAGATTTATAGGGTCAAAAACAGAGTAAGCAAGCAAGCAAGGGGTTAGCTTGATTCTGAACAGTTTATGTGTCTTGTATTTAGAGGTTCCAAGGGAAAGAGCTTGAAAGCATTGATAAGCAGTAACACAACAAGGGTGGGCTGAGCAGGGCAGCAACTATTGAGGGTTGCCAGAGTTACTCCCCAGTCCTGGGAATCTTTCCATGGTATGTGCACCTGTGCAGCCCTGTGCTGCCCCTGCCCAGCCACAGAAGCAGGACAGGGCAATGCCGCCCTCAGCAGTGTATTGGGAGACAGGGGGTAAGCAGGATGATGCTCCCCACCAACACCTGGGGAGTCTGTGCCACAGCAGCCACAGCCCTGTACCCAGTAACATATTTGGGGGCCAGAGGGAAGAAAACAGGAGCCCAGCCACAGGGCTGACACCAAAGTTAATGCTGGTATAGCAGTAGTCAGCAGCAGCAACAGCAGCCTTCACTGTGCAAGCAGCGGTAAGACTTTGTTCCCCTTCCCTTCCTGTCACTCCCCACACACTGTACCCCATTAAGGCCAAACCTCAAGAGTGGGTGATTTTAAACTAAAATCGGTGTGTGCTGTTTTTTTCCAGAACAGAATTGGATTCACCCAGGCTTATAAGCAAGAAAGAAGCCACAGATGGCCAAGAAGCCTGAGGAAGACCAGATAGGAGGTGCAGCAATGGTTTTAGTGATGGGTTTTTGGTGAACAAGGGGAACCTAAGTTTTTGTGTCATTTCATAGGTGTTAACACAACATTAGCTTGTATCACTGGACACTATTTGTGCTGTCCTTAGCTCTGGAGTCAAAATGACTCTCAAAACTAGTTGTTGTACATAAACCATAATAAGCCAGACTTCTCTTTCTCTTTAGTCTATTTGGACTAAATATGATGAATGCTAGGGTTGTGGGATTTTGCCGGCTGTTTTGATTCGACACTGTTTTGACTCATTTCAAGATCAAAACAGCAAAATCAAATCAAAATGAAGGGCTTCGAAACAGCCTCGAAATAAAACGAGGCTAGTCAAAATGTTTTGAAAGTTTCAAAACATTTTGAGTTTTGAAGCAGCCAGCAGCGAGGTGGTGGGAGACAGGGGAGAACCAGGGCTGCACTCCCATCAGGGCTGCCGCCCAGCTGTGTAAAACCAATCACAGCACAGGGGAAGGGATTTTTCTATGACAAAAGAGCCAAAAGTCAATGCCAAACTGTATAGATATTTAGAATTTATTTTATGATGATGATGGAGGCGTGGTAGGCTTCCAAATTGCTTTAAAATTGTAAATATATAATTAAAACATTGCCCAACTGATTTGATCTCTCTCTCTCTAAATATATATATATGACTAGTGATCTTTTATTTTATTTGTTGAAGAACATGGATTTGGGGGTATTTAAAGGGTGACTTCGGGATTTTTTTTTATCAGAGATTTTTTCACTTTTTAAATAGGCAAAATCAGAATTCCTGCTAGTGAGGCAAGTGGCAGGACCCAGGCAGAGAAGCCTGCTCAAAGCTGGCACCCAGGACCCAGGGGGAAGTGGCTGAACTCCTGGCCAGTTGGGGCCAGGAGGACATGCCTTGCCAGTACAAAGCAGGCCACAACCCTGAGAACATCTTTTGGGCGATAGCTGCCCAGATGGCCAGGTGGTGGTACACATGGCAGTAGTGCCACACAAAGGCCAACTGGGGTGCCACAGCCCACTGGCAGCTGGCCCAGAGTTGCAGATGCGTCTGATGTCCATACAGGTCTGGCAGGCATGCAGCCTTGGGGCCACATGCTGTTGCAGGTGGCAGCAGGTCACAGCCAGGCAGCATCTCCCACTGCCAAACTGTTGCAGTGGGTAGAGGGTGCAGGGCATTCTCAGGGATGCTTTAGCAGTCCAGTTGGGAGAAGGGGTAGTGTCCCCAGGTGCCAGCTGGCTGGGGCCCAGAAGCTCCTGTCTATTTGTATTTTCCAGAGACTGTGGGCCTTAAGTCTCATCTAGTTAACTAATAGCCCCCACTGTGTGGGGCCAAAGGTTGAAAGATGCAACTACTTTGTTTTTTGATGGGACAACTAAGGAAGAAAAGGGTAGGAGTGATGTAGGAGTCAAAGGTTCAAAATGTGAAAAGAAGTTCTCCAGAGGGGGACACTGAGCAGAGACCGCAAGCTGAACCTACTGGTCCTCAAAAGCATCTAAGGAGCCAGTGGATGCTGCCCACTGGTGCTCTGCCCAGAAACGTGCACAGACAAGTTAGAGGAAAAGCCTCCTCCCTGGTCAACTACAGAGCTCACTTCGCCAGGGCCAGAAGGAGATTGACCAGGAGGTCCTGGGACGTGGTGGGGCTGTGGATGGGGTGACCAAAAACAAAAAGGTGGGGGGTTAAATTCAACCAGAACCTCAGGAGAAAGCTCTGGAGGTGGAGGGGCTGCAGCCTGGTGCACTTGAGGGTAATGTGTGCCAGGGTGTCCCACTGCCTGCAGAAGGGGCAGAAGACCAAGGAGTCTATGAAGCTTGCTACATACACACCTGTGGCGATGGCTTCATGGAGGAGCCACCAGCTGAGGTCTCCAGTGGCTCATGGGATAAGGGTGGAGTACAGACTCAGCCACTGGGATGGCCCAGCCACACCCTGGCTGAGCAGGTCACACCACTTGGTGTCTGGGCGAGATGCAAGGGCGGTATGATGGATTGTGCAGTGCACGAGTGTGTAGAGGTGCCGGTGATGGATGGTGGAAAAGTGGACTGGTGTGGTGTCCTCCAGCTGGCTCAGGTGGTGAAGTGGGGAGTGCCCCGAGACTAGGCAAGGCACTGGACCCACAACAAAATCTGGCGGGCTGGAGGACACAATGAGGACCTGGTCAAAAAAGGCAAGGGAGTCAGGAGGTAGGGCAGATTTCACCTCCTGGAACAGATGCCAGGTCTCACATGTCATGGGTAGACCCATGCGTCAGACCAGTACAGCAGGGTCCACCTGCTCCTGTCTATCATAGTCCAGGAGTGACACCAGCCAGGATCAACCTCTGTTGCAACTGGTGTGCCTCTGCTGTCAGCACCTCCAGCTGGGGGTTCCAGAGGAC
Source organism: Gavialis gangeticus (assembly GCF_001723915.1). Lineage (NCBI taxonomy): Eukaryota > Metazoa > Chordata > Crocodylia > Gavialidae > Gavialis > Gavialis gangeticus. Next base: position 45,299,043 of record NW_017729006.1, on the reverse strand, counting down.
AAGTAGGTCAGCACCGTGGGCGAGTGTCACAGGGGACCTGGAGGCAGACACCAGCCTCCAGGCCTGGAGGAGGTCCTGCTAGAACTGTGGCAGACCTCGCAGGTCCTGCAGAGAGAAAACCCACAGGCTGAGGAGCTGGCAGTCATATCAGAGCCCCCGGAAGTGGCGAAGAAAGGACAGCCCCAGGTGGCCCCATGCCACATGGCTATCAACACCATATAGCAGTTGCTGCAGGGCCTGAAGGTGGAACGTCAGGACTTGTCTGTGTAAACAAACCAGACCCTGGCTGCCCTCCCACAAAGGGGGGTTCAGGACCTCCACAGTGACCCAGTGCCATCATGGCCAGAAAAAACTCCAGTGCCCATCTCTGGAGCCCTGCCAGGACCTCAAGGGGCACAGGCAGGGTGTGTAAGCAGTGCCAGAGCATGGACAGGACCAGCTGATTCAGCACTATTACTTTCCCACGCAGGGAGAGACACCTCATGAGGCCTGCCCATGCCTGGAGCCACTCCACAACCTTTGTCTCCAGCTGGTGCCAGTTCTCTGGTGGAGAGGGGTCTGTGGGGTACAGGCAGACCCCCAAGTAGAGCAGTGAGCCCACACTCCAGTGCATCCCATGGAGCTTGGGTGGGAGTGAGCCCACCTGCCACCTGTCACCCACTGTCAGGCCAAAGCTCTTGGCCTAGTTGACCCAGGAAGAGGAGGTTGCTGAGTACAATGCTTGGCGGGCCTCCACCTGCACCAGGTCACCTGAGCCCTGGACCGCAAGGAGTACATTGTTGGTATATGCCAACAGGACCAACAACACTGCTGGTTCATGGAGCATCAGCCACACCACACGCCTCCACAAGAGAATGAGGAAAGGCTCCAGAGCCAAGACATATAGCTGCCCTGACAGTGGGCAGCCTCAACACACCCCTCTCCTGAATGGGATGGGTTCCATCTGGGTCCAGTTGAGCTTGACTAAAGACTCTGCAGAGGTGTACAGCACCTGGAAAGCCTATATGAAGTGGGGCCCAAAGTCAAAGGCCCACAGTGTACCTGTGAGGTACTAGTGATTCACTCTGTCAAATGTCTTCTCCTCATCCAGGGATAGGAGGGTGAAAGACAGGTCCTCCCAGCATGCTAGCTCCAGGAGGTCCCAAACCAGGTACAGGTTGTTGAAGATGGAATGTCCGGGCACTATGTATATCTGATCAGGATGGATCATGCCCATCAGTTCCTCAGGTCATGGGGATCCCACTTCTTCAGCAGGAAGGTCAGCATGGCCCTCCAGCACAACAGGGGGAATTCCCCACTTCCCCCAGATTTGGCCTAGACTGCAGTGAAGTCTGGGCCAAGGATGTCCCAGAAGGCCCGATAGAACTCCACAGTCAGCCTGTGGATGCCTGGCATGTTATTGCCAGGCATCAGACAGAGGGCAGCTGAAAATTCAGCCAGAGTGAGAGGAGCTTCCAATCAGTCCCAGTCACCCACACTGACCTGCAGGAGTCCCTCCCACAGGGTCCAACAGGCTTCAGCATTGGTCAGACCCAGGGAGAAGAGCTCTTCATAGAAGGCCTGTGCGTGCTGGTACATCTCAACTGGATCCATGAAGGGGTGCCGTCACCTGCGAGAAGGTGGTGTACTTCTTGGCATCCCACCCCCTCTGCAGGGCATAGAAGGATCTGGACGCATGAGTGGACAAATGCACCATGGGTGCAGTGGTCAACAGAGCATGAAGCTCTTCCCACCTCTCCCAACACACTCTGCAGAGGGATGGGTTGGTTGGGTCAGTGGCTAGGCACCTCTCCAGCTCTAGCACTTCCTGCTCGAGCTGCTCCCAGACCATCTCCCTCTGCCAGGTGTGCCCCCAAGCATAGCTGTGGCAAAAAAGATGGATGCACACCTTCCCTATATCCCACCATCTCTGAGCTGAGGGGAAATCTGCCTGTTGCTCCCACCAGGCCAGCCAAAACTCCTGGAAGGCATCTCTGAAGCCCACATCCTCCAGCACACTGGCACTGAAATGCTAGGAGGCTGATCCCAGATGCCCAGGCCCTAACATGACCTGGGCCCAGACAAGATGGTGATTGCTGAAAGGAGTCAGCCAGATGCCAAAGGAGTGGGCCCGGGCAAAGTGCAGCAAAGAGGATATAAATCTGGTCCAACCGGGAGTGGCATGCTGGCTCCTCCCCCATGCTCACATAGGTGAAGGTAGTGGGGCTGACAGGCACGCTAGACGTCCACCAGGGAGTAGTCCATCAGGATCTCCCCGAGGATGCCCACAGTGGCCTGGTTCTGCTCCCTGCCCAACCAGTCTCAGGCATGGTGATGTTAAGGTCCCCTCCAAGGACCAGGCACTCATAAGGGTTCAGGGTGCTGATGTAAGAGGCCTCCTGGCAGAAAAAATCCACCAACTCTGTGTCCTTCTCAGGAGTGTACACGTTCAGAAGTTTCAGGACCAGCCCCTTTACTTGGACCTGGGGGTGCAGCAGGGACCCTGGCACCACCTCAATGACCTGGAGAACCTCTGGCTGCAGGTCTGGGAAGAACAGGGTGGCCACCCCACAAGAGGTGGCCAAGAGGTGACTAAAAAAGACCCTGCCTCCCCAGTCCAGCCATGAATTAGGTTCATCAGATGGAGTCATCAGGGTCTCCTGCAAGAACTCCATGGGGTAACACCCCCTCCTGAAGGAATGAGAGCACCCAGCATCTCCTGCAGCTGTGGACATTAAGGGCATGATCTTAAATGACCTCATGACTGTGGGTGATGGAGCACTGCAGATTATGCATTGCCTTCCCCCACCAGCACCCTTGCAGTGGCGAGGACACTGTCAAAAACTCCCCATCAGTCCAAGGCATGTTGTACCTTGCCGATGA
>NW_017729006.1:45289826-45291181 GCF_001723915.1 Gavialis gangeticus | reverse complement strand
GTGATGGAGCACTGCAGATTATGCATTGCCTTCCCCCACCAGCACCCTTGCAGTGGCGAGGACACTGTCAAAAACTCCCCATCAGTCCAAGGCATGTTGTACCTTGCCGATGAACTGCCGGGTGTAGTTGCAGTCAAGAAATGCAAGTAGCTCACCCCTGGGGACTGCTGAGACTGAGAGGTCTGCAGCCTGCCAGTTTTTGGGTGTCCTTCTCCTGGGGCTCAGCAGGCTCCTTAGGCACCATCTGAACCCCCCTCCCTGGTCCGCTAAAACCTGGACTCTGGTTGGGATTGGGAGAGCTCTGCAGTCCCTTGGGACAGGGGTGGGGGTAAGGGTGGGGTTGGGGCTCCTTCAGAAGATAGTAGGGTAGAGCTGGGGCCCCAGGGGGGTCTGTGTGGAGTCTCCTACAAGATTGGCCTCTTGATCGGGGACCCCACCCTGACCCCCTCTGGTGCAGGACCATGGGCCAGGCTGGAAGTGAGATATTTTCTGGGAGGGGGAAGAAAGAGATCCGTTAGGCACTGGGGTGCCTTCAGTGTCTGCCTTGGGGTACCGGGAAAGGGGACCTCCCACTTCAGGACTCACTGAGGTGAGCTCCAGGTCCCCTGTCTGCCCCAGATCATCAGAGGGGAAGGGCTCCACTGCCAGAACTTCCTTTGGGTTGGCTGAGGCCTCAGACTTTGCACCTGTGGTCTTAGGGGGTAGACCCTGGCCAGCAGAGTGAGGGCCTTCCTCCATGGGCTTCTGTTCAGGACTGTCCAGCAGCCCTGAAGCCTCCACCATGGGTATCACCCATTTAATTTTTCCCAGGGGTGGGGTATCAGGCACAACTGGGGAGGCCTGCAGAAGCTGGGCCACTCATTCTCCCCATGTGATGGTCTTTGGAGGATGGTGGGGGGTTCCCCCATGTCAGAGGGCTCCTGGCTTTGCACCTGGAGGGGACCTGCATCCACTCAACCATAGGGTGGTCCTCAGGTGGACAGGTTCCAGTAGGAGAAGGTGAGGGTTGGGAGGGTGGGGCAGCTACAGTGGGAGAATGACTAGGGGTGGGGGGGGCCTGCTCTCCCTCTTCCCTTGGCAGCTGCTGCCCTCCCTGGGACCACGCCAATATGGTTTGGGGGCAGGGTCCCCTGAGCTCACAGGGGGGTTGGATGATGTGGCTGAGGTGCCAGGGGGGCCTGAGGAGGGAGGGGCACCGGTGGCAGGGGCACCCATCTCACCAGTGGGACCCTTGGATGCCCTCTCTTCCTGGCCAAGGGGGCACCTGTGACACAAATGCCACAGAGCACAGCACCAGAAGCACCACAGGTCCCTCAGTGTATAGAAAACCCTCACCAGGGCCCCCTGAAAAGGAA
>NW_017729006.1:45281390-45289810 GCF_001723915.1 Gavialis gangeticus | reverse complement strand
CCCTTCCGACCCTTAATCTATGAATCTATGAATCTATAACCTGGTGATGGAATGAGTGCACATGATGGAGGCTGGGTTCTTCGCACCCCAGTGAGAGGGCCACCACCAGGGAGATAACCCTCTCCAAGGCTTGGAGCTGGGGAAGCAGGGCTCAATTAGGGATATAGGGAGGGATGGAGCTGAGGACCACCCTTGTCCCCACCTCTTCTAGGGACTTGAGGGGGATGTACTCACCCTCCACCATGAGCCTCCTCTCCACCACCTTCTGCGCAATGGCCTCTGAGGCAAGGAAAAAGACCCCCTTGCCATGAAAGTGGGAGGCTACCACAATCTTGGGGGCCCCCCACTACCTGAGCCAGGGCCTGCACCTAGGTCTCAAAGTGCAGGTTTTCCCACTTGGGTAGTTGGCACTTCACTCCATGCTTGCGTGAGCTGGAAGGGCTGGTGGTGAAGGGTCCAGGCTCCATGGCTTCAGGTCACCCTGCATCTGCTTGTGTGCAACTGTGGTTCCCCTGCTGGGGGGTCACCTTGGTGGGGCCAGAGCTAAGGACAGGGACAGGCTGGGTACATGTGCTGGCTGATGTAGTGCACCTGGTCCCCTCAGGCACTGCTGGTTTAAGCTTGGAAACAGGGCCTTTGCCCTTCCCACCCCCAGCTGTGGAGGAAACTGAAGAAGAGTCCTTCCTACTGCCCTTGCCCTGGGTCCCTGATGCTGTGGGAGGGGGCTTGGGAACCCATCTGGGCGTGTCCTGGCCAGGGGGGAACCCTGGCCCTGCTGGAGTCTTGCCTGCCTCCACTGCAGAGGTTGCAGGCTTCTCTATTCCTGTAGGAGGTCAGTTGGACTGTACCTTCAGGGTGGGAGCTGCAGGGGCATGCACCCTTTTGGGGGCTTGGCTGGGATCTGCCCCATAGTGGGAGCTGCAGGAAGTTCTGTGGGGGCATCTGGCCCTCAAGAAAGGTTCCTCCCCTGGCATGGGTTTACATAAGGGAGAGGAAACTAATGAGGAAAAACAAAAAATACAGTGGGGCTAGTGAAATCAATATGGGCAGCATGGACGACTGGTGCCTTCTGAGTCTGGGGGGGGCACCAGATCACTGATGGGGGAGGGGTCCCCCAGCCACTGATCACCGAGGGGGGGGTGGTCCCCGAGTGTCCAATCACTGAGCCATCAGTGAATCCGGAAGCGTACTTCCATTGGCACTTCCAGTTTCATGGCTGGTCTTCCAGGGGTCACCTGTATGCACCACTTATGTATCACCAATGAGGGGTAGGCTGGGTCTGTGGGAGAAGCAGGGGGAGGGGAAAGGGTCCTGAAGCTTACTGAGCTACAGCCCCACAGGAAATCAGGCAGGCTAAGGCTGGGGAAAGTGGGGGAGGGGACACACTCACACAAGGGCTGGGGAGTCTTGAGCTGGCTTATTCAGCCACACAACAAACACCAGTGCAAGGGGAGTGGACCACAGGACTTACCACAGAAGGGTAAAAACACACAGGGAACATTGCTGAGGCAGATGTAAAAGATGGCTGGAGCAGCGGAAGGATTTTGTTTGTTGGAGCTCGGTCCCAGAGCCCCTTAGACCTCCAACCAGACACTCAGCAGCAGGACAGTAAGCAGGAAAGCAAAGCAAGATCAGATGCAGTGAGGCAGCTGTGGGGGAGTGCACAAGTAATCAGTCAATTAGGGAGTAATCCAGTGCAGGTATGGTGTTGAGTGGTGCAAGGTGGTGCAGCAGGGAATCTTCCTGTCTCCTGAGAGGGAGCAGCAGCAGCTGCCACCACCGCCATCCAGTTCAGCCACTCAGGGTGTGCTTCAGGTGAAAGTGGAGGTAAGGCAGAGAGGTGACCTGCCAAAGCATCTGGGGCAGGCAAGGCACCTTTAGGCTCCGGCAGTGATCATGGCAGAGGGCCCCACAGGCAGCGCAGGCTCCCTCCCCAGGCCGTTCCCCAACCACAGCTTTGTGGTGGGCTGGGAAGCAGGTTGGAACAGGAGTGAGAAGGTGTGGCGCAGTGCTGGGGTGCAGTGCAGTGCAGTGCAGTGGGCTCCTCCCCAAGATAGGCAGCGATGTGCAGCAGAGGATCCCCTCCCCCTCAAGTGGCACAACTTGCCCCACACCAAAGTGCATGTCTGGGCATCTGCGTTGAGGCAAAAATCCCCGTCTCAAATTTGCACCGCTCCTATTTGGGCTACTGCAAGTGTACATACCTGCATGTGTGGATGCACCCATGGGGGGTTAATACATGTGATGCTGCAGTGACACTGGAGCATTCTAATTAGACCACCAAGGAGACATGTATACAGGAAGTCCTAAGTACCTTTGCAATTCCACTTCCTAGGACTCCATTACACAGTTGATTCTATGTGGGTGTACATGAAGCCTACTGATGTCAAGAATTAGGGCTTTGTTACACAAATAGGAAAACATTTTTTTCAGAAACCATTGAACCACAGGTATAGAGGGAAAAGAACACTGTTTCCATGCTCTTTTCAATATTATAAACCTATTTCTGCAGCAGTGTTTCATGACAAAACTCATGTCTATTTTACTGTTTGTTATGACCTCAGGTAACTTCCATCATTACTGTTTTTCTTTCATATAATGTTAGGATATTTCCCCCTAAGACATATTAGCTTATGCTTTTTTCTCAGGTTAGCCTCATTTTATTATTATCTATTCATATTTTTGGTATCTCTGATTAACTGTTTATCTGTCATGGGACTGGCAAATGCTGCAAAATATTGAAAAAAAAATTGTTCAGACTTTTGTGTTTACATGTGCTCTGCTTTCATCCCATGGGAGTTAAAGCCACATTCACTTGCCCCACAGCTGCCAGACTGAATCCAAATCTAGGCTCCATACCCAGTGAGTAGGGTATATTCAGCAGGGTTAGTGGGGCTCAAGGCCGGACTTAGGGACCACTGTATCAGTGCAGGGAGCCAGAAGTTAATGCTACCACTACCAGTTTTTTCTTCACCACTGAATTCTTGGCCCTTCCAGGACCCCACAGGCCATATGAAACCACTCTCCAGAGTGGGTCTGGCCTGCGGGACTTATCTTTGGCAACCTGGATCTGGAGGAATATTCACTAAGTGAAATATTCAGAAAAACAACTTTTGAGCAATTATTGAAGAATATTATTGGGTGAGATCCCTTTAATTTTTAATAATTTTATTTTATATTTTATATTCTTCTTTCATAAGTTAATACTGTATATTAATGTAAATACTTTTATAATTATATTTGATAGCTAGATCAGATTATATACCTTCTAACCCACAAGTACAATTGCAGTCTCCGAGCACAGCTCAGACTCGAACATTAGATAAACCGTTCATGTAGGCTGTATAGTGAAACAATTACTCATGGAAGTGGCCTATAGAAATTTCACACAGTGATTCTTTTGAAGAAAAATCATAAACTAAAGTTGATATTTATTTACTTAATTATTTTTCCAGCTATAGAATTTAGTATTACTGCAAATTTCGTGAATGAGTGGTTTCTGCTTTTTTCTACAGCTTTAATAAAACAGTTAAGATCTGCTCTACTAAATAGTTTTTAATAACAGAATTCCCAGGCATTTATGCTTTTTGTTTATAGTCTTTTAAAGAGTTTCATTCCAGCTATCAGTATTATTTTCCCAGCCAATATAGCTTAATTTTTCAAACAATATTTCATGAGACAGTATCAAATACTTTACAGACATCAGGAGAAAAGGCTTTGGTAGTGAGGGGTCTACTACAGACCTCCTCACCAGGATGACAAACCAGACCTGGTATTTGCCAGGCAGCTCTCAGAGGCCCTTCAGGTGAGAGAGGCGGTGGTCATGGGGGACCTAAATTACTCAGACATCTGCTGGGAGGAGCAGACGGCCAAAACAAACCACTCACGTAGGTTATTAAACTGCGTGCAGGACCTCCACCTAACCCAGGAGGTGTCCAGTCCCACCAAGGGTAACTCCTTGCTAGATAGGCCTGGTCTTAGCAACAGGGGATGATTTGTGGGTAACCTGTGAGTGCACAGTAGCCTGGGAGATAGTGACTATCATTTGGTCGAATTTACAATCCAACGAATGGTGGGGAAAATAACCAGCAAGGCTAAAGTGTTAGACTTCAGAAGGGCCAATGTTAGTAAACTTTGAAGGCTAGTTAGTGAGGTGACTGAGCTCAAGGGCATCGAGCATATGGGGGTCCAGGAGGGTTGATGGTTTCTCAAGGGAGTGATCCTTGTGGCACAAAAGGAGACTATTCCATTATGCTGGAAAGGGGGCAAGGGGACTAAAAAAAACCCTTGGTAGTACAGGAAACTCCAGAAAAGACTGAGGGCAAAGAAAGAGATGTATAGGCAGTGGAAGTGGGGGGCAGCCACCAAGGAGGAATATACCTCTCTGGTGTGCTATTGCAGGGAATCAGTTAGGCAGGCCAAGGTAGGACTGGAGCTTACAACAATCAAGGACAATAAGAAGTCCTTCTACAGATACATAGTAAGCAAATGGAAGGTGCAGAGTAACAGAGGGCCCCTGCAGGACAAATCAGGTCAGTTGGTGACTGAAACAAGGGAAAAGGCGTAGCTCTTCAATGAGTTCTTCACTTCAGTATTCCTAAGTACTGGCCAAGACTATTCCCTCAATGTAAACTTAGATAGATGTCCAGAAAGCACTAGACTGCCAATGCTTAGTGCTGACTTGGTTAAGGAGCACTTGGAGGGGCCGGATGGGTACAAGTCAGCAGGCTCAGATGACCTCCATCCATGGGTGCTGAAGGAATTGGCCAGTGTCATAGCTGAGCCACTGGCATGGATGTTTGAGCACTCATGGTGCTCTGGCCAGGTCCCTGAGGACTGGAAAAGGGCCAACTTGGTGCCCATTTTTAAGAAGGGGAGAAAAGATAAGCTGGGTAACTTTAGGCCAGTCAGTCTTACCTCTATCCCTGGGAAAACACTGGAAAAAATCATTAAAGAGCACATTTGAGAAGGCCCAGCAGGGGAAATGATGTTGAAAGGAAACCAGCATGGGTTCATCACAGGTAGATCCTGTCTGACAAACCTTATAGCCTTTTACGACAAGGTAATACACTGCCTTGACATAGGAGCTAAGGCAGAAGTCATCTACCTGGACTTTAAGAAGGCCTTCGATACTGTTTCACATCCTGTTCTCATAAAGAAGCTAACAGGCTGCAGAGTGGATGCTTATATAGTCAGATGGGTGGCAAACTGGCTTAGGAACCACACTCAGAGAGTGGTGGTGGATGGGTCATTCTCTGCCTGGAAGGAGGTGGGCAGTGGTGTCCTGCAGGGGTCAGTCCTTGGACCAGTATTGTTTAGTATCTTCATCAGCGATTTGGATGAGGGTTTGGAGAGCACCCTGTCCAAGTTCACAGATGACACCAAGTTATGGGGCAAAGTTAACACACCAGAGGGCAGGGAGCAGATACAGGCCGATCTGGACAGGTTGGGTCAATGGGCAGAACAAAACAGGATGCAATTCAACAAAGGCAAACGCAAAGTATTCCACCTAGGGAGGAGGAATCCCCAGCACACCTATAGGTTGGGGGATGACCTCCACAGCAGCTCAGTGGCTGAAAGTCATAGTTGAGTCCAAGATGAACATGAGCCGACAGTGTAATGAAGCTATCAACAAAGCCAATTGTACCTTGTTGTGCATTAGCAGATGCATGACCAACAGATTGAGGGAGGTGATGTTCCCCCTCTGTGAGGCATTAGTCAGGCTGCAATTGGAGTACTGTGTCCAGTTCTGGACACCACACTTCAAGAGGGATGCAGAGAATCTAGAGAGGGTCTAGAGGAGGGCCACTCGTATGATTAATGGCCTCCATGCAAAACCCTACGAGGGGAGGTTGAGAGATCTGGATCTCTTCAGCCTTCACAAGAGATGTCTGGGGGGAGACCTTGTAGCAGCCTATAAGTTTATCAAGGGAGGACAAAAGAGAGTCGGAGTTGTGCTATTTACCAGGGCACCCCTAGGAGTAACTAGGAATAATGGGCACAAACTAGTGGAGAGTAGATTCGGGTTAGACATTAGGAAGACATTTTTTCACAGTAAGGGTGGCCAGAATCTGGCATGGGCTGCCAAGAGAGATGGTACTATCACCTAACTTGAAGGTCTTCAAGATAGGCACCTGGCTGGGGTCATCTGACCTTGGTCCTTTTCCTGCCTGGGGTCAGACACGATGACCCATCGGGGTCCCTTCTGACTCTACTATCTATGAATCTATGAACCATAACATTTTTACTACGTTCCTGTTGCCTACTAACTTTTTCTTTCTGGCACAAAATTCAGACAGCTCTAGGACATGAGATTTATTTTTTATAAATCTAAGATGCTTATTGCTCAGGATTCCTTTGTTGATTTGAGACCTCAGATTAAAAAAGAGCTGCCCAGGAGCTATTCTATTATGTGCCAGGCTGTCCACAGCATGAAGAGGATGTCCTAGCATATAGGATTATGTGGAATACAGTGGAGAAGGGAGTGGTGTGCCATCTCTGTACTATCCAGACAATCTTTTCATGAAAGAGGAGTACTCAGGTATTCAGGTACTTAGTTAAGACAATTTTCTGGATACCCTGCACACTCTAGTTTGCAAAACTCCCCAAACAATAGGTAGTCTTCTCTCTCTCTGTCTGATAATGAGCATAGATATGCGAACTGAACAGGTGGGAGAAAATAAATTAAGATAGAGATGAAAAGTGAACAAACACATTTTTCATAAATAGCTTTATTTATGTACTTGCCGATTTCCATCTTTTCCACTCCTGGCTTTTCACTGGACACCTAACCAAATTTTACTTACACTTGCTTATAGAGAACAGGTTGGAGAACCTGTTATTCATGAACTTTTAAAGTTGGTTTGTATTATTTGTGTTCTCTTCCATTGTCTTGAGGGCTGTGTAATTCTCTGATCACCTTAATACTTGAGCTCTTCCAGTTATATGTTAAGCAACGCAATCCGCATCTGTCATATAGTAGAGACCCTCTTTGATTCTTCAAAAAGGTGAAATATTCAGACCTTGTTACACATTCTACTTTGAGCTGCTCAAATGTTGACTGCTAACTCAAATTTTGTTAGTGTTAGTGCTAACTTGAGTTTGGAGCAATCACACCTTAAGGCTAAAATCCTTCTTTGACTGTCCCCACCTGCATAGCTGTAACTTGCCACTCGAGGGCTGCTGAGAAGGGGCCTAACTAGGAGCTACAATTGTGAGTTTGCACTACAGGGCTGATAAGCCACTGTTGCTTTAAATTTCAATTGCCAAATCAAGAGCAAGACCTTATAAAGGGGGATAAGGCAAAATGCCATGTTTATTGATTACATGAGTTAGACACAGAGGTTCCGACACACCACTCATACAGACACACAAGTCATCACGCACAAAACTTACACACAGGCACACACAGACACAAAACAACCATTTTTTTCAGACATCATAGTTACCAGCAGAAGTTGTTCAATAATAGCACTGGGTGGCCAATGCAGGCCTTACTGAGAAAAGATGTAGATTCTGTAGATAGCAGCTTTGGAGAGGGGTGAAACAGACGTGTCTGTGCTTCAATGAAACAGCAGTTGAGAGATAGACTAGCCCAACTTGGCATTTTTTAAGTCTTCTTTTACAGGGATTGGCATTGTTTGTTTCAGCACTTTGTGGTTTTCCATACACAGCTTCTGTTCTTGCGATTGTTCTTCATTCATCTTCAGCTTATCTCAGCCTGAGGTCAGTTTGGTTGTCAAAGTTGGTATCTCAGCCTTGGAGAGTTCTTGCTACCTGTCTGGCAGGATGCATGCATTCTTTCTCTTTGTTATCTCTTTTGTGCCTGGTAACTTACATTTGGTGCTTTGTTGCTTTCATAAACAGTTAAATCTTCTTCTCCAGTCTCTATGCCATTCTCTCATCATTCACCCTTTCACATACACTCATTCAAAAAAGGGCATACAGAGTTCATTGATTTATGTCAAGCAAAAGAGCACAAAATGGAGTTTTCAAGTTACTTACAGGACAAAACTAACACGGTTACATTTCACTACTATTACACTTTATGTTAACATCAGCTACATTAGTTCAGTTCATGCTACACCAGGACAGGTTTCTGGGTGGGGGGAGGAGGGGGAGGGACATTAAGCTGGGAGGCAGAGAGTTAATGGGATGGGGGTAGGTAATGAAATGGGAGGAGAAAAGAAAGTGGGGGTGGGGGGAGGGTGGTGCAATGAAGGAAGTCAGCCACTGAAGGATAAAAAGAAGTAAAAGGAAAAAACAAGAATTTACAAAGAAATAAAGAGGAAGTAAATTAAAGAAGGTCTCATGTATTTATAAATTGGATTTGGAATGGGGGCATGGGGGGTGTGCTGGTGGTAGATCCTGGGGTGGCTGGGAGATGACAGCAGTGAGAGAAAGTGTTTTTGGGTGAGCTA
>NW_017729006.1:45258425-45276390 GCF_001723915.1 Gavialis gangeticus | reverse complement strand
GCTGGGAGATGACAGCAGTGAGAGAAAGTGTTTTTGGGTGAGCTACTGCCCCTTGCCCAGGAAGGAAGCCCCAGCTTATGGGGACCTGATCCAGCCCCACACCTTGCTCCCCGCTATCTCTCCCTAGACCCCACTCCTGGACCTGTCCATGCCCTGTGACCTGGCTAGCTGACATATGCTCTGCGGGCTGTTTACGTGGGATTGTGCCCTTAGGAGTGGGTAGGTCACACCTGAGGTGCAGAAGGGGGAGTTGGCTTGGTGCCAGAACTGCCCCCTGAGCAGCAGAATTCAGGAGGTGGAAAGTTTGTCCACACAGAACAGGAGGGTGAGGGACACTGCATCCTGGGATTCTGGAAGACTGCAACTTGGGCAGCTCATCTGTGGGGAATGACCATATGTTAATAAAACACAAGCTGGGTAACACAGATGAGAGGTAAACTTGTCTCGGAGTGGCATAATTTTGAGCCACCTAAAGTGTGCTTAAAACTAGTTTCAGGTGTTAAGGTGTGAACAGTCTAAGGGAAAGAGCCCCAAGAGCCACCTAAAATTAATGGCCCTTAGGATGGTACAATGATGTGCTGTGGGTCTCTTCACTAGTGAACTCAAGGTCAAAAAGTATGATTTATCACTTGGAATAATCTGAGTATTGCTAGGCCTCTCATATTTCTGACCATCTATGGGAGGTGGGGGTGGGGGTGGAAGAAAAACCCCATTTATCTTCTTTAGTTAATATTTTGGCTAGAAATTCAAGTTAGCTTTTTTGTTCACATAAATATGAACAAAGACCTCAAGTTCTAGTATGACTTTGCCTATGTTGCTGGTAATTGCTGTCAGACTCCTCAGTCAAATATGTGCTGCAAGAGGCCAAGCTAAAACTTTATTATTATTGTCTTTTTAATTCAACATTTGCCATATTTATTAAAACTGTATTTAGCAAATTCCATATCTTTGAGCAAAGTTAACACACAAATTAGTTGCATTTGGCTCTCCACTGAGTAAAATACCCACAAAAATTGCTCACAAGAGCTTCATGAGACCAGAATATTAAACTCTAGAGAAAATGTACTAAAATTAATATTTCAGCAGCATTTTAAGGGTTAATGAATCTAAATATTTCTTTAAAACCTGTACTCCTCAGCATATACATTTTAAACAGTCAGGGTCCAAGAAAATCCCTGCAGGGACACTGAGGACATTGCCTTTCAATAGTGAGACAGCCATCAGGTCTACTTGATGAACAAATCAAGATTTGTAGGCACCACAGCCTGCACATCTTTTTTGAGAAGATTTTAATCCTTGTCCTCTAAGTGGAGGGCTTTTTTCCCCAAAGCATCTTGGCTTAATAAATGCCTTTCAATGAGGCTTCAGTACTAGGCAAAGTGTGCTTGAGCAGCAATCCTGAGCCCTTATCAACGGTATAATGATCAGGTGAACGAATAATTGATTTCAATCAGCAACACCTGGTTTTATAATTGCTCAAGTGATTATAATCCAATAATAAAAAGCCAATTTATCTATCTTAACTAAGATTATATTAACCTCTGCTATACAGTATAAGAGTGAAATTGCAATTGGCTAAATTACTTTCAGAAAACAATTGTAATTATGACTTTTAGGTTTTTTTCCTCCAGTTAAAGATTTTTGAGTGTTCTCAGTTGAAAGAACTCCATGTCTTTTTATTTTGGCCCATAATTAACTTTCTGCTGTCCAAACTGTGGATGCTTGTGCATATCGTAAGAGCCTAAAAACAAACTAAATGCAGTTCATAGAAATGCACGCATCCATTGACTTTGATAGACTTTGGATCAGGGCATGCTGTCCTGTTTTGGGTGGGGACCACGGAACATCAACCTTAGCCAGTCAAATAATTTAGAGGTTGGAGCAGTTCTATGATCATAATAGAGACACTGCAAATTGAGGTTTTCCAACAAGTAAATGAACAGGCAAGGTAATCCACCCAGGCCCCTGATACCTTAAGTGGAACTAGGCAAAATGCAGTTCTGGTGTAAGAAATGAGGGACCTTATGTCACATCAGATAGTTTTACTCTGGGTCTGGGACTTCTTCCAATTAGTCAGGAAGAAGACAAATACAAAAATCACAATTTTGGTTGCATGGAACTTTATCTGAACAACTTTTATTTGACCAGTTTTGCAGCATTTCATATTTCTGCTTCATTTATAAATTTTTGCTTTAAAAAGTAGTTTCACTAATATTACTGAAAATGAGCTAACATGAATTCCACATTTTTATCATGAAAATTACCTTCTTTTAAAAATAAGTCAAGTTCACATCTATTTTTTAAGCAAAGGTCTGTTTTGCAGTAAAACTATTTTCATTGGGAAGCAAACCAGTGATATTTGTCACCAAACTGAACTCATTTTTAGTCCATAACAAACTGCTCAAATTTTTATTGTGAACAGTTGTCACTCCTCTATCTCTCGGCTGTTCATCTGTCCAATTGTCAAATGGGGAAGATACTGGGGTGCGATAAATGTGTCCCTGACACATCCACCCTGTGCATGACTATCCTGAAAGTCGTGATGTCTATCTTGCCCCAGTGTCAGGATTGTCAACAAATGACAGAAAATGGATTTTAAAAAGTGTAGGGTGGTGGATGCTTAGTCTGATCAATACAAAATTGGATAACATATACAGACCATATATTCTCAGTCTACCTTTCTGAGACAATCAGGACTGGGAATACTACAATAGCTTGGGGCCAAGGGTGATTTTTAATTATGTGTCTCTACAGCTTCTGACAGAGTAGAAGCAAGACTAACAAAGGACAAAGTATGCATGGAGTAACTTACAGCATCAGGTTTGCTCTGTAAGGCTGCATCCAGATGAGCGCAGCTATGCAGTATGTGGCACCACAGATGCATCTGCGGCGCCACATACTGGATGTTCAGTTGTTCTCTGTGCTGCAAGGCAGCAGTATGTGGGTTTTTTTGACCCTTGGATATCCAGAGGTCAAAAAAAAAAACCTGAAGAAAAAAAAAGCCCAGTTGTGCATGTGACAGCAGCATGCACCACTCAAAGTCAGAGCCTGGCCAGCCAAAGCTGCACTCTGCTGCTGGCCAGGCTCTGCGTGGCAGGATAGCTGCCACTGCAGCCCTGAGAGACCCCCAGGATCCCAGGTAAGGCTGCTGGGGCCAGCTCAGTGCCAGGGTAACTTGCCGCATGCCAGAGCCCACATGGCACAGGCATTCCTTGGGGAAAACTAACAGTGGCACAAGGTACACCGCTATGAGTTGTCCCTGGGGAACTAAATGTCCACACATGTCTAGATGTGGCCTAAGAGGGCATTTGTCTTGGATTGAAGACATGGGAAAGTGATGGCCAAAAAGGAACACTAGAAGCAACTGTATTTCTTAGCAGAACTAAAAATACAAGGGTTCCTCACCACTGTGTAAGGCATTTCATCATACTGTAGTAGCCTATCCACCGTCTTTGGCAAAAGACTCTAAAATCTCAGTAAAGAAGACTGCTTCTGGGTAAGTCATGCTATGGAGGCATCTCCTAACAATGCGGTACAGAGACGCCTAGTCTGAATGTTATGTAATGAGTCCAGCCCTACAGAGAACTGGTTGAACTCCTTCACACAGAATATGCAAGCCACAAATTACCACATCTTCAGGATTAGATGTAAGTCTCATATCTTATTAATTTTGCCTCCAATGCAAGTGAAAAGGGAAAATCCAAAGATACACCTAGATTGATTGATTATATTACAAGTTGACCAAAATATTGCGGCAAGGTACTTGGGTGTTATGATGAGCATGACAAAACTTCCTAGAGAGACAGACAATGTAAATCAGGAAAATCTGCACTGACATCAACGGAACTGCACCAGCATGATTTGAAAGAGATCATACTCAGGCTTCTTGTCTTTAAATCATGGCCACTGTGGGTCTGCCTACGTGTAGCTGTCCACATTTTTGCAAGCAACGTTGTTGATACACAAGAAGAAAAGCCAGCTCAGTTTCTCCCAGCAATGTCAGTTGGCTTTGCTGAGCTTTTCAGCTCACTTCCCGCTGGGGTTAACAAAAGTTCTTTTAGTAGACTCTTTCTCTTGGCAGATAATGCCAATCAAACAATTTATGACCAATAACTTGTTGAAGTCACCTGCAATGGCAGATTACAATTTTCCATATACCAAGTCATTATTTAAATGCTTAAATGATCTTTTTCTGATTTTTTTGTACTTTCATCTTGTGGATTAATTGCAATGGCTTGCTGTGAGTATAATAAACTGCATATTGTTATCAACTGCATGGCTATAAACCCTATAAACTGAAAGGCTTGAAGAAATCACTGGGGCTTTGGACCTCTCAAGGGAGAGACAGCAGTTAGTGGTTTGGGGAATTCTAAGAAAATTAGAGCTAATTTAGCTCTATTATTTTACAATAATTTGTTCAGCTTTAAAATTATATTATCAGTGGAGGTATTTGGTTCTTACTAGAACACTGTCTGTGTATGCTGACATTGCCAGAAACTTTGTCCTTATTATGTATGTACTGTTGTATCAGACAGAACAGGAAAGGTGCTCTTTGGAACGTGATTTTCCCTCACATGTGAAGAGTGCGCAGCATTGAATTGCCAATGTGCCCTGCCTTTACCTCTCTAGAGGTTCTACCTGGTTGCAAGGGCAACTGCTGTTATGTGAGGCAGATTGATGCAGCATTTTACAGCACACACAAACAAGGTGCAGTGTCTTATAGGAGCATTTCCATTAGTCCTTCCTTGCTTTAATTAGTCAGTCTGAGAGTATCTGTCACATTAGTCCCTCTTTGATTCTTCTATAGAGGTGAAATATTCAGACCTTGTTACACGTTCTACTTTGAGCTGCTCAGATGTTGACTGCTAACTGGAGTTTTGTTAGTGTTAGTGCTAACAAGTTTGGAGCAATCACACCTTAAGGCTAAAATGCTTCTTTGACTGTCCCCCACCTGCACAACTGTGACTTGCCACTCGAGGGCTGCTGAGCAGGGGCCTAACTAGGAGCTACAATTGTGAGTTTGCACTACAGGACTGATGAGCCAGGACAGGTTTCTGGGTGGGAGGAGGAGGGTGAGGGACATGAAGTTGGGAGGCAGAGAGTTAATGGTATGGGGTAGGTGATAAAATGGGAGGAGGAAAGAAAGTGAGGGTGGGGGAAGGGTGGTGAAATGAAGGAAGTCGGCCACTGAAGGATAAAAAGAAGTAAAAGGGGGAAAAAAAGAATTTACAAAGAAATAAAGAGGAAGTAAATAAAAGAAGGTCTCATGTATTTATACATTGGATTTGGGACTGGGGAATGGAGGGTGCTGGTGGTACATCCTAGGGTAGCTGGCAGATGGGAGCAGTGAAGAAAAGTGTTTTTGGGGGAGCGACTGCCCCTTACCCAGGAAGGAAGCCCCAGTTTAAGGGGACCTGATCCAGCCCTGTACCTTGCTCCCCGCAATGTCCCCCTAAACCCCACTCCTGGACCTGTCCATGCCCAGTGACCAGGCTAGCTGACATGTGCTCTGCAGGCTGTTTACATGGGGTTGTACCCCTCAGAGTGGGTAGGTCACACCTGAGGAGCAGAAGGGGGAGTTGGCTTGGTGCCAGAACTGCCCCCTGAGCAGCAGAATTCAGGAGGTGGAAAGTTTATACATTAATGTACAGTATTAACATATGAAGAGAGAATATAAAATATAAATTAAAATTATAAAAATTAAATTAAAGGGATATCACCCAATAATGTTCTTCAATAATTGCTCAAAAGTTGTTTTTCTGAATATTTCACGTAGTGAAAATTCCACCAGATGCAGGTTGTCAAAGATAAGACCTGGAGGCCAGATCCAGTCTGGAGAGTGGTTTCATATGGCCTGTGGGGTCCTGGAAGGGCCAAGAATTCAGTGGTGAAAAGAAAACTGGTAGCATTAACCTATGTGACTCCCTGCACTGACACAGTGATCCCTAAGTCCTGCCCTGAGCCCCATTAACCCTGCTGGGTATACCCCACTTGTTGGGTATGGAGCCCAGATTTGGATTCACTCTGGCAGCTTTGGGGGAAGTGAGCATGGCTTTAACTCCCATGAGATGAAAGCAAAGCATGCGTAAACACAAAAATCTGAACAATTTTTTTCAATATTTTGCAGCATTTGCCAGTCCCATGACAGATAAACAGTTAATCAGAGATACCAGAAATACGAATAGATAATAATAAAATGAGGCTAACCTTAAAAAAAAACATAAGCTAATATGTCTTAGGGGAAAATATCCTAAGAGTATATAAAAGAAAAACAGTAATGATGGAAGTTACCTGAGGTCATAACAAATAGTAAAATAGGCATGAGTTTTGTCATGAAATGCTGCTGCAGAAATAGGTTTATGATATTGAAAAGAGCATGGAAACAGTGTTCTTTCCCCTCTATACCTGTGGTTCAACAGTTTCTGAAAAAAGGTAATCCTACACAAGTCTGAGAGTACACAGTTTCTATCCATGCTGGTCCAGGTCAATTTAGGTTAGGTTCATTTAAATTGGTTGTATTTGTTACACGTGAAATAATTGTCTAATTTTAAACTATTGGGAAATGACTCAGAAATCACTGATGCTTCAGAAGATGTATGCTGCCTGTGTACATGTGGGTGCATGTGAGTATAAGCGTGTGTATGTGCTAACGGAATCTGATACCAAACATGTTAATACATTTCTTGAGGAAATGAGAGAGCAGCAGTTTGAATGGAGGTGTTTAAAGACTTACTTTTTCAGGTTACATAACAGTGCTCCTTATGAGAGAGATGTGTTTAAGCTGGCAGCATGAGAGCAGAGCTGAGTTACCAATTTGTTTCTTGGTGAACTGATGGCAATCTTGTTTCAGCTTATTTTTGCGTGGCTTTTTTTCTATAAAACCATGGAAGATGTGTGGGTGTTAAATAGGGTGACAACTGGCCACAGCTGGAACCAATAAATAAAATATATCTCCACATGGTTTTGGAATAAAACATTCCAGACTCAAAACAAGCCAGAAAAACAACCAGCATATCAGAATCTCAACTGGCCATGGATGGGGATCAGTTCCAGATGTCATAATCCATCTGGTCCATAACCAGACTTGCCCCATATTCATGGAGGCCCAGACAGCCGTGTCCACTTATAAGACTGGGCAAATGTCAGGTCTTGGGAAAAAACAAAACACACATATAGTTTGCCACAAAGTTAACTGGCTTTTGTTGTCTCCCCTTAAGGTATAGGCTGGAGATATATGGGAAGGTGGTATGGGAGGCATTACATTAGCTATTTCCTGGTTTTTAGAAGCTAAAGTTCAGCTTTCTGTTTCCTGAAGCGGGACTAGTTAAGACCATGTGGCGGTGTGGTGTGTTGTATACATTTGGACCTGTGCATTTTCTGTTTTGTTTAATTCTGTATATGCTCTGATTGTAACAGGTGCCATGTACTTACTGGAAGGGCAATAGGCTGTGTAAACATTGCTTATGTCTAAATAACCTTTTTAGTAGTAAATATGGTATTGAACATCCCAAACAAGTACATGTTGATTAAATAAATTGTCAGAGAATGCCAGGTAAAATATGTCTAAAGGAGAGATGCAAAAAGTAAATAGCCTTAATGAGTTTGCAAGATTCAGACCCTTCTATAGATGTAGCAGAAAGATGAACGCTAAGATAAAGGAATTATTAATTAATGGAGTTAGTCTTTAAGTATCACATAGACCAGTATTCCAAATAAACATACAGGATTAATTTGGCATGCACATAGTTTCTATGCAAATTAATCTTGTACAGAGCAAGATTCTTCTCAATAACCTGATTGTGACAATGCTCTAAGGTACCTAGGATAGCTCTACTTTCAATTTCCCCAGTTCTTCAGATACCTTGAGTTGCTGGTAATGAGATATCACTGCCCAAAACCGTGTGTAGTATTTCACGATGATAGAGATAACAAACACACATGGTGGCTTTCATATTTCTTGATTAAATTTACTGATTTTTGCCTTTTCTACAGGGCAAGCTGAGATACAACACTTAACTTTTGTCACTTGTGTCTACATTTCAACAATAAGATTAGACATGGTGTTCAGGTCACATGAGGAACATTCAAAAACAGATGCCTTTAAACAATTTGGAACTGCCTTAAGCTTAAAAGTAGCATTGCCACTTCATCCTTCTCATATATTGCTTTTCTGCTTTGAAATTAGCAGACGTAACAAATCAAACAAGCTGGAAACATAGCTTCCATCTGTGTATTGCAACTTGTAATCCACAATAGGCACTGCTGGTCACAGCACAAAACAACTCACATATTCAAAGTATGACTGACCTCTAAAGTCATTTCATCCTAAGCAACAGAAAGAGAAAAGCAGATTTTCAGCTTGTCGCTGATTTCATTCTTTGAGACTCAAAGGACAAGCAGCTATATTTATTTCTGTTGTGGAACTTCAGGTATTGTAGCTGTATTTTTTTTAATTACTCTGCAAGCATGTCTTTTATATTGGGTGATCCAGGATATGAACTGGAGTGTTTACTGTGCCAAATGCCTCTCCTCTGCCCCGGGTCCCACCATGGGAGAGGTCTCCGGGCCCTCTACCTGTGTCCCCCTGGGACATATGGGTATTGGTATTGTTATTGTAGTACATGTTGGACCAATGGGAGAAACCAGTGCATGATTTGTTTTACTTGAGGAGTCTGTTGCACATCGGCAGCCACATGTATCTTGATGGAGGAGAAACCTCTGTCTAGTGGCAAGGAGATCCAAGACAACTAGGGTTACTCTTCCACTGCAGTTTTCATCCACGTTCATATTTTTTGAGAAGTATGCCTTCTCCATCTGCCTGCTCCACCACTGAGGTCTTTGTGATGTGTTGGACTGCTCTTTGTTTGATACCTCACCTTTGACCTTACTGCCATGGGTGACCCTACCAGGAGTATAAAACTCCCAATTGTGTTGCTGTTCAGGTCACTGGTACACACAAGCCTCTCCATTCCATCAAGGTGGCACTCCATGGAGAGGTACTCATCTGCAACCCTTTACTTGACCCATGGGAGTGATCATCCTTGACCATGTGGGATCACCACCATCACTGATGATTTTACACATAATGCCTATGAGGGTCTGGCTAGGTTGTAGGTGGCCAGGCATGAAGGTAGACCACTAATTGCTACGAGGGGAGCAGCAAGAGTGAAGATTACCAGAGTGTCAGACTGGGGTAGAAGTCCACGGGCTGAGGACATGGAGACAAAGTTCCAGGAGAATTGAGAGGTGAAATCCAAGAGGTGTAATCCAAGAAGAAAGCCCAGATCAGAAACCAGGGGTCAGAGAGGCAGTGTTTAGTTCCAGAGGAGAACCAAGGTCAGAGTCAGAAAGAGCCCTAGCTGAGTCAGGAGCCAGGAGAATCAGAAAGAGCAGTAAATGCAAGGCTTGCTGGAACAGACTGAGGCTGTATCAAGGTATGCTTGCAACCTGAAGCTGTCCATGTGCTTAAAGGGGGGTGAGAACTGCTTTCAGCAGCCAATCTGGTTGCTCACCTCCACAGAAAACTAGGTCAATCTCATTAGCAAGGAATCAAGGGCAGGTCTGATGGCTCAAGTGCTTGGACCAGCTGGGCATGCTTGATCAG
The DNA here is from genome assembly GCF_001723915.1 of Gavialis gangeticus. Lineage (NCBI taxonomy): Eukaryota > Metazoa > Chordata > Crocodylia > Gavialidae > Gavialis > Gavialis gangeticus. Next base: position 45,266,786 of record NW_017729006.1, on the reverse strand, counting down.
AGACCCTGACACTGCCTTACTAAAAATTAAAAGCCTATTGACTACTGAAATTTTGGCTTAGTTGTTTCAATTCTTTTCTTATTTTCATTTTCTTATTTTCTAAAGATGAATCTGGACAGACTGGACCTTATGAATTAAATTAACTAACTATAACTAAAATATATCAAGTATATTGTTTCCACAATGCACACAATTTGGAAACTGTAAATAATTCAGTCAGATAAAAATGTAAGACCCATGGTCTAAATTTTCAAAGAGTGCATTTAGAAGTAAGGGACTTGCACACAACACATAATTGCTTTCAGAACAGAAGCTTAATTCAAAGTGCAATGACAATTATACTTCTAAGTCAATGGTGCTCAGCTTCTCCAACCCCACGGGCCAGATAAGTGATATGAGGATGGTCTCTGGGCAGATTCCTCACATGGAGTTGCCCATAGGCCAGATCCAGCACAAGGTCAGCACACAGAGTTGGCACATTGGAGAAACCATGCACCAGTGAGGTCTGATATGTAGGGCCATGTCATGTGGCTCATGGAGTTCCCCGTGAGTCCAACATTTGGAGGTAGGTGAACAGAGGCAGCAATCATTGCTTCTGCCCTGGAAGAGATTGATGCTCCCCCATTGCTAAATTTCTGGACCCATGGAGAGCTCTACAGGATGGATGACAGCTCTACAGGCCAAATCTGGCCCGGTGTTCTGAGTCATAGGAAGCTTCACATTTCTAAATTATTCCACTTCAGTGCAAAGCTACCACTGGAATCTTCAAAAGCTTCATTATGATGTTTTGTCCTCACTACTGCACATTGATCAAACCCATTCTTGTTGAAAAATGGGCATATTACAGTTTGTGGTCTTATCTGCACTGGGTAGACAGCCTCTAATTGCTCCATTTCCTCTTTTAATAATTTTTTTTATAATCAAGAATAAAATTAGGAGCAAACAAAAATGTGCTTCTAATGGTGCTGAGACTAAATAATGTAAATCTGAGCAACCTCCCTCCTGATTTATTTTAGTCCAGCCACATCATATATAGTTTGTCAAACAAGATGCTAGTAACTCTCAAGCACTTACTTCACTGACAGAATAAAAACCCACCCTTTTCCATATATTCTCTTGCTAGATTAAACAGATCTTTTCTCTTGCCTATGTTTTCAGGAAGAATGAAGATAGTTGTGAGACTCCAATATTATTTCTTTTTATGGCTTTTATTCCATGTCTGCTGTAGTATGCGCTACTGCCAAGGTATGAGGGGTGTACAGGAGAACGTCCACTTTGTTAGTACTAATATAGAAATCAGGCTGAGAGCAGAGCTGGCTGATCTGTCTTTAATCAATGGCTTCTTTATAGAGAATGGGGGGAGGTTGAGACCTTCTTCACCAGACTTTCATTTGTTTATTTATTTGTAGGAGCTGAGTATTTCTGAAGTAGATATTGGATTGTCAGCCTCTCAGTGTGGTATTGTCCTGAAGGCTCCATTTCTTTTGTTCCCTTCTGTGTCTCTTCACTGTGCACTCTTCCAGTTATGGTGAGGTGCACCAACTCTGATAGCATTGGCTATGGATATCACTTCATTAGGGTCATGCTAAAATCATAGGGATGTAGACCGATGGTGCTCAGCCTTTGGAACACAGGTCTCCTCATGGGTCCAGAAAATCAGCAGCAAGGGAGGAGTGGCACCTCCTGCTGGTTAATTGCCACCCTCCTGCTGTCAAATGTCCAGAGGGAGCCCCACAGGCTGGATAACACAACCCTGCAAGCCAGATCACACTGGCACATAGGGTTGCTTCACTGCTTGATCCAACTGCGCAGGGTCAGATTGGCACATGAGGTCAGGCTGGTGCATAGCCATATCCAACACACAGGATTGGGCTGGTCTGTGATCTCACCTCCGGACTGATCCCACACACTGACACCATTATCAAGAGCCCTAACAAGGCAGCCCAGCCCAGAGTAATTGCCCAGCTGCCCAAACCTATGAGAGATGAATGCTGGAAGTTTGGAAATTGCCCTTGTCTTTGGAAACTTGGTCTCTGACTGTAGAACCCTGATTCAGCCTAGGACTTGGACTCTGCCCCTGCATTTCCTACTTGGACTCTGGCCTAAATCATTTGGTCTCTGGCCTAGAACCCTGAATTAACGTTTAACTTTGTCTCTTTTCCTAGAATTACCCCATGGTTTGCATGCCTTGGACTCTAGATCCTGCCTCTAGCCCTTCCCTGGTAGCCTACCCACTCAGCCAGACTCCCTACACCAGGCTTGTCCAACATGTGACCCATGGGGTGCCATGCAGCCCTCCAAGATGTTTTCTGAGGCACGAGGTGCTGCGACGGGAAATGAAAGTAAACACTGTACTTTCATTTCAGGGGGGTGATGCGATGCCGCTTCCTGTGAGGTCTTTGAATATGTCTTGCCGGCCCACTGGGTGATAAAAAGTTCATGAGCCAGCCCCACATTCAAACACGTTGGACACCCCTGCCCTACACCATGGTCCTCACACCCAGTGGCGATGCATAGGGGATGCACAAGGGTGCACCCCCTATGAAAAGGCACTTCTGACTTTGTTGCTACTCCCCCCCACACCAACACCATCGGTGCATCTGCAGGCGGTCAGCGATCACTGCTGGCTGCCACTGACACTACTGGCAGCGTTTGTGGGTCGGTGCTCAGCACTCACCACCCCCCTACGCCCTGCCACTGACAGCGCTGGTGGCATCTGCAGGAGCTTGCCACTTACTGCTGCTGTCACTGTGTTCCTGCCTCTGTGTTCCCACTGCTGCCGTGCCCCCCCCAGCCACTGGGGGCACACATTGTTCATGCTCACACCCATGTGGGATTTGGCCCACTGACCCTTCCTGTGCCACTCACCTGACCCACAAGGATGGAAAGTTGGGTACCTGTGGTAGGGCACTGCTTGTGCCTGCCACTTTAAGGGCCAGAAGGCAGCAGCTGGCAGGTGCCTGATTAGGGCAGCCATTTTAGATTTAGGGCTTCCCATATAAGCAAGGCAGGTCTTCTGCTGAAGGCCAGGCAACAACATCACCTGGCTGGAGGGCTGCTGGTGTCATCTGGAGGTAAGGGAGGAGCTGTAAGGGATGGATAGGAGGCTCCTGGTTCTGGGTACAACCTAAAACTGCACCCTGCCAGGAGTGGGTGGCCTGGTGGGGTTACCAGTGGTGTGGGAGCCCCCAGGAAATGCCAGGCCAGTTACCACCCCGGTGAAAGGCAGGTCGGGGCGTCTTAACCCCTAGCCCCCATGACCGGGTGGGTTACCCCTTTGTTTGGAGAGCCCAGAGGGTGCACCCTCAGAGAATGACAAAAGGGCCATAGACTTATGCCTGTCTGAACTTCCCCTGACTGGCCCATACTGGGGCCAGGACCGGAAGGGTCGAAGGGCCAGGGGCCCACCGTGAGGAACGCCCAAGAGCTGAGGGCCTGGGGTTCCAACTGTCCTGGAGGTGGGCCAGGGCTAGTGAGCCAAAGGTCTCGGTGTGGGGATCACACCCAAATGGGAAGCAGCTCAGGGAGTTACGTTGCCCAGTATGAAGGTGGAAGAGACCACCTGATGAGAGGAACCCAGGTGGGGGTTCAACAGTATGATTCTGGGGCCCAGTGTGGGGGCTGGTGACAATAAGAACTATAGATGCCATCTGCGAGGCTTGGGCTGCGGTGTAAGGGAGGAAAGGAGACACAAATAGCGGCCCCTGGCATCAGGGCAGGAAATGGGCAGCCTCCTGCTTGATTAACATCTATTAAATAATTAACATCAAAGCGTGGCGGGCGAGAATGCAGGCAGTTAGCCCAGGAACAGGTGGGAGGGCCACGGCTGGATCGGCCTCGAGCAGCCCCCCTGTTATAGTACCACTGATGTAGACACACAGATTTGGAACCCTTTTTCGTATTCATTTGGATATACACAACAAATACAAATGCTCTCTCACCCAGAATGGGAAATTTGTTATTCAGATTAGAGACACGTTAGTGGATCAGGCATGAATAAATTGTTTCCATTATAGCATGATTAGCTATAATTTATACTGTTCTAGATTATTTTGTGTGTTTAGTGATGCCTGATTACAGGATTTTGTGCTTCGGTGAATTACATGGTTGTATGTAAATCATACTACTGGGGTCAACAGAAATATATCACATGCTTCAAATTTAGCTTGTGTGTTTGTTGGGCTGGGGGCTACCTCTGTATACTTTCATGGCAATGGAACTGTTAAAAACACAAAGCAAAACAAAACAGAAAGAATTAACCTTTCCCCTGAGTTCATGCATTTCCAGTCAAATATAATCCTCAGTAACTGGATCTATACAAACTAGGAAGCTAGGCACTGCAGATGATGGTTTATAATAATTTATAATTCTCTAAGCTCATAAATCTGTCACACTACTAAGAAGTGTAACTTTTGCCACTAACTGGGTATGTCTACATGTTCATTAATGTGCTTTTCCTAATGTGCATTAAATTTAGTACCTCTGGGCACTTTAACGTGTGCTCTGGAACTGGGAGAGAGGCACGTTAGTGAGAGTGGCTCCAGGAGCTGCTCTAATTCAAGTGTTGCCATGTCTCCTGTATCATCATCTCCACTCTTAAAAATGGCAGCAGGGGTGCTTGAACTAAAGCTCATTGAACGAGATTTATGAGCCCAAGATGCACATGTGCCATGGGGCACATTGCATGATAAAGGTGAGCTGGCTTAGCAGCGCTCCTTGCCACTAGGTGCAGTGCTGGCTGGAGCCATGCACCTCCAGCAACAATGCCTGCGGCAGACACAAGTGCCCGAAGCACCTCTGCCTGCTACTGCTGCTGTTGCTGCTGCTGCTGCCACCACTGATGGAGGCTGTGTGTGATGTGGGGGTAGGGAGTGTATGGGGGGTTTTCACACCCTCCCACTGTCTCTCGCACCCCATCTCTGCCCACCCGAGCCCCACGCTCCTGCCACACCCCTGGGTGTAGGCTCCATGCTGCCGCCAGCCCCAGCCCTATATTCCACATTCCTGCCCAGCTGAAGCTCCTCCCCTGCCCTCACCACTTCCCCACCTGGTGCCCAGAGTGAGTGGGACACCAAGGAAGCCGAGCAGGACCCCTGACAGCTGCAGCAGTGGCAGCAGCAGCTCCGCCTGGAAGCTGCATGCTGGCTGGGCCAGGCCCTTCCATGCACAAGGGTGAGAGTAAGGCACAATAGAGTATGTTGGTGGGGGTGTGTGTAAATGTCAACGCCTTGCTCCCACCCTCATGGGTGGAAGGGCTAGGTGGGGTACAATTAGATGGTGGGCACTCACAGGCCCGATGAAATTGCCTGGCAAGCTGGATCTGGCCTATGGGCTGTATTTTGCCCTTCCCTGGTCTAAACCACCATGAAGTGAGCTCATGCTGCACAGTCAAATATAATGAAGCAGCACTTGCTGATGTGCATTGCCTCAGGAGTTCCAGAGTCACTGCTGGTACAGGTTGGTACAAGTCCATAGATTCTGTAGATGTGTACCAAATTATACCAGCTTGAAATAGATCCATTTGTGCACTTGGCACAATGTTGTCTGCCAGATCCATCCCTGGCAACTTGAACACGGGTTAAAGCAACAATCCAAATTATGTCTTTAGCCATGGAACTCAAGAGAACAGGGCCATGCTTCCTGGATGATTTCTATTGCTTCATTCATTTGGTAAGTAATTTTCTTTGTCTTTGCCAAGTTTCAAAGGCCATTTAAACATTTGGCAATATTAAACAACTAGCAGATTTTAATTTATGCAGCAGTAGTCTTTTGGCAATTATATTAGCTCTCAGAAGAACGTTTCCTTGCAATTTATTGATATGGGGTATATTTTTAAAATTTCCAAAAATAAATATTGATTGGTCACCAGGAATATCTTTATCAGGAATGACGTTTAGTCTTACCTCTTTCCAGATTTTAATTACTAAGCACAATAAAATCTTGACAATTTTGTTAACAATTCCAGTATCTATTTTTCGGTATTATGCCTGCTTTCTGGGTTGAGTGTCAGTCTCATATACACTGAAGATACATGTTTCTGCAGAATCTGTAATAATACAATATAGACAATAAAATTTGCAAGTCTTTTCCCTCATCTAATTAACCAGTCTGATCACCATAAATCCAACATAAATTAAACATCAGGACTATATCTATTAACAGTGCAAGAAAAGCCACAAACTCCAGCATTTTGGAGGTAATGATAAAGTAATGGGACATACATCACATCATATAAGGCCATTGGAATGCATTAAATTTTCTGGTTTATTCATATTGTAGAAGTTACAGAAACACAGATAAATAGTTATAACTGATTTGCCATTATAACTCTTTAGCCTCCAGTAAATTCCAAATACACACAAAGTAAGTTTGCTCTAAGTATTGGTTGGCTAGTTGTACAGCCAAGGTAGAATTTTCCCCCCAAATTTGAATTAAATAAATGGTTTCTCAAATGGTGATACTCAGAACAGTTTAAAGGAGTTCAAATATTTTAGTATTTTGGTCACTTTGGGTGTGTCTACATGCCACCCTATGGTGATGTTGTTACTGTACTGTGCTTTAGTACTTCCTTTTGGAAATACTAAAGTATGGTGCATTAACTGCCTATACTACACCATGCACATGGCACATAGTTAGTTTTAGCTGCTACTTCACCATAGCAGCATGCTAAAATGGGGGAACATGCTGCTACAGCAAAGTAGCTGCTGGTCACGTAGACTCAAGTGATCGCTATGTTGCCATAGCGCGTTGTATGGTGACAGTGCATCACTATGACAAGGTAGGGTGACATGTAGACATGGCCTTTGTAGCAAAAACCCCCAATCAACAAAATTCAAACAGAAAGAAAAAATATCATTCTCCTAAGATCTAATGCCAAGCAGCAACAAAGATCAGGCAATGAAGGTATTCTTTTAAAAATACAGGACTGTATTTTTATGGCATTCTTATGGCTCACCAGTTCAGGTCACAAAAGGACTGCGGGAGACCAAGGTTTTCAAATCAGGAAAGAAGTCTCTAGGTCTTTTATCACAGAAATCATCTTTAAAACTAGGAATGGCTTGTCAATGGGGAAAAAATAAATTATCCCTTGAAAGGCTCACCCTTAGAGGGAGTAGGTAAGCCACTTATGTACTTGGCATGGATTCTTCCTTCCTGAAGACCTGAGACAGGTAGAGGAGAGGCTTATCATGGGTAGAGAAGAGATGTCAACCTGATCTCCTCTCCTCGGAGTCTGCCCGCAGACCTGCTGAACTGTTAAGGAAAGAGCTGGAGAGAAGAGGAAGCTTGGGCTGAGGGCCTAGGCGCCAACTTTATGGGTGCTCTGGGGCTCAAGCACCCAAAAAAAAAAATCAGTAGGTGCTCAGCAACCATGAGCCATGCAGCCACAGATGACCCAAAAAAAGAGCCCAGAGACAATCTGGGAGAGAGGCATTCCTCTGGAGGCCTGGGATCACATGCCATAAGGAGCCTGCTCTCATTGACCTGCAACCAGCTGGGGAATTTAAGAACAAGCCAGAAGACAGACTAGCATTTGGCTTCCCTCAGAGAGGGGGGAGCACATTATCTGGGAGTTGTGTGACCTGTCTGAAGATGTGGGACCAAGAGGGCTGAATGAAGGAGCCTTGGAGGAGCTGGGATAAGACCCAGTAAGGACCAGGCCAACCTGGGAAAGAGAAAGCTAAGTGAAGTGGGATCCTAAGGTCTGGGTAATCAGGCCAGGATCTGGATTTCATAGATTTCATAGATTTCATAGACATTAGGGCTGGAAGGGACCTCGGAAGATCATAGAGTCCAGCCCCCCTGCCAAAGGGCAGGAAGTCAGCTGAGGTCATAGGATCCCAGCAAGATTAGCATCCTATTTGCTCTTGAAGGTGTTCAATGTAGGTGCTTGAACCACCTCCAACGGCAGACTGTTCCAGACCTTGGGGGCTCAGACAGTAAAGAAATTCTTCCTTATGTCCAGCCTGAAATGGTCTTGCAGTAGTTTATGACCATTTGACCTCGTCATCCCTTGGGGCACTCTGGTGGGCAAACGTTCCCCCAGATACTGGTGGTCACACTGATAAACTTATAGGTGGCCATCAGATCATCCCTGAGCCTGCGCTTTTCCAGGCTAAAGAGCCCCATGGCTCTCAGCCTGTCATCATAAGGTCTGCTTTCCTGACCTCTGATCACGTGCGTGGCTCTTCTCTGCACTCTCTCAAGCTTCTTCACATCCTTTTTGAATTGTACAGCCCAAAACTGGATAAAGTACTCCAGCTGCGGCCTCACCAAGGCTGACTATAAGGGGAGAATGACGGCCCAGGGTTTGCTTGAGAAGCATCTATGGATGCAAGCCAGCGTTTTGGTCACTTTACTAGC
>NW_017729006.1:45247559-45253425 GCF_001723915.1 Gavialis gangeticus | reverse complement strand
CCAGTGCAGAATAATCCTCCTTAGAGGTGAATCCCATTCTCCATCCTTTGTAGGCCTTTCTTTTTAGCCTCAGGAGGTCTGCTAGGTCCCTGGAAAGCCAGGGGCACTGCTGTGCCCTCTTGCTGCCTTTCCTCCAAGATGGAATAGACTTAGCTTGTGCATTGAGGATTGCTCCCTTGAGGAGCAACCACTCTTCTTGAATTCCCCTCTCCCTGGTGTCATGGTCCCTTAGGGCCTCACTTACAAGCCTCTTGAGCTTGTCAAAGTTGGTTTTCCTGAAGTCAAGGACTTCTGTGTTGCTGACTGACTTGCCAGCTTTACGGTGGATGGTGAAGGTGATCAGCTCATGGTCACTGTCATCCAGCTTCCCATCGATCACTAGGTTGCTCCAGTAGCCAGTACCAGGTTGAGCAGCGCTTTGCCTCTTGTTGGCCCATAGACTTCTTGAGTTATGGAGAAGAGATCCACACCCCAAGACCTACTGGTACCCACTGCCAAAAGCCAATGTTGGTGCCTATAGAAGAGGGAGTGGGGACATTACCTCTTCCCTTGTATCATGATTAGGGGCCTACCAAATTCAAGGTGGCTGCCTGCCGATGATGCAGTATGAGCATGGGACCAGATGCAATTTTTCCATTTTGAGTGCAGCAGGCTCCCCTGCACCTCTACTAGGCTGAGGGGCTTTGGAAGTCCTGACTCTCCCAGCAGATTGCCAAATAGCCCCAAACTGGGGCTTGTTTACTACCATGTCAATTAATGCCTTCTGTGGGCTTACTCCCCTGATTAAGCCCATAGAAACAATTTATTGACAAGTTATTAAACAGTCTACACCACGATTAATAGCTTCTGTGGGCTTAATCGTTAATTGACACGTTACAATTAAGCAGTCTAAGCACCCAATTAAGCTCTGAAATGAAATATCTTATTAAAATAAGGCAATGCACACCATAAATTGTAATGAATACCAACTATATAATTCATTAACTAATCTAATCTAAGCACTTAATTAAACTCTAAACTAAAATATCTTATGGAAATAAAGCTATACTATGCACACCATGAATTGTAACTTACATCAACTATATACACTTTATTAAAGGACATTATAAAAAGGATTTTATTGAAATTGAATGCTACGCTTAAGATAGGCAGTTCATCCTACATATTAAATGCGAACATGCTGCACCCAGCCACAGTGGCTGGAAACATTCTCTGTCTCTGTGGGGTGAACACTTGTCTATATGCTTAGAGGGCCCCATCAGCATCCATTGAGTTCATTGGAATGGTGGAACTTATTGCAATTGAGTTAATGGGGGAAGTGGAGATTCTACCACCTCTCTACACAGCTAGAACACAGGCATGAACACAGGCATCTGGCACTCTTTGAAAAAGTTCACATAAGCAGCATATTCAATGTCATGCTCTTTCCCCCATACTGGGATTGCTTTCATAGAATCATAGAAAATTAGGGTTGGAAGTGACCTCAGGAGGTCATCTAGTCCACCCCCCTGCTCAAAGCAGGACCATCCCCAACTAGATAATTCCAGCCAGAGCTTTGTCGAGCTGGGCCTTAAAAAACCTCCAAGGATGGAAATTATACTACCCCTCTCGGTAATCTGTTCCAGTGCTTTACCACCCTCCTAGTGAGAGAGTTTTTCCTAATATCCAATCTAAACTTTTCTTGCTGCAACTTGAGACCATTGTTCCTTGTTCTGTCATCTATCACCACTAAGAACAGGCTAGCTCCAGCCTTTTTTAAACCAATCTTCAGGTAGTTAAAGGCTGTGATCAAATTCTCCCTCAGGCTTCTTTTCTGCAGACTAATTAAGCCCATGTCAGCCTCCTCTAATAAGTCATGTGCCCAAGCCCCTGAACCACTTTTGTTGTCTTCCCCTGGACTCTCTCCAACTTGTCCACATCCTGTATAGGGGGGCCCCAAACAGGTTTGGCTTCACCAGTGCAGAATAGAGGGGAACAACTACTTCCCTCAGTCTGCTGGCAACGTCCCTACTAATGCAGCCCAGTATGCTGTTAGCCTTCTTGGCAACAAGGGCACACTGTTGACTAGTATCTATCTTATTGTCCACTGTAACCCACATCGTTTTCTGCAGAGCTGCTGCTTAGCCAGTTGGTCCCAAGCCTGTAGCAGTGCATAGGACTGTTTCATCCTAAATGCAGGACTTGGCACTTGTCCTTGTTGAAACTCTTGAGACTACATTTGGTCCAATTCTTCAGTTTGTCTAGTCTTTCTGAACCCTAGCCCTACCTTCCAGCATATCTACTATTCCCCCCAGCTTGGTGTCTTCTGCAAACTTGCTTAGGTTGCAATCCATCCCATCTTCCAGATTGTAAGGAAGATATTGAACAAAACAGGCCCCAGGACCAACACCTGGGGCACTCCATTTGATATTGGCTTCTAACTAGACATTGAGACATTGATTACTATCGTCTGAGCCTGAAGTTTTCTATCCACCTTACAGTCCATTCATCCAGCCCATACTTCCTTAGCTTGCTTGTGAGAAAGTTGTGGGAGACCATATCAAAAGTCATGCTAAAATCAAGGTATACCACATCCACTGGTCTCCATGAATCCACAGGGTCAATTATCTCATCATAGAAGGCAATCAGGTTGGTCAGGCATGACTTGCCCTTGATGAATCCATGCTGACTTGTCCCAATCACTTTCTTCTCCTCCAAGTGCTTAGAACTGGATTCTTTGAAGACTTGCCCCATGATTTTTCTGGGGACTGAGGTCAGGCTGACAGGTTTGTGGTTCCCTGGATCCTCCTTCTTCTCCTTCTTAAAGATGGACACTATACTTGCCTTTTTCCAATTGTCTTGGACTTCCTCCAATAACCAAGAGTTTTCAAAGATAATTGCCAGCAGCTCTGCACATCAGCCAACTCCCTCAGCACCCTCACATGCATTGCATCTGACCCTATGGACTTGTACATGTCTAGCTTTTCTACATAGTCCCTAACCTGTTCTTTCACCACTGAGGGCTGCATTGAGTACTTCAGTCTTTTCCTCCTCATCTGTCAGTAGGTTGCCTTCCCCATTCAGTAAGCGACCCACACTTTCCCTGACCTTCCTCTTGTTGCTAACATACTTATAGAAACCCTTCTTGTTACTCTTCATGTCCCTTGCTAGCTGCAGCTCCAATTGTGCTTTGGCCTTCCTAATTTCATCATTGCATGCCTGAGCAATATTCTTATACTCCTCCACAGCCATCTGTCCAAGCTTCCACCTCTTGCAAGCTTCCTTTCTGTGTTTAAGCTCACTAAAGAGTTCTCTGCTGAGCCAAGCTGATTACCTGCCATATTTGCTATTCTTCCTGCACATCAGTAAGGTTTCTTTAAAATACAGCCAGGTCTCCTGGACTTGTTTCCCCCTTAGACTGGCCTTCCAGGGCATCCTGCCTATCAGTTCCTTGAGCAAGTCAAAGTCTGCTTTTGTGAAGTCCAAGGCCCAGACTCTGCTGCTCTCCTTTCTTCCTTTTGTCAGGATCATGAACATAATCATCTAGTGGTCACTGCTGTCCAACTTCCCATCCACTTCTACATCCCCCACCAAGTCTTCCCTGTTTGTGAGTAGCATGTCAACAAGAGCATGGCCCCTAGTTGGTCTCTCAAACACTTGCACCAGGAAGTTGCCTCCAACAGTCTCCAAATCCCTGAATTGCTTGTACTCTGCTGTATTGCCCTCAAAGTAGATGTCCAGGTGATTGAAATCCTTCATGAGAACCAGGGCCTGTGACCTGGAAACTTCTGCTAGTTGTCTGAAGAAAGTCTTACCTACCTCATGCTCCTGGTCTGGTGGTCTAAAGCAGACACTAGGGCTGTGTGAAACCTTGCCAGCAGTTTTGTTTTGATTCTGTTTTAACTCATTTCAAGCTCAAAACAGTGAAATCGAAATGAAACGAAGGGCTTCGAAACAGCCTCAAAACGAAACGAGGGCAGTCGAAACATTTTGAAAGTTTTGAAACATTTTGAATTTTGAAGCAGTCAGGTGGTAGGAGACAGGGGAGAGCCAGGGTTCCTCTCTGAGTGGCTCTGAAGCCCCATGTGCCTCTGCCCATCAGGGAGTGCAGCCCTGGCTCTCTCCACCTCCTGCCACTGGGCTGCGCTCCATAGGGCTGGCAGAGCCAATCAGAGGGCAGTGCCAACTCTGCCCACCTCCCACCACTGGGCTGCACTCTGATTAGCTCCACCAGCCCCATGGAGCTCAGCCTGGTGGCAGGAGGTGGGCAGAGCCAGCATTGCGCTCAACCTCCGACCATTGGGCTGAGTTCCACAGGGCTGCGAGCCACTGGGAGCTGAACCCAGTAGAGGGAGGCAGGGTGCTGGGAGCTGAGCTGCTGGAGGGAGGTGGAGCACAGCCCTGGCACTGCACTTTGATTCCCCCCACCAGTCTCAGGTACACAGGGCTGCGAGTCACTGGGAGCTGAGCCCAGTGGAGGGAGACAGAGCACAGCCCGGGTGCTGTGCTCCGCTTCCTCCCACCGGGCTCAATTCCACGGGACTAAGTTTAGCCCAGCTGAAGCTAAGGACAGCACACAAATCAGATGAAGACAGATACCCTTGTGTGTTTATGTGTGAGCACCTCCATAATAAAAGCACCACTCACCTTTCTGCAGAGCTGTGTGCTGCATGTGTCAGTTTCTAACCACAGACGATGAGAGGCAACTTTTCCTTCCTTTGCTGAGACCCTGCCTCAGGAGGACATGCTGGGATTCAAACTCTGCTCCCTTTTTCAGGTTGTCTTAAGCTAACTCTACTGCTGGGGGCCTGCCAGCCAGGTTTCTTCTTTTTCTGTTCTTTTCTTTTTTATTTTAAGTTCACCCTTTCACTTAGACTCTTTATTATCATGACTGTTTGCTGGGACTGGCAGCTGCAAACATACATTAGGGGATTCTAAACATCCCTGCAGACTGCCTTTGGGAACCTCAGGCAAAGCCTACACTGCAGTTAGGTGGTGGGAAGTAGGGGAGAGCCAAGACTGTGTTATGAGCGGCTCCGCAGCCCCATGTGGCTTAGCCCAGCAGGGAGTGCAGCCCTGGCTCTCCCCACCTCCTGCCATTGGGCTGTGCTCCAATCAGCTCCACTAGCCCCATGGAGTTCAGCCCAGTGGCAGGAGGTGGGCAAAGCCAGTGCTGTGCTTCACCTCCCACCACCAGGCTGAGTTCCACGGGGCTGCAAACTGCTGGGAGCTGATCCCAGTGGAGGGAGGTGGCTCCACCATGGAACTGAGCCCAGTGTGGGAAATTGGAGTGCAGCACCGGGGCTGTACTCTGCCTCCCTCCACTGGGCTCAGCTCCCAGCACCCTGCCTCCCTCCGCTGGGCTCAGCTCCCAGGTGCTCACCTACAGGCCTATCTCCAGTTTCATATTGAGGGCCTTTCAGTAGGTGAGGGTCAAAAATTAGCAAAGACAGCTGGTTGGGGTCCAAAATGCAAAAAACAGTAAGGAAGGGGGCAGCTCCTGCACTCACATGCCACCAGGGTAAGCCCTGTGCAAGGGAGCTGGCTGCCTTCCCCACCCCTTGTTGTGCAGGTCTCAGAAAGCCGGGGGCAGGGCTTCCCCCACTTCTGGTGGAGTTCCAAGACCAGCAGGGAAGGCAGCTGGCTCCAGCATGCGGGGCTTCCCTTGGTAGTGCTTGGCTGTGGGAGCTGAACATGTGCCACAAGGAGTCCCATGTGATAGAGACAGGCCAGCCAATAAGGGCTGTGAGCCATGGGAAGCAGTGCCCCCCACTGTCCCTCACACCCCACAAACCCCACACACCCACACCCTGCCCCCCCAACTCCCCCCCCACAAAACACACCCCCAAAATACCCCATTTCCCCCCCGCACATAGCTATAACCCCT
>NW_017729006.1:45226821-45247464 GCF_001723915.1 Gavialis gangeticus | reverse complement strand
CACAAACCCCACACACCCACACCCTGCCCCCACAACCCCTCCACATATACACACACCTCTAACATAACCTACATCCCCCCACATGCCCATACCCCTCACAACCCCCCCACATCCCACCATACACACCCACCCACCCCCAATCACACAGTATACCCCCCCACACAATATACAAGAGTAAGACTTTATTTTTGAGTTATTTGCAATCATCTCTATATACACTATGCAAACACAAATCATGACTGTGATGGAAGGCATCTTAAGTGGGGCATCCCTGAGTGGTGTACTATCCGTCTGGTGTGGGGCCCCTCCTCTCAACTTGTCTGCCATGACTTGGTGTTATTGAATAAAGGGAGAGTTCAGTGGAGATCTTCTTCCTGGGGGACCCTGGGGACGGTAGTATTCACAGTTGAGGCGCGATGTTCCACGTGGCTCCGCCTCCCCTACATCACATCCACTCGTCAACCGGATGGGTGCCACTGGTGTGGTTTGATTGTGGTCAGTCAACCCCCATTTGTCTATGGGAACCTGCATCAGCATGGGTTCTGTTGGGACCAGTCAGGCTGCCCTGACGGGTAGCATTTCTGCTGCAGAGACCGGCAAGCTGGGCTTGAGTAGGCTGGCACCTTTTTCAGAGCCTCTGGGCAGAGCGCTTCTGGTTTCCTCTTATTTTTTTTGTCAAAAAAAATAGACCACTGGAGAGGAGAGGGGTGTGGGGTTGCCTTCTTCCTCCCAGCCTGCTACAGGGGACTCAACTGTCTCCCCTGCTCTGACTGCCGGCGTTGAGCCGGCTGTACTGCTCCTGCCTGTTGCAGGAGCCCCAGCACATCTGGCGCGCTCCATACCAGTGTGCTCCCTTGCTCTCTCTCCACGCCGGGTTCTAGTGGGGCTTTTAAATCTTCCTCCGGTGGCCGGAAGGGCCGCCGTGATTGGCTCAGCTTTTTCCCGCCATGGGAACAGCTGATTAAACAGCCAGCATAATGCCGGCTCATGCAGCCATGGTTTCTGCTCCAGCTCTGGCTGAGCCCCTAGAAGTGAATTTCCCTCATAGGGGGCTGCTCGTGTGGTTTGGGGCCCACGGGGACTGCTCTCTCCCTTTTGGGAGCCCGTGGGGGCGTCTCACCACCATAATGACACAAGCAGCCCCAAAAAATTTACTAAAAAAATTTACTAAATTTTTTAGGGTTCCCATAGGCCAGATAAAATGGCCTGCCAGGCTGGATCTGGCCCATGGGCCATATTTTGCCTGCCCCTGGGTTAATACCTCATGTTGGAGGTACTAAATATAACATGCATTAGGAAAAAATGCCTTAATGCACATGCAGATGCAGCCTTTTTTTTTCTTTTCTTAAGAATAAGTGGATAATCTCCAAAGAATTAACAGAATCTACTACTACTTCCATTCCTGTATAGCCTTGAAATCACTGATCTACATGTAGATCATGCATATTACCCAAAGTGTCTCAGAAGAATGTTCTGATGGAAACACAGCACTGTACATCTGCCAAAGCTCCCTATTAACAGTACGGCTGTATCCAGATGAGCACAGCCATGTGGCATGTGGCACCACAGATCCATCTGTGGCACCACAGATTCAGATGTTCTCTGCACTGCAAGGTAGGTCCCAGGGTAAAAAAAACCTGAATGAAAACAACGGGGCAGCACAGAGGCAGCATGTGCCACCCAAAACTGGAGCCTGGCCGGCAGCCGGAGCTACATTCCAGCTGCTGGCCAGGCTCTGAGTGGCAGGATCACTGAGACTGCAGCTCCTTGAGGCCCCCAGGATGCCAGGTAAGGCTGCCGGAGCCAGCACAGTTGCTGAACCCACCCTTTCTGACCCCACCTGGGGTAACCTGTCATGTGCCAGATGGTGTGTGGCACAGGAGTTCCCTGGGGACAAGTAGCAAAGGCACAAGATGTGCCGTTGCTTCTTGTCCCCCAGGAAACAAAAGTCCACACCTATGTGGATGTGACCTATGAGGCTATTTGTTGGCATGGAGCTGAGCACTGACCCAGCCAAAAGACTCTTGTATGCTTTTTTGTATGGACATCTTCCCAGGAACACCAGCATACCAGGAAGATGATTTAATACATCTAGTTTATTATCCCTAAGTATTTACAAATTACCTTATAAATGTGCCTCTAAGTTTATTGCATGAACATATGTAATTCAAGTATGCCCAGGAATTGTGTATGACCAAAAAAATTGAGTTCCAATGGAAATAACTCCTTTGGATTCATTTGGGTAATTTTGTTACTAAAAATTGGCTGAATACCACAGCGATCAAGTAGAAAGTATTGTTTGTATCCTCAGTTATCCCAATGATTTGTTTGAATGATGTGCCAGGAAGGTTTCATGTTTTCACGAAAAATTAAAAAAACATACCTATGTGCAAAGTTATAGTGCCCAAAGCTCTAATAATAGTGCCCAAGGCTGTAGTAAAAAGAACCTTGTTGACTCTTTCTATTTATATTGTTGTTGACCTTCCTACTGGCACCACTGTCCTGTCCTGCAGTAAGTGCTCTCCAAAATGGCAGCAGAAGATGTCCAAGGGCTTGCAGATTAACTGCCCAGAGGAGGAGATATCACTAATATGCAGTCTGCATGTATTTCAAATTATTTTGTTTGCACACACAAGCTGGTACTAGACCCTAGGTAACTAAAGAGCATACAGGGTAATGTCTTTGAGGGAGCACATGGTCAGAGACCATGGCAAAGAGCCAGTATTCCTACATAGTATGGATCTCCCTCTCCAAAAACCACAGTTTCTGCACAATAGTTTGCTTGACAAAAATAACAACAATATAGCCTGTCTTATTAAGACTCCCACATTTAAAACTGGAAGATGTCCAATATCACGTGACAACACTGATCATAAAAAGATAAGAGTTTTAAATAACATCTTGCAAACTGTTTTGACTGACCTAATTCTATTACATAATCCCCTCTGTTCACAGCTACTGCAGTAAGATTAATTTATAGTTTTATGCTTTTTACACAGGTAGCAATCTGAAGGTAAGAGAAAGAAAAGAAAGAGATATGGTTCACTGAGTGTTGTCTTATGAAAGAAAGTAAAACGTTTTATACAAAAAATGCTGGGGAAGGAGTTGTTGGGGGTGGGGGGAGGTGTGTTCCTGGTTGTTGTAGGCAAGGAAGCTTTCCAGTATGCCTCAGCCACACCTCCCATTCATATATGCCAAGACTTAGAGTTGAAGTAAGGAAATGGCTCTTGGGGGTACCTACCCTAAGCCACTGTCAAGTATGCTGGAAGCCTTAAAAGCAGCAATGGGCCAAGGGTGGAGGGCAGAGGAAAGTGCAGCATCTGTGTTTGAAGTGTGCTAGTTAGTAAGGTGAGCTTAGGAGCATCCCATTGTGGGTGTGTTGTGAAATGTGGTATTAACATAACCATAATGAACATAACCCTAAACACCCATGACAGTTCCTGAGTCAGATTCTTCACTGCTATGGTCTGTTGTTTTAATTAGGCCTGACAGGTTTCTTTGTTTTGAGATGCCTTGGTACTGTAGAAAAGAGTGAAAGTCTTGGCAGAAAGTGTATGCATTGTTTGAAAAAGCAGAAGGTGCCTGATGCTGCTAAGCCAGAAGCAAACCACCCGCAAACTCATCTGGCTCTCAGTGAGATCTACAGATGTAATTACTTAAAGTTCCTTAAGGAACTGATGTCACAGTAATTAAATAACTCATTGCATCAAGGAATACGAAGAGAGACCGACAGAGAAAAATGTGAACATTGGAAAAGTTTAGCAACAGAAGGAGAAGTGACATTATAAAAACTGATTTGCTTAAGGGAAAGAATCAAGAAATGAGACAGCAGACCTGAAGTTTCTGATAGGACTGTGTAAGTTCATTGGCAGGATGGAGAGGAAGGACATTAGGGCATGGGCCTTTCTGTCTGGCCATCATATGGATCAACCCTCTGTAAACATTACCCATACAAGAGAAGGTAGTGGAATAAGAGCCCATGACTTCTTTTGGGGGGGGGAGGGAGGGGCGGGTGAGCAGCCGGATGTGGAGTGGGGGCATGGCAAATGGCAGAGCGGCAGCAGTACAGTGTCTGTGTGGCCCTGCTCTCATCCCACCCCAACCCTGTTTCTGTGAGGCAGCGGTGCAGGGTGGCAGCGCTACGTCCTGCCCCCCTGCGCGTACCTCTGGGACCTTTCAAAGTACTCCCAAGTGTAGGCGTAACCCCCAGTTGACAGCCTATGTTCTATACCATGAGAACCAAACCTTTCATGTTCTAATGAAGAGGGGCAGAATACATCTTGTTCTGCGCTCTCTTTGGATCCTGAATATGTAGCATATTTGCCTTGCAAGTATATGGCTTTCTACATATGTCCTTTCTTTCTTTAAAGTGGCAAGAAAATCCTTTTATTTTCTAGAGGTGAAGATATTTTGCAGGGGTGATATCTTTTATCAGGCCAACTGCATGGTTGGGAGAGATTTTAAATAAGCGTTCAAGCAACAAAGTGCCCTTCTTCAGGTCTGAAAAAGAAGCAGTTGTAGCTTGAGCTAAGTAACAAATAGAAAAATAGCCTGTGTATAACTCCGTATGTAACTAAAAACAGTCCACTTAAAGAAATGGTTTAAGCAGGATTTCATCCCTTGGTTACTACTGAGTATGTGCAGGCATCCATACATGCAGGGCTATGCATCCAGGAATAGAATTCCTCTGAGCTTCCAAGCACCAAAAATGCCAAGTAGTTCAATAAAAATATGTCCATTTAGATGATCAGGGAAGAACAGAAGGTCGCCCCTGATTAAACAGTCTTCAGATTAAGTCCTTGAATATGCCCTTCAGTTCTCCTTTTGAATTTCCTTGTGTGCATCTACATGTGCAAATGCTCCTGGCTGGGTTTACTTCAGAGTAATTTGCTCTGGAGTAAACCCATGTTGGGCAGTGTCCCCGACGGGCCTTTGTGAGTTGCTTCTGGGAGCCCTGCCCTCCTGGTCGTTGGCTACTCCCCTTCCGGACTTGCGTGTTACCGTGGTTGTTCGTCCTCCCATGTCACCAACCCCACTCTGGCCTGCCACGACTTGCTGTTACACCAGTGGGGCGGGGCTAGTTCACGGGTCCCTCGGTGGCCCGGGTCTGGCCCGCCGGTTGCACACGGGGCTCCGCCATCCCTACACCCCAGCCTCACGCCACCTGTGGCCTCCACTTCCCCGTGCCCACTCAGTGATGGTTCCGCAAGATTCTAACACGGCTCTCATCTTCGAGTTCCCCAAACCCCTTGGGATACTCCTGCCCTGATTTTGACCCCTTCAAACCAGCCTGAACCGGTGCCTTAGCCACTACTACAGTAGGTCCCACATCACAAACCCGTCACCCTGTGCACCCCGTGCCACGTGCCTCCTCTAAGAGGTTCTACCATACCAGCTACCTCATTGACCCTCCACCAGCTCCCTATTATCATGAACGGGAGTGGCACCTCTCGGCTGCTTTCTAGTTGCACATTTGTTCCCTTAATCGGCATCCTCTATTCTCGGCGGCGATCCTGCCCCAATCTCCCGCCAGCCAGGTGGTCCTTCGGCCTCTCAGCCCTCTTCAGCGAAGCCCGCTCCCACTGCCTTGGCACTTACTTCGGGGTCCTCTGAATCCTCCTGGGTTGTCTCAATCTTCATTCGCTCACCTGGTCCGTTGCTTCAGGGTCGATCCGCCGGTGTCCCAGTTGTCAAGCTTCCTCTCTGAGCCACTGTTCCCTCCGGCACACTGGCTCTTCTCCGTTTGTCCAGCGGGGCTAGCGCCGTGGAGGGCCCTGACAGCCATCTGCTTTCTGTGCTATCTGCTGCCTCCGGAGCGGCGGCCACCATTTTTAAATCCGCCGGCCGGCATCTGACGTCACCATCAGCTGCTGGCTGCAGCTGTACATAGAGGCGGCTAATGAGCCGCACGGGTTCTCCCTCCGTTGCTGCGTCTCTCCTGTCCTGGGCTCCAGGTAAGTGTCCCTTGCTACCTCAGCCCCCAGGTAGCAGGCATCTACACCTGCAGGGATTTGGGAGCTAATTTGCTGCTCATGGCAGCAGTCTGCTCCCACCCCCTTTGGTGCTGCACTGGCCCCCTGCTGCCATCAGGAGGAGCTAGACACTCCAGCCACACCTGTTTGTGGCCAGTGGCCATCTTTAAAAGCCAGCCCTGCTCCCTAGCCACCTGCCTTCCAGGCCCAGGGCATGCTGCAGAGCACTGTACCAGCACACTGCAGCTCTGTTGCTGGAGCCTCTGCCCACTGCACCATGGCTGCTCCACCCCCAGGCCCTAGCAACAACATCCACAGCCCCAGGCTCCTTCTGACCACCCTAGTTGCCATGCTGTGCCACCATGGTGGCTGCCATAGTGCTCCCCTGTGAAGTGTGGCCCCCTGGCAAGGCTCACCACATCATCCCAGGCCCCCTGCCACTTTGCCTCTGCTGCCTGAACCCTCTGCCACCACTGGAGGGATACCTGTGGCTGCAGTACATGTCCCTGCCCCCCACAGTCAAGGACAACATCGCCACCAGCACTGACACATTTCTCAGCATGTGAGAGGCCCATGACCACCTAGTTGAGGGGTCATCAGCTGCTCAATAAAGTTTTGCAGTGTCTCCCACCTCCCTGTGTGCTGGGAGGGCAGGGCTCTGGAGTCCAAGGGGAGCATGGGTAGTCCAGGCAAGAAGTGGGGCAGGGGCAGGGCTGGGGAGAGCCCTCCCCCAAGTGAGGGGCTTACCAAGTGGGTGTGGCAAGTGTGCTCAGTGTCCCAAGTTGGTCCCCACTAGCAGTATGTGTGACTCCCGATGGTGTCCTGGGGTGCTGAGGCTTTCGTCCATCTGCTCAGGCAGAGGCTCCCTTCAGGGAGGAGCTGGAGCTGCTGGTGGCTGGCAGTGCCATGCCATGGCTGGCCTCCTGGGTGGGGCTGCACACTTGGAGCTGGAGTGGCATGCACAGGCTCAGGCTCCTGGCACTGCTGGACAAAGTGAGGGGTGGGGAGTACGGTGGGATGGGCTCCTGGCACCTTGAGGGGCCCTGCTCTGGTGACACATCGCCACATGTGCCAGGCCACAGCAGATGCTAGGGCTGGCTGCCTATGCTTAAGTACATGGCACAGCTATGGCCAGGGTCCCAGGGCTCAAGAATTTCATTCAGCTGCTGCATAAAGGGCATGGACTTGTAGGCAGTCCCTGAATGGCGGTTGTGGTTGGTGACAGTGACCCACTGTGTCCACAAGGCCTCGACTTTTATGCAGCACCAGCACTCTGACAAGTCACGCCTGACAGCTGCTTATAGATGTGCATGTTGGAGCACCCACACTGCACAAACTGCCTGAGGACCTCGGCCTCATCCTACAGTTCCATGAGATTAATGGTCTCCTCCTGGGACAAGTTGCAGATATAGGAGGTGGTGTGTGCCATCAGGGAGGATGCCAGCATGGCTCCCTTGACATTTAGCTTGGCCTTTTTGTGCCAGTACCAGATCTGGCAGGCCTGGGCAGGTGCATGCAGTGCCCCACACAGGGGCACAATGTGGAACAGGCAGGCACATGGTGCTGCTGTGCCTGGGACCAGTGGTGGGGTCTGGGCAGGCTGCTGTGGCTGGCCTGGGGCCAGATGGAGTGGGACCCAGTGAGCACAGGCTGGCTGAAGGTGGCCCAGAACCCCAGAGTCCCCATAGGCTCCAGCAGCTGCATGGTGAGGCAGTGCCAAGGAGCATCACTGGGGCCGGGACAGGCTACCACAGCTGGCCTGGGGCCTCTGCAGTTAAATGCAGTGACCAGAGGCTGGCTGCAAGTGGCTGCAGGTGAGACGTCCTAGCCCCATAGCCATGGGGCTAGGCTTAGGGTGGCCCCCTGGTGGTGGGGCTGACCAGGAACAAATTTGCTCCCCGTCAGTGTCTACACCTGTGCTACTGTGCAGTAACTACTCAGGAGTGAATTGGCTACTTGTATTTACTGGTAGCAAATTAGTTCCCGAGTAGAGCAGTTTACTGCACTGTAACCATGTACACATGTAGACTCTGATGCTTACTATGCAATGATTTGCTCTACTCATTTGAGTCCAGTCTTTTCTCCCGCCCAGGCAAGGGGTCGGACTTGAAGATCTACAAGGTCCCTTCTGACCCTACTTCTATGATTCTATGATACTACACAGTAAATCATTTCAAGTAGACATGTCCCTTGTGTATGCCTTACTCCTCTGTGGATATTCTAATATCCAAAATTTTGGAGCACATGTCATTTGGGTTGGGTTTTTTTTTTGTCCTTTCATTATAAAAATTGTTTTTTATCGGTTATAAAAAATTTCATCAAAGGTGAAAGTATGTTGTTCACCTAGAAAATGTTTTAATGAACCAGATCATGTAAAAGAATATTCTTAAGTTCATATAGTTTAGAGTCATGGTCAGCAACCTTATCAATTGTGGGACAGATTGGCTTAGAATGGGTCAGAGGTGGATATGCGGGTTGGAATACCTGGCCACTGCCCATTCTTTTTCCTGTGGCATGGGAGAAGCTCCTGCCCCCGGAACACCTATGAAACACCCTGCTGTGGAATGCTGCCAAAACCCCCCATCCATGGGCTGTAGGTTGTGGACCCCTGGTTTAGAGGACTAGTAAAAAGTAAAGGACAGTTCCATTTCCCTGTTACTGCTTTGAAACCCACCTAAGCCAGAAAAATTCATTATCTCTTCCTTTCGTGTTTTTCTTCTTCTCTACCTTTTCCTTTGTTTTCCCCTTCCATGTAAACCACCTCTGAAAAAAAGGAAGGTAATAAGGAATGGCAAACTGAAAAAAACAAAAAAATCATTTTTGGTCTTGGTATGGTAAATTATTTTAGGCTTTCAGATTTTTGTTGAAAATCTGACATAAAAATACGAATATTTTATGCAAAAAATGTAACGGAAATCTGTTTTGGTTTAAAAATCTTTCAAAGGATGTTGACTAACTCCATTGAACATGAAGTGAGTTATCTGAATATGAGTTTTGTCAATATGCAATGAGTCACTGCATAATTTAGATGGATGGTTAATGGATCCTGGACTGATATTCTGGAGACTTAGATTGTATGCCCTACTGTGTATGGCCTGCTGTGTAATCTTGGACAAGTCACTTCACCTATTTGCCTCACTTTCTACATATGTAAAAGGGGATAATAATCTTTTATAAAGTGCTATTGAAGAACAGGGTAGTTATCATTTGTTGTTCTTGGGTCACAAAATGAAGTGAAATATTTGGTGCACTGTTTGGCACTGCTTGCCATTCTCAGAAGACAGCCTAGGTTTTGAACAGGCCTTGCTGCTGAACTTACCTCTCATCCATAGAGACGGGCCTTCCCTCATTAGTGTCCCGTTAGGACAGTAGAGGGGAATTCACACAGCTGCTGCATGTCCTGCGAAGGCCTGATTCAAGAGTTACAAAAGTAGTGAGTGTGGAGCGTCTTATCATTTTGTAGCAGGCTTACCTTTCAGAGCTTGGGTTGAGTCCCAGGCTTGGGATTGTGCTGTTTTGATTGGTGGAGCCCATCCACCAATCAGGAGGCAGCCAAAGGAGTGAGGCTGCACCCTTTTCCTGAAGGCAGGGGGAGAGGAGCTCCACAGACTTAATTGTAGACAGCAACCCTGTCAGGTCCAGAAGACTTCAGGGGTGGAGCCCTGAAGAGTATATAATGACCAGCGTGCCCAGCAGGAGAGGAGATGCAATGGGGAGCTGAAGATGGAAGATCAGAGTGAGAAAAGCTGGGGACTAGTGGGGAATAGCCCTGAGCTCCTGAAGATTCCTGGGAGGGTATGAGACCCTTGGGCTGAACACAGTGCGCATTTTGGCTCATGGAGCTCAGGATCTGGGAGCCACGATCAGTGGCTCAAGCCTGCAGTCCTGGGAGGTGACCGGGCATCACAGTACATATTTCGGCACACAGAGCTCAGGCTTTGGGAGCTGCGAACAGCAGCTTGAGCCTGCAACCCTGGAGGGCCAGTGGGCCACGTGGTGCACAGGCCAGTGCATGGGGCAAGGGCCTTGGAAGCCATGGTGGGGTGGCTCAGGCCCCATCTCCTGGCAAGCAACCAGGTCCCACGGTGCACAGGGCAGTGCATGAGAGAGCAAAGCTAGGGAGTAATGGAGGCTGCATGGGTTAGCCATCTGTTGTGAGGCCAGGCAGCCAAAGCCTGAGGGCCCCGGCCTTTGCTAAAAGAACCCTCAGTGCTGAGACCAAGGGCACAGGAAAATAGTAGTGCTGCAGCGTGAGACCCAGCACCCAGGAGCCAGCAGCAGCGGTGCAGCAGCGGAGAGGAGCTGACCCCTCAGTGCCCAGA
This sequence comes from Gavialis gangeticus, assembly GCF_001723915.1. Lineage (NCBI taxonomy): Eukaryota > Metazoa > Chordata > Crocodylia > Gavialidae > Gavialis > Gavialis gangeticus. Next base: position 45,237,170 of record NW_017729006.1, on the reverse strand, counting down.
GCAGGGCACAGGGTGGGGAGGAGCCCAGAGGCATGCAGGAGACCCCAATAAGCTGCACCTTGAGCACCACCACCTGAAGGAGCATTAGTCATTGGGCCCTTGGGTCCCACAGGGAAAAAATATTTGGGACAGATAGGCCCAGAGAAGGGCCTGGGTGAGCAACCCCTCACCCAGTCAAGACTGTAAGGGGAGAAGTCCCTGGTGCTTCCTGGACACTCTCCCCTTCCCCCCAAGGGACCCCATTGGAAGGAGGACTATCCCTTGCCATGGGTCATGAACTATATTAAGTAGATGTTATTAAGATTGTTTATGATTGCGCCTTATGTTGAAATGTTGTATTGTGTGATGCTGTTAAAACTGTTTATTTGTGATGGGTCAATAGTGCTATCATAGGACAGAGTAATTTCTAAAAAACTCCCTGTTGGTTTTTCTTGAATGTTAGGTCCCTTAACTGGGTAGGGGCCCATTTGATGCCTATCATTCTATATTAAAGAAAGAGGGAACTGTTCCTCTGTAGGGGTAAAATCACATTCCTGCTGTAATATTTGTGTAACTCTTAATTGAGTATGGGTTTCCCACTGTAGGGTGGGGAATCTGTGGGTTCATTGTGTATATATATCACTTTCCCTGGGGTTTTGGTTGCGAGTGATTCTCCCACAGTGTTATTTAGGTTTTGACCTTTGTTATTGGTTAATGTCCTTTGTGTAAATATAAGTATATGGTATTTAGTTTTATATTTATGTATATTATATGTTAATAAATACTGTAAATAGTTAAGAGTCTGTCTCAAATCCAACTTTATAGAGGTGGGAGGGAACCACAAGTCAGTGGTGGTGACCCCTCCCACAGCACCCTTACTTCTCACCACTCCTTTGTGATTGGGATCAGGGTACACCTCTGGGTGTACTCGGGCTACAATTTATTTCACTGGGATTTGGATTTGCCCTTGAAAGAATAGAGAGACAGCAATAGAAACTGAAAATACAGAGTTATAGAATCCAAAGGTTGGAAAGGAATTCAAGGATCACCCGTTCCAACCCCCTTGCAAGAATGCAGAAATGCTACTCCTAAACCATCCCAGACAAGTGTCTATTCAGCCTCTTTTTGAAAACCTCCAATGAAGGAGATGCTGCAGGTTCTCCAAGCTGCTTGTTCCACTCTTTTACTGTTCTGAGAGTAAGGAAGTGTTTTTCTAGGAGTTAATCTGTATCTGCTTTGCTGCAGTTCAAAGCCATTACATCCTATCCTGCACTTTATGGGAAAGGAGAACAACTGTTTTTCCTTTTCTTCATGGCAGTCTTTCAAATATTCAAAAACTAAACATACCTACTTCTCTCAACCTTTCCTCGTATGGCTTGCTTTCCAACATCTTTATCATCTATGTTATTTGTCTCTGGATCCTCTCCCAGTTTCTCTACCTCTTTACTCAGATGCAGAGCCCAGAACTACAAATAATACTGCAGCTGAGGACTAACTAGCACCAAGTGGAGTGGAACTATCACTTCCTGGCTGGGCCAGACACTGGCATGGATGAGCTGGGTGGCCGCCTTGGGCTCAGACAAAAAGGGGACCCAAAAATGGAATTTTTTTTCCCATTGTCCAATTATTATTATCATTATCTCTGGCGAAGGGGGGCCCGATACTAAAAGTTCGCCCAGGTCCACCAGGAGTCTAGGTACAGTGCTGCTTCCTGGCTACATCTACATGAGTTGACTGTGCAGTAGCTTGTTACTACCACACAGTAGTGTTGTGTGGCACAAAATGTGATAGAACGCTACTGTACAGTAGTAATGAGCTACTGTGCAGTCAGCGTCACCTATAAGCTGTTCGGTGATGCTACTGCGCAGTAACTCCAGTTACTGTGCAGTCATTTAGTGCTTGTGTATGCAAGTACTAAATGACTGCACAGTAGGGCTGTGCGAGGCTTTGGACAGAGGTTCATATCCGGAGAAGCTTTGGACACTGCAGGGTCCGAAGCAGCACATCCGGGTCGAAGTGCTGGCCTTGTTCAGCTTCCCAAAGCGCTTTGGAGCTTCCGAAGAGCTTTGGAGCCACCTTGGAGATCCGGTCATAGGGTATAATAGGGAAACAATAAAATATCTATAACTTTGTCGTTTTTTGTCTGATTTGGATGAAATTTTCAGGGGTGGTAGACTCTGCAGAGAGAAGGAAGCCTACCAAGTTTCAAGGAGATCAGTGCAGGAGTTTGGGGGAAACTGCACCCCAAATTCTTGAAAGCAAAACTCATGTCACATCTAGGTGTTAGGGGTGAAAACTGCAGGAGTGGTGGCTCTTACTGAGGCCGGATCGAGGTGGAAACCCATTCCGGAGGTCTGGATCAGATCATGGCCATCCGAAGCGGCCAGATCCAAAGCACAAGCCTACTGTACAGTAACAACTGCACAGTCAGCTTCTCATGTAGATATGGCCCCTGTGTCTTATGCACCATTTTCCTGTTAATACTGCCCTAAATTGCAATTGGTTTTTTTGGTGACTGCATCATATTGTTTACTCATATTGAGTCTGTAATACCTCATAACCCTCAGATCCTTCTCCATACTACTGCTGCCAACCTATTGTCTCCCATTCTGTACTTACGTTTTTTTCCCTGAGGTGTGGCACCTTACATTTGTCTATATTAAATTTTATTCTGTTGTCTAGTGCCCAGATCTCCCATTTGCTGATGTCAAGATCTCTTTTAATTTTTCCTTTGTCCTTCAAAGTGTAAGCAAGCCTTCCTAGCTCTGTTATCTTCAAAACTGGTCAGGAATCACTTTATTCCTGCTTCCAAGTAATTCATAAGGAAGGCTAAGTAGCACCAGAACCAACACAGACCCCTGTGGAAACCCACTTGAAACCTTCTGTCATTCTGACATGGATTCCTATATCTTTTTTGCTTTCCACTATTCAGCCCAATTAAGTATTCACCTAACATTAATTCTGTCTAGCTTACGTTTCACCAGTTCACCTATGTCAAAAGTCTTACTAAAGTCCACCTATATTATCTCCACTGCATTCCCCTCATCCACCAAACTAATTGCCCTGTCAAAGAAGTAGTTCAAGTTGGTTTGCCATGATTTGTTTTTAATAAATTCATGTAGGTTGCTAGTGATCATCCCTTCCTTGTCCAGCTATTTACACACCAATAACTTCCCAGGTATTTAAGTCAGGCTGACTAATCTAAAATTCCCTGGGTCCTCCTTTTTTCCGTTTTAAAGATGGGCACTATATTAGCCCATTGCCAGTCCTCTGGGACCTTGCCTGTCATCCATGACTTTGCAAATACTGTTAGCAGTTGCTTTGAGATTTTTCAGGAAGTCCCTTCAACCCCTGGGGATAAAGTCTGTCAGGACCAGCCTGATGTGCCTTTTACTTATTGTGACCTGCAGCCATTTTATCTTCTTTGTCTGTATTAATTTTCTTAGGTATTTGGTCACATTGTTTTTGTTCTAAATACTGAGGCAAAGTAATCTTTGACTAACTCTGCTTTCTTTGTGCCTTCTATTAATAAATTGCCTTCGCTACTGAGTAGCTCCATAGTTTCCCTGATCTTTCTTTTGATTGACACGTTTATAGCAGAAGTACCAGTAGTTAACCATGTTAGTCTGAAGTCAAGTTGAAAGCAGGGTAAATTTGTACTTTATAGGCAACCAAAGTAGAGATAGATGTACGGCACAAACTTTCATGGGCTGAAACTCACTGCATTGGCTTCATATATATACTTTCCTGAGTCTATAAGGTGCAAATCTACCCTGCCTTTTACGTTTATAGAAGCCTTTATTGTCTTTACTATTCTTTGCCTGTTGTCTCTCATTTTTTGCCTTTCCTTTCCTGATTTATATCCCTACATGTTCTTGGTATTCCTTGGTAAACTTCCTTAGTTACGTACTCTTCCTTCCATTGACTGTCTGGTCCCCTTGATTTTGAGGTAGTTATGAAGCTCTTTGTGTAGCCACATTCATCCCTTGTGGTTGTTCTTATATTCCCAGTGTTGGACTAGGTTTTTGTGGTCCTCTAACGCTGCATCTTCCTGAACCCCTTCATACTTCAGTCAGTTTACCCATGGGACCTTACCTGCTGTAGGGAGCCCTGGGTAAATGATTGCCTGTAAATTCTGGAGACTGGGTTGAATGGCCTAGGAATTCATCTAGTCCTTTGTTAGTAGAAATTTGAAAATGATTTTATCAAGCAAGTGGAGAGCCTTTCCCTTTGCCTGAGTAATTATGTAGACAATGAGTATTTACTAAAAATTATTATCCTGGTGATTTCACTGCTGCTTAATATCTTTTGTCATTCATGTCTATTACAAAATTGATGTAATGATGCAGGTTAAAATGGTCTCTTAAATTATTACACTCCCTTTTTTCCAATAAAATTAAGAGACAGAGTTTCTGACAAATGCCATCTGCTAATTTTTCAAAAAGAGACATTTTTCTGATGCAGCTAGTAAGTGCTTCAGCTTGTTCTACTAAGCAATACCAAAATAATCACCATGGTAACACTTTGGGGCAGTCTTCCAAACAGATTTATTGTGAATGCAGAAACTATACCGTGCTTTCAGGCAAGCAACAAGACAGCGTCTTTAAGAGGTTATTTTGTTACACTGCATGAATGATGGCTAACAGGCGTCAGAAAGTCTGTTCCAACTTTGTAAGTTACCTATATTAATTTAATTTGTCTTCTTCAGAGGTGGTGGGAAATTCAAGTACTGGAAAATAGCAGTGGCCAGTTTTAGCCTCACACATCTGGTGTTGTTGAAGACCTTCCTGGATATATTTGCAGGACCCCTGATGAAAGTGTTATAAAGCAGGGATACTACAGCAACAGCACTGAGTGTGGGCACAAATACTAGGACAATGATGCATTAGACTAGAAAAGGGTAGAGTAACTTCTGAGATAGCAGCAGCATTGTTTGACATACCAATTTTCTTTTTCTCCTTTTCTCATTCCTTTCTTCTTAGGAAAACAATGACACTACAGGAGGTTTCTAGTCTTGTGCTAAATCTCACTGGAAAGCGAACAAGGGTAAAAACAGTCTTATTTGAAATGTTTCAAACCACCTTCCATTTAAAAGGGATGTAACAAAGAGAACTCAAGTATTTAAACTGTTAGTCCCAGATAGTCATACTTGTATTTTCCAGGAAGTCCCTTTTTGGCCCAGATAGTTGTGGGAGTTAACAGCTAAAATTTGTACATAAGCCAGAAGTTTGTAAACCAGCCAGCAACTGCTGTGCTATGTAGTTGTATAAAAGGTTATATATGGTTCTTGCTTTGTGTATGGCAAACTGTTCTCACTTAAACATTAATTTAGCATGATTACTTAAGTAAACTATATCAGGCTATTCCTTGGAACAGTAAAATTAACGTGTTATAGAGATGCACTATGTCAAAGATTAATTTAGGCTATATGTGGGAACTCATAGCATTGATTTCCTGTGCTAGTTAAATAAAGCAAACAAAAACTTTACCCAGGCCATAGATTTAAAGCAAATTGTGTGTCATGTACCATGCCTAAAACTTTTTTTCCCCCTGTTTTTCCATGCTAGTGTTTCATAAGTTAGAAATAAAGAGAAAAGTCAACACAGGAAACATACATATGTGCTGGGGTAGAGTGTTCCTGGGAGTTTGTTTCTGGTTTTAATTGTACTGTTTGTTAAAATATTAATGGTAAAGGCATGAAGGGGGAATGACGGGTACTTGACAGAATGTTTTAGTATCATTATACATTGAAATTAATAAAAAATCTAGTTTTGTCAGTCTGTATGTATTTCAGACCTTGAATACCTTCTCTTCACACATGTCTGAAACACCAGAAGGCTGCTATTCTCTTTCCTTTTACCTATACAATGTAAGTTGATTTTTTTAAAGAACATATTATTTGCTGATGCCTGGGGATGACATCCTAGGGATGCAATGCAACTTGCAGGTCCTTTGTGTCCTGAAGATAAAGCTTATTTGGGTGTAGATTATTCTGCTGGGTTTATCTGACAAGCTTCTCAGTTTCTTGGTTTTTATAGTTTTGTCCAATAAGGGGTGAAATATCAGGGGAAACATATCTATGACATGAAGGCAGTTTTGCTGTCACCAGAAATCTGTGAATTTCTCTTGTTGGATAAAAAGCAGTGGCTTTCTTGTTCTTCTCAGTCAGCACAACATTCGTGCCCTGGATTAAATTCTGATATCATTAGTGTATGTAAATTCACAACAGCTCCCTTAAAATCAAGTTATTGCACTTCTGATTTGTCTCAGCGTAACTGGGATCAAAATCTTCCCTGTTGTCGTCTTTTACATCCCACTTTCTGTGCAACCATTCTTTGCCCAGAAAGCTATGTTTTTCCTTGGTACTAGTTTGATCTTTCCTGTAGATTCCTTTTTTTTCCTTTTTAGTACTATTACAACATGCAGGCATCTGCATTTCAAAGTGCTTTTATCCTTGCCCAGTTTCCAAACAATGACAGAAAGAATGGAGGGAAAAAAATTAATTTACGTCTCATTGTAGATACTAATTGCAGACTACGGTGTCTTTCTTTTCTCCCTTTTTCCTCTCCTCTGACGCACATGCTCTATAATAAGCTTCTGTTACTTGGAGCTTGTGAGCCTCTATAGTAAGTTGAAACTGCTACTATATTTACACACTTCCCACATTTAGACAAAGGCTATTTTTAACTGGAGTTCTATTTGTGGGGGCTGCCGACGTCACTTTATGTTCACATGCATCTTGGGCATCATATGCTTGTTATTTTTATTTACTGTGCCTGTGCCAGGTCTGCTTTTTTTTAAGGGAAGAAAGAATGTGAATGTTTCAGCAGGCCAGGCTTTGAAAGCTCTTTTGTATAACAGATACAGATACAGATTACTGAGGAAAAGACAACTCAGCAGTATATTTGGCAAACCCGTTTTTAATGGCTTGGTTCTTTTGTCGCCGTGGTCTAGTCACAAAGCTATTTTTTCTTACCACTGAATGTGTTTAAGGTGAAGCGTCTTCAGAAGTATGTTTGTTTTCCTGACATCGCTTGTAGCAGTCATTGTTTCCAGTTGCTTAGTGAAACATATAGAGGAATCAGAAAATTAACATGATCTCAACACTCTCAGACCATCCTTAAAGTGAACAATAGGCAGCTCACTATTACTTTCCTGTTTCTTTAACAGTGGCATGCTTTGGAGCCTAAAACAGAATACATGTTATTTTCAGATAAATTAATTGTACTTTTTAATGTCAGAACTCCCCTGAAAAAAAGCTGGAAAGGTATGTCTCTTATCCATCAATCAGTCTGTAATGCAGTAGTAGTACAAATGGTTGCAATGTGAACTTCCCTGTTTTGCTCCAGTGACCTCAGTTTGACCTGGAGGAACTACCTCTTCTGAGGGTTAGAAGTAATTCATTCTGCATGCTGACTCAGGATGCCTGATTCATTTGCTGTTACCTGCATCATGTGCCTGGGATTTCGAGGTACTCATGCTTTTGCAAGGAGTAGGGTTACTTCTCTGCACACATACCAACACCTTCTTTCTTTACATGAGGGAATGAATGACTGAAAAAGAGAAATGTTAGGGAGCAATCATTTGATGTTTTCTGGCTGAACACACTGTCTGATAGCAAAGTGGTGGACAGAGATAGATGGGTGGAGTTACAAATAGAAAAGCTGAGTCAGAACCAGACCAGAACTAGGGTTTTTGGGTTTTTTTAGCATTTGAAAAATTATTGGAAAATTGGGGTTGATTTTTTTTACTTCCTTATTTCACCAGTAACCAGGTGTTCAGATTGATTACAACAACCTGAATAAGCTTCTGATACCTGTTGAAGTGTTGTAGTTATCATAACCAAACTGATTTTTTTAGTGTTTCCCTATTATCAGTTCAACTTGCCACAGCTGCTTTTTTCACCACCACAACATAAAAATACTTGTGAACAACTGATTTATCCAAACCTGCATTTGTTTGTCTGAAAAGTGTAGCTTCTCAACTTTGCTCCCAAGACTAACACTTTCAAATGCAAACTTCTGATGTTAGACTCCAAAGTTTGTGTTAAGTGTTCTCAGAAGTGTGCTGAAAGTCACTGAGAAATGCACATGCTCTGGCATGCTATATATCAGCTATTTTAATTAAGTCATAGAGGCCCCATGGCATGATTAAAGTTATTCACATCTTAAGTTGTAACCCAGCCACACATTAAAGCAGTTAATGGAATTGTAAAACAAGGAACAAGCCACAAAGTTACTCCACAAAAAGTGTGTAATAACTTAGATTTGAGGTATTTCACTTTCAGCAGCCGTTTAAAAATGTTGGCTTTTAGGTGTTGACTGATGCCTGGCATGCTCAGATTGAAACCAGTTTTGCTTTTGTCTTCCATCTTCTTTCATTTTTGCCCCTCTAAGTGTGACAGAGAACATAGTATCAGAAAAAAGATACAGAGTAAGAGATACAGAACAAAGAATCAAAAGACCAGTGAAGTGGAATAGGAAGGAAGACATCCCAACTGCACTGTGCACCATCTCTCACTTTCTCTTTACTCCTTTTTTTATAAATAAATATATATATATTTTTATATATAATCTACTGACTGAAATGGATGTGTGAGACCTAACAGAAAGATTCCTGCTGCATTTAGCAGGACTTCGAGTTTCAACTACAGAGTGAAATATATCCTTAAATAAAGAACCAGCACAAATGAATGCACTACTTAAGTCTCACTTAAGCCCTCCTATGCTGGTCCCTTTGCACCAGGATGAATTTCACTTTTAAGGAGTACAGAGACAAGAATTATCATGCTATGCCACTACCTAAGGATTCATATTTGTAAAAGAATCATGTTTTTAGCCTGTAAATTATTTGTAGGCATTCCAGCTGTAAACCCCCCCCCTCATTTTTATATATCACATTTGATTCATTTCCATTGCCATGTGATAGCTTAAATTGCACAAGAGAAAAAGAACATACAGAAATATGCTTTTGAAAGCAGGATCTCTCCTTCTTTTGCCAAGCTGCAAGTATGTGATATGCACATGGCTCAGCAATGACACACAAGGGACAGCAGCTCTGTATATCTGGCACAAAGGTGAGCTCTCATATGTTTACAAAGTTATCAGCCAGTGACACCATATTCCAAGGAGGAATAATAATATGAAAATCATTGAGAGTTACTTTCCAAATCAGAGAGTCCAAAACAGACTTTATTTCTGTGAGGGACAGAGTGCACCCAAAATCACATGTAGTGAAGTAGGCAGCTTTTGTTAGATAAAATGCACATTTATTATTCTACAGCCATACAATAGGCAGAGTTCTTGTGCCCCAAAGCCCAGGCTAACTCACAGGCAATCTCTGTCTCATAACAGCCCCAGCTCTTCTCTCTCACGAGTCACAGGCTTCTCTTATCCTGCCTTTTCTTTCTCTTTCTGTCTTTCTGCCTCTTTCCCTCTCCTACTCCTTCCTCCTCTGAGAATCTTCTTCTGGGGCAACAGAAATAGCAGGGAGTCTCTCTGGGTGCTGGGGCTGGAGTCTACTTCATGTGTCAACATAGGCAAATTGGTTCACTGTTTCTGAAGAGCCTGTTCTACTCTTTAGGGCTCCTGTTTCATGTAGACAAAACAGGGGCCCTAAATTAAAGCACTGGGTTTTAAAAAGACCTCTTCAATTTAGGGCTGATTAAACACCCGTGTTGTGCATACACCTTGCTGACTTACCTGCCTCTTCAGTGGGGAGGGGAGGGGAGGGTGAGCTGCCAGCAGGTGGAGCTGTCCCTGGGCTGTGGGGGTGGGGGCTGGTGCTTCCCACCATGGCAGCTGCGGGGCACCCCCAGGCGGCACCTGCCTGCAGGCACCTGGCTTGGGCGGTCCCCGGGGGCACCGCAGCTCTGGAGGGAAGCACCTGACCCCCCACACAGCTCAGGCAGGCTCCAGGGGAAGAAAAATAGAAAAAGATCAGGCTCACTGTTTTTCTTGGGTGGAGCTGCTTTCCTGGGCTGCTGCCAGGCTGCCTGCAAGTCTTCTTGCAGAGCTGTGGAGCTGCATGGAGCCCAGTGCTTCACTCTGCGGGTTGTAGGGGCAGCAAACTAAAACTCATAGATTTCATAGACATTTGGGCTGGAAGGGACCCCGGAGGATCATCAAGTCCAGCCCCCTGCCCCAGGGGCAGGAAGTCAGCAGGGAACATAGGATCCCAGCATGATAAGCATCCAAATGTGTTTTGAAGGCGTTCAAAGCAGGCGCTTGAACTGCCTCCGGTGGCAGTCTATTCCAAAACTTGGGGGCTCAGACAGTAAAGAAGTTCTTTCTTATGTCCAGCCTGAATTGGTGACAGTGGAGTTTGTGACCGTTCGATCTTGTCATTCCTTGGGGGGCTCTGGTGAACAG
>NW_017729006.1:45218478-45221821 GCF_001723915.1 Gavialis gangeticus | reverse complement strand
AAAGGAGTTTTAGTTTGCTGTGCCCCAAGTCATTTAAGGCACATTATGCCGCCAAATTTCCTACAGCGGCTCGAATTAATGTGCAATATGCTGCTGAGGTGTGCAAACACTGACACCATTGAAGCAGTGCCAAAGCATTTAGCCCGCTTTAAAGTGTCATACAAACACACCTATCATTTCGTCTACACACGGCCTAATAGACCACTTAGGCAAATACTTGCAGGTGTACTTCAAATTACCATTACTCCAGTCTTTACTTGTGCATAAGCTAGTTAGGAAAACTGCGGCATGCAACATTATTATAACATGAATACATTTAACCCAGATACACTAAAAATGGTATTATGGCCTGTCATACCTTCATTCTATAATGGTTCATTTACCACCTACTCTACCACAGTGTCTGAAACCCCCACCCTGCCCCCCATATCCCCACCATAGTGCATTTAGTGAGGTGACACATCTGTTAAGTCATTTTTTTTTTGCTTCCCCAGGGGGAAAAGTGTCCCCACTGTATGACATTGAGATTTGTGAGGGTTTTGTTTTGAGGGATTTGGGAACATCCCTTCCTTCTTTAAGTACTGTCAAATTTTCCAACCTTCCCACAGAAACTGGCAGCCACTGCTATCTGCTCTGGAATCAGATACTCATATGGTGGCTATAAGTACTAAGCAGAAAACAAACAAACAAAAATGATGGGCAGGAGATGTCATGCTATCATCTGCAAGTATATTTGGTTTTCATGATACCAAATATTTCTTGGCACCTCTCTACTATGGTGACAAGGCTATTAGAAATATAAGAGAAGGCAGAGAGATTTCTTTACCTAAAGACAGAAAGCTGTCAGTGGGGGGTTTCAGCAGTGTGACTCTTCAGGTTGGCAGCCAGCACTGACTTTATGCTATTATACTGCATATCTCCTTTTGGAGGAGAGTGAAAACACCTGTAAGGGCATCAGCAGTTAGGGGGAAGTGCTTCTCTAACAGAGGCATCATTCATGTCAACAAGGCATGTGAAACATAAGAAAAACTGTGGCCAGCATTTTATACATATTTTTCCTTTTTGGCATATCTGTTGTTTTGTTACTATTAGCCTTGGGAAGTGGCAGATTAAATTTCAGTGAAATATGAAACACACAAAGGTATGCAAACCATTGAAATAGCTGATCTGACCTAACTTTCTGGTGCTGTAATTCAGCTGCTGCGGTGGATAATGTAAGAATGGGGGCTATAACAACATATTGATGTGGAAAGGCCACCCAAGCATGGGCACCAGTTTAGTCTCACTTAAGACCTGTGGATCTTGTTCTGGGCTTCTACTTCTGTTTGTTACAGGAGTGTACTATATCTGCAAGAAAGTGGTTATTTCATGGGTAAGTTTCAGGAGACATCACTCAAAAATATCTGGTACAGTTGTGGGTGAGCACAATGTGATTGAAATGGAAACAGAAGCAGTGTCCTCATCAGAGATAATATTCTTTATGGCTTGTAATATGTCCTCTTGGGGGGACGTTGGTGTACAGAGATGTAACATCCGTGGTAGCTATTATGGTGTTAGAAGAAAGCTTGTCAATAGAGCCCAGTTTCTATAAAAAATCTGTGGTGTCTTTCAAATAGGTGGTAGCTCCAGTGACAGTTGGAAACAGGATAGAGTCAGCATAGCCAGAAACTCCCTCCATGATGGTGCCAAGGCCAGACACAGTGGGATTTCCTAGGTTGCCAGGTTTGTGGTTCTTGGTTAATAAGTAAAAGCTGCCTGGCCTGGGTTCCTGGGAGATGGAAGCAGTAATCATCCTCTGTGCTTTCCAAGGTAGGCATTTTAAGAGTTTATATAGTTTATAACAGGGGTGCTCAAGCTCTGGTCTTCTGGCCAAATGCTGCCTCAGAGCCTTAGCATCCAGCCTGCAGGGCTCTCCATGGGTTAAAGTAGCCAATCAGGCATGGGAAGGGAATTGGAGTGGCACTTAGAGGGGGTGGGGTTAATTTACAGTAGAGCCATACTCAGCACACCTACTAAAAAGGTTGGCCTCTACTACTATGGTGAATAAATACTACCTCATCTGAAAAGGACACCTTAAGCAGCATAGTTATCCCTATCATAATGCAGCCCTGTTATGGTTTGGGGGGACTCGGGCAAAGGTGCCCTTACATCCTGCTGAATCACTGACACTACTTCACATAGCACCTGTGATTTGTATCACTGTCTCCCATGCAAGAACTGATCAAGCCCCAATGTTCCCTATCTAATAAAAGCTGATAATGATCTCAGCCCAAGATGGTATGGCTGCAGGCCAGCCTTAATTAGTTAAGTGGTACTGAGTATCACTGATATACTTCTAAAAAAAATTCTGTTCCTATTAAATCAAAACCTTCTGGAGGAAGGAATAGCCAAATCCAGCCCACAGTCTAGGTCCAGCATGCAGTGCTGCAACCCAACATCCTCTCAGTTGTCACTTGAGCTTTAAGGGTTAGCACAGCTGTTTCTGCATATCTGTACCACTTGTGCTGGGCACGAAGGCCACACAGAGCACAACATTGTGGATCACTGGGCTCTCTCCCATACCATCTCTTTCGGTCTATATGGGGACTGCTTGCAAACAGGATCTTCCCAAGTGGCTATTCCGCATTTTACCTTTGGCCATTTAGGGGCTTTCATCCTCAAGGGAGATGTTTGAAGGCCAGCTGCACCACACAGGGCAAGTTCCAAGTGGCTACATGTACACAAGATGTTGACTGCACAGCAGCATCGTGTGGCAGGATGCATAATGCAATGCTACTGCACAGTAGTAACAAGCTACTGCGCAGTCAGCATCACCTAAAACCCATTTGGTGATGCTAGTGCACAGTAACTCCAGTTACTGCACAGTCATTTAGCACTTGTTTATAAATCACTGCAGAGTAACTAAATGACTGCTCAGTAATGACTGCACAGTCAATGTCTCATATAGTTTCATAGTTGGTAGGGTTGGAAGGGACCTAAGCAGATCATCAAGTCCAACCTCCTACCATGGCAGGAAAGAGTACTGGGGTCAAACAACTCCAGCAAGGTGTTCGTCCAGCCTCCTTTTAAAGACCCCCAGGGTAGGAGCCAGCACCACTTCTCTTGGAAGTTGGTTCTGGATCCTAGCTGCCCTGACAGTGAAGTAGCGCCTCCTGATATCTAGCCTGAATCTACCCTCTGCCAACTTGTGACCATTATTTCTTGTCACTCCTGGGAGTGCTCGGGGGAACAGGGACTCCCCCAATGCCTGCTGGTCCCCCCTGACTAGTTTGTAAATAGCCACTAGATCTTCCCTGAGCCTTCTCTTATGGAGTCTGAATAGGTTTGTGTCCCTTACCATCTC
>NW_017729006.1:45210454-45213478 GCF_001723915.1 Gavialis gangeticus | reverse complement strand
ATGACCCAGCCCCTCCTCAGAAAAATGGAGGCAAAGAAATTATTAAATAAGCTATCTTTGCTGCCTGGTGCAACAACCAGGTTTCCTAGCGTGTGCTGCAGAGGCCCCACGTTACCCGGAACCTTCTTTTTACCGCCTATGTATTTAAAAAAGACTTCTTGTTGTCCTTGATCTGGGTAGCTAGTCCCAGTTCCATCTCCACCTTGGCCTTCCTGACCGCCCCCCTACAGTCCCGAGCAACAGAGGCACAGTCCTCCCTGGTGATGGCCCCTCCCTTCCATTGGGTGTACACCTCCTTTTTAGCTAGGAGACATTCCTGGATGCTTTTGGAGAGCCATGGGGGCTTTTGCGCACTCTTGCCCCCTTTGATCCCTGTTGGGATTATCTCCCTTTGGGCTTGGAGGATCGTCTCCTTAAGGAACGACCACTCTTCTTGGACACCCAACTCCCCTCCCCTCTGGGACCTCAGTGTCTCCCCGACTATTCTCCTTACCTCATTGAAATCTGCTCTCCTGAAGTCCAGGGCTGCTGCCTTGCTGCAGGCCTTTGCCACCTTGCACTAGGTGGTGAATTCAGAAGGCGATGATCGCTGTCGCCCAGGGGGTCAAGCATCTGCAGACCCATCACCAGGTCATTGCCTGTGGCCAGGACCAGATTCAACAATGTGTCTCCCCTGGTGGAGCTGTGCACCTCCTGGGTTAGATGGAGGTCCCGTATATAGATGTGCTCAGTCAGTATAGATGTTATTATGGGAAGTTACCAGCTTGACACTAACAATGATAAATTTTCCTGTAAATATTAAAAACACTTAAGTGCTTTCTAACCAAAGCATTTTTATTTTCTGAAGTGAAGTGGCAGAATTGGTGGGAACAGAGTGCAGTGGGAAGCTAGGCTAACTAGATAAGCCCTGTTCATTGTGCTTGCAGAAAATGGGGATATAGAAATACTATCCTCCCTATCACTTGCTAGACATTGGCTCACCTTGAGTCATTCTATATCCAACCTGACATTTGCTAAGTCATCCTTCTCTCTTATGTCTCTCTGCACACATTCTTCTGGGCACTACATTACTCATTCACTTCTCTCACCAAAGAGCACTTAGTCAGTCACTCAAGGACATAGCAATATTGAGTCACAAGTCATTTATGATTGATTACAACTGCTCTTCTTTTTCTGAACTTAGGGTGTCTGATATTGTTTCTGTACCCCATGCTCTTGCTGTGTCAAGGAACTTTCTTCTGAGTCCAGAACTTTTATAACCCTCAAGTTATCTACAGTTCTTAAAAGCATATCACTATGTGACATATAATTTACTTTTGTTAATATGTTAAATAAATCCCCATTCCATAATGCAAGTTTGCCTGTGGTACAAACCCTGATTTTCACATCTAATGTGAAAATGGCTTGCATAAGTAAAATGATCAGGATTTTGATACTTGGGCCAGAAATCTGTTTCACCTAGCACACACATCCTGCCATCTTGCAACCAACAAATTAAAGTGTTACCAACTAAAGTGTAGGATCATCCTGTGGAGATGCACAGATGTCTCCAAATTCCTACAGTGGGGATACTTAAACAATCAAATCACCCCTACACTTCAGCTGGGTAACTCAGAAGTGGTCACAAGATGCACTTTGGCCTTCCACTAAAGGAAATAGAATCATACCCTTGATGTCAGCATTTGGAAACTTTTGCTTAAATTTTATCATCCAACACTTTGTATAACCCTCATCTTAACAGGCTACCCAGAAAAATAGTACAGTCTGTTATCAGACACTGGATGTTGAGGATAAGAAACCTGTATTACACCACTATATAAATCAGACCAGTAACTTTGCGGCTCTTTTTTTTTTGGTCCTCTGGTAGCGTAGGCAGATGATTATTTCCCAAGAATGGTTATATGACAAGGTGATATGAAAAGGATAGAACTATTCATGTATAATACCTGAAGTAAATACTTTGGAAAATCAAATACTGTAAAATAAATTTAAAAACACCCTCTTATTCACAGAATATTAGAGCATGTGAGAGTAAATTTTGAGTTCTCCCATCAGTCATGTTAATAAACTTCAGTTGCACAAATAATTATAAAAACTAAATATAAATTTTCAAGTACACTAACAAAGAGGTCTGCATCATCAGGAATGCTTGAGGTTGTTTTACATTTGTGAAGAGTGCATTTCAGGAAGTCCTGAATGTGTTAAATGACATTGTTTCCATTTGACATGTTTTACTGCCAAATACGTGCAATACATGAGTATGTGTGGTTGTTACTTCCCTTTTGATGAAATATATGAAGTTTAAATTTGCTCTACTTCAGGTTCTGTTGTGAATGGAAGCCAGTCCTGAAAGGCTGTGCAGTTGGCAAGGTAAAGAATGAATGGCTGATACTCTGTACTATCATTTTTGTGTTAAGGTTTTGGCATGCCAACCTCAGAGAATATGTGTGCATGTGCATGTGAGAGAGCATGTCTGTGTGTAGTGTAAAAGAATATGCTAATTAATATCCATATTGTTTCTTCATAATCACAAGGTAATATGCCAGGTCTTTAACAGAAAAAAACACCAAAACTTTTCTTACCTGGTGTTAAACATTATTGAGGATACAGAATCCATTTCATGTGAATAAAGTAATATTTCATTACCTCTCTAAAGATTATGTGTACACTTATGGTAAAACGCCATTTTCCCCCCCAAGTCTATATCCATGTTTCAAATATTGATGTCCTTATTGAAAAAGAAAAATGCTTTGTGGAGGCTGGTTAAAAGGATCCCATCAAGTCTTGTAGGCCTGAAATTTGATCTGTGGCATTGCCCTTTTCTCTCTCCTTCCTCCAGCCACATTCAAAGTCCATGTCACTATAGCTATTCTAAATATACATCTGTCAACATTCATCTCTGGTAAGAGGAAGCCCCACCTCACCCCACAAAGGCCAACAGCTCAGCACTTTCTACTGGGCAACTTAAGAACAAACCAGGAGGTGCATGTAAAATGTAGAAAGTTATTAGATTGAAACACCCCA
>NW_017729006.1:45189251-45205454 GCF_001723915.1 Gavialis gangeticus | reverse complement strand
GGAGGTGCATGTAAAATGTAGAAAGTTATTAGATTGAAACTCTGTTTCAGTCTTCCTAGGGGATCTTAGAAACTAGTGTGTGTGGGAGGGGTGGGGCAGGGGCGGGGTTAGATAATAATTATGAAAAATAATTACTACATTATTTAAAAAAATATTTTTCACATACATTTCCTTTTTAATATGCATCTACTCGGACACAACACTCATCTCTAACCCCACATCTACTATCGCATACATTGCTGTTACTCTTTGCCAGTGTTCATATGCAAATTACTTAGATTGTACGTGAACAAATGTACTTTTAAAATTGAGTGCAGGATAAGGTCATGTCTCTCTCTCTCTGCTAAGCATTCCCAGGCTACTGCTATTATCATAGAAAAACTCATTTAATACCTGGTATTTTAACGTTCAAGAATGGTGGACTAGCTTGAGGCCTATCAATACAAGTAAGATTTTACTGAGCAGAGCGACAAGTCCAGGATATTAAACAGTAGGAAAATTCTACTTGATTTGTGCTGGCATGCCATACCACGTTGGAAATACAGCAGGGGAATGGACAGACATATTTTTTGGCCACTTCCAAAATGGGAGAGGAAGCTTCTGTTAGGAGTGTGCATCAGTTTTTATGGCGTAACTGGGCACATCTACATGTGTAGTTATTCTAGCTGAATATACTCTGGCTCAATTAGAGTCAGAGTAAACTAATCCTGATGCCACCATCTACATGTGGTTTAAGTCCAGTAATTTACTATGCTGCTGGATAGCACTTGTATCTGATAGGATTATCTGGCAGCTCAGTATATTAGTCTACCACACCCTAATTGCTTTGCACGTGTATATGGTGATGCTTTACTGTCTTCTGCTCAATAAAGTGTCTTATGTAGACTGTTACATCTGCAGGACCCTATAACAACACAAGTTAGTGAAATTGCCCTGCTTCAACCATGATTGAAGTACGGTTAAAATTGCAGCAGTTTTGCTAAACTTGCATTGCAAGAGGCTCATATAGATGTAACTATCATGTTGTTGGATTGTGGCAGCTTACGTCTGTATCCCTTGATATTGCTATGGTTATAAAAATTAAAATTTAGAGATGTTCCTTAAATTAGAAGAGATGGGAATTAGGAAATGTTCCCTCAGGTAGGTAAATGAAGAGACAAAATGTCTGCAGAGGCTTGCTGGCTGCTCCATGATAAAAGCTGTTGTTTAGCTCTTCTTATTCATGCTTGACTGTCTTTACTGAACCCAGTGAGCTACATATGCTATAACAGTTCTGTGTCCCCATACCTTGGGGCAATTCTGATGTGTCCATGTAGGCACAATCCTTGGCTACACAGGCTTCAGAGCTATGTTCCTTAGGAATCAGTCCTCAAGAGCAGTGGTTCTCACTCTTTTTCCAAAGGGCACCCCTCTCTCAGCCCCATCTTATAATAGAAAACCATTTCAGGATCCCATCCTGTCTGTCTATAAAGAAAGAGAGGCCATTTGTCTCCTGCTAAAGTATATTTGCAGCTCTTGGTGGTCAATACTTTTCAACTGAGAATGTATGTTCAAAGGTATGGAGGAATGGGCTGGTGAGGGAGGAAGGCAAATGAGGGTTTAGACTCCTGCTAGTGCACATAAAACTGCACCGTTTTTTTGGCTAAGCGTTCCTCAGACAGATAGGCACATTTGCTCTAGTATCTCCAGGGGGGGGGATGTGAGAACATTTGGTGGCCTGGGAAGCAAGTTTCTATTCCAGTAGCTCGCGTCCATCAGGCTTGGCTCACAGTTCAGGAGCAGTCTCTCAGAGAATATGAAATAACATTTTAGACACTAGTCAATGACAGTTCACGCCAGCTGAGGATCTGCCCCACCAATGCATCCTGTCCTCAGTGCTTCACTTGCGTGAATTGCTCACAATTATTTTTCATTGTACAAACAAATATGCATGGGTTGGTAGTAATAATTTGACCTGTTGTTTGCACAAGGAAAGTGAACAGAAGACTCCAGGGTTACTCTGACTTCAGAAGTTTGTGTTGTCATTCAGCTATTTTCTTTTTTTTTGCTTTGTGAGAGACGGACAATTAAAACCATCCTACTATTTGTAAATTCTCCTTGTGAGGAACACAGCAGATTGCCTGGATCTTCTGGTTGTTGTTCTGGCTTCAGTTTCAGAACTGAATGCACTCCTTCTGCTCCGTCTGTTTGAGTTTTGACAATGCAATGGATAAAGCTGGAGGAAGTCCCATAGATAAGGGATGTCTAAGCTTCTGCTTAATCTCATTTTTAATTGAATTTCAGTTGTAGAACTGGTTACTTTTCATTTAAGTCAGTGCAGCAGGGTATAGTGATTTACAACTCTATTTATGCAAGGTCTTTACTATTATCATTTAGTATGAGAAACAGCTTCTATTTGCAAATGCTATATTTTTTCCCCAAAATTATTTATTTTGCATGTCTTTACAGTGCTAAGATACGCATGTGTGGCGAAGAAATTCACTTGTGACTGTACCTATGGGTATAGGTTATATGGATATATGTGCCTGAAAGCTTGTCTAATGTCTCTCCCAATTTCATAGATGGACTAATACAAGATATTGCCAAAGAAGCCCTAGTTTCTCTCATATTTCCTGGACCATCACAGCTACTGAACCACTCCAAATACTCTATAGATATAGACAGATGCACAGATTAGGCCTAATTAAAAAGGTGGAAGGGATATTTGCCACATTGGTTGGTCTGTTATAACTGTCCCCTCCCCCCCGTCTTCTATCTTGTAGCAAATGGGAGCTCAACCATAGTAATTTATCCCTGTTTCACTCAGGGTAAGCTGTCTTGATTTCATTTCTACTATGGAATAGGCATACAAACATGGACGAACTGATCTTCAAGAAGTCATTTCCCTTCCTCTTTAACTTGATATGACTTTTTTGTCTGTCTCAGCCCAATTTCTGTGAACAAAGGGACAAATCCTCCACTGAGAAGTGTGTTCACTCAGTTAAGGATGCTGTCTTCATTGCAGTCTGTTTTTTAGAGTTTCTTGGAGAGCAAGTTCTTATTTTTGTTGGAATCCTCTTTAGACACCTCCCTTATGCTGTCCCTTTAACCATATCTTTTCTTGTACATCAAATTTAGCATTTTATACATGTGTGTCCATTTTACTTCTCCTAAGTACATGTGTAAGTGCTTTGCTGCCCAAGGCCAGAGCTATAATGAACTCTGTTATTATTGTTGAACATACCAAAGTACATTCACTAATGATCTTTATGGCATTTTTATGTACTCACTGACTCTCAGGATTGGCACTTCCAGTCATTAGAGAATATTTACAATGTTTTTTGAAATTTCAAACTGTGGGAGAGTGGATGTGTCTCCCCGACTTCACTCAGAGTTTGTCTGCCACGACTTGAGATGGGAGAAATGATAAGAGTTATTCCCTAAGTGAGGTGTGATATCATTGACCACCAGGTTGGCTGTTAACACTGTATTTCATTTACTTAACACTTGTTACAAAGTCTTAAAGAGCTGCACTTGCTGCTCATTAACTGGGATGCAGCTTCCTCACCACCTTGCTGAGCTACCAGTGATTCCCTTGCTGGTTGCCCTCCTAATTCCCCTTTTAAACTCTCCCATCTCCCGTCGATTCACTGTTCCCTGGGCTTATGTATTCCTGTTCTGTCTTGTCATCCACCAAGGACTCCTTCCTTTCTTCTAGTGCCCTGAGGGCAAGGTCCTTCCCCTAGGTGCCTGCCTTTTAAGTGTGGCAGACGATTTCATCTTCTTTTTTTCTGCCCAGTGCATAGATCTTTGTCAGCTAGGTCTGGTCAGTTATTGACCTTGCCCTTGCCATGACCCATTTTCCCCCTTTCTGCAACCAGAGTTCCATGGTCTTCCCTTCAGACCCCAAGTGACAGGGTTTCCGTCTTAACCCTGTTACACAAACATTTGAATAAATGTATGAAATATTAAATGTGTTCCATAAAGGAAGTAAAAGGCATTACACTTCACAACCCACCCTCTTGAGGAGTAGAGTTTGAGTCTTATGGTACAGTTTTGTTATAGAATTATACCTTAAAATTACCTCAGAATTATTAACACAAAAATGTTGCTAGCCTAATTCAAAGTCCTTATTAAGTCCTAACTGGCTGTATCTACACAAGACCCTACTGCACAATCATTACTGTGCATTCATTTAGTACTTGTACAAACAAGTACTAAATGAATGCACAGTAACCCAAGTTACTGTGCAGTAGCATCGATGAATGCCTTTTTAATGACGCTACTGCGCAGTAGCTTAATACTACTGCTCAGTAGCATCATGTCATGGATTTTGCCACACAATGCAACTGTGCAGTAGTATTGGACTACTGTGCAGTCAGCGTCTTGTGTAGGCATGACCGCTAATTCATCAGTACAATATATAATTAAACAATAATAAAACAAACACGGAAAACTTTATGGTTGTAACCTGCAACCTTTTCATTGCATTAATTGACACTTTGCAAAATCAGGCTGTAGGTATAAAAATAAAACAGCAATACATTTCTGTGGAAGCAAAATTGAGATTTGACCATTGTGAAGAAAATCTCAGCACTTGGGCATGTTCTAGTGGACAGTGTGTTATACTTGCTGTCCAAATAAGGACCTTCAGAGGGTGATTTCTGTACCTCAGTGTTGGAAGATACTTGCCCACTTCCGAATTTTGAAATGGGTGCTACTGAAAACATATAGCTTACAATTCATGAGTTGCAGCGCATACTTTCCTTAACAGGTGCTTTTTATGAAGTATTTATAAAAACCTCTAGAAAAATTGCATTCCCAACCTACATCAACTTGCCAGTTTCCAAACAAAAGTGCTGCTCTCATTAAAAATTGGCAGGCATAGAAAACAGCGATCACCATATAAGTCTCAATTCAACCTGAACCAGGGGTCACGTCTGCCACTTCAGCACTCTGTTGTAGAACACAGTATTTTCTGTAAATCATTAAACCATTAATCTTTGGCCTCCTACAGAAATGTATTAGGATAATTACAAACTGGCTGGTAGGAATATTTGTGTGTTTGAGGACTGATGCTTTTTGGATTGTGGTATAGATGTGTGAGTCTGCGGTCTTTGAATGTGTTATCTGTGCTTGTTTGACTTCTGGGGCACTTTCAACCTTCAGGCCAAGCCTTCACCCCTACACCTGTTTCTGTGCAAGGGTATGCAACATGGGGGGAGAGGATGCAATGACAGTGACAGACTCCTCCCCTCCCAGACAGCATGATGACAGCAGTCTCAGACTGCAATTGCTATTCTGTCTTTAGCGCTGCAATAAGATCCATAGCTGCGCTCCCGTCTTAGGGAATCGCATGTAGGTCAGCTGACCACCCTCACCCCATCCTGTCCTGTATTTTGTGGTGGATGGAGGAAAGCCTTATAGATGTTAGTTCTAAAAGGGGGAAGGGACTGATTAATCGCTACCTGACTTGTAGCATTCCATCAATTTTGCTGTCTAGCAAGTGGTATGTGCCCCCAGGGAAAGAGAGGATTGGATTTGCTCGATGTTGTTAAACAACACTAGCTCACCGGTTCTCAAGACTGCAAGATAAAGAAAGGGACTTAATTCTGCTTAAGACTCTGCTTCAACATGGAGGGGAAAGAAAAACATCTTGTACTGCCCAGGCAAATAATTTTGTTAAGCTGCCTTCTCAATTACCTGTTTGCTAGGGCACTTTAAATTAAACTTGGTTTAATTAAGAAAGCAAGTCTCTCTCACCCATCGTCTTCTTGTTTCATAATGCTTAAAATATCACAGCCACAAAAGATGATAAAAGTAAAGATTCTTCTGATTCTTCTTCTTTGGAGGTCAGGAGTCACTCAAAAGAGGATTACGCATGTTTGTTTTCACTCCATACTGAATTCTGAGTATCTCAGGACATGCTATTTTATGAAGGAATATATTCCTATTGATTATTTCAAATGGTCTTCAAAGAGACAAAACTGTGTGACTATAAAATAGTATCTAGAGGGTATAAGGGTGAAATGTTTAGAACAATTATCTCTTTTTCTGTTTTTTCCCCAAAAGCATAGATAAAGGATGTTATTTTGATTCCTTTGATACTAATAATGTAAAAGTTACTGGGGCTATGCTGTTGGAAAACTGGGGTGAGATCAGCGTTAGGCCTAAAATGATTGACTCTGGGTGCTGCTAAGCATAGCTATGGAAACTACAAAAATATTTTTAATGTTATATAACCTAACAAGGAATTTCTATGTATTTTCTCCTTTTAAGGCCATATGATACACTTTTGATGAGGTTGATCTTGTGCAACCTCAGGTGACTACTATTTGTATCTAGTTTATTTTCAAGCCTTTGCTTAATTCTCTCTTATTAATAGATATGCTGAAGTTTCAGAGGAAGCTTAATTTTCTGGAAGCCATTTCTCTTCAACTAGCTGTGACACATACCCGCCTGATAGAAGACACTCGCTTTCCCTTCAGAGGGGTATCTGATTTCATTAGGAGTCCTCAAAAACTCTGGCTTTGCAGAGACAGCTGCTCTTTTTTTTCTTGCTGGGAAGCACCATGTACTTACTCCATTTACAAACCCTGTGACCTGGCCAGTTTTCAGAATTTGCGGCTTGCTCATAAATCTTCCTATTGAGATTTATTTTTAGCCAATAAAAATGATCTGAAGTGAAGATACCTAATCCCAACTTGGATTCACAAGCAGGTCAGCTCACCTTTCTCCCCCCACCCCGCCCTCCAAATATTACAAGTACTTATATTTTAATTGAACTTTCTATACTTTTACTAAGGCAGAGGAGAGGGAAAAAAGTTACATAGTTGTCTATTTTTTATATCACAAAAAGCTTTTGAAAAGACCACTGAACAATAGTGTAGCTAAGGGGGAATGGCCAGCACAGCAGGCCTGAGTTCCATGTTGTAGGGAGGAAGGATGCCAAAACAGCAGCCGCTGTGCTGCTGGCCTAGCCAGAACACCACTATCAGTAGCTCAGCCCTTGACACTGCTCTAGCACCACCACTCAGGACACAGATGTGCCAAGGTACTCACCTGCTACTGAAAAAGCAATACATGCTGTGAATAGGTTATTTCACTTTTGACTTTCACTTATCCATATGATACTTACTGATCAAGGGCATACAAGCTTGTTTCATTCTAGAGATATTATAGAACCTTTTCCTTTTTCTGCACTCGCATGAAGCTTTTCAGTGCTAGAAACTGGCCTTTTTGTTGCAGAAGTCCCAAGTTCAGTTCTGGCTGGTTGTTGCAGCATCTGGCAGCTGTGTGTATACAGCCACAGTCTGTTAAACAGACAGAAATTCTCAGCCTGATAATGCCTACTTGTGAATGCAGGAACTTCCTGCCAATTGATCACTAATGTCTGAAACTCTTTAATCTCTAAGGTGCCACCCTGCCCTCCCTTCTGCCTGAGTGTTTGAAAGTGTAATTAGTTTATGGCATATCCTAATTAAGCTATTTAAATAAATAAATGGCATTATCAGTGGGCAAGGGCCCGTGTACTGTATGACCCTCCTGGAGTGATTTTTATTAAAGCAAGTCATAAAAGCTGATTTGCAAATTGCTTAAGTGCTCACAATTGCATATGATTTCAAGGGGAGTTGAACATGCTCCAAAAATTCAGTCTCTGTTGTTTAAAGGTGATATCACAAGTATGAATTGGAAGCTCCTGTTTTTATCACAACCATTACACACACACACACTCACAACCATTACACACACACACACACACACACACACACACACACAGGAATGTAGACCTTATTAGCAATGTATCTATAGTTATATATTGTCAACCTGTTTGGCACACATTATTTTATTCTTTTGTCACAGTTACAGGACCAGTTCACAGAATCATAGACTAATAGCATCATAGGAAAGTAGGGCTGGAAGGGACCTCCAAAGTTTATCAGGTCCAATCCCTGCCAGAGGCAGGATCATCCCAATCCAACCCATCCTATACAAACCCATTGCCTAACCTATTCATAAAACTGCACAGCCAACCCTGACACAACCAGAAGGCATAACACTTTAACCTGCCAGAGATAAGGCAAGGAGACAACAGTAGACAATGTCCTAATCCTGCAGAAGTTGTTAAAATTCCTCTGTTTGCTTTGTGATCTCTCTCAGCAAAACTAAAATATCAAACTTCTTATCTTTACCTATCTGAGAATGGGATTTTAGTTCTTCCATTCTTAGACTAGGAAATGGGCTATAGTGCCCTGTGATTACCCAGTAGTTCTGCCTGAATTGAGGCGCAGCCCTAGTTCTAGCAGTGTCCCATAAACAACTCTTATATGTGTACTCAAAGGTGGCTTATCCTGAACTTTTCTTTTCTTTCCATATTCATTCAATAAACGCTCAGTAACCAGGCCACCATGTAGTACTTCAAAGTTATTACAGAACAGTTCCAAATCCATCACACCACTGTTTTCTGCCAAAGATGCTACTTTTTATGAGCTTGTCTAATTTCAGCTTAGTAGGAAAACCCGTCTTTGGGTTAAGCTTATTCATCCATTAAAATCAGTCTTGTTTTTTTTCCTGGAGAACTTTGATTTCCTGATAGCACATACCTCTGGCTTATGGTGTGTCTCTTAATATTTTCCTCAGCTTCCCACATTGCTCTGTAGAGAAACACCTAGAAAACACTAGAGCTTTTCAGGTCAAGAACATAATAGGCATTGGACAGTTAATAGGTTGAGAGTAGCGCATGCTGTTTGTGAGAGGAATTCCTGTTGAATGCCATCCTTGAGCAAATGGGAAAAAGTGGTGAATGCATGACTGAGAGGCATTTATGGGCTTTTCTATAAACTTTAAACTCACATTCCAGCATCTGAGCATTGACCTACTAATGGCTTTGTAAGCAAGAAAGACAAGAAATGAGTCAGCATTCTTGGCAATTTTGATCACTAACTACTCAAGGCCTTATTTCCAGAGGGACCAGGGAGTCACAAAGGCTAAGTAGCAGAAAAAGACAAAATCTATGTAACAGCAATATGAAACTTAAACACAGGTGACATTTACAATAATAAACTACAATGAAGTAATGTTTTGAATCCTGCTAAGAACTCAAGGATCCTCCAAAAGCACATTGATTGAATCCTGGGTGTGATCATCGCCTCTCCTCAACTTATATGCGACTCCCAGAAATAACTGGTGGAGGAGCTACTATAGAGGAGGAGCTGCTGTATAACTAGGGTTAGATAGATAGAAAGGCAACAGGCACCAATAGGTGTCCCTTTACGTCACCCATATGACCTAAGTATGTAATGATGGTTATTAAGTCCTATGCTGTTTTCTATAAATTAGGGGTTTCAAAATTACCCTGCCCCCTGGACCAGTGCCAGACCATGGGGCTCCCCATGGCTTGGATTAAGATGTGGCAACAGGATGACTGGAGATAGTGGGGTGAGTATCATTAAACACGTCTACATGAGATGTTACTGTGCAGCTGTTACTACGCATTTATTTAGCACTTGTATTAGCAAGCGCTGTGCTGTTATGCACTACTGTGCAGTATTTTTCAGCTACTTCACAATCATTGTCTTGTGTAGATGTGCCCAGTGAGGAGTAATGCAGCCATTGCTTGCCCTGAGCTGCTGACACACTGGTAGCAGGGATCTGTGCCCAGGATTTCAGCAGCAGGTCCTACCCCAGCTCCCCCCTCTCCCCCTGGCCAAGTCCCATAACATCTACTGGCCCCATGGGTCATATGACATGGCTTGACAGGTCAGATTTGGCCGGTGGCCCACGAGTTTGGCACTCCTGCTATAAATAGTAATTTGAGGCTTGAAAACTTATTTTCTCTTGTAGGATGAATTGGGTATAAGTTGAAAAATATACTTGCACCAGGTTTTCAAATACAAAAATCAACACGATGCATGGAAATAGGTATTTGTGTGCCTATATCATTTAATTAGCACAAAAACAGGTCAGCCTGCAAAAGAACCAAATGGAGGCTTACTGATAACGAAGGCATTTATTCATGAGTTTGGAAGTATGTTTCAGATCAAAATATTAAATGAATACATATGTATGAGTATGTTCCATTCCAGGAATTCACTATAGTTCTGTGAGAACTTAGGCAACCTCTGAGAGGATTCAGTTTAGTCTATGTGGCCAAAATTCAATGACCTACATATTTGTATTGTGGACTGTGTCAATATTATGCAATTACAGTGTTTCTATGATACCTTTCATACAGATGGGACCTAAAACACCTGACAAGTGGGACTCTGTTTAATCCCCTCACCTCACCTTGTCACCATCCCCTTAGAAATTCTCACACATTTTTTGTGGAGAAACACAGTAACTATTAATGCATTCCTAGAGAGCTGCCTGAACCACTTAATAAATATGGATTGGTTTCAGTAGAAATCTTTCTATTAACCTCTCCACTACTGTGTTTAGCTACAGTCTTGTGTAACAAAAAGCTTTTCTTATTTTTGTGCTAAAATGTACTATAGGTCTTTTCTTTTTAAGAGATCACAAGGAAGTGGATATTATGCAGATGATAATACTGACTGCATAGTTAATGACATATTGGAAATTCAGTCAAAGAAGAGTTTCATCTTGTGTTTTTTGCAGAGCAATAACAAAACATATTCTTCCCACTTTCAGACAACTTACTTCTGAACCTGTATTTAACCTTTCCTGAATTAACTCAGTTCATCAAACCGTTAAAAGTTAGGTGGATTTAAACTGACTCTGTCTTGAATTCTTTTCACTAGTTTTGTATTCATTTGGTTCCTCATGTTTGATACCCTTAATACTTAGAAGCATCAAATTTTCACATATACAAACATTGATTATGGACCATCTCATGGTACCTACCATAGCCTTTGTGCACCATTTTTGGTCCTAATAAATGAACCGCTTCTGTCATAAAAAGTATAAGAGATGTAGACACTATAAAATGAAGAGTGCAAGCAAAAAAGGAAGGGAAAAAATAAATAGAATCACTATGCAACAGTGGTGAAACCTCTTGCTGTCTGATTAGTTTATATTTATTTCAAACTTGTGCTTATTTAGGAAAAGTATCATTTAGTCCATACGTTCCTGCAAAAGGTGACATTTTTCTTACACATAAGACACAATATTATAAAGTATGAGGCAAAGGATACTTGAGGCCCATGTGTTAAGCATCTATTATGTCAACAGCAGACCACTACTATTTACATTTTTTAATATTTGACATTTTAGTAGGAACCTGTAACAGATATTCATGAGAATTGGTTATATATGATGGGGTAAGAAACCCCTGGCATGGGTGCCAGAGCATGGCACACGAAGGCATTTTGCTTGGCCCACGCGCCTCATGGCAGATGGTAAGGAAGGGACCAGGGCAGCACTGCAACAACAAGGACTGGGCCCCTTAGGGCCCCACCACTATCTTCCCCTGGCACGCCAACATCTTACAAGTTGAGGTTGTGGGTGTTTTTGGCACTCTACCCAAAAACATTGTCAACCCCTGATGTATGATATTGAAGTCAATGGCAAACTGACTTCAGTAGAATCAGGATTGTACTTTCTGTTTATTTACTTTACACTCCTTGCATTGAAATTTAAGGAAGTTTTTCCCTTGATTTCAATGGGAACAGAAGTAAGTACTGTATCAACAGTTGTGGCTGTATTTTAATAGTAGGTGACGAGATTATTATGCCTTCCTCATGTTGTGAAGCTGAGTTCGTCTTTGCAAGGTGTTATATGATCCTCACATAAATTGCACTGTTGGGAAAATAATGGAACACATTTTGCACTGCATAACTGCAAGTATCTACATGATAAGTATTTTATATAATTCAGAACATAACATGGCATAGTAGCACAGCACATTTATGTATTTTCTAAAGCTATAACAAATGCAGATTTTAGGCAGGAATAACTTAATTTCCCTCTGTAAAGTGTTTTATGTCTTAATACCTAGAGTAAGGGGCTCTATAAAAATCACTGAGTTTTCATTTATTATTTCACTGTATTCCAATAAAGTAACATCTAACACAAAAATGGGCACATTTGAGAAAGCTCCCAGATGTTCTGCTTGCTAAAGTACCAGAAATGTGCATGTAATTATGGATATTTTAAGGTTTCCATGAGATCCAAAATACTATCAAACCCAAACTGCATTTTCACTCTGAATTTTGTAGTCCCTGCTGTGAAAAACTTGTTTCTGCTGTGCATTATGCCAAAGGAATGGCTGAATAATGAGGTGCCTTGGCACTTGCATATGTTTTCTGAAACTACTAAAAAATGACAGTTTTGGGGGCGTGTATATCAATCTCTCCATTATGCTTCCTAACCAAGAATATTCCCCCCAATCTGCACCAATATTAAAACCATTGCACAGCTCTCTCGGCCACAGTCTTTAGATAATTAAGGCACCTAACTCCTTGCCCTAACCCCATATAGAAAATTATAAAAAATACATTGTTTCTCTAAGACCACAGAGATGGAAGTAGCAAGCCCATCTGCACTGGATTCAGAATGGACACCCCTTTTCGAAGAAATTAGGATCTGAATTTTGGCTGGTGATCTATGTCACTATCTCTTAAGTAAGACAAAGTACAGTATGTAAATCATTTCAGACGCTCTGCATCTCCTTTCATATCATGCTATCTTGTATTCTGTTTTTCTATATTTGCTTGCTTATCTAACTTTCATTTCACCTGACAGTGATATAATACATAACTCACTCTCTCCATTCTGAATGTTTATCTCTAGTATGAAACATAAAGCCATGCATGATTCCCACCTTTTTTCCTATGAGCAATAACAGGATGGTTTGATCAGCTTGCAATGTACCTAGGGTATGACCAGTGCCTTTGGGAAAACAGTGCTTCATGTAGCCTGAAGTAACCTAGCTGAAATGGCAAGCTGAGAATCCAGAGCAACTGTAAAAATAATTCCTTCTGTTCCCTCCAGCACCACCCCCTACGTGAAGCCAGTTGAACCAAAGTGGGAAGTGTTTTCTGAACTTTCACCTTTGGAGTGTGGAGTCTCCTGAGTTATTTTTACAAGAGGATTTTTAAACCCCTCTGCATCTCTCTCATTTGCCCTGTGTCCAAGAACTGCAGAGGGGGATGACAGGAAAAGGGACTCAGTCCAGAGGCAGGTGGTGTGAGCCATGAGGCCATGTGATCTACATGAAGTCTGTGTGACACATAGCAAAGCCACGTCTTGGCAGGTCTCTTCAGCCTGATACAGGACTGATTTTGATTCACACTACTTCTGCCTAGAAGTCTCATTTCTAAGAAAGATTTCTCAGGATTAAAACGATCTGTGAAAAAGAGATTTCCAAAGTTGCTTTAACTGTTGTATTTTCACTGGGCATATCTACACATGCATTTTGGCATGCCTAAATTTAACGCACATTAGCGTAATGAGTGTTTAAGGTGATTTAGGCTCTACATGTGCACACATTAAAGTGCATTAACACCATGTGCGCGGACTGATGTGGGACTGAAGTTAGTGCCACATCAGTCTATGCCCAGTGCTGATGCACCTTAATGCATCCGCACACGCATTAATGCGCTTTAGCTACTTGTGACTAAATTTGATACCTGTTTTTGCAGGTATCAAATTTAGGCAGAAATAGTCAAAATTGCCATTTTTAATGTGCATTAAGGGTGCACACATGTAGACATGCACCCTCAATACACCTTAAAGAAGGCAAAAATGCCTTAAATCGGCATGTGTAGACACACCCATACTGTGCCATGAAAGCATGGCTTCAAGCCAGGTATTAAGGTCCTCATCAAAAGTCTGCCAGATGACAGAGATAAGCTTATGGGGAGGAATAGCTCCCCAGAGAAATAACTGGATAAGTTCTGTGCTCTGGGTGGCTATGGGGTGCTGGGCAATGGCTGAAGCTGGGCTGTCAACAGCAGTGGAAGTGGCAGCTGGGAGAACAGTGATGGCAGCTGCACCTTTTGTGCCCCCATTAGGTTGGTAGCTCCCCCTTAGTTACACTATTGGCCATCCCCATTCTGCACTACAATTGTCTGGACAGCCACAGCCCCCCCTGCCATTGGCTGACTGGCTTAGGAAAGGAAACAATCCCTGACTCAACTCTAGCTGGTCATGGAGGATTCCATTCATCAGCATTTGTATGTCAAGCTTGGGAGACATTTGGAAATACATTGTTTGTCTTTTATTGTTTCTAGGAGGATCCAGACCAGCAAAACACTAATGCAGGCTAAAAAGCCACAAACACACCTTGGGAGACCAGCTCTTCACTAGATACTTGATTGTATGGATGGTCACACAAACTAGCTTGCCCTGCCAGTGCCATGGCCAGCTCAGTGCATATGCGTGCAGTACCTCAGTAGCAGTGGCTGTGTGGTGCTGGCAGTATCTTTGCACTTCCCTTGTATTGTACTGGAAAAAGCCACTGAAGTACAAGACTGATGAAAACTCTCTGCTTCCTGAAACAAAGATTCCTGTTGACATGGCTGCTGTTTTGAACAGCTAAAAAGTTAGATGCTAATGGAGGTATTCATTTAAATAGAAACAATAAAATTAAAAGACAGAATTTATAAAACATAGTGCATCATGAAATATCTGTGCTGCTGAATTTGTAAATAAGCCACAGCTCCAGTCTGTATCGCATGGATTATACTCAGAAACTTTTAAAATGTCTCTGCAAGCTGTAAAAACCATGTTTCCATCATATACAATAGCTTTTTCGTGATGTGACTTGTGTAGACATGGCCCTGTGTGTACACACAGACACGTTTTGTAAGAAATACCAAACATTATTACTGCACAGATGATATTTTTCTTCCTTTTTTTTTTAGGTTTTTTTTTCTGTGCGTGCCTGACAGGTATTTTGCATAGTCCATTTTTTACAGGTTTTTTTTTTAATATAGTCCATTTATGTTTTTTTTCTTGCATGGTCATGTACTCTCCCATCTTGTTTATGAAAGATTCAAACAACAGGGCCATGTCTACATGAGACGCTGACTACGCAGTAGCTGGAGACTACTGCACAGTAGAGTCACGTGGCAGAAACCAAAATACTACACTACTGTGCAGTAGCTTCTGGCTACTGCAGAGTCAGCGTCATGAAAAAGCTGTTTGTCAGCACTACTGTGTAGTAACTCAGGTTACTGTGCAGTCATTTAGTACTTGTTTATATGGTATACCTTCTCACAGATTTATGTTGTAACTTATGATAGTTTGTGTAGCTTGGATTGAAATGCCTAAAAGCAAGAAAGAGTATGACTTCCTGCAATACCTGAGCTGTAAACATCTGATATTTTAAAATGTATGAACATATTATATGCAGACTAGAAAGACAAAATCAAGGTTGCTGTAGACCGCACATAGAGAAAAATCAGTTGATGACTTTGTTACGTGTCTGAATTTGGGTCTAAATATTTGTAACTTTTGTGAAGGTGTCTGGCTAAATTCCAAAGAATGTCTCTTGAGCTTGCACTATCAAGATGAGCAGCTTGCAAAGCAATCACTTAAAAGTGCAACATGTGATTATGCCCATGTGACAGAGTCTGGCGAAACTCCCCCTTCTGGGGATTTATTAGACAACTAATAGGAGATCCAGGCCCTGAATTGCTCTATGTACATTAGGCCTATAGGGTCTAAACAGAGTCCAGGCACTACCCCTGCCTTGGGCCTCTAGGCATGTTACTGAGGCACCACTCACTCTGCCATTTACTCCTGAGAGCTAAGACCTTACAATTCAGCCATCTAATGCAGCATTCAGTACATATACATCAAACTCTGAGATTTCTCCCTTCCCCTTTTTCAAGATCTCAGTAAAGGAATGACTTTTCTGGTTTAACTCTTCAGGAGCGACAAGCTAGGCCTGAGCTAGTTAATCGAGAAAATTATTCCAGCACACATCCAGGAGGGGCCAGCAGGGAGCTGCATGCTCAGGGGCAACCAGCATGGGTTCATCAGCGGCAGGTCCTGTCAGACCAACCTGGTGGTCTTTTATGACCAGGTCACTAAATCATTGGATGCAGGGGTGGCAGTGGATATAGTTTTCCTAGACTTCAGGAAGGCTTTTGATACTGTTTCTCACCCCATTCTCATTAGGAAGCTGGGGGACTGTGGCGTAGACACCCATACAGTCCAATGGGTCGCCAACTGGTTAGAGAGTCGCACCCAGAGAGTGGTAGTGGATGGGTCCTTCTCGACCTGGATGGACGTGGGAAGTGGGGTCCCACAGGGCTC
>NW_017729006.1:45178991-45184251 GCF_001723915.1 Gavialis gangeticus | reverse complement strand
GGGGGAGTCCCTGTTCCCCCGAGCGCCGCAAGGAGTGACCAGGAACAATGGTCACAAGCTGGCGGAGGGAAGGTTTAAGTTGGACATCAGGAGGCGCTACTTCACGGTCAGGGCGGCTAGGGTCTGGAACCAGCTTCCATGTGAGGTGGTGCAGGCTCCCACCCTGGGGGTTTTTAAGAGGAGGTTGGATGACCACCTTATTGAGGTCATTTGATCCCAGTGCTCTTCCTGCCTTGGCAGGGGGTCGGACTAGATGATCTGCTCAGGTCCCTTCCGACCCTAGAAACTATGAAACTATGAATACAACTGCGTGAAATTTTGGCACCAGTTTTGTTTCAATGCTGTTTCAACCCATTTTCAGGTTGAAGCAGCAAAATTGAAATGGAACAGATACGGTCAAAACAGCTTCAAAACAAAATGAGGCAAATTGAAATGTTTTGCCTTTTCAGTGTTTCACCCATAAGCTATAATGGGGAAGTCTGAAACAGCCTATAACATTGTCATTTCTGGCCTAATTTAGATTAAACTTGCAGGAACAGTAGCCCCTTGTGAGGGCATGAAGCATGCCAATTTTCAAGAAGTTAGGTGCAGGAGATTCAGAGAAATTGCATCCCAAATTCTTGAAAGCCAAACTTGTGTCATGTGTGTGTGTTAAACCACAGTGGGGTCAAAACGGCAGGACTGCTAGCCCCTGCTGAGACCACAAATTCTGCCAAGTTTCAAGGAGATAGGTGCAGGGGTTTGGGGGAAACTGCACCTCAAGCTGCAGACAAGCAGAACTCGTGACATGGGTGACACTGTGTGTGTGTTAAGGCACAGCAGGGTGAAGCCTGCCGGCCTGCTAGCCCCTGATGAGGCCACAAAAGCCTGCCAGCTGTCCCGGGGGTGCGGGCGCCTGATCTGCCTGCTGGATCACGGGAGGTTGCTCCTGCTTGTCAACAACTTGAGGTGCAGTTTCCCAGAAACCTCTGCACCTATCTTTTTGAAACGTGGCAGGCATCATGCCCCCAGAAGGGGATACCATTCCTGCAAGTTTCATCTAAATCTGGCCAGAAATGACAAAGTTATAGTCTGTTTTGACCTTCCCCATTATACTGTATGGGCAAAATGTTGAAACGGCAAAAAGTTGACGGAATGGAACAGAACGCAACAGCCATTTTGACTTGAAACAAAAGTCGAAATGGAATACTGTTCTGTCAAAACACTGGTTGAAATGGAACGCTTCCATTGTGCACAGCCCTACTAGTTAACAGATACAGATTCATTTGCACTTAGTTTCTGAATGCACTATAGGTTTTTACTTAGAATATAAAGCTCAAGAAACTGAGATCAAGTGAGCTCACTCCTCTGAGAGCCATGAGGCAGCCCATCTATATTCAAGAAGTCAGAGCCTTGTCCTGCCTCATCAAGCTCCTGGAGTAGCTCTTCTCATCTTGAGCTGATGAGCAAATGCCTGAGTACACCAATTCCTGCTCCCCTGGCTTCCAGTCACCTTAGTCAGGTCACTTCCTAATGAGCCACAATAAGTGGCTGTGACAGGTGTCTTTATTGCTAAAGTGATCTGCCTCCTGACAATCAATTCTCCTTGATAGGAATGAGCTTATTGTATCTCAGTGGAGGGTGCATCCCTCTGTTACAAGATTTGTGCTACAACTAATGGAACTTCAGTCCAGAATGAAGGAAAAAAAGAAACAAGAAAGAAGTCTGTACATCCAAAATGGAGTAATTTGGTAAAAATGCATATAGATATGACTAAATCTCACCCAGAATTCATAGGTTGTACTGCCAGGTTTCCCGAATGGCCATATTAAGTGGTAGTTTTGCAAGGAAATAATTTTATCAGTGTGTCCACAATGCAGTTTCAATAGGAGGTACTTTTAAATTTAAACTCCTCTGAGGCCTAAGGGGCACCTAACAAAAAAGATATTGGAGAGCCAATTGGCTGCAAATGAAATTTCAGCATTGTTTGGGTGCAAAATGTATCGACTCATACATAGGCAACATGTGGGGGGGCACTGGCGCCAGCACTTCCAGGGTCAGTCATTGGCTGTGGGGGACCCCCCCCCAGCTAGTCGGCAATCAGCCACTAATGCCTCCCCCCAGACTCAGAGGGCACCAGTCGCCCATGAACTCATAGATGTAACTAGTATTTTCAGATCTCTAAAATAATGATGAATAAGCCAACACAAGGGAGAGCAGAGAAACGCTGATCACAGAGCCAAAACTACAGCTGGAAAATTCAGGGGAGAGCTTGCTGCCCAGTCCATCTTACTGCTCCTCTGAAAAGAGGCAATATGCACCCTGGCAGGGGTGATGTGTAGGGGGTGCACATGGGTGCATGTGCACACCCTGAGCGTGGCAGTGCACCCTCTTCAAAAAGGCACCACCAACACTGCCAGCGATTTCTGGTGGCGGTCTGCAATCCCTGCTGGCTGCAAGTGGTCACCAACCCTTGGTCAGTGCTCGCCATGCCCCCCTCCCCTGCTGCCAACAGCGCTGGTGGCATCTGCAGGAGCTTCCTGCTCACTGCTGCCGGGCTCCCACCACCACTGCCGTGCTCCCGCTGCTGCTGTGCCCCCCGCAGCCACCAGGGACACAAGTCGTTCATGCACTCTGGCTAGCAAAAGCTGCTTATTACAACATATGTGCCAGGTAGTAAGAGGTGTAACTCTGCTCTTGACCCTTCAGTCTGTGCCTGTACAGGTTGATAAGCACTATGTGGCCTGGAAGTTTCTTCCTTTGCTTAGTATTTTTACAAGCACAGGTATTATAAAGGGATTGATCTGCTGTGGGGGCTGGTTGTGAAGCAGCAGCTCATTATACCCTCTTTCCTGGCTTGCAGAACTGAACATTGCTTTGCAGCATCCTAACTTCCTGCCATAGTGCTTTTCTCTCCACTTCTAAACCAGTGGTTCCCAACATTTTTTTCCGTGCCCCACTGCTAGGAGTGGAGTGCGGCAGTGGCAGCAGCGGTGGCCCAGGGGCAGGGGCAGGGGAGCTTCTGGCATGCAGCATGACTTATCTTTTCTGTGCGGTGCTGTTGGCATTGCCCC
Organism: Gavialis gangeticus; assembly: GCF_001723915.1. Lineage (NCBI taxonomy): Eukaryota > Metazoa > Chordata > Crocodylia > Gavialidae > Gavialis > Gavialis gangeticus. The sequence goes on along the minus strand of NW_017729006.1, from coordinate 45,181,198 downwards.
CACAACCTTCATTTGGGTTGCAACCCAGGGTTGGGAACCGCTGTTCTAGACTAAATTACTGAGGGACATATTTGATATTTGCAAAATATTTCAACTCTTGGTTTCTAAAACTGTCTTTGTATCATCCCAGAATTAAGGAGGGCATCAGGCCAACACCAGCAACCTTAGAAATAGATAAAGCAGGAACATGGAATATAAGCAGTAGAAACTTCATTTTATTAGCCCTGAATGAGATCTGCAAGTAAAGACCATGCAATCACACTTCAGAATACAAACAATAGCATTGTCTAAACAAGATTTATTGCCCCTATGGGCTGGGAGATGTCAATTGCATTGATTAATGGACTTGTGGAAGAGACTCAGGCCATTTACAGATATTCAGTCTCTCATGGGAGAATTGCTATTCTCCCACTAGAAACTATGAGTGTACAGATGATCAGAATATTTCCCTGAGAGCAAAAATGGTCACTGTGAGAGAAAAATAAGCTGGGAACAATCAGGTTTAAATCACTCCTGGGAGAGCAAATGTTATACACATTCCCTTCTGACAGTTGTTACAGCGCAGCCTCCAACATCCCAGGGTGCTTTGCTTAGACCATTTTCTCTCCCTGCCCTCCCCCCGCAAGGTAGACAGTGTGTTGCTTGGGTTGGACTTCAGTGCTCTAGCCAAGCAGGGAACAGAACATGCCCCTTTTGCAATCTCATATTGTGCTTCCATGAGATACAGACCGACTCTGAGTAGGCTAGGTCAACCAGTCGGGGCTGCTCGATATACTGCTGCCATCTGTCTCTGGGCAGACTGAGGCGGCCTACAGAGTATGCTAAGATGTGTGCACAGTGATCCCCTGGTTAAACAGTATCAGCACTGCTAGCTGTTAGTCCCTAAGGGGCTCAGCATTTGAAGTGTGGTGCCAAAAATTAGACAAAATACACCAGTACTGATGAGAGTGGAAGAATCACTTTCCTTGAGTTACATGCAACATTCCTGTTAGTACATCCCAGTATATGATTAGTTTTTCAGCTGTAACCCTATTGACTCAAGTTAATCTTGTGGTCCTTTTACCATACAGGTTCTAGTAATTATCAATTTCTATTAGAATCACAAAATGTGTGATTGTACTTGATCATGAAAAAGAGAAAGAACATTTTTTCTATACCAGACTTTAGAGAGCTCACTCATATCTGGCAACGTGTGCTTTCCAAACACTCATATAGGGTAGAATTCTTAGAAATGATCATGAGTTCAGCTATCTTTGAACACTTAAATACTTCTGAAAATCTCACCTGTTGTGTGGTTTTGTTTACCCAAACCATTATTCTTTTTTAATTTTTTAAAGCCAATTGGGCAAATGTAAACATAAATGATTGCAAACTTAATTATGTCATTTAAAAAAAAAGTCCATCTTCATTGCCAAAGCTAACAGGAGAATGAATCTTTCAATCCACGACTTTAAATATACCACCTCTTGCCTGAGAACTTTGCATGCTACAAGCAAATACATCACAGTGCTTCACATAGGAATGGACCAAAATGGTAAATCCTTGTTGATTTCTGTAAGTTTGCCAGATATTCTGAGACCATTTCTCCTTCTAGCTCTTTTTTTAACAGATTTTCTTAATGTCTATTAGCTCTTTGGTGCTAGATTTATTTATAATAATTTTCTGTCAATGACTCCATGAGTTTTTTTCTTCCTGAGATAGTCATACATTCTCAATAATGCTATTAGCAGGAAATAATCTCAAAGATTTCATATTACAGTCAAAGTGCTGTTCTTATTTCACAGACATTTGGGCTGAAAGGGACCACAGGGGATCAGAGTCCAGCCCCCTGCCGCAGGGGCAGGAAGTCAGTAGGAATCATAGGATCCCAGCAAGATAAGCATCCAAATGTGTCTTGAAGGCGTTCAAAGCAGGTGCTTGATCTGCCTCCAGTGGCAGTCTATTCCAGACCCTGGGGGCTCGGACAGTAAAGAAGTTCTTTTATGTCCAGCCTGAATCGGTCACGGTGGAGTTTGTGACCGTTCGATCTCATCATCCCTTGGGGTGCTCTGGTGAGTGGACATTCCCCCAGATAATGATGAGCACCCCTGATAAAACTTGTAGGTGGCCACCAGATCGCCCCTGAGCCTACGCTTTTCTAGGCTGGGGAGTCCCATGGCTCTCAGCCTCTCATCATAAGGTCTGTTTCCTGACCTATGATGATGCGC
>NW_017729006.1:45173754-45173991 GCF_001723915.1 Gavialis gangeticus | reverse complement strand
TCTCATCATCCCTTGGGGTGCTCTGGTGAGTGGACATTCCCCCAGATAATGATGAGCACCCCTGATAAAACTTGTAGGTGGCCACCAGATCGCCCCTGAGCCTACGCTTTTCTAGGCTGGGGAGTCCCATGGCTCTCAGCCTCTCATCATAAGGTCTGTTTCCTGACCTATGATGATGCGCGTGGCTCTCCTCTGCATTCTCTCTAGCTTCTCCACATCCTTTTTGAATTGTGGAGC
>NW_017729006.1:45160694-45173743 GCF_001723915.1 Gavialis gangeticus | reverse complement strand
ACCAGAGCACCACGAGTTCTCAAGGATACGTGCCAAAGGCTGAGCTATGATGCTTGTCAGCTCCTTGAGTACCCTTGGGTGTAAACTGTCAGGGCTGGCTGAATTGTAGGTATGCAGCCTGTCAAGGTGTATCTTCACGAGGTCAGCATTGATGAAGGGTAAGGAATCTCCCTCACCCAGGCCTGCCTGACCCACAGTGGGCAGGGGCATCCCATGGGACTGATGAAAAATTGATGCAAAGTACCCATTAAGCAAGTTGGCTTTTTCATGGGCATCAGTTGTCAGTTGTCCCAGCTGGTTTAGCAGGGGTCCAATGTTGCCCTTGCTGTTCTTCTGGCTCCCCACATATCTAAAAAAGGACTTTTTATTTTCCTTGATATTTGTAGCTAGCTGGAGTTCCATTGCAGCCTTGGCTTTCCTGGTTTGCTCTCTGCAGGTATGGACCAGAGCAGACTATTCCTCCTTGGTGGTGCTTCCAGTCTCCATCCTTTGTAGGTTTTCCTTTTAGGATGTAGGAGGTCTGCTAGTTCCCTGGAGAGCCAAGAGGAATGCTGTGCCCTTTTGCTGCCTTTCCTTCGAGACAGAACAGACTTTGCTTGCACATCCAGGATTGCTCCCTTGAGGAGCAACCACCCATCCTGAACTCCCCTCCTCTGTAGGTTGTGGCCCTTTAGGGCCTCACTGACAAGCCTCCTTAGCTTGTCAAAGTCAGCTTTCCTGAAGTTGAGGACTTCTGTATTACTGACCGAGTTGCCAGCTTTACAGCAGATGGTGAAGATGATCAGCTCGTGATCACTGTCACCCAGCTCCCTTTCAACCATTAGGTCACTGATTAGGTCATCCCTGGTTGCCAGTACAAGGTTGAGCAGTGCTTTACCTCTCGTCGGCCCGTAGATTTCCTACGTCAGATAGAGGTCATCCACATATGACAGAAAACTTTGCAACCACTCGGATTTGGCCAAGTGCTCCTCCCACAAGATGTCTGGGTGGTTAAAGTCTCCCATGACAATCATGCACTGGGAGTGTGAGGCCTCAGCTAATTCCCCGGCAAACTCCTGGTCAAGACCTTGACCCTGGGTAGAGGGTTTATAGTAGATTCCCAGCAGAGTATCCCCTGTGCCATGTTCCCTAAGGACTTTAACCCAGAGGGTCTCAAGTCATCCACCGTGGTTGCCAATGTTGGCTTGCAGGGATGCATATCTTTCCTTGACAGAGAGCTACACCTCCGCCCTTTTTGTCCACTTGATCCCTCCTGTACAGGGTATAGCCATCTATACCTGTGGCCCAGTCATGGGTGGAGTCCCACCAGGTCTCTGTTATCCCTATGACATCATAGTTATTTGCGTTTAGCAGGAGGAAACTTTCCTCCTGTTTATACCCCAAGCTCCAGGCATTTGTGTATACACAGGCAAGTGTCCCCTTGGGGGCCCTTGCCTTGCCTACAGATTGTTCCAGGGCTGAGTCAGGGGTCGGTTCCCTTAAATGCCTTGGTCTGCTGCCTTTACAAGGGTTGCTCTGCAGGCCAGCAGTGGCAGTAGTCCCCCCATCCCTCGGCGGGCTTAGTTTAAAGCCCAGTAGAGCAGGTCAACCAGTCTGGCTGTGAAGAGCCTCCGCCCCAGCGAACAGAGGTGGAGTCCGTCCCTTCCCAGCAGCTCACTGCCTCTCTCACCAAAGGTCGGACTGTGGTCATGGAAGCCAAAGCCTTCCTGATGACACCAGCACCGCAGTCTTTGGTTAACTACCTGGATCCTCCTCTCCTTCCTCAGCCCATAGCCCAAGACAAGTAGGATCGAAGAAAACACCACCTTCACCCCCAGAGCCTTAAGCCCCACTTCCAAATCCCTGTAGTGCCTCATGACCCAGCTGGGAGCGCTTCGAGCCATGTCATTGGTGCCCACATGGATAAGGAGCATGGGATATTGGTCAGTGGGCTGGAGGAGTTTAGGGATTTTCTCCGCAACATCTCAGCTGTGGGCTCCCGGGAAGCAGCAAACTTCCTGGGCTAAGGGGCCAGGGCAGCAGATTACTCTCAGTCCCCCTCAGGATGGAGTCTCCCACAACAAACACTTTGCATTTTGTCTTGGGGACAGCGCGGGCAGTAGCTACAGTAGCACCTGTATTGCCTGCAGGAACTGGCAACTCAGCAGGCTCTGTTGGGGCTGCAAGAGGTTTGTACCTGTTACAAAGCTCCAGCAGTGCAGGGGCCTTGGTGTGGTGGGCTTTGGGGCCCTTGACCACCTTGGTCCATCCCCATGGCTGGACAGAATGGGAGGTCCCCGAGTCCTCCCTTGTCCTGGAGGGAGACTGTGGTCTACCCTCCGCCTTCCAGGGGAGAATGACTCCTACTGCCAGGCCTTTCTCCTGCTCACAGTCCCTGGACTGCGGCCTGGAGCTCCTCCAGCTGGTGCGCCAGAGACCCCAGTAGGGAGCAGACCTCACAAGGGGAGGTCGCCACACTCCCAGACCCCAGAGCCTGAAAAAGCAACAGGCAGCCCCCGCAGCCAAAATCCAGAGGCTCTGTCTGCGTGGAGCTCGGAACAATGGGGTCCGTTTGGGTGGCGATAACTGAGGTGCCAGAGGGCGGAGGCCACAAACCCTGAGGAGACCCTCAGGGTGTGGTGTGTGCCCATCCGCTTCATGCCGCTGGTGCGCTGACTGTGGCTGGGACTGTCTACCCTTGGGGGCTCACAGGCAGGGCCTCAGGACCTCTCGCTTGCTCTCCCGCGCTAACTCCCATGCCGGGCCTGTTTGCATGGCTCCCTGGGGGGCTGGGCCAAGTAGGAGCCGGGGGGGAAGGGGACATGACCCTCCTCAGCCCACTTAGCCTGCTCCCAGCTGGCTAGGTCCCTCCCTCCATGGGCCCCTTATTACCTTCGGCAGGCCAGGGCTCATCAGGGGTCCTGGGATCTCACTGGGGGTCCCTGGGCTCATGGGGGCACAGTGGGCTTACACCCGTGTGTGTCACACTGGAGCTGGGACGAAACTGAGCCATTGCCAGACCCTTTTTAAACTGTGCACATGCGCAGAAGGGCCGGCCAGTGCCTTGCTACTGTTTGGGGGCCAGAGGGGCTATGAGGGATTCCTCCACCCCACCGAGGGAAGGAAAGGTGGGTACTCCCCCACACACACCTGGGTCACATGCTGGCAGCTTTAATATTAATTAAAATGGAGTTTCCAGACCATATCAAGCAGCCATATGATAACTCTCTTTCTCAAACAATACCAATTTCAAGTGCATCTCATTCTTGATGACTTGCTAGAGGGCAATTTAGAAACCCTTTAACTGCACATCTGTTAGAATCCGACCCCCTGCTCATCTGTTGCATACTAAAGGATCACAGAGTGAGACCAGTTACCATTATGATGTTGCAGAGCTGTGTAATAAGACTAAATTGTATGAATCTGAACCATTGACAAATGGAAAAAAAACACAGTGTAAGCGATAATCAACAGGACAATTACACTGTTAAAATTAACAGGAAGATATGTGGTAACCTGCTTTCACAAAGAAAGAACAGACCCTTAAATATTGGTGGGGTAGAGAAAATAAAGCATGAGAATTCCTTTTAGTGGCAAGGAAAACATGAAAATAAAATAACTAATATATGGCTACTAGAGTCTGAACAAAGTAATGATAAGAACACTGATAATGATAAGAAGTTGTCCAGATAATGAGAGCAAGATGTGGACAGATGTAACTTTAAACTGTTTTACAAAGAAAGGGGGAACTTGCCACTCAGGACTGTGTATCCTCTATTCCAACTTCAGTCATGTTTGGTTGTCCTACGCTAGCATAGCTAAGCCACTAGAACTTTAAATCTGAATGAAAGAGGTTTAAATTGACAATTATTTAGTTCTGCTTATAACAGTTAAAAAGATGGACAGATCTAACAGTTATACTAAAACACCTTATACTGATATAATTTAGTACCAGTATAAGTTGTACGTCTACTAACACCCTATAAAATCATAGAAAATTTGGATTGAAAGGACTTCAAGAGATCATCTAATCTAACCTTCTGTTCAAGGCAGGTCATGTCTGTCTAAACTTAGCCATGGTGCCCAACTCATCCTGGGGCTGGGGCAGGTCCATGAGCCAGGTGAGTGAGGCAGGGCCTGTTCTGTGGACCAGATGTAGCATGTGGGGCCAGTTCAGGGACTTGATATGCCACAGGCTTGATTTCTGGGAGCTGCAGCAATTAATGCTGTCACTACTGCACTGTGACCAACTTTCCAGGCCCCCGGGGAGCCCTGCAGCCCAGATGATGAATCTCTGCATATTGAAATGGGCCTGAGAGCCATACCTTGGTCACCCCTGGTCTAAAGCATCCCAGACAAATGTTTGTTTGACTTTCGCTTGAAAGTTTCCAATACAAATATTCTACAACTTTAGGTAATCTGTTCTAGTGCTTAACCACCCCCACGGTTAAAAAGTTCTTTGTAATACTTATCCTAAATTGTTAATGCTTGTATGGGAAAGTTCAGAAATGTTAGTCCTGATAGTATGTGCATAAAGCATATAGATTCCTGATAATCAGCAAGGTTATTGCAAAAAGAAAAGTGAATATTTGCAGGGCTAGTGAAAGGTATGCTTCTCAAATTAAAGTGTTAACCACTTGAAAAGAACTGAAATGCATCAGATAAAAATGCATACTAAAGAATAAAGACAAGCTACAAAAGTAAAAAAAGGGAAAAGGCAGACAAAGTTTGCTTTCAATAAATAAGGAAGTTATCATACCATGATGCAGAAGTGTCCTGGACAATGTATTATATCTGCAAAGGATGCAACCATTTTGAAAACTAATATTCCTGTCAGCAAAGTTTGTAAAGAAATCTAAAAAATATATATAAAAAACATACAGCTTGGGGATCTGAACTGTGTTCTTTTGGGGTTCTCTTCAAGGCTATAACACTGGACTCAAAACTGATTGTTTCATCATATTGGAAATAATTGATGGTTTTGTGAATTTAAAAAAAAATAAAGCAGAGCTGAGCATAATATGATCAACACTAAAAGGCAGTGGGATTTACAGAGCCAGACATTAAAAGGGCACTTAGGAGCCAAAACTGCAGATTAGCACCAAGTGAGGTTTTCAAATGCACCTAGGCAGGTTAATCCCTGATTCTACACAATTCAATGGGATTATTCAAGGAGTATGGCAGTGTTTAACTTGGACCTTGTATTTTCAGTAAAGTACCATTTATTCCTTTTTGAATTCCAACTACTGATGTACTCTTCTACTGGATTCTGTTGTTATCTGGTAAGACAACAATAGGGAAGCATATTATGGGACTGAGGGTTTAGTTTCCAGAAATCTGAGAAGCTAGTTCTGGGTAGCAATAGGAGAGAGCCATAAATAAACCTGTGATTTTGTGTTTTGACAAACTTTGAACTGAAGTGATCATCTTACACCTTTGTTTATATTTTAAAGCTGCCCTGGTCCAGTAGCTAAAAACTTTTTTTTTAATCACTTGCCTTCTTTTGTTTTTCTCTAAGTCAAGAAACTTCAATTCAAGGACTTTGAAGGCCGAAATGTCATTTCACTGAGAAAGTCATGGGGAAAAGAATGACCTTAAGAGTAGCGTGCAGGCCTGAGATACTGTATAAATCCTCCAGTCCTCTGCAGACATCCACATCTTCATAGGACTTAATATCTTAAAATCTCTGCATTTTTAATATGCTTTCCCACAACTGGGCTTATAAAGGCAAAGTCTTTCCATTCCCTCCATACATATTTCCCAGCCTCCATGTTTTCAAAAGAATTCATGTATTTTCTTGCAGTATTTTGCATTAAAAATAATGAATTGGTCCTGAATATTTAGTTGCCAACCCCTGCCTTAACCATATGAGTGGCCCTCCTCTGGACCCTCTCGAGGGTATCCAAATCCTTCTTAAAGTGTGGCACCCAAAACTGGATGCAGTACTCCAACTGCGGTCTCACAAATGCTGCATAGAGGGGAAGTATCACGTCTTTGGTTCTATTCGTCATGAATCTGCTGATGCATGATAAAATGCAGTTAGCTTTGCTGATGATTTTATCACACTGATGACTTATGTTCATCTTGGAGTCCACTATGACTCTGAGATCCCTTTCTGCTTCTCTGCTGCTGAGAGGGTCATTTCCTAGCCTGTAGGTATGCTGGATAGTTTTACATCCTAGGTGCAGCATGCTGCATTTGGCCTTGCTGTACTGCATCCTATTGTGTTCTCCCCATTTTTCCAACCTGTCCAGGTCTGCCTGCAGTTGTTCCCTACCCTCTGGACTGTTCACTTCACCGCACAATTTAGCATCATCTGCAAACTTGGACACAGTACACTTCACACCCACATCCAAGTCACTGATGAAGACATCGAAGACTACAGGTCCAAGGACCAAGCCCTGAGGGATCCCACTACTCACCTCCTTCCAGGTCGATACTGACCCATTTACTACCACTCTCTGGGTTTGACTCCCAAGCTAATTTGCCACCTACCAGACCATGTAAACATTTAAGACCCTTAATTTATTTATGAGAATGGGATGAGATACAGCATCAAAGTCCTTCCTAAAAATCTAAGAAAACAACATCCACCTCTACTCCTGCATCTAAGCATTTTGTGACCTGTTCATAAAATGAAACCCAATTAGTTAGGCATGATCTGCCTGCTGTGAATCCATGCTGATTGCCATGCTGCATTTTTTTCCCCCACTGGACTCGCACATCCAGTCCATCCAAGTGACTCTGCACCAAGTCAGCGTCGACAGTTGGTAGGCTCATGTCCCTCTGATGCCCAACTAAGAACCTGTTAGGAGACTTATCTTGACCCTTGTTCAAGAACACAGAGGCAAAAAACTCATTGAACAGCTCAGCCTTGTCCCCCCCATCTGTCACTAATTGCTCCTGCTTATTCAGTAGGGGTCCATGCTGCCCTGCGCCTTCTTTTTACTCCCTACATACTTAAAAAAATACTTTCTGTTGTCTTTAATGTGTTGCTAGCCTTAGGTCCATAGTTGCTTTGGCCTTTCTAACTACCTCCCTGCAAGCACGGGCCAAATAGGTACACTCCTCCTTGGTAGCTTCTCCCTGCTTCTGCTGCTTATATGCCTCTTTTTTTGCCCTTAGGCTCCCCTGGATGTTTCTGTTTAGCCATGGAAGATTTTTGTCCCTTTCCCCCACTTTCCCTTGTACTGGGATTATCTCCCTTTGTGCCCAAAGGATTGCTTCCTTCAGGAACGACCACCCTTCCTGGCCTCCAATCTCTCCAATACTCCTATCCTGCAGTGTGTCATTGACTAAATTCCTGAGCAGACTGAAGTTAGCCTTCCTAAAGTTAAGCACTTCCACTAGTTATTGCCCACTCTATGCCGTATGGTGAATTCTGTTGAATGGTGGTCACTGTCCCAAAGGTGATCACAAATCTGCAGCTCCCCTACCAGGTCATCCCCTGTAGCCAACAGCAAGTCCAGTAGGGCATTCCCCCTACTGGGACCGTATACCTCCTGTATTAGGTGAAGGTCCTGTATGCAGGTTAAGAACCTACATGAACAGTTGGATTTGGCTGACAGCAGATGTCAGGGTGGTTTACGTCCCCCATGACAACCACATCCCTAGTCCATATGGCCTCAGAGTTGCCTCAAGAATACCAAGCCTAGCTCTTCCTCTAGATGTGGTGGTCTGTAGCAGACCCCTACCACCAAGTCCCTTTCCTCTCAACCTCCATGTATTCTAACCCACAATGCCTCAAATTTCTCCTCCTCTGATCCCATTTTGATTGTGGTAGATGTATAATACTCCTTAACATAGAGAGTAACCCCCTTCCCCCCTTTCCTCCCTACTCTATCCCATCTGTACAACCTATAGCCCTCAATGCATGCTGCCCAGTCATGGGTAGGTTCCCACCAGGTTTCTGGTAGCCCCACTAAATTGAAGTTATTGTCTGCAAGCAGGAGTGTGAGTTCTTCCTGCTTGTTCCCCATAATCCTAGCATTAGTGTAGAGGCACTTGAGCCCTCCAAATGATGCCTTTGGTGTTCCCCCGCTCTGATGTCCAATGGGCCCCTTAGTTCTTACCTGGCATGTTTTGTTGCGTGTCTCATGGATAGTACATCTTAGATTCTCTCTATCTCCTGCCTCCTCGTCCCCCGTTGAACTTAGTTTAAAGTCCGATGTAGGAGGTCAGCCAACATGTAAGAAAAGAGACTCTTACCTTTTGCAGAGAGATGAAACCCATTGCATCCCAGGAAGTCCCTTTCATGGAAGTGCAGATCATGGTCCAGGAAGCCAAAACCCACATGATGGCACCAACTCTGGAGCCACGGGTTGATTTCTCTGACATAGGCGACATGATGCCTACTGCAACCGCTGACCGGGAGGATCAACAAGAAGAATTTATTCAGTCTCAGGCTTTTTGATTGTCTGTACTTAGCCACCATCATCCAACCCTAAAGAGTGAATCACAAGAAAGTAGAAAGAAAGAGTAGGACCCCCCACCTTTTGTCTTAACAGTTTTTCAGGAATTTGAGCAGGATAGAAAAGGCACCCAAGTATATTTGTGTGCCTAATCAATTAAATAAAATCTGGCCCAAAGAGTTAATAGCACAGGACATAGTTTTTATGTAAGGTATGTATGTGAATAGGCTGTTCACATGAATGCTTAATAGAAACAGTATTTATAGTGCTTTAAGCAAAACTCTAACAACTCTGCCTCTTTATTTTATGGGATGTGTAAAAGAAAGAAATCTTAAATTTTTAAAAGACACCAATCACATCATTTCTTTAGAGAAAATAAAGTGAAAGTGTTTGAGTGGATCTTGTTCCTCTGATATATTCATACACTTCATGACATATTCAGGAATAATTATTTCAAAGACATAAGTAACATAGAGTAGGGTTGATAGAGATAATCTTAATAAGCAGCACTATGAATTTGTCTGTATACAACAATATTGGTACCTAGTGTTTTACAGTTTAATTTGCTGGGTCAACATTTAATTTATTTTCCCATCAGATTTGGTGCTATTTCATGTGGAAAATAATCCTGTTCCTCAACAAACTTTAGGAGATAACAAATATTTAATGACACCCTACCTAGAAACAATAAATAAATTTGAGTTGCTCTTGGACTCCTGTGGAAAGAAGTTATGAAAATTTTATAAGTTGGGAATTAATAAATTATAGCCTGGCTGTTAAAATGAGAATCACTAAAGACTCCTGACACCCTTTTCCTTCCTCTAATTAGAATTTTAAAATAAATAAATGAAAAAAACTCACTGTGTTTTAGATGCTAACTTCTTTCTCAGTACATGTTATGAAAATAATAAAGCCTGACAGTGCTATGGTTTACATGTCTTCATTCACAAATTAAAATTGCCTGAAGGGAGGGTAACAAGGTAAAATATCAAAGATATAAAATGCAGTTCATTTAAAAGAATCATGTTATAACAAGCAACAGACCCACAAACAAAAGTTTCTGACAGCTCATGATTTCTCAAAGTATTTTTTATGTATGAAACAGAAATGGACATGTCGCTTTTGAATACAAATTTTAATTAGTAAATTAAGAGTCAAAGGCATTTTCATGAATTTCTTTCTTGACAAATTATATTATATTATATTATATTATATTATATTATATTATATTATATAATTCTGAGACATGGTTGAAATAATGTATAGACTGAATACAATGCATACCACAGGTCCTTGGTTAGATACTGTTGAAGTCAAGATCTCTTCACACTTTTGTTCAGGTTGTTCTGCTAGATTCTCCATGCTGAGGGCAGTTTTTACATCTCTCACCAAAAAAATGTATTATCAAGTACAGCTAGTCCACACAGAGTGCATCTACATGTACAATTAATGCATGACAAGAAACTCTGGCACAGTTTGAGTTGGAGTAAAATATTCCCTGGTGCAGCATCTACATGTGTACCTGGGACAGCAGCAATTTGATCCAGGGTAGAGCAGGCCCAGGCTGGCAGAAGGCACCAGGGGTCAGCCCCAGGCTCCAGCTGACAGTGTCAGATAGTAGAGGGGCTGGCTACAGTGTAAGAGTGCTGAAAGCATGGGGCTGTGTGGATAAGCGGCAGGCAGGAGTCTGGCTCCTGGTTGGCTGGGCTGACTGGATGCAATTTACACCTGTGGTCAGCATTTACCTGTGCCTTTAATCACAGTACTATCTTATGCCAGCATGAATTAGTTTACTGCAGCCTAATACTATTGCACGTGAAGAACATGATGCTTTACTCCAGAGCTAATTAGTCTACTCTGCAGTAAAGCATGTGTAGATGCTGCCACTGTCATTTTACTTGTTTCATTCATGGTTGGACTTATCAGGTGCATATCCCAAGCTAGCCTCCATTCCTCCAAAAAAAAGTTAAAAAAATTCTTACCCAGGCATATGCACTGAAGGTCTGGGTGGCCCTTATGCATACACCATGATCCAGGAGGATCAATGTTTGCCACTGATATCCTCAGGACTTTCTCCAATGGTTCCAAGAGTACATACAGGGTAAGACCTTGGAGTTTCATTTGGGCAATTGAATGCTACCTCACACTCTCACTGAAAAACAATCTTTTACCCATTTTTCATAAGTATCTTCTCTGCCAGATTAATAATTCCATATTCATAAAATCCAATTCAAGATGGTTGGGGGAAATGGTTCAGTAACTGGAACAGTTGCAGTGGGTTCTGTCAGGTGTGAGCATTAGAATCAGTTTAACACTTCTCATCTTGTCCTGGACTTATAGTTTTAAAAAAATCAGCATTAATGAGAATAGTAGCATTAATTAGTACTGTACTGAAACCTGATTCTCCACTCTGAACATATTGGTAAATACTTTCTAATTCATTACCTAAAGTCATATTTCTCATTTGATACAGCAATACTTGCTTTCTGAATAGCTTTTGTTGGTGTTACATCTACGCATCATAAAATTTGCTCTGTGTGCAGGGCCATCTCTACGGAGGGCAAATCAGAGCAACTGCCCTGGGTGTTGCGCTTTGGGGGGCCCCGTACTCTGGGGGCCCCAGGGAGTCGGGAGAAGTCGGCTTCACGTCCAGCTGCTTGGCACTCCCCTCCCCCACCGCTGAATCCACCACCGGCTTCCTTGTGTCCTGGAGCGGGGTCCTGCACAGGCTGATTTGCCCCAGGCCCTGCATTCTGCTCAGGTTGTATCTGACTGTGTGTATAAGAAGCAGCTCTCCTCTGCCCCCTCACGCACCACCAACCCCATACATATTTCAATAGGGTGAGCAGTAGGACATCACAGTGCACCACAGTTGTAACTGGTAGAGTTTGTGTCCTTGGAACCAGAGGAGTACTTGATAGGGTTTATGCCCTAAGGTGCTAGAATAGAGCCTTGGGAGTTTGAGACTCTGGCCATGGAGCTAAGCAGGGGTAGGAGAGGGTGGGGATATTTTAAATGAATATCAAGTAACTGCTTGCAGGGGTGCTGGCATTATCAACTAGGAGAATCAATCACATTGGTGATCATCAGGGATCCTGGTTTTCTCTGATAAAAAAAAATCCCAAGCCCTCTGATTTAAAAAAAACAAAACCAAAAACACCCCCCCCCAAAATCCACATTTTTCCAGAGAAAAAACAGGATTCCTGATGATCACATTGATCCCACATCACTTGATTGAGCAGACCGGCCTATCATTGTATTATCTCACTTACAATACACTCCTCATTAAGATACACACTTTGTTTTTAAAGGCAGAATGACAAAAAAGGATCCTTCCTTTAATATATTGGTAAGTACTGGTCAGAGAAAACACAGGTAGCTGCAGTAAGGGGTGGGAAGTATTGTGGTTGCTCTGTTATCTGTTAATTTCCTAGATATAGGACACCTTGGGCACATCCACATATGCAGGCATGTTCACTTGCAGCAGCTCAAATAGCAGCAGCACTAATTTGTGCTGGAGATTTATGCCTCAGTACATGTGCCTGAACATGCACTTTGGTGTAGGGTAAATTGTGCCACTTAGGGCAAACGGATCCTGCCCAGCTCCTCCTGGATCTGCATCCATGTGGAGCTGAGGTTGGGGCCAGCACCTGTGCTGGCCCTAGAAGTATGAAAAACTTTCCTGGAGAGCCGCTCAGAGCTACTTGCTCTCAGGAGCTTCTGGGATTCAGCCAGTTGACAAATGGGGACACTAGCTCCCTGTGACAGCTGGACTGCTGCCACAGCCCTAACCTGGAGTGACCCCTGCACCCTTTACCCAATACAGCAGTCTGGCAGTGAGGGCTGTTGCCTGGCTGTGACCTGCTGCCACCTGCAACAGCATCCACCCCCTTGGGCCTGCAGCCTCATGTCTGCATGCCTGCCAGACCTGGACAGGGACCACATGGCCACCTGGGCTGTGGCATGGGCACTACAGCAGAGCCAGTTGCACTTTTGGGCTAGCTGCCGGTAGGCTGTGGCTGCAAAGTTGGCATGCAGGTGGCACTGCTGCTATGTGTGCCCCCGCCCTGCCATCTGGGCAGCTGTCTCCTGGAAGATGTGCTCATTGTGGTGGCCTGCTTTGAACTGTCAAAGCATGTCCCCCTAACCCCAAATGGTCAGGAAGTAAGCCACCCCATTTGCCCTCCAGCCAGTTCCAGCCCTGGGCAGGCTCCTCTGCCTGGGTCCTGCCACTTGCCTCACTAGCAGGAATCCCGGTGTTCCCCATTTAAAAATGGCAAATTCTCTGATGAAAAAATCCCAAATTCACTCTTTAAAATACCAAAAAGTCCATGTTCTTCCATGATTAAAACAAAACACCACTATATATAGATAGATAGATAGATCTATTGAGAGAAGGGCAATGTTTTATTGATAAATTTACAATTTTACATTAATTTGGAAGCCTACCAGCACCTCTATCATCATAATAAAATTAATTCTAAATATCTATATGCTCTAGTGTTTGCTTTTGGGTTTTTTTTTATCATAGACAAATAAGAGCTCCCCCTGACCCCTTCACTAACCAGGGTGTGGGAACAGCTGCCCCTGCAGCTACAGCTCCTGCAAGCAGGTCCTATCCTTTCTGGCAGCTGGGCATGTGTGGTGTGAGATGTGTGT
>NW_017729006.1:45147554-45160653 GCF_001723915.1 Gavialis gangeticus | reverse complement strand
TTTGCAGGAGGAGTGTGGGAAAGGGTGTGGGGTTCTTGAGTGGTTGTGTGTGTGGGAGGTGTGGGTGGGCTTGGGGGGATATGAGGTGTGCTCATTGTTGCCTATCTAGGCTAGAGCTGCACAGAGTAGGCAGGGAAGCTGCAGTGCTCACACCCACCTCCCATGGCACATCTGGGGGCTGGGGAGAAGGTTCCACTGCTGTGCATGAATCCTCTAGCCACAATGACACATGAGAGGGTGTTCAAGCAATGGACGTCCAGATAAGTACTAACATCGTGAGACACAGGTGGTGTGACAGAAAACCTGAGGTGACTAGTGGGAAACTCAATAGAACCATTTCAGCATTAAATGGGAATGCCAGAAGCATGGGAAACAAACAGGAGGAACTGACACTTCTTCTAGCTGACAAGGAATTCAATCTGATTGGGTTGACGGAGACCTAGTGGGATGACACACATGATTGGGCAGTGAATATTGAGGGCTATTGGCTTTACAGGAAGGACCAGGTCAGGAAGAAGGAAGGAGGTGTGGCCCTCTATGTGAAAAAGCGGTACCCCTCCCTGCAGGTCATGTCTGACAGCAGGGGAGGATCCCTTGAGACCTTCTGCATGAGGATACAAGGACGATCAGGAGAGGGAGACCTGATGGTGGGAGTCTACTACAAACCTCCCTCCCAAGAGGAGTGCAATCAGGCATTTTCTAGAAAGTTGATTGAGGCAGCTCACTCTAGAGACATGATTGTCATGATGACTTCAACTATCCTGACATCTGTTGGGAAGACCACTTGGCCACTTCCAGCAGGTCAGCCAACTTCTTGGCAGCAATAGACAACATGTTTCTGACATGGGTTATGGAAGGGCCTACTAGGGGTAAGGCCACTTTGGATTTGGTGCTGACCCAGGGGGAGTACATTATAGGTGACCTGAGGATTGGTGGTACTCTGGGCGACAGCGATCACAGCATGATAAAGTTCACCATCCACTGTAAGACTGGGAAATCAGTTAGCAAAGTAGAAGTCCTAGATTTCAGGAAGGCAGATTTTGGCAAGCTCAAGAGGCTAGTTGGAGAGGCCCTCTGCGACCAGCAACTGAATGATTTGGGAGTCCAGGAATGGTGGTGCTTCCTTAAGGGGGCAATTCTCACACCTCAAAACAGTCCATCCCCATGCAGACAAAAAGCATAAAAGGAGCCAAGAGACCCACTTGGCTCAACAGGGGTATTAGGAAGCTACTGAAAAGGAAGGAAGCATAAAAACAATGGAAGAACAGATCCACAACCAGAGAGAAATACATCTGTATTGCCAGGGCCTGCAGATACGAGACACGAAAAGCTAAGGCAGGCATGGAAATCAAGCTGGCAACCGGCATAAAATACAACATAAAGTCCTACAAATACATAGGGAGCAAAAAATAATCGGGATCCACTGTGGGACCCCTACTGAATGCTCAGGGGTAGCCCACAGTCAATGACTGCAAAAAGGCAGAACTACTAAATACATACTTCACATCAGTATTCCTGAGAAATCAAGTGGGAGCTGTTCACCTGACCAGAGGCCCAAGGAATGTTGGGAAGACAACAGATTGCATTAAATCAGTCCTGAACAGATGAAGGATCTCCTACAACACCTGGATGCTTTCAAGTCTGCTAGGTCAGATGACATGCACTCGAGAGTCCTGAAAGAACCGGCTGAGCTTAAAGAAGCACCACTGGCCAAACTGTGTGAAGAACTGTGGAACTCAGGAGTGGTCCTGAACAACTAGAAAAGGCCCAATGTGGTGCCCATTTTTAAGAAATGGAAGAGGAATGACCCAGCAAACTACAGACTGGTCAGCCTGACTTTGGTTCCGGGTAAAATCTTTGAAAAAATTGTTAAGGAAGCCATCAATTACAAGCTGGTAACCATTGGAAAGTTATGAAGTAACCAGCACAGCCTTGTTGAGGGTAGATCATGCCTGACAAACCTAGTGTTCTTCTACAACCAGGTAACTAGCCATCTGGATAAGGGACATGAGGTTGACATCAGTTACTTAGATGTCAGTAAAGTCTTTGATTCTGTTTCCTACAAGATTCTCTCAACCAAACTGGAGGGTACTGAGCTGGACCAGTCTACAGTAAGGTCAGTAGGAAACTGGCTTAGAATTCACTATCAGAGAACTGTAATCAACAGGATGGCCTCATTCTGGAGGGCCATCTTCTGTGGTGTCCCCTAGAGAATGGTGCTTGGAGATGTGCTCTTTAATATATTTATTAATGACCTGGATGAGAGGGTGGAAAGCTCAGTGATAAAATTTGTGGGTGATATGAAGCTGTGGGGAAACTTGGGCACATCAGAGGATAGGGTAAAGATCCAGGATGACCTTGACAGACTGGAATCATGGGCAGAAAGGAATCAGATGAGGTTTAACAAGGAGAAGTGCAAGGACCTTCATCTGGGTAGGAAGAACCCTCATCATAACTACATGATGGGCAGTGGTCCACTGGCTGGTACAGCATCTGAATGAGACCCCAAGGGTCATGACTGACCTGCAGATGAACACAAGACAACAGTGCAATGAGGTTGCCAGCAGGGCAAACAGCTCTGGTGTGCATCAGCCACTGTGTGGCCAATAGATCCAGGGAGGTGCTTCTCCCCTTCTATTCGGCATTGGTGAGGCTTCAGTTGGAGTACCGTGTCCAGTTCTGGGCACTGAACTTCAAGAAGGATATGGATAAGCTTGAAAGGTTACAAAGAAGCACCACCCATATGGTTGAGGTCATGGAGGATAAGCCTATGAGGAGAGACTCTGAGAACTGGGCCTGTTCAGTCTGAGTAAGAGAAGGTTGAAAAGTGACTTGATAGCCACCTATATCAGGAGTGAGCACCAAGATCTAGGGGAGTAACTCTTAAGGAAGGCACCTTAAGGGTGGATGAGCACCAATGGGTATAAGCTAATAGAAAGTAAATTCAGGCTGGACATAAGAAAAAAATTCTCTGTAAGGGTCACCAGAGTCTGGAACACACTCCCAGCAGAGGTGATGCAGTCACCCTCCTTGGAGGTGTTCAGGATGAGGCTGGACAGGCACCTTGTCGAGCTCATCTGAGCCCAATAACTTCCTGCCCACAGCAGGGGATTGGACTTGATGATCTTACAGGTCCCTTCCAGTTCTATTATTCTATTCTATTCTAACACCTGGCCTTAGCATACATGGCCTAACACCCAGCCTATAACCCAGTGTCCTCACACTAGGACCTGCACTCCAGTGCCTCACATTGGGACTCTCACTCCCATGCCCTCACACTGGGCTCACAGTCCTACTTACTCAGGGCTTCCAGCCCCTCCCTTTTCCTTGGGCTCCCTGCCCAGCTTGGGACCCTCTTAGTCCCCTCAAGCCCCCTCACTGTGGCCTCATTTCCTGCCCGACACTGGGCCTCAATCCCCTTGCCCAAGGAGCTTCACACTTAACTCTCTCATAGGCTCTGGGCCCCACCCCCCTGGAGCCTCACACCCAGCACCTTCATACACCTCAGGACTCACTGTGAGCCTGGGTGCCGCCTCAGGTCCCTTCGTCTGACTTGGGCCCTGCCTCAGGACTCACTGTGAGCCTGGGCCCTTGCTTTGTCTTAGGGGTGTGCTCCCCTAGCCTTTCCCCTTCACAGGGTAACCCTCAAGGCAGCAGGGGCTGAGGCTTTCTGGTGCTCCATATTTGTCCTTCGCTGGGGAAGCACAGGTGTGGCATTCCTGGAGACTGTCCCACCACCAGCTGTCCCACCACACCATCCAGCCCCAGCAGGATGTAGTTTTAGGTCATGCGTCAGAACCAGGAACTTCCAACCATCCCCATAGTTCCTGCCCTGTACCTCCAAGATATTACATGAGCAGCAACTCCAGCCAAGTGATGTTCTCCCCTTGGCTGCTTGCAGCAGACTGCTAGCCCCACACCCCATAGCCCTGTTCTCATATAAAACAGCTGGGCCCTGTTACCAATCAGGCAGTTGTGCCTGATTGGAAGTGCAGCTGCCTGCAGGCTGCTTTGCTGTCTGCCCATTCCCCTGCCAGTAACAGAGCACAACTTGTGTTCTGTTACACTGCTCCACTAAACCAAACAACACTAAGCTGATTAACATTTGTCTGGCTTACAATAAAAGGTGTAACAAGACCCTAAATATATCATTGCCTGTATGGGGCAAGTTCATGTACCTCAGAACACATAAGCAAAGGTGATGAGTCAGCAAACCTCTGTTAAGTGCTAATTTTAAGCATTTAAAGGTCTTCAGCCATTTAGGCTTTGATGGTATTTTTACACGTGCCATGGGATGTGGAGCCGGGTGCTTTAATTAGCAAGACACTAATTAAAAGCACCCAAACAACATGTGTATCAGCAGTGCAGTGCATCCCCATGCTGAGAAAATGGCAGTAGGGCACTTTGAACTAAAGCACATGGAATGTGTTTTGTTTTAAAGCACGCTGCCACGTCTCATTGTGGAGACATGCTGCGCTGCTGATACACGTGACCGGAAAGGCTGCCAGAGCATGTCAATTTACATGCTCCAGTAAATTTAAGTTTCTCTTAGGTGCCAAAGAAATTCATTGCTTGTCACTTGGTGTACTTGGTAGCCGTGTTGGTCTGAGACAAGAAGACATACAAAAAACTAGAACTTTTGGTTCCAAAAGGTTCCCATTTTATTAGACCAACTGGGAAATTGCAAGAAAATTGTCCTTTTCTGCAAGCTTTCGGTATCAAAGCTTTTGGGTTTTTTTCTGTATCAAAGCAGGCTCCCTGCCTGCCATCTGACACCTCCAGGGAAGGAATTCTACCTGATCTACACATCAAAGAGCGAGCTACTCAGCACAGCTCACAAAGACACTCTCATGGACCCAGAGGGACAGCCTTCCATCTTCAGCTCCCTCTGTGCAAAAATGAAGTTTATTTCCTACCTCTAGGGACTTTTTACCATCTTGTACCATCTTTACTTTTCCCAGAGCCTGATGAAGGGAATTTGATCCCAAAAGCTTGCAGAAAAGGACAGTTTTCTTGTGATTTCCCAGTTGGTCTTAAAAAAGGCATCATTTTGGAACCAAGAGTTCTAGTTTTTTATATGTTTGCTTGTCACTTGAAAGTCATTATCACATTGTGCAGTCTTGGTGCTATTATAACATATAAGAAATACATTTTATATCATATGCTACAATGCTTAGAAGCATAAGGATGATAGGTTGCATACATACCATATCAGTAAAGTATACTCAAGAAAATATAGATGACACCCAACAAACCTCCAGTTCATGACAATCCTCCAGTCAGAGTTCAGACAAATCGACTGCACAATGTGAGGAAATTTTCATTACTGATAACTTTGCCATATCTCTTATTTGGATAAATAAGCTACTTCCCTCTCCAGGAGTGCTACCAGTTCTTTTACCAGAACTCAACTAATGTTAATTATTACTGGAATTGAATTCATGTTACAAGTTTAACATTGATTAAACAGCTTATAAAAGGTTATTAGAAACAATTTTGAGCAGAAGAGAATTCTTAAAACCTTATTGCAACCTTGATGGTGTATTTTAATTCTGGGATTACTTTTACTTCTCACCAGATCCACAATATCACCCCCTTTGCAAAGAGTAATTAAAACTTCATTACTAGGCTGATAATCTCTTTTGCCATATTACTCAGTATTCTAAAGTATAATTTTCTTAGCCCTGGAGCTTTTCACAGCTTGATGCTTGTTATAAAAGTGGTTTTTTCTAAGAAGATTTACGTCTATTAAGACCCTATTACAGAGGAAACAATCCTGATCCTATTGAAGTCAAAGGGAAATTGTACATTGACTTCCATGGGAGTAGGATCAGCCCCAGAGAGCAGAAGAACATGACAGAAACCTAGAGATAAAACATTGCCCCGCAATATTTCTAGCACCTTCAACTTAGCTGAGAAATCTCAGTCATTTCTCTTGAGTTGAAAGCACCTAACTAACCCTTAACCTGTCCTGACATTGTTCTAGGCCAGGGGTTTTCAACCTTTTGGGATCAGTGTACCCTGACAGCTAGACATGGAGCAGGAAGGTGTGTGGGTGCAGCTGAACACAGAGAGGTAGCAGCCGCTGCATGCGAGCTTCCCCTGTGCCACCCCACACTTATCTGGCCAGGCGGGTGGCAGCTGCACGGCAGCATGGGATGGTGCATGGTGGCACTCCATCCCTGCCTGCCTGCGCATACCCCTTAGGGCCTTCTCAAGTACCCCCAGGGGTACACATGTCCCTAGTTAACAACTCTTGCTCTAGGCTGTCTGTCTGACAACTGCACTTGTCATCTAGTAGCTGTATTGTGAAGACAAGTAAAAAAGGCATTTAAATACTTCAGCCATTTCTGAATCATCTGTAACTAGATTGCCTTCTGTCTTCCATAAGGGATCTATGATTGCAATATGGTCTTCCTCTTACTTTTGACACACTTGTGGAATCCATTTTTATTGCCTTTTATGTCCCTAGCCAGCTGCATCTTAGGCTCTGTGCATGTCTTCAGGTGATGCAGTGCTTCCTCTAAGGCCTCACAACAATACTATTCTATGCTTGCTGCAGAAGGCTGCCCCCTGCAACAAGACAGGAGGCATGATCAAAGCATGTGAAGCAGAACTTTGCTGCTTGCCGTAGGTGCTCCTTCAGTACAGAAATTTCATGCTAGCTGCTCCAGAGAAGGTAAGCATTTTCCTTGCCATTCTGAGGTCATTCTGTAGGGTTATAGGCCAGACTGTGGAAGCCAGCCTGTCAGCCCTCATCATCCACATTTCTGTATTTGTAACCTTTCCTACCCATTCTGGTACTACAGTACAAACATGCAAGAGTTTCTCATGATTGTACACTTCTCCTGAGTCCTGAAAACCATGGATGGAACTTTGGTCACCATTTGAAAGCCAGGATGGAGCCTGATGAGTTTGTGAGCATGTAAGCAAGAACACACCGTGAAACATAATGGTGGTCTTCAATACCCACCTGGAGTTTGTCAAGGTCCTTTGTAAGTGTCCAGGATCTAGCCACAACTCTATTGCAAGATCCCATTCTGGTCTGTCCAGGCATCTCTACAATAGTTTTCCCTGGTCTGGCTGCTAAGCAAGAGTTTTCTCTCACTGTTTCCCCTACTCATGTTTTGTACTGTGGTTATCTGCCTCTTTAGACACTTTGCTCTCTGACTCAGACTTCTACCACTTATGCCTTGCAGCAGAGCCAGTTTACTTTCAAAACCATGTGAGACCATTGCAATGTACTACACTCATTGCAACTGGTTACCTTACTGCAAAGGTAACCAAGGCTACCACCTTCAGCCCTGGCTCCTCATCCTCTTAATACATCCTGAGGGTGAAGCATAGCAACATGATAACTGTACCAGCAAGAAATCTAGCTCAGTTGTGAAGCCAGACATAGGCATTCTGAAAATGCACTGGCAAGGCCTCCATCCATGTGGTGGTACATTACAATGCAGTCCCAAGAATGGTAATAAGGTTTTCCTGACTTTCTCTGTTTTATACACAGTACAGCTGTATGACAGAAATGGCGTTTGGCTGAGAGGGGCCGTAGGAGGGCATCAGCTCTGGAGGCCACCATCGAAGAGAAGGATGACAACAAGGAAGGTCTTCTGACCTCTGTAGATTAAGAGGTTGCACCACTCACTATTGCTACCCACCAAATACAACAAACAGCAAAGGAATTTTGAAGGAGAAGAAAAGGGGCAGTGTTGATTCAGTGTATTTTTATAGCCGACACCTGGAAGGTGCAGCTATTGGCATATGTCCAGCTGAACACCAAAGGGTGGCCTTCTGTTCCCTTTCTGGTCAACTAAGTAGCCATTTTTGGACATCTATATGACATTTTTGGCATTTAAGCACCCAGACGAATTCTATTCCTGTGTACGTGGATGACTGTGGACAGTTAAGCCCATGGGCAAACTGGATATGTACAACAGGAACCAAGGCATATACACATGCCATGTGGAAGCATAGCTACCTTAGACATCACAAAGCCTATGACTACTAGGCTTAGACTCAGAATTGGGGGAGGGAAGGGCAGAGAGCAGGCAAAACTCTCCTGTCTTTTCCCACATTAGCTCAGTGGCTGGAGCACACATGGGAGGTAAGCAGACAAAGGTTCTAGGGCTTGAACTTTAGTCTCTGTGACTTGCCATCATATTTCTCTAAGCACTGCACCACAATTCAGCTATTGTCCAGACCCCTCTCTGTTGAGCTTTCAAAGCTGGGCAGACAGGAGCAAGAGGGAGGTGGGAGATATGGAGTGCCAGGAGGCAGGGCAGAAATAAGGGTGTGTGGCTTAGTGAAAGGACTGCTAGTTGGCAGGAAGGGGCCCTGGCTTTGAGCCTGAGCACATCCTCCAAGTGAGACAGAAGATTCCCCCTGCACTTCTCTCCTTCCATTTTTTCCAGTGCATAAATTAACGTTTTGTATTCAAAAAGAGCACAGCGGAGGAGACTGAAAAATGGCTGACTTGCAGCATGTTGGTTAGTGAGACTGCTGTGCCGGGGAGTTGGTTGGACCCAGATTCAAACCCATTCAGACTTTACATACTCCCATCAGTCTCCCAATGTTTTTCCAGATCAGGTGTGTGAGGGTGATCAGTGCAAGGGTCGGAGTTAATGATCAGACCCAGCCACCTACAAAAAGACCCCTCAGTTCTGCTTTTCTTTGGCATATGGGCTGCTTCCACATAAGGTTAACAAGCATCTGCCTTGGCCAGCTTGAGATACTACTGTAATCAATGACACTGTAGGCACTTGCCTTCCCATTGGATGGTTCTGTTGAGTGGTTCAGGAAGATGTGTCCTGGAAGCTTATTATGCTTCTTTATGGATGATGATGTTTTAGGTAGGAATCTCTTTTTAGCTGAGTTAATCATAGCAGTCAGGGGAATCCTCCATGTTGCCACACACATCCACAGTGACTACCTCCTCCTCCTCTTTCCCATCCCTTGGGAGTTTACAGTGATGCCTATGACTTGTTTGCTGACTGGAGCTAAGCAGGAGACTCCCTCTTGGTATCAACAGTTGTTACCACCTCTGGTGCTGCCTGCAGGACAATCTGGGAAGTGTCATTTGTGCCAGAGAAATACTTACACATGCATAAACTCTCTGCTAATGTAGCAGTGTTGCATTGGTGGCTCTTCTGTGCTTCACTGCCGTTCCTCATGATGGCACTTGTGTTTCCAGATCAATCTGTCATCAGTAACAAGACTTGACAACTCCCTGGGTGTGTCCAGATGAACACAGACATGCGGTATGTGGTGTTGCAGACCTGTCTGAGGCACTGCACACCACACATGCAGCACAAGCAGGTGTTCCTCATGTTGCTAATTTGCAACATGGCGGGTTTTTTGACATCAGGAGATCCTAGTGTCAAAAAAACCTGCAGCTTAAAAAAGCAGGGTGGCGTACATAGCTGTAGCATGTGCTACCAGAAACCAGAGCCTAGCTGGCTGAAGCCACACCCTAGCTGCCAGCCAGTCTCTGTGCTGATGGATTCCCATGGCTGCAGCCCCCAGAGGCCCTCAGGACCCCAGGTAAGGCTGCTGGGGACAGCCCAGGTGGTGGCCCTAGCCTTCTCTACCCCACCCAGGGCAACATGCTGCAAGCCAGAATGTGTGTGCATGGACCTTTCCCTGGGGGCATTTAGCAGTAGCAGATATTGTTCCCACTTATGTGGATGTGTCTCCTGAGTGCATCCACATGAGAACACATGTGCCTGCTGCAGTATCTCAAAGCAGTCTGAGACACTGCAAGAGGCATGCTGGGAACCAAAACGTGTTCCCCACACCACATATTTTCAGTGCTGACTCTAAATTTGATACCAGGATTCCTGTTTCCCAGCCCTGTGCCCCAATCTGCTGATCTGGACACAAGGTTGGGAGGCAGACAGCTGCCCAGGACAGGAGACAGTTTCCTTGCTCATTGCTGCCTGGGCTGACTGGAATCAATTTGCTCCAGGTCAGCTGTCTACACATGCACTACTGCACAGTAAATCTACTACCTGTATCTACAGGTACTAGGTAACTGTGCAGTAGACTAGTTCACGGCACAGTAAATTCTGCACACATGTAGGCAGTGACTTTACTGTGAAGTAGATTAACCTACTGAACAGTAAATTGTCTCATGTAGATGTGCCCTCTGTGTGTTATTCAGGGGCAGCATGGGAAGAAGCAGATACTGCCCTAACTTGGCCATAGGAACTAGTTCAGGCTCTTTGGACTTTTCCTCATCACTAAACCAGGAGGAGTCAGAAAAGTAGCAGGAAAATGTATTTTATACATAGAGAGATCATTATGAATTCTGTACAGATTCTACAGATCAGCCTTCCATGGCAATAATATCATTCATTGCACTTTGGGATGGATTAAATGAATCTATCAAGTGTACATGGTAATTCATTACAAGACATGTGGTGAGCCCCTTTGTCGATCGGGTGTTGCTACAACTTTTATGTAGTGAGCCCCCTTGTCCATCAAGTGTCACTACAATTTGCAGGTATTTTTTTGTAATGAATGTTTTAGGACACCCTTGGTAGGCCAGGGGGAACCGTGGTAAATGCTGCTGACTGGTGCCAAAACTTGCAACAGTCACAGAGCATAACTCTGCGTGCCCAGAAAAAATCCCCAGAATTTGCCTGGCAGCAGCCTTGAGGAAGCCCTGCTCCCCACTGTCCTGCACCTCTAAAACATCACTTGTTGGCTGGCGGTGGTGTAATTGTCCCCCTAACACCATTAATTCACTCACCAGTTTTACATAAACCCAACAAGAGGAGTTCTGTGAGTCTGCATGAGCATTAAGCACACCCACTTTATGAATAGAGGGTGAGTTCTGTCAGCGTTCCTTTCTTCACTGGCTGTGGTCAGCAGTGCAGGCCATGTCCTGGTGGGAGTGGTATCTTGACATATGTGTCACTGGCTAGCCTGCTGTTGTGCCATGCCCTTGCAGGGAGCCTGTGGGTGCCCATCAAGAGCCTAACTCTCAGTACATGGCTTACTGAGTAGCCTGCTACTGTGCCATGGCATACACAGGGTTAAAATATCTAGCAGGGCTACAAGACATCCAGAACAAACATACCCATAAGATATAAAGTTACCACTGGTGCAGAGCCCCCCACCTGAGATGTCTGACATTCAGGGGAGAACAGCAAAGCAGGGTGCATAGGTCTAAGTCCAGTCGGACCTTTGCCAAAACAAAGAACCTGATGTGAGTGCTGGGGGACCCTGAGGTCATGTGCCAGTTCATCTGCAGCCCATGAGCCAACTGGCACATCTACCTTGATGTTGCCAGGAGAATGGGTGAGTGGGGCCACAATAGGTTGGCGGTGCAGTGCCATGTCAAGCCAAAGATGCTATGGGTTGCTTTCCCCAGGGATGTCACCAGAGCACAGTGGCAGGGCACCTCACTGTGTGACTTGGCTCATTACAGACACCTCCAACCACTAATGGAAGTACTAGATTGCTGTGAACACACAGGGACAGAGGCCTCTGGGGCATCTTCACCTACTGAGACATCAACAACCACTGCTGTGACTCATGAGGACTCCAGTGGAGAAGACAGTGGCAGGGTCCCCACCATGCTATCTTCCACTTCTTCTGAGGAGGACAGACCACAGAGCTTGACCTCCACAAGCTTGGCCTTGACCTGTGAAGCCCTGGGGACCCTTTAAGTCACTTGTCACCTGAACTGACAGCTGTGCTTAGGCTGGGCTGTGAGGTGAAGGGGGGGATGACATAGGACAGTACTTTAAAGACCCCGGGAGTTAGTGGGCAGTGCAGGGAGATACAGGGAAATGCACAGCAGGGAGGAGCATTGGTGGCCAAAGTAGGTGGGCACTTGTTTCCAGCCACTCAGGGCCTGATACCACCCGTGGCCAAGCATCCCTTGTTGGTCATTTTGGGCTGACCACTTCTTATCCGCTCACAAGATTCACTGAGTGTGCTTTTCTTAGAGCACTGAGTGTTCTTAATTCACTCTATTTCCCACATTTCTTGAATTTCAGCTCTGCTTGCAACACTGCTGCCAAGGACACGCAGGCTACTAAGGCAGGCTGCCGCCAATGCACAAGCGGACAGGATCATGAATATCCTCAGGGACTGTGAGCACTGGCTGCACTAGAAGGTGAGACAGATCCATCTGGCTATGGACAGATTCATGGCTGTCCAGCATGACAGGAATTGCTCTGAGTCCAGTAGGCATTCCCTGACCCAAGAAAAATGGCAAATAATGGCCAGGCTCCTTGCAATGATTCTTTGCCTGCTGGTCATCAGCTCTACTCTTGCCTGGGAGTGGGACAGGCTGGTGCAGATCCACACTCTGTCATCCACCAGTTTTCAGTCAAGCTTGGAAAGTCCACCTAAGAGCCAAGGTCTTTTAGTTAGAAATGATTATTGCATAGATTAATTTGTTTTATGAATTATGCATTGTTATGGTAGTAAAAAGAAATTCCTTTGTTGTAGTTACCATGCATCATTATCTTATAAAAGCTGTTTTGTGGTTTGTTTAATTATGATTAATATTTGGTTTGTAAATAAAGTTTTCTATTTGATTTGTTTGATTCTTCACTTCATGTTCCCTGTGTTTAAGAGGGGAAGTGTAGAAGGGAGGCAGAAGGAGTTTGCTGGCTTGTAGGGTGAGGGACTTGCATAAGCTGCTGAGGGGCATGCCTGTCTTTCAATAGTGGCAGTTATCAGTTAGTCAAGCCTGTCTGGTTCTGAATTTGCTTTGTTCTCCTCCACTACCAATTGTCAGCTGAACTCCTAATCCCTGAGAAGCTGCATGTGCTCAAAGGAAATCTAATGTGTGCTGTGCACCACCCACCCAATTACTGTTCCCCTCATTAAACAAAATTCTGGGCCAGCCCATCACCACCCAGCCAAGGCTTAGCTGCTGTGTCTTTCTCTGGTCACAATAATAAAAGCCCAGACTTTGAAAGCCTCCATCTCCCAAACTCCCCCCTTGGGTGGGGTGGCCAGGGAGCACTGAGAAAGAAATTAATGGGGTGCTGATTCATGCACTTATTATAAGCACTCAGTGAATTTCAGTGCCCTGTTTGGATGAGGGGGAGGTGATAATGAACTGACTCTCTGCTCC
>NW_017729006.1:45125511-45142554 GCF_001723915.1 Gavialis gangeticus | reverse complement strand
GAAGGGGGCTCAGCCAGAGAGAGAGAGCTGAATTCTGACCCCGGTAAGTCCTCCAATGTGGGGAGGCAGAGTTTGGGTCGAATACTACACCAGTAGTAGTACCACAAGCTGCTGCCCGGGGGGGGGTATGTCCAGTCAGATGACCAGGATTTCTTATTAGTCTTGGTGGGGATCTTGGACGTTTGGTATGTGGATTTGAATTCGGCAGGCAGAGCATGGCCGACAGCCTTAAGAAACCAGGTCTTAGGGGCCTATGGGAACAGAGACCCAAACAGAGATGTGGTGAGCAGTGCCTGGGGATGGAAGGGAAACACTGAACAAAACAATGACCCCAAATGTGAATGCAGTAATGTCGGTGCAGGAAGGAGGGGTTCCAGGCAACTTCTGGGTTTGGGACCCCCTGTGAGATAACGCCGGGAACTCATTATTGAGTTCCAATTAGCACACCACAACACTCCAATATGGATGCAAAGATATATGTATAAGAAATTCATGGGGTGCAGATTTGTGTGCATATTATAAGTGCTTAGAGAATTTCAGCACCCTGTTTGTAGGGGTGGTAGTTTCAGTGAAATAAAAAAAAAGTGGATTTACACATGAGGTAAAGTGTATTTGATGAGTGACATAGAAAAAGGAAAATAAAAATAAGGTAAGAATAAAAATGAAGATAGGAATGAAAAGAATAAAAATTCATAGATTTCAAGGCTGAAAGCCACGGAAGCTCATCGGATCCAGCACCCTGCACCAGGCAGGAAAGACAACTGGGGTCAGGTGACCCCAGCAAGGTGACCATCCAGTCTCCTTTTGAAGTTTTCCAGGGTAGGTGATTGCACCACCTCTGGAGGGAGCTTATTCCACAGTCTGGACACCCTAGCTGTGAAGTTTTTCTTAATGTTGAGCCTGAAATGGTCTTTCAGGAGTTTATGACCATTACTTCTGGTTTTCCCCAAGGATGCCCTGGTGAACAGTTGTTCACTGAGCCCTTGATGTATGCCCCAGATATAGTGGTATCTGCTATCAAGTCCCCTCTCAGCCTTCTCTTTTTCAGGCTGAAGAGTCCCAGGTCCCTCAGGCCTTCCTCATACAGCTTGCTGTGCAAGTCTCTGATCATAAGGGTGGCCCTTCTCTGGACTCTCTCGAGCTTTACCACATCCTTGTTGAAGTGTGGCACCCAGTGCTGGACCCAGTACTCCAGCTATGGTCTCACCAGTGTTGAGTAGAGTGGAAGAATCACTTCCCTAGTTTGCTGGAGATGCATTGATTGATACACGCCAGAGTATTATTTGCACTGTTGGCTACAGCATTGCACTGCTGGCACATGTTCATACTGTGGTCTCTTATTACCCCCAGGTCCCTTTCATTCGTGGTGCTGGTCAGTTTGGCATTGCCAGGCCTGTAGGTATGTAGCGGGGGGGAGGGGGGGAGGGGTGTTGTCCGCCGATGGAGCACTTTACATTTCTCAACACTGAAATTCATTTGATTCCAATCCTCCCAACTTGAAAGCCTGTGAAGGTCCACCTGTATCTGCAGCATATCTTCAAGAATTACCACGCTTCGCCATAACTTGGTGTCATCCATGAACTTGGCCAATGAGCTCTTCACCCCTGCATCCAGATCATTGATAAAGATGTTGAAAAGCACTGGACCCAAGCACCAGCTCCACACCACTGGCCACTTCTCACCAAGACGACACAAATCTGTTCATTAGAACTTTCTGGGTCCTACCCCACAACCAGCTCCCTAGCCACCTGTCTCATGGTTATGCCCACAGTCCTCCCATTTTCTTGTGAGAACATCATGGGATACTAGATCAAAGGTCTTTTGGAAGTCAAGGTATACAATGTCAACTTCTTCTCCCTTATCCAGGTGGCAAGTTACCTGATCGTAAAAGGAGATGAGGTTAGTAAGACAAGACCTGCCTGTGACAAAGCCATGCTGGCTGTCATTCAGAATCCTACCTTCTGCAAGCCTATTGCATATAGACTCCTTGATGAATTTTTCCAGGATCTTCCCTGGGTTAGAAGTTAGGCTGATTGGCCTATAGTTACCTGGGTCCTCCCTCCTCCCTTTCTTGAAGATGGGCACAACATTTGCCCTCTTCCAGTCCTCAGGGACCTCTCCGGAGTGCCATGAGATTGGAATAGTTTTGCCAGTGGTCTTGCAATGACTTTGGCCAGCTCCTTCAGCACCCTTGGATGAAGTTCATCTGGTCCTGCTGATCTATATATGTCTATTTTTTTTCAGATGATCACACATCAGTTCTATGGTAATAGTAGGAAGGCAGTCATTCCTACCCTGTTCATTCTGTACCAACTCTGGCATGATTGTGCCCTTAGCCTGGTGAAAGACCAAAGTAAAGTAGAATAAAATAAAATAAAAATAAAAACACTTAAAATTATTGGTGTAAAAAATTCAATTTTAAAAAAAGTGTGTGTAAAATATGTGTAAAAAATATAATGAAAGTAATGAAGTGACACTTAAATTAATTAAAATAATGAAATTTCATTTATCTGTACATATCAGTGAGCTGTGAGCTATAGACATCACT
The DNA here is from genome assembly GCF_001723915.1 of Gavialis gangeticus. Taxonomy (NCBI): domain Eukaryota; kingdom Metazoa; phylum Chordata; order Crocodylia; family Gavialidae; genus Gavialis; species Gavialis gangeticus. The sequence continues at coordinate 45,140,006 of NW_017729006.1, read as the reverse complement.
GGTCTGTAGCGGGGATTAGCGGTGTGTGGCACCCCCTGCTGTAATTTCATATGAAGAGATTAGTGGGTGGATTGTTATGCGGTGCCCCCTGCAGTAATTTACTGTGAATAACACACCAAGCATTTCATGAGATTTAAGACCAATGACATGTAAACAGTGACAGAAAAATAAAACCGACTGTTTCAATGTAGGGAGCATAGAATTCAACTCTGAAGGACTAAACCCCCGTCATGTGTACAAGGGTCCTCAGTGCCTGGACTGCCTGCAGGGAGAAAATGGGCCACACTTGGAGTGACTCCCCCTAATATCTGTCCTGAAGTCCCATGCTTTCATTGCCTGGCTCCATTGTTACCTGTTAAGTAGGTCACAGGCTGCCAGGAAAGTGCAACAGACATGGCATGCTTTGAGTGCTCCGCACGCTTGTGACATCACAGCATCAGCTGCCTGCGCTGATCTATCCACCGGTCAAGGCACATGACATGCATTGCCAGTAGATGTACAGCTCACACAGAACCAGATCTGCCGCAGGGGCTGATGCACAAGCACCCCTCCTGTGTCTGATATTGCCAGTTGTGGAAGCTGAGGCCAGAATGCTGCTTTCTGGGGTTGCCTAGCAATCTGTGGTTGGCCAGATGCCCAGGACAGGAGCTTTCCTTTGTTTCGCAAAGAGAGTCTTTGTTATCCATGTGCTTATCTGTGTCTGTTTTCTCTGTATGTGTGAACACTTTTGTAAGTTGTCTCTGCGTAAGCTGCCCGTGGAGACAACCTCCATAAACAGTGAGATTCTTAAGTATGTCTCTGAGTGTGCTACTTTCTACCTTCCCTTGCATTTCTTCCCTCTCTGACTCCTCCAAACACCTGCTTTAGGAATGCTCAGGCTCCTGGAGTCTGCTGGTGTGGATTATTCACTCTGTCTATGGCAAAGGGCTTGCATCTGTTTGTGTGAGGTGCCATGAGGTAGAACTCCTGAAATTAATCTCTGCAGCAGGCTTCCTGCATCCTACTTGAGCTACCTGGAAGAACCAAGGAAGAGCCATAGTGTGGCTTTTCAGTAACTATGGAGGGTAGCATGCAGAAGAATAGGGACTGGGAGAGAGCTGAAATGAGAATGGAGCACACTGGATCTGCTGTGCCTATCAGAACAGGAATCCATTTCTGGAGGCAATCACCCTTCTCTGATGTTTTGGCAGGACCAGGAATCTCTCCAACATTTGATTCTGGAACACCTGCACCAATCCCAAAAAAAGAGCAGCTCTGTTTCCTCCCCTGCCTTTCCATTAATGTTTTCCAGGAGAACTATGTTCACTCTTATGAACCTGGTGCATACGTTTGGGGCACCAACCTAGACACCTAGAAGGTGATATATCCAGAGTGTGTATATTTTTGTCAAAGTAAACTCAACTCTTTCAAACTTCTAAAGAGGCAAGGATTTTTTAGGGTGATATATTTTCTTGGGCCAACTGCATAGCTGGGTAGAGTTAGATAAGCTTTCAAAAGCAAGTCATTTTTGACAAGCGATGTACCAGCAACACAAGAAGGAATCAAGACAGCAGCACTCAGAACACCAACATCATCAACTTACCACAATACCCACTACTCCATTTTGAAATATCTGTACTCTCCAAAGGCCTTAACTTCTTTCCCAAGGAAAAAGAAAATCTTACAAGATACTAATACGTGATTAATTTTTCCCCAGACTCTGCCTGAATGACTATTTCCACAGCCAAGATGCTACCACCTCTAACAACTTTCCTGCTACAACTGAGAAAACAAATAATAATAAAACACCAGACTAAGAACCTCCCAGTGAATATGATGACACATTGGACAACTACAATGACTGTTTCAGGAAGAAAACAAAGTGAAATCCTCAACAAAAGCAGGACCACAGCAACCTCTCTCCCTCAGAAAGAAAAATCATACAGTCTCTAAGATCCCTCAGTGAAACAGCAATTAAACCAGTGGACAAAGAGGGAGTTGAAGTCATCCTCAACTGTCAAGACCACATCAACGAAGCCAACAAATAACTCTCTAATACTAAAAATTATAAAGAACTTGGGAAGGACCCCACACCAGAATTTGCTTTGGAACTAGAAAATATCAAATCTTTCTCATGCCAGCTTCAGGAAATACTACTTGCACTTATCCCTCCAGTCTCCCAGCCCAGCAACTTTCTATATGCTCCCAAAGATCCACAAGCAAGGTACCCTTTGGCAGGCCCATCATATCTAACTGTGGTAACTTCACTGAAGAGATATCAGGCTTCACCAAAACTATCCTGAAACACTGAATTTGGTTAAAGTTTTCTAAATGTTTCAGAAGAAATATTTCATGGTCATCCAACAGGCTGGGGACAGGATGGCTAAGCAGCAGCTCTACAGAAAAAGACCTAGGAGTTACAGTGGACAAGAAGCTGAATGAGCCAACAGTTGTGCCCTTGTTGTGAAGAAGGCTAATGGCATACTGGACTGCATTGGTAGAAGTGTTGCCAGAAGATTGAGTGTTGGGCTAGATGACCTCCTGAGGTTCCTACCAACCCTAATTGTCTATGATTTTATGAACTGCCTTTTAATGATGAAAATTTGGTGGGAAAATTTGGATGGAAAATTTACTGGGGTATTAAAAGCATCTTCAAAAGCATGCCTTCCTTTCTGTGCAGTCTCCTCTACTAATTTTAACATCAGGTGAGACTACTGAATAGCGAAGAGACCAGAGAGTGTAGGCGCTAGTAGGCTTGTAGAGATGGGTACCCTGTAGCAGCACTTGTAAGTGACCTGCACACACACAGAGGCTGCCCATGCCACTTGTTACACCCATGCCACAGGTTTGTGATCCCTGTTCTAGCACATACTGGCTTTCAAATAGTGACCACTGCATATTAGAAGAAACTAACAGAGTTAGGTACTCCAAGAAACATCTTTGCTCCCTCTTCTACAAACTGAAAATGGACATTAATAATAACAGCATGAAAATAAAAAGGCCCAATTTCAACATTTAAGTGACAGTAGAAGAAGCTACACTGTAGTGCAGTGCCCTTTAAGATATCTAGTGGTCTCAACCTGAATTCCTATTGGAATTTTAGGGCAATATACACTTGAACAGCACCAGAAGTGCTAACCAAGAGCAGCACTAATACCTCACCATGTTTATGTTCATCCACTGCATAAAGATATTAAAGGCCTGCCTTGAGGCCCACTTAAGTAAATGAGAGCTTTTCCATTGACTTTAGTGAGCATTGCATGAGGCTGCAAATGAGGGAAAGTTTCCTGGCATCCCCTTATTCCCACACAGGATTAAACATAATTGTCCCTTTATTCAGTTGAATTTATATTTACAGTATATGTGAGTGTGGTGGTCTTCTGAAAGCTATCATAATGATTTAATAAGTTGGATGGTGCTTATTATGGTATAGCTATGATGGGTTGTTTTTTTTGCTATTTACTTTGAAGGTATCATAAACAACAGTAACATATGCTTTTCAAATTAATATTCTCCAGCCAAATATACTGTGAAACAAAATGGCAGTGCCCAATGAATGATTAATAATAACCTAATTTTTATAGTATATTTAGTTCCAACAGGTCCTAGCCCATTTCACAAACTATGATCTTGTCATCTACCATGGAAGTGCAGCCAGGAAGTTAAGAAGAATATTATATTATACTGAAGCTACAAAGCAAATCTTAAATAGGCAGCATATAATTACCTCAGTTGCAAACAATTGGCCAGGACCTTAAACCTAGCATCCTTCCTGTTTCAAAAATTGTACTGGATTCTTTCATGAACACCAGTGATTAGGTTGCTTTATGTTTTGCTCTAAAGACAAAGCATATTTTAAGACACCCAGAGAATCTTAGCACTGCTCTGTGGTACTGGTTAAGGGCTAATAAAAGGGAAAGTTACACTCCTGAATCATTCACATGTATCCCTGTGCCACAGCAGGTTTCCCTTGAAGGACCCGTGCCCCAGCAGTGCCATGACACTCCTAGGTGAATATGAGGCTTCTTTCTGCTCACTCTGACCCCTCAGGGTGCCCTTTCCTGTTATTTTTCCTGCCACATCTTGATGTTGCTCAAAGGGTTTGGGAGGCTGCCCCAAGGGACCAGAGTAGGTCCAGTCTACTGCAGACTTGCCACTCAGGCAATCTGTTGCAGCTCTACTGGTATCTTGGGACACCAGGCACCTTATGGTGCATTTGTGGCCTCTGTCAGCCCCCATAGCCATGCTTATGCCTCTCAGATATCACTCCAGATTTTCTCACACTGGCTTCAGCATCTTGCCCAGTGCCAACAGGGTGGAGGTCCCGTAGCTCATGGGGAACACATCAAAATTCCCATAAGCACCCAGGGGGATGATCCCATAGCACCCAGGAGAGGCAATTCCATACAATCCTGAAGGGCAAAGACAGGGCTAGTGAGAGCCCAGCACAGGAGGGGGCAAAGACAGAACTAGTGAGATTGCAAAGCCCAGAGAGGGCAAAAGCAGAGCTAAGGTGCTGAGAATCAAGACAATCCCATGATGCCAGAGGGCATGGGAAATGGAACAGCTTTGCCCTGGGCAGGGAGATGCACAGGGGGACTATGGCCCAGGAGCTATCCAAGCTTGGGCCAAAGACAATGGAGTGAAACAGCTAGAGCCAGGAAAAGTGATAGCTGTGGCCTGAAAGCACTACTGCTTAGGTCAAGCTGAGACAGAGAGTGGCTTTGCCATGGGGATTGGAGATGTACAGGGGAGCCGTGGCCCAGTAGCCATTTAGGCTCAGGTCAAAGTCTAGAAAGGGCAATATTTAAGTGAAATAATGAAGAATATACATCTGCGAGGCGTGGGCATGGGTATAAGGGAGGGTACAGCCCATGTAATAAGCACTTAAGGCAATTAGGGTGTGTATGGGACAGAAAGGTCCTACCAAGTGCCTGAGGGGGATAAAGATAAATTGAGCCAATAGTAAGCTTTTTGATGATAGAATACATATATTTCCAATACATTATCAAGTGTTTCTCTTACTGTGTGCTGAACATGGAGACTGACTAACAATGATAATTACTGTATTTACTCGAATAGAAGACAATCCTGGTTATAGGTTTCCGTAGCACACCCCCTTCTGTCTTGAGGGTGGGTATGGATAATTAGAAGACGGTTCCCCTTCTGGTGGTGGGGAGGATGTGTAGGAGGCTGGCTGGCTGAAGCTTGCAGCAGCCTGCACATTTCTAGCTGTAGGAGCTTGCAGGTTAATAGAGACTACAGCCCAGCTGTGTGCAGTAGGCGCTCATTGCAGACTGCCTAGAAGGGTTGGGCCAGTTGTAGAGGATAATTAGCTGGCCCACAGGAAGTTAAAAGGCTCCTGCAAAGAAAAATCAGAGTGAGACGGAGAGATTAGCTGGCAGCCCCTTCTTAGGACTGAGTCGCTCCTTTACGAACTGTGTTTATGGACTGCTTGAGCTAGTAATAACTCTGAACCTGCTGCAGGGGAGTATCTGAAGAACACCAATATGAGCTATGGGGTCAGCATGGCTTGAAATCATATTGACTCTGCAGGGGCCAAGCCCAATGAACTATATGGTAAATCATGAGCCTTTTGGCTTTGGACTAACATCATTCATAGTTTGTACTACATATAAGTAGGTGCCAAAGTGGTGTTCAAAATGTGTTTATGGAGTACCTATGCTAAAACCTGCAGCAATGTTAAAAAAAGGTAACATGCATCAAGTGTATGGGTACTATATGCAAATTGCTACAGCCATGTTTAATTTCAAGGTCATTGTTTTCAAATTTGCTCCTCACTCCCATGTGCTCAGGGAGAACAGGATCTGACAGTAAAGAGAGGGGGAAGCAGAGAGCAAAGAGGCTACCTGACTCCCCAGTTTTCTTTTCGTGCTGTAGCAGTAGGAGAGAACAAATTCAAAGCAAACCTCCGATAATTAGATTCTATACCTGGAAAATTATAGCAAATGTATTAATCATTACTGGGGGGGGCGGGGACTGGAAGGGGGGATCATCTTATAATCAGGACTGTCTTCTATTTGAGTAAATACCATAATGTTACTCAGTGTCCATGTTTAGCACACAGCAAGAGAAACACTTGATAATGTAATGGAAATATATGTATTCTATCATCAAAAATCTTACTATTGGCTCTAAATTAGTACTTACAAGGCTTGAAGGTTCAGCTCCATTGGTTAAGCACTGAATGTATGTGTCATAACTGAAACATTTTTCTAATGTACCTGAACATTTTTATTGTTGTCTCTCTTCTCTGCCCCTCTCCTCTCTACCTCTTTAACTCACTATTTCCACTGTACAACCAAGGTTAGACCTCTTTTCATAGCTCAATGATTCTCCACTCCACATCTCATTTACTTCTCCCTAACACTTATTTTTTATGTTTTCCTTTGGGGCCAAGATAGGATGTTTTTAACAATTACACTTTGGAGGTATATGAAACTCACCTACTTTTGGATTTCACCAAAAAACCCCAGACCTGGCAGAGGTTCATCACAAGTTTTGCTAAGGTTCACAAACCCTTTATCAGAAACTTGGCCAAGTTTCACAAGACCTTTAGCCATTTTATGATTTCATAGTAGGACCATGTGAATCATGTGATGGTAATATGTAAGTCTGAAACAAACCTGTAGCTCTATTTTTGGCTTTAACAATTAAACCAAAATAAGACTCTAGGAATGCAAATAAATGCATGCAACTCCTCCTCACCAAAAAATAAAACCCCTGCTGCACAGTGGAAGAATGTTTTCACATAAGCTACTCCAAGCCTAACATACGGAGCTTCACACAGCACAAATCACAGACCTGGTATTATTTACAGTAATTTGAAGTTTTTACCTAAACTCTAAATTTGCAGCTCAGACGTTGTCACTCTTATAATACATTTTTTTCAAATGTTTTTATTTTATCTTCTGTGTACACACATTTTGCCATTTTTAGTGTTCCTTTCAAAATCAGTATAGGCAATAAATGCAGCATTGATTATATCTGGCTCATTAACTCTGCCAACTTATATGTCTCACTTGGGTTTGCTCCTCATAAAGAATGTTTTCATAAATATGAGCAAATTATTCAGGTGAAGCATTTGATCTTTTTCTTCTTACAGTAAATCCATAAGCATATTGTAGTTACTTACAATGTATTAATTATTCATATGCATTCCACATAGGCTTATTCAATTAATATGGACTAATTACAAAGAGTCTAAATTCAAATTATTTTGCCTAGGTCTAACCAACCAGATAGGTTAGGTGGCATTGGACATTTATAGACGTTCAGTTTTTCCTGAGATAATCACTGCTCTCCCAGTAGAAACCATAAGTGTATACATGTTCAGGATTTTTCTCCCAGAATAAACATGGCCACTTCAAGAGAAAAATAACCCCAGGAATGAATACCCAAGGTTAAATCACTTCCAAGTGAGTTTCTCTGTGGAGTATGAACATTTGGACTACCCCACGTATTGCTACCATCTGTCTCTGGGCAGACTGAGGGAGCTTGCAGAGCATGCTAAGATGTACTCACAGGGACCACCCCCCCCTTTTCCCCCAGCTGCACAGCTTCAGCACTGCAAACTCTCTGCTCTTCAAGGGCTCAGCATTTGAATATCTATTCAAGGGTAAGTTTTTCTATCAGGAAAACAAACCTAGGAGAATTCTCCAAGATCATTTTACTATCTGTACACAGCCATTGTTTCTGCTCTTTGATCTGAGGAGAATACAATTACTTTTTGTTTAGAAATTCATTTTGTGCAAATATCACTGTCAGTGGAGTCGACAGCCCTTCAATGTTTTCAGAAAAACAAAGCACAGTCTTTACTGCTAAAAGGTTTGAGCTTTAACACCTTTACTTGAGTTTTTTCAATGTGAGCTGAGGACACAACTGTGCAGCAACCTCCAGCAGTGAAATCCATTCTGTATTTGTGTGTAGAGCACTGACAGAAGTGACATTTGTCACATGATTGGCCCCTTGAAAGTGTTCGAAAGCCATGCTCTGACAGAAGTGAGTTAAAAGTGTCCAATCGTACAACAAATTAACCTTCATTTAATGAGGGTTCATATGAAGGTGGTCCAAAGCAGTGAGCCTTCATTAACTTCTATCTGTCCCTGTGCATGATCAGGGCTGGGCTGATGCAGCCCAGCCCAGTGCTGTCTGCAGGAAGGGAGGGAGAGAAGGGAGGGGGAGGGAGCTATAAGTTGGGGTTCACCCAGCCTGAGCTGGAGCGGGGCAGGTGGATTGGAGCTCCTCACCCCCTACCTCATTAATTTCAGAAGTGAGTAGGCAATGAACTCCAGAGGACTTCCTAACAACTATTTGCAAGGAATCATGGGAAGCACGTTGTGATATATTTTTCTGAATATTTCTTCAGTCTGGGGTAATTCAGCCTTCACCACCACAGTTACCACTCGTCACAAAAATAAATAGGAGGTTTATCCAAAGGGGAGCATGTTTCTATGTGCTTCCTGAGAGGGGGAAAGGAGATTGGCTTTGAGGGACTTATTCTGAGGAAACCCACATTTTTAAACTATATGCTCAAAGTAAATGATTATGTCATATGTAAAACACCTCTTGTGAATTGCTAAATGGATTTAGCTCCTGTTGAAATCACTGGGCAAAAATATAATCCAGCCACAGTTTTAAAGATGTTTAATAAGCATTAGGTTTCTCAGATTTGGTCTGGAGAAGTAGGATGGAGCATAAGGGCCCTTTCTCTGGCAGCTCTTCATAGAAGCCATCATCTTCACTTTCCCTTCAGGCAGCAGTCCCCTCTCCTGGAAGTAAAGTTTAATATCAGAGCTGTAGTTGGCATAGAAACTAGCCAGAAACTCCAGCCAGGACCACTCTGCTGCCTCTCAGAGTGGGTTTTCACTATTAAGCTAACGACCTCTTAGCATTGCAAAGGAATGTGAGGGGAAATGAAAGTGAAGATAGAACAAAGGAATTTATCAACACAGAGCCAGGCACTGAGGGTAAGATCCATCTTTATAACTGAGGCTCTAATCAAGGCTTGGGATGTGGCCTCAGAAAGAGCCATTCTGTGCTTGCAGCTCACAGTCCCTCATTCCTATGGACATCAGCTGTAGGCAGGTCCACAACAGGAGGGGAAGAAACCAAGCCAAATAGGGGAAAGACTGGCTGGAGGGCCACCATCTGTGATTCAGTTCCTCTACTAGACAGTCTTTTTGGCAAGGCTCCTATACAGCCCCATCCCAAGTTTTAAGCTACTGTCTCCTGGTGGAGAACCAGAGATACTGCCAGCAACCTCCCCAGCAAAAAGCAGCTATAATAATAGTAAGGTATTATTATACCTCTCTGACTCTGACCCTCTCTGACTTTGCTATTCTTGCAAACAGCTTGGAGATAAATGCCCCCCTCAGGACCTGGTAATGGAATTAAACTGGGATTGCTAACAAAGTTTCCTGAAAGATATAGATATAGATACAAGGATGTGTGTGAGAGAAAGAGGGAGAGAGAGAAAAAGAGAATGTTTTCAAAGATACCCCGATACAGACTGAACCCATCCAAGCAGAGTGACCAAAATGTCAGAAACAGATCAGTCAAGTTACAACCCCAGCATGGGACAGCTGAAGGAAGAGAGAGTTTGGTCATTTATTTTGGGAATTTTTTTTTACTGAAAACAATCATCAGCAGGGATGCTGGTTTTCTGTGTTTAAAAACTGCAAATTCTCTGATTAACTTCCCCTCCTCCCCCCAAATCTGTGTTTAAAATGAAATGCCACTATATAGATAGGTATACATTGAACACAATGTTGTATTTATATAGTTACAATTTTAAAGCAATTTGGACACCGACCAGAGCCTCAATCACTATAATAAAAGAAATTCTAAGTACAGTAAAAACTATCTTAACCAGCACCTTACAAGCCGGCATGGAGCCCAGTTCCTCCTCCCCCATGGCCAGCTTGGCTGGAACAGAGCCCATGGGGGAGGAGGCAGATGCAGGCTGTCAGCTGCAGGCTTGGGGCTCCCTGCCCTGCTGCTCTCCCCTCGGGGCCTCCAAAGCCCAGCACGTGGGACCTGGCACAGCAGGGCAGATCAGGAAACCTCATTGCTGCTGTTGGGAGCTCTATGGTGAGCTGCCCCCTGCCTGCCCAGCAGCAGCAAGGGGCACAATTCTGTGCTGCCACCCCACTGCTGCTGGGCAGGTAGGGAGCTTCTTGCCAGGGTGGTGCAGAGCTTGCAGCAGCAATGAGCTTCCCTGCCTAGCCTCACTCTGCCCTGCAGTGCTGGGTACCACCCACTGGGCTGTTGAAGCCCTGGGGGGAAGGCAGTAGGGCGGGGAGCCCAAGCCCACAGCAGGCAGCCCACATCCTCCCTCACCCCTTGCACAGATCTGGGAGGCATGTGACCCCTGTATTCCCCTCCTGGGAGTGTGCACAGAAGCAGAGAGCCTACCCTCCCATCCCCCAGATGAACCACCTGTGGCCCTGACCTGCTCTCTGCTGGGGCCCTGCAGCTGCACCTGGCCCCAGGCTCCAAGCCCCACACACTGCCCATCCCCAGCTATGCCCAACTCCCTTCCTGTGGGGGCCTCAGTCCCCCTCCCCCACTCCAGACTTACCTGTGGGAGCTACTCTTCAGGCTGCCTGGCAGCCACGTGCATGCATGTGTACGTGTGTACATGCACATGGTGCCCCCTGCCTGACCGCCCTTCTCCCACTCCCCCCAGCCCCTTGCAGGATGGAAGTCTGCCAGCCTGAAGAGAGCTCTTTGCAAAAGTGGAGCATCCACATGTTTCTCTGCTAAAATGAAAAATCAGTGGTTTTTCTTGGTTAAAAGGAAAAATCCACATTTTTTTCCAGTTTTCTGTGGGAAATGGAAAACTTGGATCCCCGATCATCAGGAAACTTGACTTCCTTATTCAGTAGCTATGTCCTGAATCTCCTGAGGTGATTTTCTCACAATAATTTGTGAAAACATCACGCTCTCATTTGTTATCTCTGGAAAAGCTCTGCAGCCAAATTCCTGCATGTGCTGAAGTAGCTGCCTGGCCTAGTGCACTCATTCTAAATATGGCAGGGCTGCAAATATTAGAAAATACCAGCACAGTCAACACCTCGCTGGTCTTACACTCTGCATAGTAAAATTGGTGCACATTGTGCTCTGGGACTGGGACTATTTTTAGGTGTTAGTTTCGCGCTGGTTCTGCAGCTGTTTTCAGTCACAAGCTTCTGGAACAGAAACAAATACACAGCCCCTGGCAAAGCAAGTAAAGAGGACAGAAGTTTGCACATGAGTCTCTCCTGACTCCCATAATTTAACACAGCAAGGATTAGAAGGGAGCAAAATATTCACATGGGCAGAGGAGAGTCTTCTGTGCTGTATTCCCCCTACCCTTTGCCCAATGATTGCCTATCACAGGTAAACCATGGAGCTCAGGCTTTACAGGCCAAGGGAGCATAGGATGTGGATTGGGGGGCACAGTCATCACATATGGTGTTACCTCCCTGGTTCTCCAAACCCTATCAGTTTTGTGGGTGTCATATTGCTTTGCTTTTTAGCATTAGCTCATGCCATTTCCCAAACATGATATGCAATTCTTCCATTCCTTTGGTGGTGAAGGAAAGGGAGAGGGGCAACAGCCCACAGGGGCAGCCATGGAGGCACAGGTTCTCCATTCAGTTTGCTTCCGGAGGGTCTCTCAAGATGCATGTGCTTCAGAGCTAACATTTCTCCTGTTAGACAGTAGAAAATCCACTTCCCTCCAACATCCTCAGCCCCTAGCAAAAAATTAAAAGTCCATGAGCCAGGAGCTGCAGCTTCCTCTCTTCTGTGCAGCATCAACCCACTAGGGGTTGATTTGAACTTGGTTATTAGGGGGAGTGGAGGGATCCAAAAAGGATTGTCTTGATTGGCATAGCTGTACAAAACAAAAATGTAGACTGAAGTATTCTACAAACCAAAGGAGAAATGCAATGACTAGCCAGTTAGCTCAGTTCGCAATTGCAACCCATCTTTTTTTGCACACTTACAGCAGTTTTCAGCATATATAATTTGTTAAAATTTGTGGATGTCTAAAAATTTGTTACAAAGAGGCCTCCAAATGTGTGAAGAATTGGTTTATTTTCAAAAAGTAGTTGCTACAGCTCTTAGAAAGAAAATGAAGGGAACATAAGGTGAATTCAAAACCAGAAAAAAATCTCTTGCATACACTAACATCTCACAAACTGCTACTGCTGCTCCCAGATGCTGTTCACTGCAACCAGCTCCTCAGTGTTTTATTCCAAGGACTATGCTAAACCAGCTTCAGGGTGGCATTCAAAAGCTTAACATTAAGTCTTGACTACAGGTTTGACTTGTTGATGTTCATCACTGATATTTGTTCACACACGTATGTTTGTAAACATCAATAACATCCTTGATGCAAAGTATTTTATTGCTAGATAGTTTTATCATGAATCCTAACTGTTGTGAACTTATCCTTCAGTGTGGTGGTACACTGAAGGTCATTCGGTTCTATTTGCAGCAATTGAAGGGCAACTTCTACAGAGATGGAGAACAGGTTGCTGTAAAGTATGAACTCTGCTTTATGCCTTTAAAGTCAGAGCAGTAACTTCAAGGTAGGTAATGTGCTACATTGCACTGGGAGAGTGGTTTCTCCCAGAAAAGGTATGCACAGGGTCATAAAACTTGGTAAAAGCCTGGTTTCAACCCTGCATTCTCATGTTCAATGAATTGATATGCCTCATTATGTCCACCAAGAAGGCAAGGTCCTACAGCCATTCTTCATCTTGAAAGCTTGGTTCTGGATGTTTCTTTCTCACTCATAAATACTTTGATCTCATGTTGCAGTTTAAAGAAGCACTTTAAGACAGTGCTATGACTCAGACAGTGCACTCCAGCATTATATAGCAGTTCCTGCTGAAAGTCATCTTCCTCCAAGAGATGGTTGAACTGCTGATGGTTGAAAGACCTGGCTTGGTTCAGAATTCACTGTTTTTGTCACAAAATTCATCACATGTACAGAGCTTTGGCCCAGAAGGCAACCTAATGAAGAATGCAATGACAAACACAAAGCTCATAGCAGACATATTGCACTTTGCTCTGTCACAAACCCTGCTTTCCTTCCCACCTTGAAATGAGCCCTATTGGTTGGAACAGTCATTACCCTTTTCTAATCCACATCTAATTTGTCCAAAGCTGTTGTCACACTGATGAAAATGTCCTCATCTGTATATGTGTCTATCATCAACACTAACTCCACAAACTCCTGTATCACATTCGTATGTTGATTGACACCACAAACACAATTAGGTATGCAACATCACTCACAGCTATGATTTCACAGAATAGTAGGGTTGGAAGGGACCTCTGGAGGTCATCTAGTCCAATGCCCTGCTCAAGGCAGGATCATCCATGCTTAAGCCATTCCTCTCACCTGCCTGTCTAACTTGCTCATAAAAACATCTTCATAGTCTTCATAGACATTAGGGGCTTGAAGGGACCTCATGAAATCGAGTCCGCCCCCCCCTGCCATAGGCAGGAAGTCTTTTGGGGTCAAATGATCCCAGCAAGATATGCATCCAAACATCTTTTTAATGAATCCAGAGTAGGTGTTTGCACCACCTTTGAGGGGAGTCTGTTCCAGGCCCTGGACACTCGGATTGTAAAGGAGTTTTTGCTTATGTCCAGTCTAAACTGGCCTTCCAGAAGTCTGTGGTTGTTAGACCTAGTTATTCCTTGGGGAGCCGTGGTGAACAACTGTTCTCCCAGATCCTGGTGCACCCCCCTTATATACTTATAAGCTGCCACCAAGTGCCCCAGTCCTTCTCTTCTCCAGGCTGAAGAGTCCCATGTCCCTCAGCCTCTTTTGGCCTTTGATCATGTGGATGATTGTCCTTTGGACTCTGTCAAGCTTATCCATGTCCCTCCTGAAGTGGGGGGGCCCAAAACTAGATGCAGTACTCTAGCTGCGGCCTCACTAAGGTCAAGTAAAGCAGGAGGATGGTGTCCCAGGTTTTGGTCAAGATGTATCAGTGGATGCATGCCAGAGTTTGGTTTGGTTTGCCAGCTACGGCATTGCATTGGTGGCTTATGTTCATTTTGTGGTCAATCAAGACCACCAAGTCTCTTAGGGTTATGGTGCTATCGAGTGTAGCACTGCTGCACCTGTAAGTATCATGCTGGTTCTTCCTCCCAAGGTGGAGCACCCTACACTTCCCTGTGTTAAATGTCATCAGGGTTTGATCTACCCACCTTGTGAGCCTGTCCAGGGCAGCCTGTCTCCCCAGCCTCTCCTCCAGTGTGACCACCTTCCCCCATAGTTTAGTGTTGTCTGTGAACTTTGCCAGTCCACATCTGATGCCTGAATCCAGATTATTTATGAAGATGTTGAAGAGTACTGGCCCAAGCCCTGAGCCCTGAAATACACCACTGGTCACCTTGCGCCAAGTTGATTTGGTCTCATCAGCAAATACTCTTTGGGTCCAACCCCAGAGCCAGTTCCCCAGCAACTGGACCATGAGATGGTCAAG
>NW_017729006.1:45117626-45120511 GCF_001723915.1 Gavialis gangeticus | reverse complement strand
TTTCCTCATATCAACTAGTACTCATTGGGTCCGACTCAGGAGCCAGTTTCCCAGCCATCTGACTGTGAGAGGGTCAGGGCCACAGTTCCCCAGCTTAACCATGAGGACATTATGGGAGATCGAGTCAAAGGCTTTCTTGAAATCCAGGTATATGACATCAACCTCATCTCCCTTGTCCAGGCAATGCATCACCTGGTCATAGATGGAAATGAGGTTGGTCAGGCAGGGCCTTCCAGCAACTAAGCCATGTTGACTAACACTTAGAAAGTTGCCTTCTGTTATCCTGCTGCTCATGGAACCCTTGATAATTTTCTCTAGGATCTTTCCAGGGATGAATTTCAGAGTGATTGGCCTGTAATTCCCTGGGTCTTCCCTCCTTCCTTTCTTGAAGTTTGGGACCATGTTGGCTCTTTTCCAGTCCTCCAGTACCTCTCCTGAACACCACAAGTTTTCATATATCTTCACCATAGGGTGTGCTGTGATGTCTGCCAGCAACTTCAAGACTCTCGGATGAATTCCATTTGGGCCCGCAGACTTGTGGATGTTGAGCCACTTGAGGTATTCCCTTACTTGATCTACATCAATTGTGGGCCCATCTCCTGCCCCCTGGATGTTTTTCATCCTATCTGATAGGGTGACCCCTTAGCATGGGTGGAAAACTGATGTAAGGTAATTGTTTAGGAGACTGGTCTTTTCCTGAGTGTCAGATGTCAGTTGCCCCATTTGATTTAGTAGGGGTCAAATGTTACCTTTGTTTTTCCCTTGACTTCCTGCATATCTGAAGAAGGACTTTTTGTTGTCTTTGACTTTTTGTTGTCCTTTTGTTATCTTCAGGCTAGCCTAAGTTCAGTTTCTGCCTTGGCTTTTCTAGTCTGCTCTCGACAGGTGCAGACTAGTGCTGTGTACTCCTCCTTGGTAATGACTCCCATTTTCCACCTGGTGTAGGGTTCTCTTTTAGTTTTAGGAGGTCCAAAAGTTCTCTATAGAGCCAAAGGAATACCCCAGACCACTGACTGCATTTCCTTTGGGAGGGAATAGACTTTCGTTGTGCTTCAAGGATTGCACTCTTAAGAAACAACTGTTCCTTGTGATCTCCCCTTTCTAAGGGGCTATGATCTCTTAGGCTAGGGATAGACATTACACATAAACTGGTTTAAGTGATCAGAAACTGGTTTAAACCTGTAACAGAACAGGTGTTCATCTGCCGTATGGGTAAACCCGTTGTGATGGGCTAGCTGGTGGTGATTTGGCCCAGGGGTTTTGAAAGGGTAAAAGATGATTGGAGGGCTTGGGATTCCCTTTCCTCACCAATGTGGTAATGATTTGGCCCAGGAGTTTTGAAAGGGTAAAAGATGATTGGAGGGCTTGGGATTCCCTTTCCTCACCAATGTGGTAATGATTTGGCCCAGGAGTTTTGAAAGGGTAAAAAATGATTGGAGGGCTTGGGTCATCACCAATCAGGGCCCAGAGACTCACCCTCTATGTCCCCTGATTGGCCCCTCAGGTCACCTGGAGGAGGATAAAAGGGGAAGTGTAGCTGACTCAGAGGAGACCAGTGAGGGACCATGAGGAAGGAGTTCAAAGAGCTGCTAAGAGCTGGGCCAGCAGGGTGGGAGCAGTTGCCCCAGAAGAGCCTGAAGGAGTAGGATCTGCGGACAGCAGTTGGACCCTCAGCAGCGCAGCATGCAGAAGGCAGGAGAGGCTCCCTGCTGGGCTCTAGGATCCCCCTACAAGAGGCTGCAGCCAGCAGGAGAGGTTTTCTAGCTCCAGCAAGAAGCTGAGCAATAACCCGAGAGGTCTCCAGCTCTGCTTCCAGCTACTCCAGCAAGAGGCAGAACAGATCAACATGAGGCAGGAGGTCCTGGAAGTTCAAAAACCATGGCAGCTTGGACCAGCATTAGCACCAGTGGTTGTGTGGTAGCATTTCTACATGCTGTGTAGGAAACCTGAGTTCAAGTCCCAATTGGGGTGAGTGAAATGGTAGAGGGTCATTATGTTTTCCCTTTTTCTCCCCTCCAGGTACCTATACCTCCTGTTATTTGACTTTTGTATTTTGTGCATTTTATATTTCACCAACCAGTATTGTTTGTTGTGCTCTTTGTGTTTTATACTTTGTTAAACATGTCTTTTATCAACTGGATGAATATGTCTCTAAATGTAAACGCCTAACCTTTATTAAATCCCACCCCCTCAGGGCATTGTAGTGTCCTCTATGCCCCCTGGTTTATACATATTATGTTCCCACTACTGTTTTTCTCATTTAAATGTATATGGTTACGCCCTCATTGGTGATCTGGCTCTGCTCTATAGGGGAAGGAGGGTCCCTACATCTCCCACAGTGCTCATGCACCTGCTCTGATCCTTAAACTTTGAGAGGGGGTACATCTTAGAGTGCTGCCAGGGTTACACTGGTTTGAGATAAACCTGGTTGAATGTAGTATCAGACTTAACTGATTTGGTTCAAACAGGTCCCAGACCCCTTGCTAGTTTAAGATAAACCAGACACACCCAGCATCTCAGCATTCTCTCTGGGCTGGGTGGGGCTCTCTGCTCCACAGCAGGGCTGGACCCTCCCCTCTGCTCCCTGGCTGAAGCTCCAGATACTGCAGGCTGCTTCTCCCCTCCCCTCAGCACTCCCTGCTAAGCAGGAATTCCCCCCTCCCCTTTGCCTTGCTAAGAAGGTGCCTGTGTATTAGCTAGGAGACCACATGCTGGCTATGATCAGTGCTGAATCAACGGGAAGAATCAATAAGTAGCTGATAATGTCCCTCTGTTGTTTTCTTAATTGGGTGACAAACACTTATCAATTCCCTGCTGAGCTAATCAGAGCTCCTGCCAGAGCCTAGCCACACCCCATCAGCTCCATGCTGTGGAAGGAAGGTAGT
>NW_017729006.1:45111665-45112626 GCF_001723915.1 Gavialis gangeticus | reverse complement strand
TCTCCAGAATAAATAACCCCAGTTCTTTCAGCCTTTCCTCCTAAATCATGCTTTCCAGACCTCTAGTGAGTTTGTTATTCTCTACTGGACTCTCATTTGCCCACACCTTTCTTGAAGTGAGGAGCCCAAGACTGGACATTGTACTCCAGGTGAAGAGGCATCACCAGTATTAAATAGAATAGGAGAATCACTTATCTTGATTTTCAAGTGATGCTCCTGTTAATACAACTCAGCATGCTATTAGCATTTCTGCAACGAGAACATACTCTAGGCTCATTTTGGCTTATGGTCCACTATGACCCCCAGGTCCCTTTCTTCAGTAGTGCAGCCTGGCTAGTCCTTCCCTAGTTTGTATTTGCGCATGCAATTTTTTCATGGAAAGTGCAAGACTTTGTACTTGTCCTTATTAAATTTCATGTTATTGATTTTAGACCATGTCTCCAGTTTATCAAGGTCATTCTGAATCCTGGGCGCACAGTATCTGAAGCCTTTACTCTACATTTATTCAAGAACTCTCCCTCAGCAAATGGCTTGGAAGCAGAAGTTATTTTTTGAGAAAAGGCATATGCATTTTACATGATAACATGATGCATTTGCAGTTTGTTTTCATGCAACTTCCTGGTTAACTTGTCATACGTGACACAATGGCCTGGCTCATCATCAGAGATCTGGGTTTTCCATTTCCTGCAAAAAATGTGGAAAAACATGGATTTTTCCCTTTAAAGGAGAAAAATGTGGATTTTCGCCTTTGAAGCAAGGAACTATGGGTTTCACTTTTTACAAAGAGCTCTCCACAGGTTGGCAGCATTCCAGCCTGCAATGATTTGCTTGCAAAAAGGGTGCAAAATCTTAAGCCAGGGGTGAGCAAAATGTAGCCCACAGGCCAGATCCAGCCCACGGAGGGACTTTGGCCCACAGCGGGTCCCTCAGTCCCGCCTGGCCCCCTGGGTGTACAGCAAAG
>NW_017729006.1:45103397-45106665 GCF_001723915.1 Gavialis gangeticus | reverse complement strand
GGAAGTTCAAAAACCATGGCAGCTTGGACCAGCATTAGCACCAGTGGTTGTGTGGTAGCATTTCTACATGCTGTGTAGGAAACCTGAGTTCAAGTCCCAATTGGGGTGAGTGAAATGGTAGAGGGTCATTATGTTTTCCCTTTTTCTCCCCTCCAGGTACCTATACCTCCTGTTATTTGACTTTTGTATTTTGTGCATTTTATATTTCACCAACCAGTATTGTTTGTTGTGCTCTTTGTGTTTTATACTTTGTTAAACATGTCTTTTATCAACTGGATGAATATGTCTCTAAATGTAAACGCCTAACCTTTATTAAATCCCACCCCCTCAGGGCATTGTAGTGTCCTCTATGCCCCCTGGTTTATACATATTATGTTCCCACTACTGTTTTTCTCATTTAAATGTATATGGTTACGCCCTCATTGGTGATCTGGCTCTGCTCTATAGGGGAAGGAGGGTCCCTACATCTCCCACAGTGCTCATGCACCTGCTCTGATCCTTAAACTTTGAGAGGGGGTACATCTTAGAGTGCTGCCAGGGTTACACTGGTTTGAGATAAACCTGGTTGAATGTAGTATCAGACTTAACTGATTTGGTTCAAACAGGTCCCAGACCCCTTGCTAGTTTAAGATAAACCAGACACACCCAGCATCTCAGCATTCTCTCTGGGCTGGGTGGGGCTCTCTGCTCCACAGCAGGGCTGGACCCTCCCCTCTGCTCCCTGGCTGAAGCTCCAGATACTGCAGGCTGCTTCTCCCCTCCCCTCAGCACTCCCTGCTAAGCAGGAATTCCCCCCTCCCCTTTGCCTTGCTAAGAAGGTGCCTGTGTATTAGCTAGGAGACCACATGCTGGCTATGATCAGTGCTGAATCAACGGGAAGAATCAATAAGTAGCTGATAATGTCCCTCTGTTGTTTTCTTAATTGGGTGACAAACACTTATCAATTCCCTGCTGAGCTAATCAGAGCTCCTGCCAGAGCCTAGCCACACCCCATCAGCTCCATGCTGTGGAAGGAAGGTAGTGCTGCTCTAGCACCCCCCAGCTTCTAGCCTGAGCCACTGAAGGCATGTGCCTGCATTGCTGGGATGTCTGTCCAGTTACAAAACTGATTTAGCCTAGGCAATTTAGACTAACCTGCAAAGATTGAATCAATTCAGGCTCAGACCTTTTGAATGTCTGTCCCTAGCCTTAGTGCATGGCTGACCAGTCTCCTGAGTTTCTCAAAGTCAGCCTTCCCAAAGTTAAGGATTTCATCTAAGGATGAAAATTCTACAAATTCTCTGGGTAGTCTGTTCCAATACTTAATCACCCTCATATTGAGAAAGTTCTTCCTAATAGACAACCTAAATTTACCTTATAGTAATTTAAGACCATTGCTCCTTAACCTATGCCCTGTGGCCACAGAGAAAAGTTTATCTCCATCTGCCACATAACCATCCATCAGAAAAATATTAGCAAATTCCCACCCGCCCCCCCCTCTTTTCTTTTCTCCAGAATAAATAACCCCAGTTCTTTCAGCCTTTCCTCCTAAATCATGCTTTCCAGACCTCTAGTGAGTTTGTTATTCTCTACTGGACTCTCATTTGCCCACACCTTTCTTGAAGTGAGGAGCCCAAGACTGGACATTGTACTCCAGGTGAAGAGGCATCACCAGTATTAAATAGAATAGGAGAATCACTTATCTTGATTTTCAAGTGATGCTCCTGTTAATACAACTCAGCATGCTATTAGCATTTCTGCAACGAGAACATACTCTAGGCTCATTTTGGCTTATGGTCCACTATGACCCCCAGGTCCCTTTCTTCAGTAGTGCAGCCTGGCTAGTCCTTCCCTAGTTTGTATTTGCGCATGCAATTTTTTCATGGAAAGTGCAAGACTTTGTACTTGTCCTTATTAAATTTCATGTTATTGATTTTAGACCATGTCTCCAGTTTATCAAGGTCATTCTGAATCCTGGGCGCACAGTATCTGAAGCCTTTACTCTACATTTATTCAAGAACTCTCCCTCAGCAAATGGCTTGGAAGCAGAAGTTATTTTTTGAGAAAAGGCATATGCATTTTACATGATAACATGATGCATTTGCAGTTTGTTTTCATGCAACTTCCTGGTTAACTTGTCATACGTGACACAATGGCCTGGCTCATCATCAGAGATCTGGGTTTTCCATTTCCTGCAAAAAATGTGGAAAAACATGGATTTTTCCCTTTAAAGGAGAAAAATGTGGATTTTCGCCTTTGAAGCAAGGAACTATGGGTTTCACTTTTTACAAAGAGCTCTCCACAGGTTGGCAGCATTCCAGCCTGCAATGATTTGCTTGCAAAAAGGGTGCAAAATCTTAAGCCAGGGGTGAGCAAAATGTAGCCCACAGGCCAGATCCAGCCCACGGAGGGACTTTGGCCCACAGCGGGTCCCTCAGTCCCGCCTGGCCCCCTGGGTGTACAGCAAAGCTGGGGTGGCTCCACAGCTGGACTGCCTTTCTAGGCAGCCCAGGTGCTGGCAGCTCCTTCTGGCTAGTCAGATGGAGCCACCACGACCTCCCGGGCTGCCTAGAAAGATGGAGCAGGGCAGGCCAGGTTTGAGACTGGAGCTGTGCACTGTTGGTGGTTGCAGCCACAGACCATGCTGTGGGGGACTTCAGGCTGTTGGGGAAAGGGGTGCTGAATGGCCCACAGCAGCTCCTGAGAACTGCCTATGTGGCCCATAGGCCTAAATAATTGCCCACCCCTGCCCTAAGCCCTGTCAAGAGTGGAAGGAGGCAAGAGCCAGGCCTGAAAATCTGAGACCAGCCAGGACTTGCTCAGACTCACTTTGCGTCTTGCAGCCGTTGGGGTAAGTAGGGCCTGTGGGACAGGGGCCCTGGCGATGGGGGGGCAGCTGGGGGCCCACTTCAGCAGAGCTGAGGGGGCAGGGGGCTGTGGGTCGGGAAGGGCACTATCAGGGCTGGGTGGGCCCCCCATCTGTTCCCTGTGTCTGCTCTGGACTTCCTGCCAATGCATCAGACAGCTGCAGGTCAGCAGTGAGGGGCAATGGCAGTGTCGTCAGGAGCAAGGGAGCTGTGGGTCAGGAGTGAATGGCACCAGCAGGGCTGGGAGGGCAGGGGGTTGTGGGTTGGAAGAAGTGGGAGGCACTCGCAGGGCTGGGGGGAGCAGGGGGCTGCAGGTTCGGAGTGAGGGACACCAGCAGGGCTGAGGTGGGGGCAGGGGGCTGCGGGCCAGGAGTTAAGGGCACTAGCAGGACTGGGGGACACAGGGGGGTGCAGCGGGGGTG
>NW_017729006.1:45099374-45103373 GCF_001723915.1 Gavialis gangeticus | reverse complement strand
TAATCTCTTAGATCTTTAGTTTGGGACAGGCTGCAGGTCAGGAGTAAGGGGCAGCAGCAGGGCCAGGGGTCAGGGGGCTGAGGGTTGGCAGTGAGGGGCACTGGCAGGGCTGGGGGGTGTGGCTTGGGAGTAAGGGACACCTGTGTATCAGGACTGTTCAGTGCCAAAAAGCCATGTAGGGGACAGCTGCAGTTGGACCTGCATCCTGGTGCGGGGGGTGGGGAGCTGCTGCCAGGAGGGAGCAAGTGGAGGGTAGGCAGGGGCTGAGGGCCAGAAGTGAGAGGCACTGGCAGGGTTGGGGAGGCCAGGGGGTTGAGGGTCAGCGGTGAGGGACACAGGGAGGACTGGGAGCAGTGAGGAGCACCAACATATCACCATAAAGTGGTGGAGGGGACAGCCATAGCTGGACCTGTGTCCTGGTGAGTGAAGGTGGCAGGGGGAGCTCTGATTTTCCACGATAAGAAAACCAAAATCAAATGCCAAAATATATAGGTGTTTAGAATTTATTTTATAATAATGATTGAAGCACTGGTAGGCTTCCACATTGCTTTAAAACTGTAAATATATCAATAAAACACTGTGTTCAACTGATATGTATACACACACACGTGTGTGTGTGTGTGTGTGTGTGTGTGTGTGTGTGTGTGTGTGTATAGGCAGACAGGTGCTAACAGGGCTTGAAGGTCCCAATCCTGCAAGGAAATTCCCAGGGAATGCAGGATCAGACCCCTCAAGCCCCAGGAGTGCTCACCCCGGGCAGCTAGAGAACACAGGTAGCTCCAGGCTTCCCATGCTCTCCCACCATACAGCTATCAGACATCTGCTGCACTAAAGTGGTAGAAATTATTACCACTTTTTGTTGGAACCACAAATTTGGACCAAATCCAGATGGCTGTGTTTCTGTGTCACTGTAGAAATAAGTACTTATAGTCATTGCTTTTATAAAACAATTTATTGAAGATGATGATAAGGTATCTGTGCATCCATCACAAATCACAAATCACATATACTAATAGCGCCATGCAACCCTGCAGAAAGCATTCATTTTCACCAATATAATTGATCCTAGTTCACTAATAGAACAGACTTGAGCTCTGTGTCTGGCAGCCCTGCAACTTCTCTCACAGTTTGTTATTAGTAAAGTTATTAACTTTAGACATCGAAGTACATATACGATTGGCCTGTGTGAATAGGGAAGTATTTGATTCGGAGTCGGATTTGGCCGATTCACAGGACAGTGATTTGATTCAGAGATTCAGATCACTGTCCTGAATCGATTCAGCTGAATCAGCTTCGGAACATTCAGCTCTGATTCGGAGAGATTTGGTGATTTGGCAATAGACTATAATGGGAAATCACTGAAATACCTATAACTTTGTCACTGTTTGGCAGATTTGGATGAAAACAGCCGGGGTGGTATTCCCTTCTGAGGGCATGAAGCCTGCCAAATGTCAAGGTGCAGGGGTTTCTGGGAAACTCCACCTCAAACTGCTGAAAGCAAACTCATGTCGTGTGTGTTATGGCAAATTTAGATTAAACCAGCAGGGATGGTAGCGCCTTCTGAAGGCATGAGGTCTGCAAAGTTTCAAGGAGATAGGTGCAGGGGTTTCAGGGAAACTGCACCTCAAGCTTCTGAAAGCAAAACTTGTGACGTGTGACTTTGTGTGTGTGTTAAGACACAGCAGGATGAAAACAGCAGGGATAGTAGCCTGTAACAGGGGGCCTGTGGAGTGTTCGCACTAATCCCATGGAGTATACAAACTTCAGTTACTAGCTTAGATAACAACTAAACTGATTATTCTTCATTTTGTTTTGTTTTTCCAGTGGTGACCACGAGTCCCACCTGCCATGTCTTGTTGGAAAGAAAAGATTTATTTGGGATGATGTAACGTAAACACCACTGAGTAATAAAATATCAATATATAATTGAGGTTGTAACCATTCTTGCAACACGGAGATCTTTATTTAATTTTTTTATTGTTTTTAAACCAAGAAACCCCCCAGCTCACAGGGTGTACTTTTAAACTAAGATACTTTCTTTATTAAGTGTCTATGTAATTTTTATATTTTTATCTTTAGGTCTAAGTGTCTCTTTTATTGGCTTTATCAACAGAAGTATTTTTTTTTCAGGTGACTGCTTGACTTCTTCTCCAGTAGGGGTAAGTATTATGTCTCTTATAATATTTAGATCTTGAACATAAACTTAAACAGTATACAATAAAAATAAGGTTTTATCATTTCCTTTTTTAAAATAAGAATATTTCAAAGCAAAACAGGTTGATTTCACATTTAAATGCTTGTTGCTTCTCTCAGTTTTCCTTTATTTATTTATTTATTTATTTAAATCAAGGATTCAGGAAAATTTTACTTGCCATCCTAGGTCTCTGCTTGTCTGTTCCTCTGCTCCTCCAATACTGCGCTGACTCCGGGACTCTACTCTAGCAGAACCTCTCGCTCTCTTTCTCGTTCCTTTATTCTTTTTTCTCCAGGCAGATGCTGTCTCCCGTCTTCTTCAACGCACCCCCCATCCCTCCTTCTTCACCACCAACTGCCTATTCCTCGCATTTCTCCACCCCCGCCGTCCCGTCTCCACCCTCCTCATCATCCGGGCCTCTCCTCATTTCACTCCACTTTTTGAAACATTCCAGCTGCATCGAGCAACTGCTCTGGAAGTGCGGCTTCTTTCCGTCTTCTTCCCGTCTCTGCCAGCCCTCCCATTGCTCCCGCACCAGTTCTCTCTCTACATGAGCGGTCCTTCCTGGTACTCAGGCAGAAACAGCTCACAAAAGGACCAGAAAGGCTCACAAACGGGACAGAGGCTTGTGTGCTGTTTCTACATCCCTCCCCCAGAGCACTGTGATTGGAAGGGGACTCAGGGAAAGATCACAGTCACTGGTCAGCTACAGATGTCAGTGTTCCCCCCCCGGCTTCTCCTCCCTCTTCTCAGTTTCTGTTCCCCTGAAAGACTACCTTCCGAATCCCCAAATCTTTTTCTGAATCTTTTCCAAATGGATTCAGAGGCTCCGAATTGATTCAGAGGGTTTTCTTGGTCTCCCTATTCAATTCGGATTTGGTGATTCAGCCTCCGAATTGGGCCAAATCTTCTCCAAATTGAATTGGTGACTGAAGCTTCACACACCCCTACTACACAATTATAAAATGTTACCATTTTACGAGAAAAAGAGAGAAAAGGAAACATTTGGCATTTGTATAGAAAATAAAAGTGTAGCCTGAAAGGGAAGCCTTCAGAGATCAAATATGGAATACTTATTTTTTTAAAAAACCTTTCACAAAATGTGATGATCACATGAAAACAAGAAACAATCAGTGCTAACTTATTCTCTTCTCTTAAACCTCAGAACACAAAATAAAGGCTGTAGACCCCTGTCCAACAACAGGAAAAGTAGCTCGCCTTATCCAATGCCAGTATTCCCAAAATGAAGCTTGAAAATCATGGATACAGCATGAAAATATATAAATAACTAAATACTAGCAAAGCAGAGCAGTGGGAGCTTCAGGTCTACACACAAGCTTCCCCAAAACCAAATCTTTAAGGCTACATTTTCAATCACAACAGGTAAGTGTTGAAAACCCAAGGAATGAACAAAGCTGAACCAAAATAAAATTAGTATCAGGAAAGAGAATATCCACAGCCTAGGGCAATGTACAGCAAATGAGTAATGATAGCTACTGAATGGCTCATGATCATACTAAATTATATCTACGAAATTCACTAGTAATACCATCAGTGTCATCAGTCATAGCAGTAGCAGGACTCTGTGGAGTTCCCTGCTTACCAAAGATCTTCTGGTGGCCACTTTGGTGCACAGGGAGAGAACATGGTACCACTTATCTCATCTTGGTATCTGGTTTGCAGCCTGAGCTGCTGCCACTCTGAATGTACCCAAGGCATTGCCTCTAGCTCATTCAGGGCAGTTTTATTTTATACTTGATACTTTCTTCTCTTTCTTCCTTGCCTAGCTCCCCTCCACTCTGGCT
>NW_017729006.1:45081007-45094374 GCF_001723915.1 Gavialis gangeticus | reverse complement strand
TCTGGACTCTCTATCCCAGTCCGACTCCCTGCCATTCCCATTGTCCCTATTGTGCTAGCATCAGTTCTCCTCCTTCTATTTTTCTCTCTTTCCAGCTACCTAGTCTCCCCTTCCCCACCTACATCCCTCATTCCCTCTGGCTCCTATTCATTGTGCCTTGACTTTTTTATTTCCTTTTGCACAGTTAAACTTTGAAAACAATGTCTGTCTAGCAGCCCTCACCTACCTTCTGCCCCACAATCACAACCACAAAAAAGAACAACTCCCCCACTTTTGCAGTTAAAAACTTCTATATTTCTGCATACTCAGGAGAGTTTAATGTTACCAAATACCATCTGACCCAGCTCAGCTGCAGATCAGATTTTCAATTTTGTCTGACCTATTTTTCTAGCAACTTTTGGTACCTAAATGGCTTGACTGTGATTGGTCTTTCCACAGTGTGCAAAGCTTCCCTTTGCACCCCTGAGCAAGAGCCACAAGCAGTTGTGTTCCCAGTGCATCCAAAGGGATAGCTCAGCATGTGTTTGCCCCCATGGTTCCCTGCAGCTAGCTCCAGGGAAGTGTGTACTGGTGTTCTTCTTTAAATAGTGCATCTGTGCATGGTCTTTTGCTGTAAAGCCACAATCTAGCCCACAGCATTTTCCGTATGAAAACCTCCACCTTCTATTTCCCCCTTCAGGACCTGATTCCTCCTCCTTACCTCACAATGGGCGCATCTATATGAAATGCTACATTGCTGTAGTGACAAGCTATGGCAATGTAGCTCATCGGTATGGCAACATAGTGTCAGTGGCCACAAACTGTGATGTCGCTGCTACTGTGCAGTAGCAAGACACTACTGTGTAGTAGTTCATTGCCACTGCACAGTAGGGTGGGAAATGATGTGTGTGGTGCTGGGACTGTGCAGAACTGGTGATTACTCTAAAGCAAGTACTAAATGACTGTTTAGTAGCAACTGTGCAGTCGTGCAGACATGTAGATGTACCCAATGAATAGTAACTCCTGGATGACGCACATGAGAAGGTATTAATCAAGGATGGCAGAATTAGATCTGGAAACATATTTCTTTTTATCTAGCCCTACAAATGCATGAATCAGCATCTTTATTCATGAGAGTCATGTAGCCAAAATCAGAAAACTCAGGATGGGAATCACATACTATCTTCAGCAGCAGGTATTTGCAGGACTGGAGCCTCAGATTAGGAGTTCTCAGAGGGCAAAACCATTCCCTCCCCTCTTTTGTTCAGAACCAAGCACACCGCTGGCACTCAAGATATACTATACTCAAGCCACTATAATTGCCAGCAAGTATTATTCCCTTCAAAGATCTCCACAGCCATGTCTACATGAGTGTGTGTGATTTGTGGTGCTATAAACCTCTGTGGTGCCACAAACTGCATGTGGGGTATGTTAAAATGTGGGGCTAAAATTTGCTACCAGGAAATCTCAGTAGCAGAAAAAAGCACTGGGAAAAAACACAGCGTGGCACACATGACAGGAGTGTGTGCCAGCAAACACAGAGACTTGGTCCTCAAGGGAAATGCTCTGGATGCCAGCCAGAGCACCTCCACTCCTTAAGTTGTGCCCCAGCTCCTTCAGCATGCCTGGAGCCAGGCGGAGCTGGGCAAGGGCAGTTTGCCCAAAGTGGGACAGTTTGTCCCTCAACAAAGCACATGTATATGCACTGCAGCACTGTAGTAAAAAGTAGCAACACATATTTGTGCCACCACTATTTTTGCCACCAAGAGCACATGCACCTGCACATCTGGATGTGGCCTACAGGGTTTTCAAAGCAAGACTTACGTTTAAGCAGTAACAGTTTCAGCCTTCCTTTTTCCATTGTTCATCAATGTTTTTGGTTTCCCTTCATGAAAGGAAAGCTAACTGTGGTGATAATTAAAAAAGGATGCAGCACTGAAAGAGTATTTTAAGTTTTTTCTTGAATTTGCACTGCTGAAAAGTCAGATTTAGATGGTTTTATGTGGAAACTTTCTCATACTATTCTAGTATTAACCATTGACACAGAGACTTCAATCCTTCACTTGTATATATACTTATATGCAGGCCCTTGTTGCGATATACTGTTTAATCAAGTTACTTGCTATATTTTATATGAAATGCAAACATAGGTTCTATTTCATGAAATCAAAATTGTCCAAATTAGATTTTATTATATTCCACATGTGTGAGTTTCCTTTTTTTATTATTAAAATTACGTTTGCTCATTTGCCATTTCCAAGCTAGTTGGAAATTAGGATCACCTTGTATCCTAGGAAACACAGTGAGAATTTTATATGTGATCAGATTTTTATCCACATTATGAAAAAAAAAGCAGTTGATAATTAGGTGCGTTATTCATAGGAAAAGCTTGTTGAGCACACTGTCTCTATGCTTCTGGCTGAGATTTTAACTTGTTTTAAGGAACTACTTTATTGCATTCCATTGGTCCTCATTAAATATGATCTTCATTCTTCTATGGCCAACAGCACCATAGTCTACTCAAAGTAGCATCTTACAATAGTACTTATAAAAAAATCAGTATCTGATTGCCCTAAAATATTGTTTTTTATCTGATATTTGACATCGAAGTCTCCTTTTTGAAGCTCTATTGTTCATTATTTGTTGCTAGTGAGACCCTATCTAGTAGGAACTACTTGGTATTGGGGATTGTGTAGAGCTGTATTTGACTCAAGGAGAGCCACAGAGCCATTCTGTAGCCTGATTTCTGGAGTGACCCTGTGCACAAAGTACTGCATAAATTGCTACATTTCCCCTTAAGGCTCAGTGTATTTTTCTTTGTGTGAACAACTACCTCTGTTTGCTTTTATAACCAAGGCAAGTTCCTTCAACTTCTAGTCCTTCCTTGCCCAGCATGACCTACGTTAAACCAGAAAAGGCAGACAGGGAATTTACTGGCATAATTATACCAGTAAATTTTGCCACAAAGCATAGTCCTTAATTATGCACAGCAGAAAAATTAGGCTTGTAGTGGGTTTGGCAATTGGGATGGACTGTATTGCATAATTCCAGATTGCATCATCAGCTGCAGGTTGGCTCATTTCAGTTGTAGTGTCTCCCATCTCTAAATCTGGCTCAAGCACAGAACAGGTGGTACCTGAAGCACTAGAGGAAACCATTTGTAGGAGACAGTCACTAGTGCCTGTGCTCATTGCTAACAGAAACGATCAATGTCTCTTTCAAAGAAAGCATTCCTTGCTCACCCTGAACAGATGGCCAACTGTAGCAGGGAGTCCGGGGCTCCTGTTACTTTAAGGAGAGAAGCTGCAGCAGATAGAGCCCAGAAAATTGAACAGGAGCTATGTGCAAGGCAGCAAAGAAACACTGCTGCCTTGACAGGCAGGGAGATGCCCATTCAAATGAAAGGGCATGCCTGCAGCCAGTCAGGAGAACTCTGCCCAGGATGAGCTAGCTGCTAGGCAATAGGACAATAGTGCTGCTGCTAAAGCAGCTGTCATAAGCTACCATGACAACCAGCCCTCAGAAGAAACCCCTGTGGGGTGGGGGCACCGCCTGACCAGAAAGATCAAAGCTTAGGCAGCCTAAAAGCTTAGGGCCAGAGCCAGGGAAGGCAGTCTGGCCCAGAAAACTGAAGAGCTTCCAACCACAGACTGCAGGAAGGTGTTATGCTGACTCCTGGAATGCCTTAAGGATGCAAATAAGGCACTGAAGGCTTGCTACCAGGGGGATATAACCCAGGACAAGAAGTCTTACTGATCTGACAGTAAGCTCCTGTTGATGTTGGGACCTGGCACAAGTTTAGTTTGTGTTACAACCAATGGGCTTGGGTATCCTTGATTATAGCTGGTAGGCTGACTCCTCCATTGCTGTTTAGACCAGAAGTTTGAGTTTGGGACTATCAGGAGTTTGCATAAGTCCCAATAGTGCATGGGGGTTTCAGCCCAAAGGCAGGCTACAGCCTGGAGAGAGATGGTAGCCTAGCATGGGCTGAAGTCAGGTAGGAGGCAGGAGACCCAGACAAAGCCAGCATAGGCTCAGCACCCAGAGCAAGGTGGAGACACAGCCAGGGACCCAGACAGAGCCAAAGAAGACTCATTGCCCAAAGTAGGATGGAGACAGGGCCAGTGGATCTATGCATAGCCAAAGTAGGCTCAGCACCCAAACCAGGGCAGAGACAGGGCCAGGAGGCCCAAAACTGGAGTAAATTGAGATAAGAGCCGGTGCCCAGAAGTCAGGTCCAACACAGTGAGCCTGGGTTGAAAGGCCCTGTTAGAGAAAAGGGCCAGAGACTAAGAAGGCCGAAGCCCTGACCAGGGAACAATTGTACAATAACATTTGCAAGGCATGGGCAAGGTTGTAGAGGAGGTCAGAGGCTATGAATTGCTCTTGGGGCTACAGGTACCTTGGGCAACATGGACAATTCAGGAGGGCCCATTTAGCCCAAGAGTGGCAAAACTGAGACCAGCAGTCTAGGAGGGACCTTCTGGTGGTCAGAAGAACTGGAACTCACTCTAGGACCTGTAGACAGCCTCCCTTTCAATCAAGCAAATACAGCAAAGCACGGTACGTGAGTGAGAAGGGAGAGGGTACCCTAAAGCTGGAGCATGATCAAAGGTTGCATGATAACCATTGCCAAGAAAGATACCTGAAAAGCTAAGAAAAGTTATTTCACAGATCTTTGCCAATACACTGACCTCTTCAGAATGGAGTTTCCAACCAGGACAGAATGCACACTAGCAGATGATCTCTCCTTGGCTCTGGAAAAGGAAAATACCCATGCTTACACTCCTGGTCTCTCTGCAGCATTCAATATCCCCTCTCATGAGGTGCTACTATCTTAAAGACTTGGAAGGGGTGAGTAGGAATCCTCTGCTCTGAGTCAGATCCTTCTTACTAAATTAATTTTAGTGACATGCAATGGTTAGCTGTACTTTTGCCTCTAGAGCTCTTGGTGCAGAGTTCCATAAAGCACCCAAGTTACTACCACAATAAGATACAACTTCTTCCATCTTCACCTGACCAAGAGACCCTATCCCCATTCAGAAGGACCTAGGCACTGTGATCTCTTGCTACTCAACTCCAGTGTTGATTATGTACTTTAAATCAAAGCCAGGAGCTTCAAAAACACCGTCTGAACAACACAGAGACTTCTACATGAAAATCTATCACATCTCCAGTCATTACACCTACTCTTGGCAGGACACAGTTTCAAATTCCAAGTCTGCTTCTTCAATGGGAGAGTCCTCAGCAATATTAGGTGCTGTTTCTACCACTGTGGTCATATTACCCCAGAGCAACTGCACAGAGAACATATAACAGGGATGTCAACAACTGAGCAAGAAAAAGATCCCCCTCTGTGGCAAGACTGTTGTTAGAACTCTCTTCCAAAAGAGATAAGAATTACTTCAAATACAAATCCATTAAGATCAATGTACAAAGCTCATGTTTTAATATAGCATATCCACTGAAAACACATATTTCCATTACGGATCTACCCAGATGAGTACCCAAGGAGAAAGTAACCTTCCCTACAACAAGTGATTTTCATATTCATTTAAAAAAATCAGGCCCTCCCAGCCTGCTCTGCATTTGTGCATCTTCTGGTCAGTTATCTCTAAAACATACCCATGAAGTGTGCACAGATGGCACCCAGGCTTGGAGACCTCCCAATCAAAAATATTTTTTGAAAGATGGGCAGCTGTAGCTGGATCAGTCAAGAAGATCTGTTGTCCTACTGGCCATGAAAATAGACAAGTGTGGTTATTGTCTGTCTGTGTATTCTGCACAGAGCCTCCTCTAATGTTACCAAAGCTCGTTAAGGTAGGCATGAATGCTTATGGTAATGGTCACTACAGACAAATTGAAAAAGGAAAGATATTTTAACTCTCTCAGAGCTGTGCCTGTCTATTTTTATTGATCCTGGGGTTTGGGTATCAACAGCTTGTATGGCATACCTTTTTGTTGGTTTGTGAAACAATCTACTTTAATATTTTCCCTAAAAATAGTGAAAACTGATGGCATTGTTATTGTCTTTTTCTCTTTCAAGAAGCACACAATGCTCTTAGGCAGTTCTTACTGATTCCTGCTGAAATATATCAGTTTGAAGTCATCATCAGTAAATAGACGATAGCATCCAAATAAGCCCCAGTGAAATACACACTTGACCAAACAATGGATCAACAAAACTGTGTTTTTTTATTTTGCATTTGAAATGTTTGTACAGCCACCGACCAACATGTCAGATAACACTGTCCTTAGAGATTCACCACTGTCCTCTTTAACATGGATCTCCTCAAGGAGCAAGATGATAAAACTCACTATAAAATCAATAGAAATATAACTTTTAATTCTATGCTCTACTAACCATAAAATCCAGGAAATTTTCACTCATTCTGCTCATTGCTTTGGAACTTAGCTGCCTCAGTGTGTTACATTTGTAAAGAGTTGTCATTATTTCTGTTATAAATCCTAAATTTCTAACATTATAATTAGAAAAATAACACTGCTTTTTCAATTTAAATGGGTTGAAGTGCCAGAGGTAGATTTTGGCTATTCAAGGGCAGGCTGAGATGGTGTAGTCAAAGATGATCTTGACTTGAGCACGGGACTGAACTAGATGACCTCAAGAGGTCCCTTCCAGCCCTATTTTCTTGTAATCCTACAAGTCATGGATGTCATGGATCAAACTGTTCAGAAAGAACAGGCAAGGAAGAAGAGGAGGAGGAATTACATTTTATGTAAAAGAGCCATATGATTGCTCAGAGCTCCAGGATGAAACTGGAGGCCATTGGAAGTCTCTGGGTTAAGGTTAGAGGCGAGAACAACAAGGGTGATGTTGTAGTGAGTGTCAGCTATAGACCACCAGACCAGGAAGAAGTGGTGGATGAGGCCTTCTTCAGACAGCTAGTGGAAGTTTCCCAAACGCAAGCCCTGATTCTTATGGGGTACTTCAATCACCCTGACATCTGCTGGGAGGGCAGTACAGCAGTGCACAGGCAATCCAGGAAGTTTTTGGAGAGTGCTGGGGACAACTTCCTTGTGCAAGTGCTGGAGCGACCAACTAGAGGCTATGCTCTTTTTGACTTCCTGCTCACAAACAGGACAGAACTGGTGGGGAATATAGTAGTGGATGGCAACAGTGGCCACAAGATGAATGAGTTCAGGATCTTGAGGAAAGAAAGGATGGAGAACAACAGAGTAAGGACCCTGACTTGTTCAGGGAACTCAAGGGCAGGATCCCTTGGGAAGAGTCCAGGACTGTTGGCTATACTTTAAATAAGCCTTACTGAGAGCGCAGAAATGAACCAACTTGATGTGCAGGAAGACTAGCTAGTATGGCAGATGACCAGCTTGGCTTAGCAGGGAATTCTTCAGTAAACTAAGTCACAAAAAAAGGAAGCTTATGAGAAGTGGAAACTTGGACAAATAAATAGGGAAGAGTATAAGAGCATTGCTTAGGCATGCAAGGATGAAGTCAGGAAGGCCAAAGCACAATTAGAATTGTAGCTAGAAAGGAACATGAAGGGTAACAAGAAGGGTTTCTACAAGTAGGTCAGTAGCAAGAGGAGGATAAGGGCAAGTATGGGTCCCTTACTAAATGGGGGAGGTAACCTTGTTATAGAGGATGCAGAAAAGGCTGAAATGCTCAATGCCCTCTTTGACTTAGTCTTCATAGGCAAAGTCAGCTTCCAGAGTACTGAACCAGGCAGCACAGTTTGGGAAGGAAGTGAGCAGACAAAAGTGGTGAAAGAACAGGTTAGGTACTATTTAGAAAGCCAGACATATACAAGTCCCACCCACTCCTGCCTGGGGCACCCTACATAGTGCTGTCACCCAGCCCCAGCCCCAGTCATGGCCCCAGCCAACATGCACAGCTTCTTAGTGGGGCTGCTCCCAGTGCAGCTGCAGTGGCCCATGTATTGCTTGGCTCCCCCTGCCTCCAGTGGCTCCTTTTTCTCCTCCTCCTACTTCTCCTACTTCACTGCTCTAGGTGGAGGAGGGGGGCACCTGCAGCCAGGTGGCTTCTGACCCCGTATGAGGGGCTCCCCCCTCACCCCATCCCAGTGAGCTTGGCTGCACACGCCCGCAACCTCCACCTTTCCCCCAACCAGCTCCCAGGACCTAGAGCACAAGCAGCTCTCCCCACACATGTGCACACCCACCCCACACACCTCCCACACCCCCCAACACACATATTCCACACACCCTTAACACTGCTCACAATCACAGCCCACCCCCCACACTTCCCCCACTGACACACCACACCCACCCCCTACAGCCCCGACATACAATATACAAGTGTAAGACTTTATTTTGAGCTATTATATAGTTGCCTCTATATATACTAATAAAAAAACCATAAATCAGGACAAAAATTATTTTTTGAAATAAAATTAAAATGTTATAGTATTTTTAGTATATGATTTGGGTTTTTTTATCTATAATTTGTTAAAATATATCTTCTAAAAGATTTTATGTGGGTGACCCTCAACAGCTCACCACAACTCGTTAAGTGTCTCTCCAGCTAAAATAATTGCCCAGCCCCAGTTTAAGGCATCAAGAGGCACAATTGACATGATCTTCACTGCTCCCCAGCTGCAGGAAAAATGCCAGGAACAATATACAAGTAAACTCCTCTACATGGCCTTCTTAGACCTTATGAAAGCCTTCAACTCTGTCAACTGAGAAGCGCTGTGGAGTATCCTTCTGAAGTAGATACCACCACAACCTCAATCATCAAGCTCCAGTATGTTGATGATGCTCACTTGGAAGCAGACCTTCAGGCAATTGTCAACATTTTTACCGAGGCATACAAAAAATAGGACTGATGCTTAACATTCAGAAGATAGACCCCATCTCCAGTAATTCATATTCATGGTGAGATTCTGGAGAATGCTGAGTATTTCCCATACTTTGGAAGCCATTTCTCGCAGAAAGCTGACATCGATGGAAAAATCCAGCATTGCCTCAAATGTGTAAGTGCAGCCTTCAGACACCTAAGGAAATGGCTGTTTAAACATTATAACATCAAATCTGAAACCAAGCTCATGGTCTATCAAACAGTCATGATCCCCACCTTACTGTATGGAGCTGAGATGTGGACAACATACATAAGACACCTCAAGTCATTGGAGAAGTACCATCAACACTTCCTATGGAAGACCCAACATTAGCATCCTTTCGCAAGCAACGACCATGAACGTCAAGGTGATAATTATCCAATACCAAATTTGTTGGCCCAAACGTGTCATCTAGATGTCCAACTCCAGATTCCCAAAGGAAGCTTTATTCTGCCAGCTCAGTCAAGGCATGAGCTTAAGAGGAGGGCAGAGAAAATGCTTCAAAAATGTCCTCAAGGCCAACTTGAAAAAATGCAACATCAACATCAACTGGTGGGAGGCTATTGCCTAGGACCACCCCAAATGGAGAAAACATCTCCAGCAAGGGTCTCAGTACTTTGAAACCTTATGACAACAACACAAGATGTTGTGGAGGAGAGCAGAAACAGCACGTTGTGTACTAAACCAAGAACCCAGAGACACCCACCTTGCATGGAAGCATGTACCAGAGCTGCAACAGAGTCTGACTATCCTGGATAGGCCTCATTAGCCATCTTCAGACCTACAGATAAGACAACCATGGAAGACAATCATCATCAACTGTGAGGGAGTCCTGATGACATTTTCATTACAATATTCAGCTGCATATTGAAAATTAAAAATTTAGGGTAAAATTAAATACACTGAATGCCATACTAAAATACATAACAGAGGTATTCTAATGACTATGCTATACATTTCAAATTTAAGTAAGCAAAGCCTTCATTTTATTAAATGGGCCAGAAGTGGTCACAACCTCTTCAGGGTACAGCTTTCCAGGACTGTTGCTGTAGAATTCAGACCAAGCTTGCTGTATCTAGGCTATTTCTTCTACTGATATGAGTCCTTGTCATGGTCTATCAGTAATGATGCAGTGTTTTCACATAAGACTGAGCTATTGACTGACTTGCATGTTTGGCAAGTCTCATTTTAATATCCAGAAAAATAATGGAGTCCTTATTAACAGAGGAATTTTTAAACAGCTAGGGGATACTGCTATGAACAATAAGCAGCATGGGAGTGTGGGGGATAAATCATACCAAAAAAGGTTTACTACTTTTGTTGACAGATATTCAAAATTAGTGGATGAAAGAAAAAAACAGGTGGAAAAGCTTGACCCCTGTTCTGATCTCACTTGGTGTGTATCCCAAGAAATCAGTGAGGTTACTTAGAATTTACACAACTTTTAAGTGACATCAGAACCTGATCTAGGTGAATTGCACCAGAAGAAAATCAGCTGTATGCGAGATAGAAACGAGATTCCAAATACCTGAGGGCCTGGATGACTGGGGCTCTGGATGCTGGCAAAGCATCTGATAACAGGGTCTCACAAAATCTGATTTGTTAAATTAATTCAAATTGGCTTGGCTAGGAAATCTGTCACATGGAGGAGGCAATGATAAAAAGCAGTGTAACCGGTTAAAAAGAGGCATCCTATGAAATGCTGCGGGAATGGTCACAGTTAACATCTTTGGTAATGACACAGAAAAGAGTTAAACCATATTCTTGCATCCCTCCTCACTTCAGTAGGACTCCATTAATGCCAGAGTATTTGAGTAAGGTACTTTGCAAGATCTGGCCCTATATTTGCTGCTATTATATGGGTAGGTGAAACTAGACCTGTTGTACATCCACAGAACAAGTAACTTCCTTGTGCAGATGTAAAACCACTGAAACCACTTCCTACAGGGGTAGAAATGCCCCTTGATAGTAATGCTGATAAAATCCCAGGAGCAACAGTGTTCATCAAATTACACTGTAAATCTTGTGCTTATAAAGCAAAACTTCACATTGAGTTCTATTTCTAGACTGCCTAGACTCTTCTCTACATCTAGCTGGCCATTCCTGCCCTCAGGGCACAGAACACAGCTCAAATTTTGTAACCAAAGATGTGACTATACACCTCCCTTTCCCTTCTGCACAAGGTTCCTGTGATTTGTGTGTGCATACACTTTAAATGGAAAAATTAGAGCTGTGAAAAGGACCATAGAAGTGATGTAAAAAAAAAGTTTCTAGTTAGCGCTGGCGCAGTGGTCATTGAATGTGTATCAGTTGCCTATCTTTTTCTTTTTACTGAATAAATGTTTTAAACTTTCATAGGGACAGTGTTAAGTTTGGTTTCTGAGTGCCAACTCTAGGGGATGCCAAGATTTTGAGGCTCTGTCTGAGCAGTAATAATGACACTATATTTTTTCTTCATGGATAGAGCACTGGATCAAAAACATTCCTGACTCTGACACACATAATATTGGTAACCTTCCTGCCAAAAATAAAAATGAAAAAATTAAGAAAGCTTCTGGACAGCAGTAAGTTATTTTACATCAAGTTACATGGGTTTTACATGTTTATTTCATCAACTATTCAATTAAAAACCGACTTACCATGGCAGCTGCCACATCACATGGTGCATATGCTCCCTTGTAGATACAGAGCAGCTATCAAAAAATGACTGCCAAAACATGTTGGGTGTTTTTTTTTTAATTATTATGCCATGCAGAAAAGGACTCTGATGCTTTCTGTGGAACTGTGGAGTGTCAGGAGCACATGATGAAAGGACAGCTGAAGGGAGCATGGTGATGCAGACATCTTGTGGACCATTATTTTGTTTCTACATGAGAAATGAAAAGAAAGGAAGTCTCATTATATTAAGAAATATTTCAGCAAATAAGAGTCCTCTTCAAGCATTTTATTTCATTGGGAAATGGTTCATGTGAATTCTACTGCTGGCCATTTGGTTAGTTTTCTCTGAGAAAAAAAAAATGGGATGCTTTCCAAAATCCATATTTGATTTCCATTCATAAATCTGTGCATGTGTTAACCAGGCTTAAGCTGATTTAAATTTAAATAAATGTAATACATTTAATTTGATCCAGATTGAAAAGGATATCAACCCTCAAGCTTCAGGACATACAGCAACCAGTCATGGTCTTGGATGAGGAAAAAACTTGCCCCATCACACTGTTGTCCACTGTGGTGGTATTACATACTCCTCTGAAGCTTCTGAAAATGGCCTGCCTTAAAGATGGGATACTGGGCTAGAGAGACTGATCATTTGTAGCAATTTCTTTGTTTCTTTGGTTCCAAGAGTAGTAAATGATCTTTCAGTTTGCTCATAAAAATCTGAGCTACATTATGCAGTTTGCAAATTACCCACGGAAAAGCACAGTGTAGCATTGCACTAGAGAAGAGGACCCACTGCATTTACAGCTACTATTACTACAGTCCTTTGAGAAGTGCAGCTTATGTCCACCTATGCATCTGGTCAACTCAGCTGATGGAAGGGTGAAAGTGTGCAGCAATGTTTCATCTTTCCTTGCTACTTTGGGATACTGTAGGGCCCTTAGGAAGATTGTCCATCAAAGGTAAATCTCCCTGAAGAAACAAGATATGGGTATACAACATAATCATTAACATGGTAGTTAATATCCTGTAGGGCTGTGTGAGGCTTCAGACAGAGCTTCGGGTCTGGAGAAGCTTTGGATGCTTTGGGGTCCAAAGCAGCACATCTGGGTCCAAGCGCTGGCCTCATTTGGCTTCCTGAAGTGGTTTGGAGCCGCCTCGGAGCCACCTCAGAGATGCAGCCATAGGGTATAATGGGGAAAAAATAAAATATCTATACCTTTGTTGTGTTTGGTACGATTTGGATGAAACATGCAGGGGTGGTAGACTCTGAAGAGAGGATGAAGCCTGCCAAGTTTCAAGAAGATCAGTGTAGGGATTTGGGGAGAATAGCACCCCAAATTCTTGAAAGCAAAACTCATGTCATCTCTAGGCGTTACAACATAGCGGGGTGAAAACCGCAGGGATGGTAGCTCTTACTGAGGCCACAAAGCCTGCCAAGTTTCAAGAAGATCGGTGCAGGGGCTTGGGGGGAACTGTCCCTCAAGCTGCACACAAGCAAAACTCATGACATGGGTGCTTGTGGGACTGATTGTGTCTGTCTTGGGGCGGGGAGGGGAGACACTACT
Organism: Gavialis gangeticus; assembly: GCF_001723915.1. Classification (NCBI taxonomy): domain Eukaryota; kingdom Metazoa; phylum Chordata; order Crocodylia; family Gavialidae; genus Gavialis; species Gavialis gangeticus. The sequence goes on along the minus strand of NW_017729006.1, from coordinate 45,081,329 downwards.
GCAGGCCTGGCTGCTAAACTGCTGTGTTCCCAGTTACCAATCAATCATCATGATTCACTCAGGGACCAGCTCAATACACAGGACCTAGCTACTACATAACGACTTAACCAGCAGCAATTAGCACCTACAAAACCAGGCTAAGGAGAGGAAAGACTCAATACAGACAATCAACTGCCCCAAGACAGATACAGTCTTGTCACAACTTTTGTCTGTCAGCAGCTAAGGGTGCAGGGCTCCAGAGCCCCCCGCACCGATCTCCTCAGCAGCTGGCAGGTGTCGTGGCTGCAGTAGGGACCACCATCCCTGCAGCTGTCACCCTGCT
>NW_017729006.1:45070593-45076007 GCF_001723915.1 Gavialis gangeticus | reverse complement strand
GAAGCTTCGGAGCTGCCTTGGAGATCTGGCCATAGGGTATAATGGGGAATCAATTAAATAGATATAACTTTGTTGGTTTTTGTCTGATTTGGATGAACCTTGTGGTGCTTGTAGCCTCTGCTGAGAGCATGAAACTTGCCAAGTTTCAGGAAGATTGGTGCAAGGTTTTGGGAGGAACTGTACCCCAAACTCTTGAAAGCAAAACTCCTGTCACGGCTGTGTGTTACAACACAGTGGGGTGAAAACCGCAGGGATGGTAGCTCTTACTGAGGCCACAAAGCCTGCCAAGTTTCAAGAAGATCGGTGCAGGGGCTTGGGGGGAACTGTCCCTCAAGCTGCACACAAGCAAAACTCATGACATGGGTGCTTGTGGGACTGATTGTGTCTGTCTTGGGGCGGGGAGGGGAGACACTACTGCAGGCCTGGCTGCTAAACTGCTGTGTTCCCAGTTACCAATCAATCATCATGATTCACTCAGGGACCAGCTCAATACACAGGACCTAGCTACTACATAACGACTTAACCAGCAGCAATTAGCACCTACCTAACCAGGCTAAGGAGAGGAAAGACTCAATACAGACAATCAACTGCCCCAAGACAGATACAGTCTTGTCACAACTTTTGTCTGTCAGCAGCTAAGGGTGCAGGGCTCCAGAGCCCCCCGCACCGATCTCCTCAGCAGCTGGCAGGTGTCGTGGCTGCAGTAGGGACCACCATCCCTGCAGCTGTCACCCTGCTGCGCCTTAACACATGCAGTGTCACCCATGTCGTGAGTTTTGCTTGTCTGCAGCTTGAGGTGCAGTTCCCCCCAAACCCCTATACCTATCTCCTTGAAACTTGGCAGACTTTGTGGCCTCGGTAAGAGCTATCAGCCCTGCAGTTTTGACCCTGCTGAGTTGTAACACATAGCCGTGACATGAGTTTGGCTTTCAAGAATTTGGGGTACAGTTCCCCCCAAGCCCCTCCACTGATCTTCTTGAAATATGGCAGGTTTCATGCTCTCAGCAGAGGCTACCATCCCTGCATGTTTCATCCAAATCAGATAAAAAACAACGAAGTTATAGATATTTCATTGATTGCCCATTATAACCTATGGCCAGATCTCCGAGGCGGCTCTGAAGCTTCAGAGACGCTTTGGCCGGATCGAGGCGGAAACCCGGTCTGGAGGTCCAGATTGGATCACAGCCATCCGAAGCAGCCGGATCTGAAGCCAGATCGGATCACTGCCGACTCGCACAGGCCTAATATCCTGTTGATTTCTAGTACAGATAGGGCAAAATATAGCTGTACCTAGTAAAGGGAGCTCCCATGGCAGAATGTGAGGCAATTCTACCTCAGATGACATCCACACCTACCTAGCTTCCACAATACAGTGTAAAATTGGCTCTGTCCTCTGTATTGATTGAGGATACTGAAAAAAGAAATATAATGATTCTGATGGGTTTTAAAGATAACAGATTAAGGGGTATATCTTCACTGTAGGATTAACCAAGGCTTTTTCCTGGGTCTTACTGCTAGCTCCCTCCTGAGAACACATGAAAGCTTCCAATTCCAGTTTGTGTGCTTTACACCCAGTCTAGCCTGCATATGTGTAGGTCAGGGTGGAAAAAATGCGGCCCAGGGGCCAGATGCAGTGCACCAGGCCATTCTATCTGGCCTGCGGGGCCCCTAAAAAATGTAGAAAAGTAATATTTATCTACCCTGGGCTGCCTGTCATGTGGCCCTTGATGGCTTGCCAAAACTCAGTAAGCGGCCCGCTGCCCAAAATAATAGCTCACCCCGCTATAGGTGCGTCTACACAAGATATTTACTGTGGAGCTGACTAATTAGTTCCACAGTAAACATCTCAGCATGTATATGTGTGACTCTATTAGGTTGTAATAAAATAAGAAACTCTGCCACAGGTTAGTACTTGTAAATACAAGTACTGTCCTACAGCAGAGTTTTTTAGTGCACTACAACATATGTGTAGATGCTGATGGGGCTAGCTGAGGCATGAGGGTACATCAGTGCGGGGGGCTGCCTGCCAGTTAGCCTCACACTTGAGCACCCTTGTGCCCCAGCCAGCCCCTCTGCAACAAGTTGAGCTGGGTTGGAGCAGCTCAGGGCTGGCAGGCTGAGCCTGGTCCCCCTGCCAGCTGGGGCTGCTCCAACCTGGCTCAGTGTGCTGTGGTCCCAGCACAATATGTGCCAGAGTTTATTGCTTTGAATTAATTGCATGGTAGATGTGCCACCCAGAATGCGTGGGTTTGAGCCTGAGTTTCCTTTGGTCTAGGCTGACAAACACCTATTTTGCAGTAAGAATGGGGTGAGTATAATCTAGCTAAACTATCATCCTGCCCATTTTTAAAAGGTGAAAGAAGGAGCACCAGAGAATGATACACTGGTTAGCCTGTGTATTCAATCTCTGGGAAATCAATGCAGCAAATTACAAAACAATCAGTTTGTAGTCTTATGGAGAAAGAAGGGCAGATCCTAGCAGTCAATTTGCTTTGCTGAGAACAAATCTTGTCAAATCATACAATCATTGAAAAATGGGGATGGAAGAAACCTCAGGTCACTTAGTCCAACCCCCTGCTCAAGGCAGGATCATGTCTGTCCAAAAATCATGCCAAACCATTTTGATTTCCTTCTTTGAAAGGGTGAACTAGTTTGATGGATGAGGGAGAATGCCATTGACATAATATGCCTGGATCCTACAAGTACAAGTATGACATGACACTAACGTAAGTGAAAAGAAGAAATGTAGGCTAGATAGAACTACTGTTAGGGCTGTGGCAGAAAGCCACCTTGGTTTCTCCCCAAAAATCTCTGCCCTGTGACACTGTGATTAAAATCTCTGTGCTGTGACCATTTGATTAGGATGGGCCCAGCACACAGGGGATCACACCCTCAGCCTGTCCCTTTAGGTAACTTGAGCTGGCTGCATTCCTGAAGGAGGGGGGAAACCTGCTCCCTCTGCCTACGTGACTTGCATCACTTACCTGGGTAAGGGGTTTCTACCTGGTGGGTTGGAATCTGCCCGGCAACTAGTGATGTATTTCAAATGGGTTGGCCAACAGCCAACCGGAGCTGGACCAGGTGAATGAGGTCACAGGGGCTATATAAGTTAGGACTGCCCGGAAGGCGGTCTCTTCTGCCATGCGGTGGAGCTGAGGCCTTGGGGGGAGTTCAGAGAAGCTGTACCATCTAAAAGTAGCTTCTCCCCCAAAAACTCATGAACAAGGAACAGCCGGACGCTAGAAAGGATCTCACCAGCCTCTGGATGAAGCGTGTGAGTAAGCTACTCGAGATCTGATAGATATCTAGCTGGTAGTAACTCAGATGCGTGATCAAAAGGCTACCACAGCCAGACTGTTTGCTCTTTAGGATTTCTAAGATATTGCTCAATCTTGTACCCTGTTTTCACCCTACCCCTGTACTCAATAAAGTCCTCCTTTGTGACTGGTGTGGGAGACTTATTGAGGGGTGGGTCTAAATTATGCCTAAGAGACCCCTTAGGTCTGCGGACTAAGGGAGACTGTACTTTTTGCCCCCGGACTTGGGGAAGTACCCCAAGTGCCTGTACTGGGTCGAGTACCTGTAGGACATTAGGCCTGTGTTTCCCCAAGGACACAGGGCCGAGAGTGAATCCATTCTTGGGGTGGTGGCGGCGACGTTACCCCCAGGCTAGCGAGTGTGCTCCAGGAAGGGGTTCGGCCGGACGCAAGGCGCCCCTAGGGAGACATTCGGAGCCTGGAAGGTGGTCGGACGCAGGGAGGTGGGCGGCTGCACGCAGGAGCGCCCCCTACTGGCCCGCCACAAGGGCATAAAATGCTGAAAAGCTGTAAGCAAAGAGAAACTACAAGTGGATCCATATCAAAATGGCAAGCTTTTAAGTGGGTTCCACAGACATCTGTTCTGAATCTGATGCATTTTAACACTGTTTTTAATGATGCAGACACATGATGAGAAAGCTTCTTGATCAGATCTGCAGATGATAAAAATCTGGGAGGCTTGCAAATATTTTGGATCATAGGATTAGAATTCAAGAGGATCTTAATAGATTGGAGAACATACAAAATGCTATACTGGATCAGACCAATGGTCAATCTGGCCCAATATCCTCCCTCCAATAGTGGCAAGTAGTAGGTGCTTCAGGGGGAAGGTATATGAACAGGCCATTTCTAGAGTGATCCATCCTGTCATACCCTGCCTAGCACTAACCACCATTGGTTTTGGGATTTATACAATGGCACAACTTATGTTCTTATACTGATGCCACAGATATCAGCATCACTAATATTTCAGGACCACAAATTTGGAACTGCTAGAAACTGCTTTTGTGACTAAATATAGCTAGTGTGAAGTGAAGAGAAGCTCCCCTGTTGCAGAATGTAAGCAACTTGGATTTGTTTGATTGCTCTACTGTCTGTCTTGAGTTATGATGAATTTTACCATAAATTTTACAGGATCTGGCTACTTTAAACACATAAAAAGGATTACTTAAAGTAAAGAATATTATACTGCCATCTAATTTCTAATCTCAATTTCAACATCTAATTTCAAGTGGCAACAGAAATTACAATACACGGGATCCTTATCTTGGTAAGTACTGCTGTTATAATGTCTAACAACTTCATTCATTCAGGTCACTTGGTAAAATTCCCCTAGAGAGCAGGATTGACTGAATGAGGACCCTTGCAAGCTTAGGGGATAATTTTCCATGTGCAGAAATCGACCCATAGCAATATGTTATCTACTCCATGTTCAACGCTGCAGAAAAAAAATCTAAAGTAAAGTTACAAGTTGAAAGCTACTTTGGATCTAAGTAAACAGATTGAGATTAAAACTCATGAAAACCATGTTACCCATAGAACGGTGCATTACTACATTCTTGAACAGCTTAGGATCTGGCAGCTACTATTCCAGGGAAAGATTCAGTCCCTTTTCCTTTAAATATAGACTCACACAGAATAGAGAAGGGGAACATCTAACAGATCACCTTGTCCAACTTTCACTCTTTCATTGATTTCATCAGCATATTTTCAAGTACATTATTCCATCCAGTTTGAAAATGGTCAAGCGTTGCCAATTTGTATGGGAGATATCTTTCACAAACCTAAATAGATTTTGGTTTTTTCTTCACATTAGCCTATATTATCCTTTACTCACTTTATTGCCACTTTTGCTACTACAATAGTCATATCTGCTTGCATTGCTCTAAACCACTTATCTCCCTCCTTGCATATATTTCAAAGTGCCAGGTTTTGAGTGCAAGGGCTGTCACTCTGCCTGGTTGTTGTACAAACTGTGCCAAGGATATGAAATTTTCATAAGCCAGCCCTAACTACAGAGAATCTGACCCAGATAAATAAAGTTTGTGCAGTGTGGTCCCTGACAGGTGGTGTAATCATTTAACAACTATTTAATTC
>NW_017729006.1:45054576-45065593 GCF_001723915.1 Gavialis gangeticus | reverse complement strand
TCCCTCCTTGCATATATTTCAAAGTGCCAGGTTTTGAGTGCAAGGGCTGTCACTCTGCCTGGTTGTTGTACAAACTGTGCCAAGGATATGAAATTTTCATAAGCCAGCCCTAACTACAGAGAATCTGACCCAGATAAATAAAGTTTGTGCAGTGTGGTCCCTGACAGGTGGTGTAATCATTTAACAACTATTTAATTGTTATATAATTGTTTTTTAAAAAAACAACCAACAGGTCTACTATGGGAAGCAAAAGGACTGGTTGGCCAGCAGGCTGCTAGCGGGCCAGGTGCTACCCCAGCTCAATGGCAGCACCCAGCCTCATCCAACTCTCCCCCAAACCTACCCACTGGAAGCCCGCTGGGCACTGCTCCCTGGGCAGGCTCAGCAAACAGTTGGATCTGGACAGGTGCTTCCTCTAAGCTGGGGTAGCACCCAGTCTGCTAGCAGACTGTCCAAATGGTCCCAGGGGGCACTACCACCATGGAGGGAAAGACCGAGGCCTCTGCAGCTCAGGCTACTCAGGCCCACTGGCAGTCTGGCTGCAGGCAGGCTCCCGCTCTGACAAAAAAAAAAATAGGATCAGGCCCTTCGCCATAACATGATAGAAAAATTCAAACAATGGGCTTCAATTAAAAACCCACATTTAGGGGGCATAAAATAAAACCTTGGGGATTAAATCCCTGTCATGTGTACAAGTGTCTCTAGTTGGGATGATACTTAAAAACAAAATCCTGTGTTGTAACTCTTTAAGTAAGATCACCACGTTAATATGGCACCTAACATGCCAAAGAAAGGCCTGGATGCATTGCCTGTCTTCTGGCATCAGTGTTCTGCTGTTAACACCAATATCATATTACTTTGGCCATACAGGCCAGATTCTCAGTAGAGAAGAAATCAAGAGTGAGCATATATTCTAAATGGAACCTACACATTAATCTTGGAAGAAAGGTCCTCGCAAACAACATGCAGGCAACCCTTTACTCTGGAAATCATACTTTTATACCAAATATCTCAGTTTCAGAAACCAACAACTGATTCTAGAAGAGAGCAAATTTTCTTGCTGTTTCTTATTGACTCAAACTCAGAACATATGTCCTTCACATGCTATGAAGAAATTGGAAGATGGTGTAAACAGCAGAACTTGGTTCCACTACCATAATGGATAGAAGGGCAACTTATTTTATCCTTCAAGCAAAAGATCAAATCTAAGATCTTTTTGCCATTCTACCTTTGAAATGGCTTCTAGTTTGACTTTCCAACCAGGCACGGCTGGTGAACTCAGACTGGTGGGGCGGGTGGAGAGGAACACGGGGGGGAGAGGGGGAGTGGTTGCAGCTGGCCAGGAGTTGGGGGGGTTGCAGCCTCCCTGCTCCTGGCCAAAGTGTCCAGCTGGCTACAGCACCACCCCCCACCCCACCTGGTCCCAGCCGGCTGCAAACCCTACTCTGTTCCCGGCCGGCTGCAAGACCCCGCCCCTGCTCCCATGTGACCTTCCACCCGCTCCACCAGTCTGAGTTCACCAGCTGAGCCTGTTTCCAACTCTGAATAGCTCAGGAAGGGTAGCAATCATACACCCAGACTTAGCATATTATATTATTGTGTAAGAAATTCCTAGAAAGAAAAAGTAATTTTCACATTTTTTTGTGCATTGTAGGTGATCATTAAAACTCTCTAAAGCTAGTCTGTTCTACAGTTGTTCAAGTTCTGAGCAGTTCTTGATATGTTGATTAAGTCTAGTTATAAGACTTTCATGAAGTCAGTTTTAAAAGGGAAAGACAAAGGTCTCAAGGAGTTGTACAGTGCTACTGAAACAATTCAACATGTTAACTTAATTTAAATTAAATTAAATTATATAAACAAAGATATGTAACTAATCTCTTACATAGGTAGGATTTGTTTGACTAACAGTTCATCTGGGAGATGGGCTTCTTTGGGGCTTTTATGTTGCATAATAACTATATGTGCCACCTTGGGAAAGTTAGATAAAAATATATATATATTTTTTAAAGGCTTTGGCTGCTTGTCTCATTAATAATCCAAGTGGGTATGGTCTGACCTGTTGAAGCTTAAAAGGGCCATTTGCAGCAATCTGTTAAAATATGTATTTGGAGTTTTTAAAAGAAGTATTTAAATACATGTTTAAAAATAAATGAAAACAGCTTTAACATCATCAGCTGGAACAGTGTCAGCATTGATTTCCGGGTGTGCTCAATAAAGACATTAACCCATATTTTCCAATTATGTCACTGATTTTTTTGAAGGAGCAAATGCTTCTGCTCATCAAATCTTTTCAATTTTTTTTCATTCCATGGACTGAATGCTAATATTGGGAATTTAAGATGTGCTGATTAGCTCTGATTGGTCTTCTAAGTCATGTGGGTTTTTTTGCATTTTATGATTAGTACCATGATCCTGTAGAACATTAGCTTACATACTTCATTTCAGTGTGCCCATTCTCTGGGGGAAAAAAGAAATTAAAGGAAGTTATCCCCATTCTTGTAGAGCAGGCATGTTGAAGATACAGTTTGAGGGTTAAATCTGGCCCAAGAAGCCTTATAATCTGGCCTGCAGTGCTGTCCATGGATCTTGGACTGGGTCTGAATGCTGTATGCAGCCCTTGTCAGACTGGCCCTATTCACTGCACATGGAACAAGGGGCTGGATTTGATATGCATACTGCATGCAACATGTGGAGTTAGGTCCAGCATGCACACTATATGCAGCACATGGTGTCAGGGTCAGTGCACACTGCATGTGGTACACAGGGACCATTCTGGGGCACACAATGAATTTAGTACTTGCACTGGGCTGACCCTATGTGTTAGATCTGGTGTGCAGAGCCTGATAAGTTTTATACCCCTGCTGTACAGCAATGTTGCCCCTACTGTAGGCTGGCAGTGGACAGATAAAACAGTTACACCAGATTCAGATGAACTGTGATAAGCTCCATTTCAGTCTGTCCATGCCCTTCACCACATTTCTAGTTTGGTTCCTGGATGAAAATCTAAACACTCAGGTGCAATTTCTTAGACGTGTCTATTTAAACTGTGGCTTCCTCAAATGTATCAGAGAGAGATGGGCTGAAATAACAGACCTAATATTTCCTACTTTCCATAGACATAGGCTGGCTTGACCTGGGAATCAAAGTAGCACTCTGCCAACTTACACTTGCCAGTCACCGCACATTGTAACTGATGGAATCCACTACAGTTCACAGTAGAAGATGCAGATATTCAAAAATAAGCACGCATCTTTTATTTGGCTCCTTCTGTTTGACTCCCTCCTGATGGGATTCTGATGTCTCACAAGATTCCTATTCTTGTTGACTGTGGCAGCCAGATTGGAAAAAATAAAAAGGGGTATTTCTCTCAGATAATCTAGACATTTAAATTCACGCTAATAAGCGTGATTCAAAATTGGATTCCATTCAGTCAAACAGAGACAGGCTTTTTTTGGAAATATTTTAAATTGTCTGCAGATTCAGATTCAGGTGGGCATGAGAACATTACTTGTATTTTGTTCAAATTATGAAGGTTGCCTGAACTCAGAAACTCACTTAATAAAAAATAAAGAAAAACGAGATCTTGGAGACAATGTGTGAAGTCTTGGCTCCATTCTGTCTATGGCAATACTTCCATTGACTTCTATGGGGCCAAGATTTCACCCAGTAAAGCTTCCATTAGGAACAAATCCTAGTTTACTAAACTACTGTGAGCCAGTTTACTCTGAGCACTGGACATGGGTATTTCTGTCTTATCTGCCATAAACAAAATTAAGGACAAAAAATAAAGTGCCAAGAACAGGAAACTCTGCAAAACAACTAAGTAATATGAACAGCATGGCTTTCAGAACTAATTGGGATAACTTGCCATTATGCTTAGAACTAAACTGTTTTTGAGTTTTGACACATTTCTCATTTGGTTTCAGCCTAACTTCCTGTAGTAAATTGAAAAAAAATATGACACTTTCAGAATTATTGAAAAGTGTAAAAAAAGTCTGTGAGAGAAAAAGGCATGTTAATGAAATATGAAGATACAACGGGAAATGAAAAGTAAATAATTATATATTTGGTTCAAAACAATGGAATAAAACCAATCAGTAACTATTCATAGGGATCCTGAGAAAATAGAAAGGAAAAGTAAGGCTTTCTCAAAGGGGTAAAGAAAAGCTCGCTGAATATAGTATATCCCTGAGAAAAACAAGCTAATAACTACCCTAGCTCCTATAACAGACACCCCAGAAGTGATTAATTATTGATATCCTTAATTGATCTTTTGTGCAGTCTCTCTCAGCTTGACACCAGCTTCTCTCTACTAAAGTGAGAAGTTAATAGATACACATTATGGTATTTTTAAGCGTTTCTTATTTAACCAGTATGAAGGAGAACATTAAAAAATCTACCATTTGGAAGCATCGTTTTCACATACATTTATGAATTTTAGTGCATATGTTTTTATGCCTTAATTCTTCTAATAAACCCTTGTTGAGGCATGTTTCAGTGTCTACATTTGCCATTTTCTGCCTCAAAGAGATTTTGGACAGAATACTGTGCCAGTTACTAAACTAGTATCTAATCTTGTTGGCTAAATTACAATTTGAATGGCCTTTTCACAAACAAATCAAATAGCCATGAACCTATACTCTAGTATTGGTGCTCACATTTGATTGCACTCACAAAATTGTAGTTGCAGTTGATTTAAAAAATACACATGTAGGTCTGAAAATTCAGTGTTGTATATTTTCATACATGGTTGTTTGAATCTGCTAGTTTTAGTCTTTCACTCTCAGTACCCTATTTAGTGGACATAGCCTCATTTTATTATTAAAGTTTTAAAAATTCTGTTACCATGTTCATGATTGCTATTGGATATACCTGGGCTTGCTTAATTCTAGTTAGCCCAAGTCTCTATATTGCCTTAAATCAGTGATCATAAATTTCTTCATCGGGGAAACCCAGTTCAAACTCTCCTCCCGTTCAGTTTCTTTTTCTGCATTTGGTTTCATTTTCAATCCAGACGTTAATAGTAAATGTGTGTTTCAAATGTTTCACTTCCCCTTTTCTTCCTTTCTTGGCTCCAATACTCATTTTCTATTGCAACTATTTCATTTTAAGCACTGTATATTGTAATGTTGTTTCTGCTGTAATGCTGCTTAATGTAGCAACACAAACCTGGCAAGTGACCTGAATTTCACAGATCAAACTTCAGTCACACAGGAGGTTTAGCAGAATCTGAAACAAGAATGTTTTGTTTAGTTCTTGCTGTTCTGTTCCCTGCCCATGATCCTACTGCTCCCCCATCTGACCTTTCATGCAATATTCACTGCAAGTCTAGGTGTAGAGCATGTCTGCAATTCCTTTTGGGATATCACATATGCAACACCTGATTAGCTGTCTGTCTGTGGATATGAGACAGTCTAAATGGAGTAAGACCAAATGAGCTACGTGATGTTAAGGGCACCTTTCAATATCCCTCAGGAATAAAATATTAGCTAGACAGCATGGAGAAGCCCTGCTCCTTACCTAACATATCACATGTATAAGCTGATACTTCTGATACCTGCCTAGACTTTTTTTAAGACACTTTTTTTAAGATACTAATATTTTGTAGAAGAACAGGGCTAAAAAAAAATATTTAAATCCTTTAGTAGGGGAAGGTACTTTGAGAATAAGTTGAGAGACAATACAGCTTTCTTTAACAGGCAAGTTTGTTAACAATCTAGCTAATTTTAAGAGGAAGATGAGAGCAGTAGTGTATATAACTAAAAAAAAATGAGATGCCATTTTGCTTTTGTGGCCTGTATCTAGCAGCATTTTTGTTCCTAGCGTGCAATGCAGACTGTCAGAAAATGCACACTATGCAGTCCCCACTGGTAACTTTTATCCCTGCTAACTTTGTGGTTTTCTTCATCTTAATGAAGTCCTTCTCCTGGAAAGTGCAATATTACCATTTATGAAGGGAAGAACATAAACAATAGCACTTGGGTTCCAGTAAGTGAAAGATGTTAGTAGCTTGGTTTAGCCTTATAGTAAATACAATTTATTCCTTTGTTTGGTTTACAGGCCCATTTGCCTTCTCGGGGTGACTATTTCCCCTTTTGGAATGGTGATCAGGAGTGGATCTGGGAGGTGGAGGGTGTACACTGGTGCAGTTACACTCCCACTTTGATTCCTGCTCCACCCAAAGTTTAAAACTAACTGCCTGGCAGTGGCAGCAGCATTTCTATTTAGGCAGCAGTGAAAGCATCAATTGAATTCATGGTGCATTAAAATCTGCCTGATTTCTTCTCAACTCTGCATGTCACAGGTGTTAATGACCCGTTCTCTTTTTTAATGGTCTCGATGTTCCACTAATCAAACTAGCCTTTCTTCTGCAATTCTGCTGTCTGTCAGCTGCTCCTGCTAATGTAGCTCCTCTTTCACAGACCTGCAGACTGTTTTAACTCATTCCAATAAAGTTAGATGGAAGCAAAAACAAATATTAAACTGAATAATATAGTACTACACCCCTAGTATAGTAGTAAAGGTTCCAGTTTCTTTTTAACCGGGAGAAAAATGTGTTGTGTTATTTGGGATGATGAAACACACCATCTGCACCCTGCTTTTCAAAATCCCAGATCCACCCATGATGACGATCCTACATTTACAAAAAATTGGTGTACTAAGACATTTTCAGTACATAATTGTGCATGAGTGCAAATGCTGTGATACTATGCCTTGGAAATCACACAGCAAAATTAACTTAGGGGAGAAACAAAAGCAGTTTCAGTGACAGCATATTAGGTACAGGGTAGCATTTTCCTATTTTTACCTTGTACAATGAATAAACTAGCCAGTGATTCAGCTTTGGACTCAAGGACATGAGGACCTATTTGCTTTTCTGATGCTGCTGTCAACATGAACTGAACACTTTTAGAGATGTGAAAACTGATATCCCATGCACTTCATACTGTTGACTGATATCCCTGGTTCATATAGTTCTGCATAACAGTACTACCATGCAGGAGTTTTTCTTCTCAATATCTACCATCATTTACTGCCATTTCCCCCCATTTTCTTTTCCTATCTTCAATCTTCTTGAGAAAAAATGCCGGATGAAACTCCTGTTCATTTGCCACATGCTGTAGGATTTATCTTTCCAGCTTGCTAGGCATATTAGCTTTTCCTTAAGCAAGATGAATTTTGCCAGCAGGTGGATCTCCGAAACAGAGAAATGAGGCTTTCCCTAGAGATCTCTATATCTTGTTGTGTGTTATGCTGAGGAATGGTCACTTCAGATCAAAAGCACAGTTCTGCACTAAAATATACAAATACCATATTTTCTTACATAAAACCTTCTTAATCAAAACCAGCTGGTGAAACTTGTGATGCATATCATATGCAAGAAAACTGGATCCCCACAGGTCCATAAATTTGGTGGCAGAGGGGCAGTGGCTGCATTAATTGCCATGGCTCTGAGTGACATGGCATTAATGCTACCACTGCTCCTCCACTATCAAATTTCTGTGGGGACCGTCTGGGCCAGAAATCATGGCCCTTGTGCTGGATTGGTCTGGCACACAGGGTTAGGCTCCAGCCAGGATTAGCACGTGGGGTTGGACCCAGAACATGGCTCTAGACCCAGATTATGGGGTCAAACTTGGTACACAGACCTGGACTCAATGCTGTGGGGCCTGGCATATAAACCTGGATCAAGCCTTGGCATGTCAGGTCAGACCTGGTGCATGGCCCTGTTTCCGGTGTGCAGGAAGGTTGGACTTGGCACACTCGGTCAGAACCAGCACACTGCCCTGAACCCATTGTGCCAAGTCAGCCTGTGGGCCTGATCTGGCATGTGAGACTGGCAGCAGACTTGGGGGCAGGCTTGGCTCCCTAGCTGCTGCTACTCATTTTCTGCAAGGAGTATTTTTTCTTCATCCTGCCTCTTAAAAACAAGGGATGCCTGTACATGTACATGAGCACAAAGGCTTCTCTGATACGCTGTAATTACAGCGTGTCAGAGTAGATTTGAGTCTACTGGAGCGTGGTAATTTCTGAACTCTAACAGCCTCCTGCATGTTGTATATCAGTGTCCCCGTATTTCAAAATAGTGATGTGGACACTTTAACTAAAACTTGTTGAACAAGCTTTAGTTCAAGTGCACCCCCTGCCATTTTGAAATGTGCAGAAGATGATACATGAGACACTATGGCACTTTAATTACAGTGACTCTCAGAGCCACTCTAATTAAAGCACTGACCCCCTCCCACCACCACCACCACCCCTGGGGAGCATGTGTAAAAGTGCCCAAGGTGTATATTATATACGGGGGCATCCTGTGTGTGAGAAAATATAGTATTTAATATTTGCATATAAAAACCACATGGGAAATCATGCACCCAGTGCTACTCAGTAATGGCATTGTGCCCAGATTTCATATGGTATGACAACACTCTCTCCCTAGAGATATTCATGTGGCCCATTCAATATTGGTTTTAAAACTGACTCCAGCACAGTACCCACCAGTCCCTGCATGTGAGACTTTCCAGTCAGTGGGATAACTCCACTGAGAGTTGGTCTCTTAATACAATTAAAAAATTACATAAATCCAACTGGTTACATTAGTTATAAACATCATCCTGAATGACTGTGCAAGAAGACATGGTGCTGAACACTAATGGAGTCCCTTCCTGGAGTGTCCCAAGGGTGGGAAAGTCTATTATTCCTCCTTTTTTGGTGGCCTGTGGATCACTTCAGAATCAACAAGCTTTGGGTCCTTTGTTTACCTTTTTGCTCTTCCTTTTAGATCAATGGAGAAGCTACAACTTGCGGCTGAATGATGATTCCTAGCAGCCAATGACTTGGCCTCTAATACTGTTCTCAGTCTAGCTCAGTGAGCAGGTTTAGGCAGACCTAGCCTTTTCCAAGTTATCTAGGGCCTGCAACTGGTTACCCAGGCACATCAGTTCTATGGTTCATCTACAAAAAGCTGCTGATGTTTTCCATCCTCAGGTTAGGCATACCTTTGAGGTTCCCGGGACCCATCTCCTTTCTAGAGTCTCAGGACAAGCTTCCAGATCATGCTGTCCTAGTCAACCTTTTTCTTATGTCGTTTTTCTCAACTGCTGCTTTGGGGCTGGTGTCTGTGGAATCTTCTTCTTGTAAACCACTGAAATAGTAAGGGAGTGGGAGGAACTGCTGTACTATTAAGAATTTTTAGATTCCCCAACAAAGGGCTAAAGCGCAAAAAGTGTGAGGTACAAGTTTATACTTTTCCAAGTTAGATGCTTGGCACATACCTCTGTCAACTGACTGTTCCCCACTGGGCATCTCCTAAAATTTTCCCATTTAATCTGCCTTCTTCAGGGTATTCCTTCTAAAAGCCATAATGGAGAATCAGATTGGGATTGAAACTATTTCACTCAGCAGTATGAAAATATAGTGTGTTGGGGTGCAAAGGTGCAGGTCTGTGACTTTACAGACCTTTTCACCATAGTTTTGTTACTGGACACTTTTGGACTGTAAAGAGCAGAGACATGAAGGACTCAGTCTTCTTCCACAAGGTCTCACTTCAATTTTTTTATAATAGGCAGGGCTTGTACAGTTCCAAAATCACCACTGTGTTACTGGGCCCCCCTCTCCACATCACAGGTATCGCACAATTACCTTGAAACAAGTTACATGTGCACGGTACCTATCACACCATAAAAAAATCTCCAACCACCTATAAAGCTACCTCTTGGAAATGTATACTAACATTTTACCTGGTTGATATCCAACTTTTGAATTAGAGCACCTCCTGGGAACTGTTCTAATTAAAATGCCACAGCGTCTCATGAATTAAGTGTCCCACATTTCAAAATGGCAGTGGGGGTGCTTTAACTAAAGCTTGTTCAACACACTTTAGTTCAAGTGCCCCCGCTGCCAATTTGAAATGCAGGGACGCTGACTACATGAGACGTTGCAGCACGCTGGAGCATTCGAATTAGAACACTCCACCGGACTCGATTAATCAAGTCTGCTCCAACACATTCTAATCAAAATGCATCAGAGCATGTGTAAAAGTGCCCTGGGTGCTGGGACCCAGCTGGGTCCCAGAAGGCAAGGGATGCAGCTGCCCCTGGGATGCATGAAACCCCCAGGGCTGGGGGATGGACTGCTGCATCACTTTAACTGAGGGGGCTCCCAGCTACAGGAGCTTGCTTCTTGCTGTCAATAAGGCACAGTAGGATCTCATATGCAATCCCACAGTCATACCTCCTACTATGCAAGTGTGGCATGGCAGGAAGTGTGATTATGTGGATTGTGCATTAGATCCTATTACACCTTTACCTGCATATGTAGAGGGGCACTGACAAAAGGACATGCATATTTTTGAAGTTATGTACACACATACACACTGATGAAACTTGGAGCAGTAGCAAATAACTCACCCTTTCTATTACTTAGCTGCTATATTATTAGTACTAAGTAATACTACTACTATCTTCAGTCACATGACAGACTTGCTACATCTGCTTTTGTTTCTCACCTCTACAATATCATCCTCACTTGCTGTAACCCCCAGATACAGCAGTACCCCTTCCCTAGTCCCGTTTCCTCCTGAACAGAACCCTTTTCTTTGTCTTGCTCCTAAACCCATTCCAAGATAGATCCACTCCTACCCATATTTGTTCCTTCCCACATAGATTTGATCCTTTTTCTTGACAGACCTGGTCCTTCCTTTTCCTTACCTCCTCCCAAACAGACCAACTCTCATTAAGGCTCAGGTCCCTTCCACTCTTTATCCTGTGTCTTCCATCCCACTGCTTGACAATCTTCTACCCACAGTGCAGTACCCTTCCTCCTACTCCTCTGTAGACTCCTTCCTCCTCCTGAGCGGATGAGACCCTGATGGTATTTAACACTGAAAAATGCAAGGTTCTCCACTTTGGGAAGAAAAACCTGCAGCATTCTTATAGGCTCGGCGGTGTTACGCTGGCTAGCACTATGGAAGAAAGAGACTTGGGGGTCATCATTGACCACAAGATGAACATGAGCC
>NW_017729006.1:45049005-45054069 GCF_001723915.1 Gavialis gangeticus | reverse complement strand
ATCGGAGGTGGTTCAAGCACCTACATTGAACACCTGCAAGAGCAAATTGGATGCTTATCTTGCTGGGATCCTATGACCCCAGCTGACTTTCTGCCCTTTGGGCAGGGGGCTGGACTCAATGATCTTCCGAGATCCCTTCCAGCCCTAATGTCTATGAAATCTATGAAAATCTATGAAAATCCTGCCTGCTGAACAGGTGACAGTCCTGTCTCAGAACTGTGGATATGGACTCACAACAAGATTTGACGAAATGCGATGGAGCCAGGAGCTGTAAAGTATCAGTAAAGGCCATAACAGAGACAGGATGGCAGAAGGACCATTGACTACTTACTGCATACCTTCAGAATTTCAGGGCCAAATTTCCCATAGTCTCCATATTTAAGCCAACAAAAATGTGCAGGAACAAAACTCACCTTTGTATATAAAAATGTTCTCTGCACAGGATAAAAAAGTATTTAGGAGAATAAATTAACAAATCAATGCACAGTGGCTCAATAAGAACAAATATATGATTTTGTGTGCACCCTAAAATATATGTGCCTATATATATTGATCTCATTTCTGAAGCACGACGTAAAATGCTGTCCTTTAGGAATAAACATCAAGCCTTCTCCAATAATGCAAGGTCAACTCTTCTCCCTCCTTGCTGTTTCTCTGAAGCACTGAAACTATGCCAGGGAAGAAAAATTGTAGTTGACTGTCTGGATTTTAACTCTATGAAAGGAGTTATGGAAGCTGGATGGGCAACTGAGTTGTTGGGATCCCACTAGGTGAGGAAAAGTAGCTTGTTTTACCGTGAGCAAAAGAAAACAAAGGAAAAGAAAGGAAAAAAACTTTGGACATTTGAAAGTGTCATGGGAAGGCCCACTTTGAAGTTGTGCTAAAGAAAGTATCTATGAATGTTTGTGCCCGTGGCAAAATTCATGCTAGGTATGACAGAAAAGACTGTGACTTTCAAGACACTGTTACAAGTTCTGGCCATGAGAAAACAGAACTCAAGTACAAACAGTTGGAAGTGATGTACATTTTAATCAATGAACCTGTGTTGACATACTGTGATTCAAACAAAAGAACCTTGGTATCTAACTAATACCTCCTTATGACAGTGTTGCCATAGGATATGGATGTTAAACATACAGCGTGTGGGCCAGCTCTGGCTGGTGGAGCCTCTCTACCCAACCCACCAGGCTACCAGGACAACAGAAGTTTAAGGGTATGGCCTGCTGGAAAATACAGGATCCCTACCCTGGATCCATTGCCACTGCTGGACCCTTACTGCCATTGGACTCCACCTGCCACTGCCAGACACCTAGCTGCCTTTGGACATGTCACCACTGCCATCACCATCATCATGGTGGTCACAGCAGCCACCCGCATCTGCTGGGCTGGAACTGACCCACAAGGAGCCCCACAGTCCAGATGTGACCCAGGGCCCCAGGTAAGTTTGACAGGAAAACAAAAAACACTTGGGTTTCTGTAGCAAATGTTGTAAGATCCATGAGGCCATATAGGATGCACCTGAGGGTGCTGAGGGACTTGGCTGATGAGACCAGAGAAAACTCATGGTCATCAGGAGAGGTCCTAGGTGATTGGAAAAGGGCAAATGTAATGCCCATATTTAAGAAAAGAGGATCCAGAGAACTACAGACCAGTCAGCCTAACCTCAGTCCCTGGGAAAATCATGGAGCAGATCCTTCACAGAATTCATTTTATAAGCACTTGGAGGAGAAGGTGATTAGGAACAGTCAGCATGGATTCACCAAGGGCAAGTAATGCCTGAGCAACCCGATTGCCTTCTATGACGAGGTGACTGACTCTGTGGATGTGGGGAGACCAGTGAATGTGATATACCTTGATTTTAGCAAGGCTTTTGATATGGTCTGTCACAACATTCTCGCAGGCAAGCTAGGAAGTATGGGCTGGATGAATGGACTGTAAGGTGGATAGAAAACTGGCTGGAGCATCAGGCTCAGAGGGTAGTAATCAATGGCTCAATGTCTAGTTGGCAACTGGTATCAAGTGGAGTGCCCCAGGTCCTGGGGCTCATTTTGTTCATTGTCTTCATCAATGACCTGGAAGATGGCATAGGGTGCACCATCAGCAAGTTTGCAGATGACATCAAGCTGGGGGAGTAGTAGATACACTGGAGGGTAGGGCTAGGATTCAGAGTGACCTAGACAAATTGGAGGATTGGGCCAAAAGAAATCTCATGGGGTTCAACAAGGACAAGTGCAAAGTCCTGCACTTAGGATGGAACAATCCTATGTACAGGCTTGGGGCTGACTGGCTGGGCAGTAGATCTCCAGAAAAGGACCTGGGGGTTACAGTGGACAAGAATCTAAATATGAGCCAACAGTGGGCTCTTGTTGCAAAGAATGCTAATGGCATACTGGGCTGTATTGGTAGGAGGGTTGCTAGCAGGCCAAGGGGAGTGATTATTCCCGTCTATTCAGCACTGGTGAGGGCACACCTGGAGTACTGTGTTTAGTTTTGGGTCCCCCACTACAGAAAGGATGTGGACAAATTGGAGAGGTTCCATCAGAGAGCAACAAAAATGGTGAAGGACTGGAGGACATGACTTACGAGGAAAGACTGAGGGAACTGCGCTTATTTAGTCAAGAGGAGACTGAGAGGGGATTTAATAGCAGTCTTCAACAACCTGAAGGTGGGTTCAAAAAAGGATGGAGCTAGACTGTTCTCAGTGGTGGCAGACGATAGAGCAAGGAGCAACCATCGCAAGTTGCAGCAAGGGAAATTTAGGTTAGATATTAGAAATAATTTTCTTCACAGGGGGTAGTAAAACACTGGAACAGGTTACACAGAGCGGTGGTGCAATCTCCATCCTTGGAGATTGTTAAGCCCTGGCTAGACAAAGCATTGGCTGGGATGATCTAGTCGGGGATGGTCCTGCCTTGAGCGGGGGGTTGGACTAAATGACCTCCTGAGGTCTCTTACAACACTAATTTTGTATGATTCTATGATTGATGACTAAACCCTGGGGAAAATATGCACAGTTCAAAGAGAATATTTAGACAAGTCCCAGGGATGTTCAATATGTCATAGCCACAATTATGTTTTGTACTAAAACAAACAGATCGCGAATCTATATTTACAATAAATAAGAAAATAAGAGTCATAATTGCTTTTTCATCTAGCCAATAACCTGATGAAACTTTGAAATTATAGTTATTATTTTTACCTACACAATAGAAAGCCATATTGTAAATGCCAATGAATTATTTTATGCAGACAACACGAAGAGAAGAGAAGAGAAGTTAAAGAACCTTTGTAATTGAGACTGATACAGAATTTTCCAACAAAATGTGAGTGATGAAACAATTGTTGAAAACCCTGGCACACCATTGATCAAAATAAGTTTTCTGAAGACCAAAGCTTTTGTGGTTCAGTTTGGTGTGAAGGATTTCATCAGAAGTAATAGAGAGTTTTACTTTCTTCAGATGTGCCACAGTACTGTCTATGAAAGAATAGGCCCTGAAGCAAGGTCTGGTAACTTTTTACAGCTTGATTAATGAAAAATTTGTCTCAGCAAAATTTGAAATGGGCTAACATAAGTAATGCAGAGGAAACAACATTATTTTGTAAGAGTAGGACAAAACCTACACTCACAATTGATAATTGCTAGCCAAGGAATGGGGAGAAACAACCAAAAGGTTCTGGTGTTATCACTCCATTTCCCCTCCCCCCCACCCCCAAATCACCCCTTGAAGTTTGGAAAGCTGAGCAGAAAGAAAGTTCAGAGAACCTGGTGGACTTAAGCATTAATTAAAAGTATTAAAGTGATGTTATAGCTGTGATGTTCCAGGAATTAGGCAAGAGGGAAGGATTTTTTATGGGCAGTCATTATCAACAATTAGCACAAAGCTTCAGCCAAGCATTGTCACCCTTTCTGTCCTGCCTTCTCATCCACTGGGTGAAAATTTCACATCCTCTTTACTATTGGGCTCATAACTTTTTAGTAAACATCTGCTATTTTGGGACATTGAGTGGCCAAGAGATACTTGGTGCCAGGAAGAAGTGAATAAGCCATATGGTGTATATGTCAGTAAGACACATCAGTGGGCACGTGTACATATGCAATTTAGTTGAAGCAATAAACTTCAGTGCTTATAACACTGGAGTTTTTTGTTTCCCAGAAGCCACATTTACACATGTGCCCAGGAGCACAGCACATTGAACTGGGTCAGAACAGCCCCAGCTAACAGGAAACCTCAGGGGTCAGCCTGCCAGCCCAGGCCTACTCTGACCCAGCTCAGCATGCTGTGGAGGGGCTGGCTGGGGCACAAGGGTCCTCCAGTGCGGGGCTAGCCTGCAGGTAACCCCTCATACTGAAGCAGCCTTGTGCCCCCTCCAGTGTCTACAGGTGTGCTGCTGCAGAGTAAAAAACTCTGCAGCAAGATAATACCTATAAATACTATCTTGCTGGGGAGTTAATTGGTTTACCCCTGCATCATAGCATGGCACGTGTAGATGTGAAACATTTACTGTGGAACTAATTGGTCAACTCTTCAGTAAATGCCTCGTGTAGACACGCCCAGTGAGATGCTTTCTTGGGTGGAAGGGGATGCTCTGACTTCTTGCCTGGGTCCTTGCTACCACTGGGTCAGAAAATCCCCTCCATACATTTAGCCAGTGACTAGTGATTTGAAAGCTCCAGTGACCCAGCTCCAAAAGAGGTGCTGGAGAAGCAGCTGCTTTATGCCTGCCCTGTAGTCTGATTCTTGGAGTACTATACTTAGCAGCTCATAAAGCTGCTGGTTCAAATCTCCTGTGGAGTAGTCTAGAACAGAGATTGCCAGCTTCCTGGGCAGGTGCTGTAACCACTGTGGTATTTGGGACAAAAACATAAGAAGTTTGCCCTTTCCTGTCTGACACCCACTAATCATAGGTTTTTGCCTTGGTGTAATTCAAACCTTCCTCTCAGGTACACATATATGGAATCTCATGCCCTCCTGTCCACAGCATAACCTACTAGATATGCTCAGTAGCTGTTGGATGTTCATGTGTCCAAACTGCACAAGGAATAGCAATGCAAACTGTCCAGTA
>NW_017729006.1:45035135-45044005 GCF_001723915.1 Gavialis gangeticus | reverse complement strand
TGGAATCTCATGCCCTCCTGTCCACAGCATAACCTACTAGATATGCTCAGTAGCTGTTGGATGTTCATGTGTCCAAACTGCACAAGGAATAGCAATGCAAACTGTGCAGTAGTGCCAAAATGAGTTATACATCTGGGTAAGTACTGTTTGGGCATGCAAAGTGAAATATGCCCATCATAAGACATCTGAAGTCCACTTTCAAGCCACTTCTGTTCTTGTTACAGAAAAACTTTCTACAACTTGAGAATTAAAAAATAATGCTAGTCAAGGCCACTAGTACTAAGACGTGCCAAGTGTTCATACTTGTATTTTTGGAAAGTGCTAACAGTAGTTGAAAGTAAAATGTGCTATACTTTGAATTTTTGACTTGCGTTAAAAAAACTGAATTGCATGTAGTCAGCTAGAACCCTGTTGAAATAACAGTCTGCCTTTGTTCACTGAATTAGTAAGACTTATGTATGCCACGTAAGAAAAGCCATAAAAAGGCAAGTACAGAACAATTCTGTGAGGCTTCAGAACCAATTGACTAAAGAATCAATGTCTGACTGATTGGTACTCTCATTGGGCCTCACGGTAGTTTGTAAGATAGAGTACGATAAGTGAAGTAAGTTATCACCTGATGATTTGTTGTTTAACTGCTTAAATCTACAATCTCTAATACATGGAAGAGGCAAGAATTTGTATGGGTGTCTGCATGTAAACGTTTACATTTTATCTCAGCTACCCAGCTGGTCCAATGAAAGATATCATCCATAAAAATCCTTGCCTCTGACATATTCATAGATTGTAAGGGTGGAAGGGACCTTGGAAGATCATAGGTCCATCCCCCTGCACCAAACAGCAAAGATAACTGGGGTTCAAGTGACCCCAGAAAGGTGACTGTCTAGTCTCGACTCATTTCGCGCTTGAAACAGTGAAATCTCAATGAAATGAAGGGCTTTGAACAAGCCTTGAAATGAGGGTGGTCAAAATGTTTTGAAAGTTTTGAAATGTTTCAAGCTTCAAAGCTCAAGCTGGGCTTGCCTGCAGGGGAACAGAAAGTAAGGAGAGGGAGGCAGAAGAGGGGGGTGAAGAACTGCTCTCTTATTGACTGTGTAGTCGGCCAGTGACTGTGATCCTTCCCTGAGGTTCCTTGCAGTCCCAGTGGTCTGGGGCAGGGATGGAAAAACAGCATAAAAGGCAGCATTGTTTGAACTGCCCTGCTTTCTGCCATGGGATCTGACAATTACTGAGCTATCTTCCTGCTGCTCAGGAGTGATAGACAATGATTTGAATTATTTCCTACTTGCTAACCTAGCAAGTGAGATTCCACAATACCTTTTGCCTTCTTCTAAACCCTTTTATTTTATTATTATATTCATTGATTTATTCTTTCCAATTTTATAATAATATTGGACATTACACTATAGAATTTATATAGGAAAGGAGATACATTTATATTTTATTTCTATACATATATACCTTGCAGCATATACATACATACCTTATAAAATGTATATAGGAAGGGAGACACATTTATGTTTTATTTCTATACATTTATACCTTGCAGCATATTACATACATTATAGAATTTATATAGGAATGCAGATACATTTATAAATTGGTATAAAAAAAGACACTATGGCACACACCATGAAGCATGGTGGAAAGGCAGCTAGCAAGCCTTCAGGGAGGGGTGGAAGATGGGGCAGAGGGAGAATTTTAAGTTCCCTCCAAACTGAGACACAGCCTCTTTCCTACAACTAGCAGGGATGAGGCTTCCAGAAGCAGCAAGGAGGGAAGCAGTGCCAGTGCCACTGCCTGTGCCCGAGTCTGATCCCCTCCAAGAGCACCAGCCATAACCCCCCCACACACACACCACCACCACCATGACAACAAGCAACAGCACCAGCACGACAGTCTCCTCCACCCCCATTTCACTTCCCATGCCGAGTCTTCCAGTGCCAGAGGAAGAGCTGGAGCTGGATCTGAATGCCATAGCAAGGGAAATTCTGGGGAAGGAGGGGGAAAAAAAAAATCGACTGAGTTTGTGCTCCACACCCCTCAAATTTCCCCTAGAACCAGGTTTTCTTCCCCTTGAGGCACTTCAGAGGAGGCCGAGGTAGAGGTTGGGAAGGCAGGCGGCTCAACTAGGTCTGCTCCTACTGTTGCTGTGCCTCTGTCTGCTGAGGAGGGGGAAATTGCAGCATCCACACATGCACCCGCACCCCAAAAGAAAGCAAGTAGTGTGGTCTGGGATCATATTGGAGCTGGCAGATGATCTCACGTATGCCATCTGCCTGCACTGCCAAGCCAAAACCAGCCAGGGCAAGGGAACAAAACACACAAGCACCACGGGGATGCTGATGCCTCTCCACAGAAACCACCCCCTTGCCCTTGCTCCTCTTTAGCCTCACACCAGCGGGAGCAACTCCAAAGCGAAGTCCCCCTCTCTCTCCAAAGCCCCCATCCCACCAAAGCAGAGGCAGGCCACCCAGGAACAGTGGGGGGGAAAGGTGTACAGAAAGGGGGCCGTGTTACACGGGCAAGCCATCTTGCCCAGAGCATTGGGAAGATGCTTGCTGTCGATGGCCAGCACTTCTCCTTAGTTGAGTGGCCAGGGTTCAGGCAGCTCGTGGCACTCGTGGCCCCATCGTACCAAGTGCCTGCATGCACCACCTTCAGCAGGACAGTGGTGCCCTCCCTGTATGAGGCATGCAGGGAGTACTTGAGGGAGGAGCTGCACAAGGCAGGTCCACAGGTGGCCTTACACTTCACCTCAGACATCTGGAACAGCTGGGGTGGAAATCACACCTACCTCTCCCTCACAGAGCACTGGTGCAACCAGTCAAGCTGTTAGTGGGCTCTCCTTCAAGCCGAGGCGATGGATGAGTCCCACACTGCAACAGAGATCATAAGGGCCACGAACAGCTTGGTGCAGGGGTGGCTCATTGGACAGGGCAAACTCACCCATGGGTTCATGGTCACCAACAATATGGTCAAGGTGGTCCATGATGCCGACTTTGTTGGCATCCACAGTGTGACACGCAAGTTCCACCTCATTGTCAGGGAGGCCATGGAGGGGGACAGGGCTGCTGGTGATGGCACCAACACCACCAGCAAGTTCATTTCCAAATTCAGGAAGGTGGCAGGCTACTTCCACTGAAGCATCAAGGGGAGCAAGATGCTGCGGGACAAACAAGCAAAGCTGAACATCCAACAGCACAAAATCATTCAGGATGTGGAGACTCGGTGGAACTGATGCTCAAGAGGCTGGTGGAGCAACAGAAGGCCATCTATGAGATGGCCTTGCTTGGGGAGATTGGGATCAGTGATTCCCTTAACAGAGCTGAGTGGGATAAGCCCAGTTCCCTCAGACTTTTCTCATAAGTCCTGTTCCCTAGAGTAAAAAGATGGAATGCTCTTCTAGGCAGGAATTTCTTATGTGGTAAGGTATCTCTGAGCTCTGTGATGATGCAAATTACTTTGAACAAAGTTAGGAGGAGGGTCTCAGGTTTCATGTTGTACAACTTGCTTCCTCCTTGTAAAATTATGAAGATTTCATTTTAAAATGGCTAAAATTTGATATCTTCCTGTGTCAGGTATTAAGGTTGTAGCTGTATAGGTCTAGAAGCAAAAGGAATTAAAAAAATCTCATGGTAGAGGTGACATCTTTGATTAGACCAACTAGATTTTTGCAAAAAAAATCTTTAATTGCAAGCTTTTGGGCACAAGCACCCTTCCATAAGGCATAGAAGAAAAGATTGTGAAAGTTCTCGTAGGTACAAATGAAAGTTCATATTTCATAGAAGAGTTAAATTTTGAAATTCAATCTTCATAATTTTACAAAGAGGAAACAAGTTTTACCACCTGAAACCTGAGACACTATTCCTGGCTTTGTTCAAGGTAATTTACATCATCACATAGCTCAGAGATACCTTACCACATAAGAAATTCCTGCCCAGAAAAGCACTCCATCTTTTTATTCTACTGTGAAATATGAACCATCATAACCAGAAGGAAATATGACTACATCCTGCTTGCCACCGAACAACTTGGAGGTAAACAGACTATTCCAATTTTTCTCTGACCCCAACGTGCATAAAATGAACTGTTCCAAAGAAGAGATTTTACCACACCTTTAACTCTCCTATGAAATATGAACTTTCATTTCTTGCAATTAAAGAATTTTTTTTTTCAAAAAATCTACTGATCTAATAAAAGATATCACCTCTACCTAGCATTGCTGAAATTTTAGTTGTTGATTGTTTGCAGGGTTTTCATTAATGCCATGTAGCATTAAATAGCTGTGTTGCACAATAATTTATCTTAACTAAGTATACACAAACTTCCCTTATTCCACAAACATGTCCAAAAATATCATGGAATCTGTTTTTGTGAGAAACAAACACTCAGAAGGCTTCGTAAGCAAATATTGCTCATATGGTTAACTTGCCTTCAGAACTTAATTTTTCCATTTTGATTCAACTGTTTAGGTTAATAGTTGGCTATGCTGACATAAACCTAATGAAAAATAAGATGTTGACACAAGCAGGTAGGACTGTAATATGCACTTGATGACAATAGCATTGTGTCAACAAATCTAGAAAGAATTGCTGTACGTACAAAATAAACAGTGCGAAACAAAAAGACCATAATTATGTAGTACAGATGGATAATCAATAGCATAACAGTGGGGTGTAAGTCATAGGTGTTGCCTAAGGGAGGGCACCGTAAGGTTGCTAGGGGGCAACCTCACCTTCTTGCCCTGTTTCCCCTCTGCAGTGACTCTTGATCTAGCAAAGGGAAAAGCAAAGCAGCAGCAGTGACACACAGTGCTGAAGCGACAGATGGCAAGTCACTGCTGCAGGGGGAAGAGGTCACCTCCTCTTTTTTGTATGCCTCCAAAAGCCACTTAGCACAGAAGTTGGCAGTAAATAAAGGAGGTGGCTTCACCCTTTACAGCATTAAACCTCTGGCTGCTGCCACAGCCCAAGACAGAGAACTGGCCAGTTATTCCTCTGAGCATAATTCCATGCTTTGATCCATTCCAGTCAATAGGTTGATAACTTTGTCTATGAAAAATGAAATCCTAGAGAGAATTCATCACCAAGGCACTGTAAAGCCTGTGAAACTTGTGTCCTCTGGCAAGCTAATAGGGTGCACACTGATGGCCACCCAATATAACTTAATTCACCCAGATGTGGACCTTACATTTAGATCCCTAATTAGGTCAGTCTAAGTGTGAACTGTACAGAAGTTCCAGGAAAGTTACATTGGTGTAAAAATGGCCCACCCAATCTAAATAAACCCTGCCTCTGAGGTTGTCTAATCTAAGTCAAATTGGCCATTTTTAGACCAGTCTATCTTTCCCAAACTTCTGTACAGTTCCAAGTGCAGACCCAAAGCTGGGAAAGCCCCGCCACTGACCCAGCCCCAGGGCTGTGCTTTTCCTACCTGCCCTCCTGTCACTGGGCTGTTCTTAGCACCTGGTCCCATGCTGTTCCCCCTTGTGAACAACCCCCTCCTCCCAATAGAGCAGCTAGCCCTTCCAAACCCCCCATAATGCAAGCCACTCCCAAAGCCAGTCTTATTAAAGTTCTCCAATGCCAGGAGCCAGGGAAGTAAGTCCCAGTGTGGGGAAGAGCAGGAGGGGTGGGGAGTGGTTTGGGCAGGGAGGTGTCAAGGGGATAAAAATAGCCCCTGGTCCCAGGGTTGTGGGGAGAGACTGTCCCCCCATCCTTTCAAGGCCCCTGAACTCACCAAACCCTTCCAGGCCCCACCGAATCCTGTCTAGACCCCACCTACCCCCCAATCCCACCACAGACACTTTCTGCCCCGCTGATCCTCCCTCACAGACCCTGCTTGGCTTCCTAATTCTCCCTGCACACCCCACTAGCTTCCTGACCCTCCTATGGATGCCTCCTTCCCCCACAATCCCCCCGTAGTCCCTGCCTGCCCTCCAATCCCTCCCTTGGATGCTGCCTGCCTCCCCAATCCCTCTGATTCCCCAGTGCAGATCCCATTTATCCTCCTGATCCCCCATGTGCCTGCTCCCTGATCTCTCCAATTCCCCTTGAGCCTGCTTACCCCCCACAATAGCCCCCCAATCGCAACTTACCTTAGACTGGGTGGTCATGTTTAGCTCAATCTAACCTCCCCCTAACCTATGTCTGTATTCAGCCATAGGGTCTGTGCTTGGTGAACTTCAAAACAGATTGCCAGGATATTTTTTTCATTTAGGTAGTTAACTGGTTACCAACATGACAATGTAACAGCCATTTGAGCAGTTAGAAGCTAGCCAAATGTAAATTGAAAAGAGTGCAGATATGGCATATTTGTAGGAATCAATCATATTTGGCTTTACAGATTATTGGAACTTTAAGCTAAAATTCTGTAAGTTTAGGTCATGGTGTTACAACAAGGATTTTTATCATGTGGGGAATGAGTAGTCTCTCAGGGTGCCTATACACATGCAGTGAGGCTGCTCCAACACACTGTAATTACAGCACATCAGAGCAGACTCAATCAAGTCTGCTGGAGAGTGGTAATTGCCATGCTCCAACAGACTCCAGTGTCATGTGTATCAGTGTCCCTGCAGACACCATTTTTCAGCACAGGGAAGCTGATACACATGATGCTCAGGGCACATTAAAGCGGCTCTTGGAACCACTCAAATTAAAGCCTCCCCTTCCTCCACTCCTGGAGCATGTCTGTAAATACCCTCACTGCATAACAAGTTGGCATTTTAAAACCAGCTTCCTAGTTCAGGAGATTTTATCCGCAGTTGCAAATTGTGGTGGCCCAGTTACAATCTGAAAAGTCCCAGGCCATCTGACTATATTAATTTTAATTTCACATAAAAATATTTTATATAATTACAATATTTTATATAATTAATTATAAACTTAATTATATTCTTTGGCCGGTCTTTATTAGGCAGTGATAAATATGTATTTAAAATAATTATGTAGCCATATTTAAAATAATTATGAGAGCCTATAGTTAAGTACTGGATTGTTACAGAAAATCTGCTTCAACTGTTAGCCACCTTGGTTGCATTATTATTGCACATTTAGTAGATTTAAATTTCTTGTTATTTTGTTTCATGTGAACAGCAAGATTTATTAGATAAGGCAGGTCATTAAGTCATTTTTTCTTTTACAATGTCTTTGATTCAGTGAACTCAAATTTATGCTCTCTTACAGTGTGCTAACAGCTATCCTTTGTCTAGAAAGTCAACAGTAAATCTGAATTTAATAAACTGACAATAGATCTCAATGTGAAAGAGATTCAAGGCACTAATTCTTTTTTTCTGCAGTGACTTAGTAATTTTTAGACCAACTATAACATGGAAGTATATTAATTCTATAAATATCTCATTTGTTTTATGTGTGCCTTGAATGCAAAGGTTGTTTCAAATACTATCTAATAGCAGTCCTATTAGCCAGGTGTAGCCTGTTCTTTTCACCCACAAAACAGGAATGGAAATCAGGTATTGTTTTCTAGCAAACAAAAGGAAACAGGATTCTGCACACCAACAACCTTCTGCAAACCTTCTTTGTGCTCCTAAAGCTCAGTGTCTTCACTCCCCTCCCCACTACAACCTTGTGAAGTGGCCAAGAGTTGGTACAGCATTGTGGGTATTGCCATGACAAGGAACACATTTAGTAACATACTTTCTTTTCTCTGTCCCTTGCAAGTAAAAAATTTGGGGAATTCTCTTCTCTCTTACTATCCATAAAGTAGGACAATATATTTTCAGGTTTCTCTACGTGAGGAAATTTGTCAGAAAAACTACAATCACAGACTGATGGAGTTATGCCAGTATAAATCTTTGTAAGGATACTCGTATTTTTTTTAAGAATGTACATGCAGTGGGGTTTATACTAATATAAATACAGCACTCTAATTATAGCAGTATAGTGCTGTTCCATTAAAGTTTGGTTGGTAAATACAATACGCCTGTTCACTCCACAACCATCCCCATAGACAAGGACACAGTAGGCTCTTCAGTGAGAAAGTTTTTTATTTGGTTGTATTCTTATCCTATTACAAATACTGAGAGAAATGCCAATGTTCCCCTGCATTCTAACCTGGCTACATATTTATCACTGCCTGCTAAAGACTGGATAAAACTACAATATTGTTTCACCTTTGACCCAACTAAATGGAAGTTTGGTACTTGTAAACTAGCTCTCATACCCTAGGGCAAGTACAGACGAGTCCACACGTGCCTCTTGCTGCATCTCAAAGCAGTTTCAGACATGGCAAGAGGCACACTAGGAGCAAAAAAAATTCCCCACGCTGAATATTTACATTTATATTTAGTGTGGGCTTAAAATTTGATACCTGGATATCCAGGTATTTAAAAAACAAACAAACAAACAACACAGAAAAATGTGGCCCTTGAGGCTCAGGTCC
The DNA here is from genome assembly GCF_001723915.1 of Gavialis gangeticus. NCBI lineage: Eukaryota > Metazoa > Chordata > Crocodylia > Gavialidae > Gavialis > Gavialis gangeticus. The sequence continues at coordinate 45,035,602 of NW_017729006.1, read as the reverse complement.
ACAAAAGAGATGCTCTGGTAGCCAGCCACAGCATCTCTATGCCTGCCTCTTACCCTGATGCTGCAGCACGCTACCTGCCCGTGCAGGGCAAACAGCGTGCAGGCTGCAGTGGACCCTGACTCCATTCCAGGTAAGTAGGGGGTAGAGAGGGCTGGATGGGGGGCGGACTGTGAGGGTGTGGGGTACTGTGGAGGAGAGCACCACAGGAGGGATGGGTCCCCCACCTCCCCCCGCAGGGCCCACAATGCCCCCCCCGCCACATGGCCCACAACACCCCTGCAGCAACAGTGGCCATCAGGGGACTTACAGCCTTCAGGTACAGCCCCTCCATGTGGTGCAGGGCAGCACAGCTCAGCCCCAGCTGCCTGGCATCCAGTGCTGCCTGTGCCATATTGCATAGGCCCAGCCCAGCATAGCACAGCACTGTGCACCTTCAGGCAGCTCCGGGACACTCAGGGTATCACCTG
>NW_017729006.1:45028739-45030135 GCF_001723915.1 Gavialis gangeticus | reverse complement strand
CTTCCAACCCTAGAAACTATGAAACTATGAAACTATGAAAGCACAGCACTGTACACCTTCAGGCAGCTCCGGGACAATCAGGGTATCAGCTGGGGCCTCACAACACTCACAGGGACCACCTGTTGCACTGGGTCAGGTCCTGCGTGCATGGAACCAGCCTGGCCTGATGGTGCACAGGGCCCATACAGTGCTGGGGCCAAGCCGCACTGCCCCATGGGGGAGGCTGTTTCAGGAGGGCCCCAAGCACCCCAATGGCCACTGCTGCTGTGTGTGAGCTATGGGCCATGTGTGGGGGCTGTGAGTCATGCAGTGGGGCTGGGGGGGGCATGTGGGCCCTGCAGGGGGGACAGTCCATGTGCTGTGTAGGGTCCCTCATGCAGTGCCCCCACACCCACCCACACAATCCCCCATACACTTCTGCAAACCCCATATCCCCCCCATCATATACCCATCATGCCCAGCTGCCAGGATGAGACCTGCTGACAGGAGCAGTGGCTGCAGGGGCAGCTGACCCCACATTCTAGTTAGTGAAGTGGTCAGGGGGAACTTTAACTGTTCTATGATAAGAAAACCAAAAGCAAACATTAAAGCATTCTATATATTATATATGAGACAGAGAGAGAGAAAGAGAGAGAGAGACAGACCATTAACACCAAATGACTACCACACACACACACACACACACACACAGTGGTCTTTTTTAAATTGTGGAAGAATATGGATTTTGGGGAATTTTAGAGAGTGAATTTGGAATTTTTATCAGAGATTTTGCACTTTTTAAATAGGAAACACCAGGATTCCTGCTAGTGAGGCAAGTGGCAGGACCCAAGTAGAGGAGCCTTCTCAGGGCTAGCACCTGGGACCCAGCTGGGGGTGGATGACCTCCTGGGGACTTGGGGCCAGGAGGACCTGTTTTAACAGTTCAAAGCAGGCCACTGCACTGAGAACATCTTCTAGGCAATAGCTGCCCAGATGGCCCAGTAGTGCCACACAAAGGCCAACTGTGCAGCCACAGCCTGCAGCCAGCATGCCTCAGCTGCAGCTGTGCAGTCCCCATCTGGGTCTAGTAGGCACGCTGCCTTGGGGCCACATGCTGTTGCAGGTGGCAGCAGGTCATAGCCAGGTAGCACACCCCACTGGCAGACTGCTGCAGTGGGTAGAGGGTGCAGGGAACTCTCGGTTAGGGCTGCTTCAGCAGTCCAGCTGGCACAAGGGGCTAGTGTCCCCAGATACCAATTGGCCAGGCCCCAGAAGCTCCTGTCTATTTGTATCTTCCATTTACCATGGGCCCTAAGGCCCACCCACTAACTAGTAGCCCTTACTGTATGGGGCCAATGGATGAATGACACAACTAAGTTCTTGGGACAAGATGTACAGGGTCCACTGGGTCAGGGCC
>NW_017729006.1:45023225-45023739 GCF_001723915.1 Gavialis gangeticus | reverse complement strand
GCCATCACCCAGGACCTAGTCAACAAAGGCAAGGGCCCTAGGAGGTGGGGCAGATTTCACCTCCTGGACTAGGTGGAAGCCCCAGAAGCTCCAGCCTATTTGTATCTTTCAAGCATTGTGGTCCCCAAGACCCACCCAGCTAACTAATAGCCCCTACTGTGTGGGGCCAATGGGTAAAAGAAACAACAAAATTCTTGGCAAAACAAAGGCAAAAAACAGGACAGGACTGATGTGAGGATCAAAGGGTCAAAACAAAAAAAATGAATGCTCTGGAAGGGGACACCGAGCAGAGCCCCTTGGGCCGTGCCCACCAGTTCTCAAAGGTGTCCAAGGAGCTGGTGGATGATGCCCAGTGGCACTCCTGACCAGAGCCTCTTTCCTTGTCATGTATAGGGCCCACTTGGCCAGGGCCAGGAGGAAGTTAACCAGGAGATCCCAGGACTTAGTGGGGCTGCTGATGGGGTGCCCAAAAATAAAAAGGTAGGGGGTGAAGTTGAGGTCCCCAGTGGTTGTG
>NW_017729006.1:45016624-45018225 GCF_001723915.1 Gavialis gangeticus | reverse complement strand
ACAGCCTTCAGGTACAGCCCCTCCATGTGGTGCAGGGCAGCACAGCTCAGCCCCAGCTGCCTGGCATCCAGTGCTGCCTGTGCCATATTGCATAGGCCCAGCCCAGCATAGCACAGCACTGTGCACCTTCAGGCAGCTCCGGGACACTCAGGGTATCACCTGGGGCCTCACACCACTCACAGGGACCACCTGTTGCACCGGGTCAGGTCCTGCGTGCATGGAACCAGGCTGGCCTGATGGCGCACAGGGCCCATACAGTGCTGGGGACGAGCTGCACTGCCCCATGGGGGAGGCTGTTCCAGGAGGGCCCCAAGCACCCCAATGGCCACTGCTGCTGTGTGTGAGCTATGGGCCATGTGTGGGGGCTGTGAGTCATGCAGTGGGGCTGGGGGGGGCATGTGGGCCCTGCAGGGGGGACAGTCCATGTGCTGTGTAGGGTCCCTCATGCAGTGCCCCCACACCCACCCACACAATCCCCCATACACTTCTGCAAACCCCATATCCCCCCCATCATATACCCATCATGCCCAGCTGCCAGGATGAGACCTGCTGACAGGAGCAGTGGCTGCAGGGGCAGCTGACCCCACATTCTAGTTAGTGAAGTGGTCAGGGGGAACTTTAACTGTTCTATGATAAGAAAACCAAAAGCAAACATTAAAGCATTCTATATATTATATATGAGACAGAGAGAGAGAAAGAGAGAGAGAGACAGACCATTAACACCAAATGACTACCACACACACACACACACACACACACAGTGGTCTTTTTTAAATTGTGGAAGAATATGGATTTTGGGGAATTTTAGAGAGTGAATTTGGAATTTTTATCAGAGATTTTGCACTTTTTAAATAGGAAACACCAGGATTCCTGCTAGTGAGGCAAGTGGCAGGACCCAAGTAGAGGAGCCTTCTCAGGGCTAGCACCTGGGACCCAGCTGGGGGTGGATGACCTCCTGGGGACTTGGGGCCAGGAGGACCTGTTTTAACAGTTCAAAGCAGGCCACTGCACTGAGAACATCTTCTAGGCAATAGCTGCCCAGATGGCCCAGTAGTGCCACACAAAGGCCAACTGTGCAGCCACAGCCTGCAGCCAGCATGCCTCAGCTGCAGCTGTGCAGTCCCCATCTGGGTCTAGTAGGCACGCTGCCTTGGGGCCACATGCTGTTGCAGGTGGCAGCAGGTCATAGCCAGGTAGCACACCCCACTGGCAGACTGCTGCAGTGGGTAGAGGGTGCAGGGAACTCTCGGTTAGGGCTGCTTCAGCAGTCCAGCTGGTACAAGGGGCTAGTGTCCCCAGATACCAATTGGCCAGGCCCCAGAAGCTCCTGTCTATTTGTATCTTCCATTTACCATGGGCCCTAAGGCCCACCCACTAACTAGTAGCCCTTACTGTATGGGGCCAATGGATGAATGACACAACTAAGTTCTTGGGACAAGATGTACAGGGTCCACTGGGTCAGGGCCAGGAGGAGGTTGACCAGGCAGAGAAGCCACCAGCTGAGGTCCCCAGTGGCTCAAAGGATGAGGGTGGAGTACAGGCTCAGCCACTGGGGTGCTTCAGCTATGACCTCACCAAGCAGGTCCCACCACTTCGTGTCT
>NW_017729006.1:45004873-45011624 GCF_001723915.1 Gavialis gangeticus | reverse complement strand
GGGGGTGAAGTTGAGGTCCCCAGTGGTTGTGGGATGAGGGTGGATTACAGACTCAGCCACTGGGGTGCCCCAGCCACGCCTTCACCTAGCAGGTCCCGCCAATTGGTGTCTGGGTGGGATGCAAGGGCAGCATGATGGACTGGTCTGGTGTCCTCCAGCCAGGTCAGGTGGTGGAGCAGGGAGCGCCATGAGGCCAAGTGAGGTGCCAGTCCCACAACCAACTCCAGTGGCCTGGAGGACACTGGGGGATGGGGACCACCACTGCACAGGACCTGGTCAATAAAGGCAAGGACATCAGGAAGTAGGGCATATTTCACCTCCTGGACCAGATAGCAGGTCGCACATGTCATGGGTAGACACATGCGCCAGGCCAGCACAGCAGGGTCCACCCACTCCTGCCTATTGTAGTCCAGGAGATCTCTGATACAGGAGACACCAGCCAGGATCAACCTCTGTCACAACTGGGATGCCTCTGGGGGTTCCAGAGGAGGGGATTGACAAGCAGGTTGACACCCTGGGCCAGAGAAAATCCTTGTAGAACTCTGGCAGCCCTCACAGGTCCTGCAGGGAGAAGCCTCACAGGCTGAGGAGCTGCCAGTCATATCAGAGCCCCTGGAAGTGGCAGAGGAAGGCATGTCCCAGGTGGCACCATGCAGGGAAAGACACCTTAGGAGCCCTGCCCATGTCCAGAGCCACTCCACCACCCTTGCCTCCAGCTGGTGCCAGTTCTTTGGCGATCAGGGGTTCATGGGGGACAGGTAGACTCCCAAGTACAGCAGTGAACCTGAGCTCTAGTGGATCCACTTGTCACCCACTGCCAGGCCAAAACTCTTGACCCAGTTGACCCAGGCATAGGAGGCTGCTGAGTACAATGCCTGACAGGCCTCCACCTGAGCCAGATCACCGGAATCCTGGACCATGAGGAGTACGTCATTGGCATATGCTGACAGAACCAGCCACACCGCCGGATCCCGGAGCATCAACCCTGCCACCTGCTTCACCAGGAGGATGATGAAGGGCTCTAGGGCCAAAGTGTACAGCTGGCCTGACAGTGGTCAGCCTTGATGCACCCCTCGCCTGAATGGGATGGGCTCTGTCAGGGTCCAGTTGAGCTTGACCAAACACTTTGCAGAGATGTACAGCACCTGGAGAGACCACACAAAGTGGTGCCTGAAGCCAAAGGCACGCAGTGTGCCTGTGAGGTACCCATGATCCACTCTGTCAAACACCTTCTCCTGGTTCAGGGATAGGAGGGCGAAAGACAGGCTCTCCCAGCACGCTAGCTCCAGGAGGTCCCGAACACCAGGTACAGGTTGTTGAAGATGGAACATCCAGGCACCGTGTACAGCTGGTCAGGATCGTGTCCATCATCACAGACTGCAGGCACAATGAGATGGCCTTTGCTTGTAGTCCGTGAAGAGGAGGGACACGTGACACCAGTTCCTCAGGTCACAAGGATCCCCATTTTTTGGCATGAGGGTCAGCATGGCCCTCTGGTATGACAGGGGGGGTTCCCCACTTACCTCAATTTGGCCCAGACTGCAATGAAGTCTGGGCCAACGACATCCCAGAAGGCCCAGGAGAACTCCAGTCAGCCCGTCCTGCCCGGTGCCTTGTTACCGGGCGTCAGGCAGATGGTGGCCAAAAACTCAGCCAGAGTGAGAGGAGAATCCAGCCAATTCAGGTTGCCCATGCCGACCTGCAGGAGACCCTTCCACAGAGTCCGACAGGCTTTGGCATTGGTCGGATCCAGGGAGAAGAACTCTTCGTACAAGGCCCTTGCCTGCCAGCACATCTCACCTGGATCCATGAGGGGGATGCCATCACCCGCCAGAAGGCAGGTGATATACTTCTTGGCCTCCCACCTCCTCTCCAGGGCATAGAAGAAGCAGGAGCTAGGGTCCATCTCCCAAAGGAGCTGGATGCACAAGCAGACAAATACGCTGTGGGAGGTGGTCGTCCTGAGCATGAAGCTCTTCCCGCCTATCCTGATATTCTCCATAGAGGGACAGGTAGGTTGGGTCATGGCTAGGTGCCTCTCCAGCTCCAGCACTTCCCACTCAAGTTGTTCCTGGACTGCCTTCCTCTGCTGGGTGTGCCCCTAAGTGTAGCTGCAGAGAAAAAGCCAGATGCGCACCTTCCCCACGTCCCACCATTTCCAAGCTGAGGGAAGAGCTGCCTGTTGCTCCTGCCAGGCCAGACAGAACTCCCGGAAGGCCTCCCTGAAGCCCACATCCTCCTTCAGACTGGCATTGAAATGCCAATAGGTGGACCCTGGACACCCAGGCCTGGGCCCAGACAAGGTGGTGATCACTGAAAGGAGTCAGCCAGATGCCAAAGGAGTGGGCCCAAGCAAAGTGCAGCAAAAAGATATAAATCTGGTACAACCAGGAGTGGCATGCCTGCTCCTCCCCCACCCTCACATAGGTGAAAGCAGGGGGGCCAGTAGAGTGACAGGCACACCAGACATCCACCAGGGAGTAGTCCATCAGGATCTCCCCAAGAACACCCATGGTGGCCTAGTTCCACTCCCTGCCTCACCAATCTCGCGCATCTAGGGTGACATTAAAGTCCCCACCAAGGACCAGGCACTCACGAACACTGAAGGTGCCGATGTAAGTCGCTGCCTGGTGGAAAAATCTGCCAACTCTGGGTCCTTCACAGGGGCATACATGTTCAGAAGATTCAGGACCAGTCCATGCACTTAAACTTGTAGGTTCCGCAGGTGGCCTGGCACCACCTCAATATCCTGGAGAACCTCCGACTGCAGGCCTGGGGAGAACAGGGTGGCCACCCTGCAAGAGGTAGCTGAGAGGTGACTAAAAAAGACCCTGCCTCCCCACTCCAGCTGCCACTTAGGCTCATCAGCCAGACTTGTCAGGGTCTCCTGCAAGAATACCACGGGGTACCACCCCTCCTGCAGGAAGGAGAGCACCTGGCATCTCCAGAGACCCTTCCAGCAGCCGTGGACATTGAGGATAACAATCTTAAACAACTTCATGGATGGGGGGGTGGAATAGACAGTTCAGGAGGGGCCTCGCACATCTCAATGCCTGGTGTGGGGCTCGCCAGCTCCCATAAATATAGAGGGTCCTCCAATAAGTATAGAGGGCGTCTATGAAACTGCTTCCCCACCTGTGCCCTCACAGTTGTCCAAAGTAAGCTGTATCTTGCTGGCAGACTGGCAGGTGTACTCTCTGTACAGAAATGCAAGTAGCTCACCCCTGGGGACCACCAGGACCAAGGGGCCCACACGCTCTATGGAGCCTGTCGGTACTTGGGTGTCCTCATCCTGGTCCTGGGGTTCAGCAGGCTCCCTAGATCCTGTCTAACCCCCCCCCGCCCCAGTCTGCTAAGACCCCGGACTCTGGCTGGGATTGGGAGAGCTCTGCATCCCCTCAGGATAGGGGTGGGGGTAAGGGTGGAGGCTGGTTTCCCTCACAAAATGGCAGGACAGAGCTGGAACCCCAGGAGGTCTGTGCAGGGTTCCCGACAAGATTGGACTGTTGGTCCGGGGACCCCACCCTAACCTCCTTTAGTGTTGGACCATTAGGCAGGCTAGTAGCAGGGTTTGACTGGGAGTGGGGAGGAGGAGACCCATCAGATGCCTAGGTTGCATCGGTTCTTGTCTCAGCATTTTGGAAGAGGGGACCTTCCCCCTCAGGACTCATCAGGATGAGCCCCAAGGCCCCCGTCTCCCCCAGATCAGAGGGAGAGGGCTGCACTGCCCGACCCTCCATTGGGTTGGCTGAGGCCTCAGCCTTGGCACCAGTGTTTTTGGGGGTAGGCCCTGGCCAGCTTCTTCCATAGGCTCTTGCTTGGGGCTGTCCGAAAGCTCTTAAGCTGCCTCCATTACTTGTTTGATCTTTCCTGGGGGTGGGGTGTCAGGCAAAGCTGGGGAGGCTCCCAGAAGCTGGGTCACTACTTCTCCCCTGTGATGGCCTTGGGAGGATGGGGGCAGGGTCCTCCACATCAGAGGGATCCAGCTGCACTCAGAGGGGACCTGCACCCACTCAGCCATAGGGTGGTCCTCAGGTGGACAGGCTCCAATAGGAGAAGATGAGGGTTGGGGGGTGGGGCAGCTACAGCAGGGGCATGACTAGGGGCCCCACTCCCTGTGTCCCCTTGGCTGCTGCTTCCCTCCCTGGGACCCCACCAGACTTGGTCACGTGAGCTCACAAGGAACCTGGATGATGTGGCTGGGTTGCCAAGGGGGCCTGAAGGGGGAGGGGCACTGCTGGCAGGGGCACCCCTCTCACCAGTGGGACCCATGGATGCCCTCTCTTCCTGGCCCATGGGACACTTGTGATGCAAGTGCCCTGAGGCACAGCACCAGAAGCACCACAGGTCCCCCAGCATATAGAAAACCTTTACCAGAGCCCCCTGAAAAGGAATCACAAGGCACCCATCGGCCTCAAGCTGTGCTTCTGTCACTAACTGGATCATGACCTGGTGATGGAATGAGCGCACATGGCGGAGGCCAGGGTCTCAGCACCCCAACAAGCGGGCCACCACTGGGGAGATAACCCTCCCCGGGGTTTGCAGCTAAGGGAGCAGAGCCCAATTAAGGATATAGGGAGGGACGGAGCTGAGGACCACCCTGGTCCCCAGCTCTTCTAGGGGCTCAAGGGGGATGTACTCACCCTCTACCACAAGCCCCCTCTACACTGCCTTTTGTGCAGTGGCCCCTGAGGCAAGGAAAAAGACCCCCTTGCCATGAAAGCAGGCGGCCACCACAAGCTTGGGGTCCTCCACTACCCAAGCCAGGGCCTACACCTAGGAGTACAGGTTCTCCTGCTTGGGTAGTTGACACTTCACCCTGTGCCTGTGAGTGAGTGCCAGAAAGGGAGTCCCACTGCCCAACCTGGAAGGGCCAGTGGTGGAGGGTCCAGGCCCCACAGCTTTGGGTCACCCCACAGCTGCTTGTGCATACCTGCAGTTTCCCCGATGGGGGGATCACCTTGGTGGAGCCAGAACTAGGGCTAGGGACAGGCTGAGTGGGTGCGCTGCCTGGTCCCCTCAGGCACCGGTGCTTTAGGCTTTGGGGCAGGGCCCTTGCCCTTCCCATCTTCAGCTGTGGAGGAGGCTAAAGAAGAGCCCTTCCCACTGCCCTTGCCCCCGGTCCCTGGTGGTGCAGGAGGGGGCTTGGTAACCCCTCTGAGGGTGGCCTGGCTGGGGGCAGGTGGGGGCCTGGCCCTGCTGTCTCCCTGCTGGAATCTCACCTGCCCCACAGCAGAGGTTACAGGCTTCTGTATCCCTGGAGGATGTCGATTGGGCTCTACCTCCAGGGTGGGGGCTGCAGAGGCATGCACCCTCTCGGGGGCTTGGTTGGGATCTGCCCCCATACTGGGGGCTGCAGAAAGTTCTTTGGGGGGGCATCTGCCCCTCCAGAAGGTTCCTGCCCTGACATAGGTTTACATAAGGGAGAGGAAACTAATGAGAAAAAACAAAAAAATACAGTGGGGCTAGTAAAACCAATAGGGGCAGGCTGGGGCTGTGGGAGAAGTGGGGGTGGGGAAAAGGGACAGAAACTCATTGAGCTACAGCCCCACAGGAAATCAAATGGGCTATGCCTGGGGAAGGTGGGGGACACACACACAAAGGCAGGGGAGACTTGAGATGGCTTACTCAGCCACACAACAAACACCAGGGCAGGGGAAACGGACCACAGGACTTACCACACGAGAAAAAACACACAGGGAAGGTGTAACAGATAGCTAGAGCAGTGAAGGGGCTTTGTTTGTTGAATATCGGTCCAGGACCCCTCACCTCTAGCCAGGCACTCAGCAGCAAGATAGTAGGCAGGAAAACAAAGCAGGATCAGATGCAGTGAGGCAGCTGTGGTGGAGTGCAGGTGTAATCAGTCAATTAGGGAGTAATCCAGTGCAGGTGTGGTGTTGAGTAGTGCAAGGTGGTGCAGCAGGGAATCTCCTCTCCTGAGAGGGGGCAGCAGCAGAACAGGTGGTAGCAGTCATCCAGTTCAGCCACTCAGGGTGTGCTTCTGGTGAAAGTGGATGTGGCCTGCCAAGGTATCTGGGATAAGCAAGGTACCTTTAGGCTCTGGCAGTGATGGTTGCAGAGGGGCCCACAGGTAGTACAGGATCCCTCCCCAGGCAGCTTCCCAACTGTGGCTTGGCAGTGGACCATAACAGGAATGCAGAACCTGGGGTGTATTGCTGGGGTCTGGTGCACTGCAGTGGGCCCCTTCCCAAGGTCTGGATCCATACGGTGTGTTTTGGGCTGTAGGAAGCTTGCTTCTGGTGATGAGGTTAGCAAGGTTTGGTGCTTGTTTGAAGTCTAGGATGGGTGGTTCTGGGAAGATCTCTTTAAGAATTGGGTCTCTTTCTAGTGCGGGTTGCAATTGTTTGGAGTTTTTCCATATAGGTTTGAGGGAGGGGTGATATGTCATTACCAATGGTGTGTGATTCGTGGGAGTTTTCCTTCTCTACTGCAACAATACTTTGCATGGTATGTGTGTGGCTCTTTCAAATGTGCAAGCTATCTCTCTGGAGGGATGTCCTTGTTCAGTGAAAGTCGTTTTGAGATTTATGAGGTGGCAATCATGGGTGTTCTCCTCAGTACAAATTTGGTAGTATCTGAGGGCTTGGCTATATATCACAGCTTTCTTGGTGTGATTAGGGTGATTGCTGGTTCTGTGCAGGTATGTATGTTGGTCCATGGGTTTCTTGTATAATGTGGTTTGTATTTTACTATTCTGGATACTGATCATCATGTCTAAAAAGGAGATGTT
>NW_017729006.1:44999661-45004304 GCF_001723915.1 Gavialis gangeticus | reverse complement strand
ATACTTTAGTGAAGGCCCCTCAAAGCCAGGAACCTCAGCCCCTATCCCCACATTGCCTCTGGGAGCAGAGCATTGGAGTTGGGGAGCAGTTTTCCCCGTCCCAGCCCCCACATCACCGCCAGTCCCAGCCCCAGCCCCTGCATTGCTGCTGGGACCGAAGCAGTTTTCCTGGTCCTGGTCCCAGTCCTGTCCCCAACCCCCACATCACCGCCGGTCCCAGCCCCAGCATTGTCACTGGGACTGGTGCAGTTTCCCAGTCTTGGTCCTGGCCCCAGCCTCCACTTCGCCTTGCCTCACCTCCAGGAGCAAGGAGGCACATGGTATCAGGGCTGGGGAGTGGAGCAGTTTTCTGGCACTGGAAGAGCCTCCGCCAGCCCCAGTCCCCACCTCACCATGCCTCTGGGAGCAAGGAGGCACATGGTGCTGGGGCTGGGAAGCGGAGCAGTTTCCTAGTCCCGTCCCTGCCTCGTCTTAGCTCAGGCAGGCTGCTGGAGGCTACTGGTAAGTTTTCCCACACCGGCTTTGGTGCTTCTGCCATGCTCAGCTTGATGCCTCTCAAAGCCACAACCCAACTCCTCACTGGGTGGGTGCATGGCATTAACAAGCTTGGTGCGTGGCATGGTTTTAAAGCATGCATGGCTGCGCACGCATGTAGCTTAGAAGGAACCTTGACTGGGGCTAAAACTTGGAAATTCCTCCCCCTGCTGTTTTTTCCAAGACTTGTGCCCAGGTACATGCATGTTCCTGCTTGGCCAGTGTGTAGTCTACTAAGCATGCTCAGTTGTCTATGTGGCAGCTTGTACATCTACACTACAGGGATAAAAGAATTACAAACTGTGATTAAGTTAAAAAATGCCACTTATGCAGCTGGTTAAATGTCACTTGGGGATATAAACTACATTAGAATTCTGCCCAAGATGTCACAAACCTTTATTACACAGATGCTCAGTTTCAGCATCAGGTGTGTTAACTCACTTCCTTATCATTTCATCTGTAGATCTGTGAGGGTGAATCTGAGATGTCAGTGCTCAGGGGCCACTTTCTCAATAGGTTAACTCAAAGTGTGTGTGTGTTCTTTATGCAGTCCTCCTTTTGCAAAGAGCCATGGTGAATCACACTGTCTGACCGAGAAAAGGGAAACTGAAAAAAAAATGTCAAATGTCACTGTGGCTTTTTCACTTTATCTTTTTGTTGCTCAGACAGGAAATATGATTGCTTCTTACTCATAGTGTATGGGTGTAAGGCTGCCTCCAGTGTCTGTCATGAGAAGGGACGGTCCCTTTCAGAGAACCGCAAGGGATTTTTTTTCCCTTTGAAACATTTAAGTGGGAGAGAGGGTGTTGGCTCATTCATTTAACTTAATTCAACATTTATCTCTTTAACGAAGATTCAAGAAAACATGTAAATTTTGTTAAGTTTCAGTTTAATTTCTTGTTTAATCCAGTCTCTGAATCACATAAATAATCTCATCTCAAAAACTAGCAAATGTTTGCAATTTATTTCATTTTGTATTTAAAAGCCTCATTTTCTTTCACCTTCTATAAATCAAGAGATATCCTGAAGTCAGCGCAGATATGCTGGTATAAGATCATTCTAAGTGAAACACCTTATAAATATGTTGATGCTTAAAGATTTAGAAGAAAAACAAAAGTATGAATGTACTAAACTGTCTACACACAAAGACAAGAATTAGTAGTTTTACTCAATAATAGTGCAGTTCTATAAGTGACTAAAACTTGGTGTTTCAGACAATACAGTTGGTATATGCTACAGAAAGAAAGAGAAGAGGAATGTGACAGGTGTTATTTGTTGAAACTGTGTACTGTACTAAAAAGCTCCGCTTAACAAGCTTTGGGAAAACCTCAAACTTAAGAGGCTTTCTCTGATGACAGTGACTTAAACTTCCATGTCCATGCTGATCCTGTCCTTTAGCTGAATGTTTCACCACTCTCATGTCTTTATTTGACTGGCATTGCTGGTTCAGATCTTGTTCTACATTCTATACTATGCATATTCATGTCAAGGAAGGTTCCCCTGCCTTTTCAACGCTTGGATAGAGCTGTGCCAGTTTACCTTAGCTGATAGTCAAAATACCATATACTCCATCAAAAACTGAATATAATTCTGTTGGCAAAGTGCCTTGACTCCATAGCAATATGGTGAAGAGGAATACAAATTCTACCTCAGCTTCATTTAAAGCTTAATGAAGGTGATGTTTAATTAAATAAAAACCAAAATGAAAAATGCAGACAGAACAGAAACCCCTCTTTTATTCATTTTAGTAGAAAACTGTAGTTGTTTTATGCTCTCTCCTGATTGTTAGTTTTCAGTATGTCAGAGATTTTTATGCTGACGACTCTTACGCTCCTTTCAGAATCTGCCAAGAGAACTTTCTCTTGTACAAAGACTGAGTATAAGAAAGTCTGTAAAAAGGACTTGTTTGTTTTTATAATATAAAAATCAGGGGAAAGGATCATAATAAAAATCAGGCTTATGATTCAAAGTATCCCAGAAGGTAACTATAGAGAAACCTTTTTAAAATACAGTTTATAGGAGCTTAGCTGAACAGCATATTACTGTCAGTATAGCAAGAACACTGCAGAACTTGTCTATTTACATATCTTTCTACTTCTATGGCCTTTATCAGAATAATACTGAAAAGCCTCCCCCACAGAAAGAGATTGTTTGTGAGATAACCACTGTCTTTCTCTGGTGTGAGTTAAACACCAGGCTGGTGATAGCTGGCGTGCTTTTTTTTAAATCTGGGTTTCCAGAAGAGTCAAACAGTTTCACATATATTGATTGATATAGCTGCCAAGAATTTTGATACAAATTCCTTGGACAGAGTCTTTGACTGAGCTAAGACTTTCCTGCTCCTGGGCTGTCCTTATACCTGATACAGTGCTAACATTTCGCATGCTTGCTAACGATTATCTTCCAGAAAAATAGGGACTTTAGGCCGCCAGGTCTAAGTTGCCATGAAGGTGGCTTGTGATTGATTATTTACTTACTACTTACAACTTTGACAGAAAAATGTAAGGAAAATAAATTAACATCTACCACATGGTATGTCTGTGTGGGCTTCAACCTTTAGGTCCTCAACTTATTTGAAAAATAAGTGTTCCTTGACAGTCTCAGATATTATGCACCCCCCCCCTTCTTGTACTCCTTTGCTCCAGTATCTTCTCACATCGAAATTATTTCAACACCCCATGCTCTCCTAAAATCTCCTTCTCTGACTCTCACTTAGACCCTAACATCTCCTTTGCCCTGCACTGCAGTTATCTGGGAAGGATGGCAGGGAAAGTACAGCACTGTTGTCTGTCTGTAGGCAGCTCCTAGTTATTGCATGGAGTTAATACTTTATAAACCCTCATAAGATCAACATTCTCATATGTAGGTGATTTAGATTAGTACTTTGGGGTGAATTAGGCACCCAGGCAGATTTACGCTCTCTCTTCAGAGAGCTGCACACTTTCAATTCCTATTACAGTAAATAGGAGACCAAAGGAAAGGAGAATTAATTAAAATGAAAAGTCAAAAAGTATTCATTCACTGTTGAAGCAAATGCTTGGAAAATAGCTTGGGGGAAACCAGAAATGGAACTACATGAAGGAAAATGGTCAGCAACATTCATGCCATGGGGAAAGAAAGAAAGAAAATAGTAGCAGAAGAGAAAAGGAGGAACACAAAAGGCAGAGAGCAGTAAAGAAAGAAAAATCTTGCAAGGTTTGATGCAAAATGCTATGATAAAATGCACATATTGTTTTAACTACAATCCACTTAAGCAGTTAATTAAAGGTGGCTGATGACAGGGGAAGGGAGGAGGGAGACCTGCTATGGGTGGATATAGAGCACTTAGGCTGAGTGAGGGCTTCTGTAAATATCCTAAAGAAAAGGTTGTAATTCTATGTAGATGCTGTTGAGGGCTGGAAGAAGAAGAACCTGTCAGAATACAATCCTGTTAGATCAGACACTGGTACCAGTTCAAAAAAATCTTAATCCACCAGGCAAAAAGAAAAAGGAGAACCTCTCTAGGCATGCTAAGAGGTATACAGCTCAGTACTTTCCCCCGAGAAACCAGAGGGACAGGAATAAAGGAAGATGAATACATGGAATCAAAGCAGTAGGGGAGCTCTAGGGAAGCCCCATTTTGATGTTTTCAGGAAACGACTACTGACCTTGGGTTGGCCAGCTGTCACGTTAATGCAGCAGATCAGAGCATGTGTGTATTCTGGTTCTATCTAGCTAACTTACAAAATAACTTGCATCACCACACACTGATTTCTCTGTGAAATTTGGAAGATAAGGCATTAGTAGAAATAAGAGAGGCCTGCACTTATTGTATTAAATTGTTTGCCACCACTGACTGCTGTAGAAATAGAT
This sequence comes from Gavialis gangeticus, assembly GCF_001723915.1. NCBI lineage: Eukaryota > Metazoa > Chordata > Crocodylia > Gavialidae > Gavialis > Gavialis gangeticus. The sequence goes on along the minus strand of NW_017729006.1, from coordinate 44,999,918 downwards.
ATGAATCAAAATAATGATGTCTGATACTGAATCATCACTGTGCAGTAAAGAGACATAAGTGGACACTTGAGCTCCTTGAGTGGCACCTGCTCACAGAGCAGCATCAATAGCTGCACTGCCAGAGGCACAGTGGTGGCTCAGGCCTGTGCAAAGCAGTTAGTATTCACTTCGGATTTAGATTCAGCCTATTCGGGGGACGGTGATTCGATTCGGTGATTTGAATCACTGTCCCGAATAAATTTGGCCAAGTCTGATTC
>NW_017729006.1:44994107-44994661 GCF_001723915.1 Gavialis gangeticus | reverse complement strand
CCTGCACCACATGGGGGGCTCTTCCATGAGCTTCCCCCCCCCTGAAGCCCTGAGGCCACTGCAGGAGTGGTGAGTCCTGGGGTTTTTCTCAGTTGTTTTTTTTCTTAAAGGGCTAGATATGGGGCAGGCAAGGCAGTCAGGGGGAGGGGAAGGGGGCTCAAGGCAGAGCCTCCCATGCAGTGTGGGGCAGTGGAGGGCAGCAGGGATCACCCCCCCACACACCTGGAAGCACCCAGTGAGTGTGGCTTTTTTTTAAAGCACCAGGATCTGAGGCAAGCAGGGCAGCCATGGGGGGTGAGGTTGGGGGAGCAGGCAGGGGTCCCCCCATGGTCCCCTCCCCCACCCCCAACTTACCAGCATGGAGTCTGGCTCCAGCTCTCTGCTGCAGCCAGCAGGGACTGCTTGAATCATTGAAGCTCTCCAAATCTTTTCTGAAGAATCTTTTTATTGGTCCCCTGATTCCTTTCAGATTTGAAGATTTGGCTACCAAATCAAGCCGAATCTCCTCCAAATCAAATCAGCACCCAAAGCTTCACACAGTCCTAGTGACCAAA
>NW_017729006.1:44988869-44989107 GCF_001723915.1 Gavialis gangeticus | reverse complement strand
CGAATAAATTTGGCCAAGTCTGATTCGGAGATTTGGCCGCTACCAAATCAGCTGAATCTCCAAATCACACAGGCCCATCTCCTGCCTGCTGTCCCAGCTCCAGCAATGGGTGCCCCATCTGCCCCAGCTCCAAGCACTGGGGGGGGAAAAAAAAGCCCCAACTCAGCAGGTGCTGCTGGGTGGGGGAGGCGATCCCTGCTGCCCCCCACAGCCCCATGCTGTGTGGGGGGCTCTGCCA
>NW_017729006.1:44966411-44983869 GCF_001723915.1 Gavialis gangeticus | reverse complement strand
GACTAGGGCACCAACCCTGATCACCTCCCTTTGTTATACTATTGATGCAGAAATCACTTTGGAGTACTATTTCCCTTTGTATGTCTAAATGGCAGTATTCTAGTTAGCTACTTGGTCATTTTTGACCCCTCCATTACACTTTGGGTATATAAAGCCTATGTATATGTATGCATATGTAACTACTTACATGCATACCCAAGCCACATTGTGCAGGCATATCTGACCATAAGCCCTGGAAAACAATAAGGGAAGGAGAGCTCCTCCATGTTTAAGCTCAGAGTAGCTGAATTGTTGGGGCACTAACCCAGGGAGCTAGAGATCTAGGTTCTATGCCACCCCTTATATAGGCAAGATCTGATCCTACATCCATTCAGCTTCCTGGTACAGTGCTTTAACCACCATGCCACAGCTCAGTCATTGCCCCACTCCTCTCTCCAGTACTCCTTTTGATGCTGTGCTGGTGCCCCTTGCATTTAATACTCATTTGCTAAATGCAGGGAATTATGGTGGGGAAGTTTCTGCCCCACTGGGAGCAAGGGTCCAGGCAAAAACTCAAAGCCCACTCCCTCCCTCACACTACACACCCTCACACTTTCTCTTTTCTTCCTGGCCTCCTCTCCTCACTGATCAGGGAGCCATCATCAAAAGAAGCACTCAAGGCAAGACTGGATAAGACTTGTTCTGTGGCACAGTGACTACAGTACTGCATGGGGAAGTCAGAGAAGGGCAGGATTAAACCCTCTTTGGGTAAGACGGCCTGGCACTTGGAACTTTGGGTAAATTCCCTAACCACTGAGCTATTGTTGCTAAACTATGGACAGCCTTCTTCCTCCTGTCTAACACCAGCTAGTCATGGATTTCTGGCTGTTTACCTTTTCCAGACTTGGCTATTAATACATGTCAATAGTAGGCCTATAGATGTGGCCACATGTATATCATAGCCTATTGAGCATACCCATTCTGTGCACACCCACTTACACATCCACATTGTAGAGGAAAGTGAATCACTATCTGCATGTAAATGGCATTTCTGGCACTTACTGAGACAGAAAACTGCCTTTTAGATGAACAAAGGGAAAGAGAATTCTACTCTATGGCAATAGAGTTCCTGTGCCTTTTACAGTCTCTGTGCCATAAGCAACCATCTAGACCAGAAACTGGCAATGTTTTGAGCGGTGAGCCAAAACAACCTGGCTGAGGTCGTAGGAAGGCCAGCGCTTTTGACTCAACTGCCACTACTGCTGCCACCACTGCCACTGCTTTATCCCTAACTCCCAGGTATAGCATGAGTAAAGTCACCTGTAAGCAAAACATTGCTGAAACTCCCCACTTCCCTGGGCCAGATCAAAGGACTCCATGGGGCCAAAACTAGCCCACAGGCCATAGATTGCCATGGCTGAACGTGCCCATACAAGTGCCCTTCATTTTGCAATGCAGTGGTACACTGGTACAATTCTGCCAGGGGAGAATGGGAGAAGACACATTAGCCCATACACTGGGAGCGCGCAGCCTCGGCCAATTCCCTGGCAAACTCCTGGTCAAGGTCTTGACCCTAGGTAGGAGGTCTATAGTAGACTCCCACCATAGTATCCCGTGTGCTGTGTTCCCCATGGATTTTAACCCAGAGGGTCTCAAGTCTTCCACTGTAGGTGCCAGTGTTGGCTTGCAGGGATGCATAGCTTTCCTTGACATAGAAAGCTACACCCCTGCCCCTTTTGTCCACTCGATCTGTCCTATACAGGGTATAGCCATCTATACCTATGGCCCAGTTATGGGTGGAGTCCCACAAGGTCTCTGTTATCCCTATGACATCATAGTTATTTGCATTTAGCAGGAGGAAACGTTCCTCCTATTTATTCCCCAAGCTCCTGGCATTTGCGTATAGGCAGGCAAGTGTCCCCTTGGGGGCCCTGGCCTTGCCTACAGTTCATTCCAGGGCTGGGGCAGGGGTGGGTTCCCTTAAGTGCCTTGGTCTGCTGCCTTTACAAGGGTTGCTCTGCAGGCCAGCAGTGGCAGTAGTTCCCCCAACCCCCAGCGAGCTTAGTTTAAAGCCCGGTGGAGCAGGTCAGCCAGTCTGTCTGAGAAGAGCCTCCTCCCCAGCAGACAGAGGTGGAGGCCATCCCTTCCCAGCAGCTCACTGCCTCTCTCACCAAAGAGTGGACTGTGGTCATGGAAGCCAAAGCCTTCCTGATGACACCAGCGCCGCAGCCTTTGGTTCACTACCTGGATCCTCCTCTCCCTCCTCAGCCCATAGCCTGAGACTGGGAGGATTGAAGAAAACACCACCTGTGCCCCCAGACCCTTTAGCCTGGCTCCCAAATCTCTGTAGCACCTCATGACCCATCTGGGAGCGCTCCAAGCCAAGTCATTGGTGCCTACATAGATGAGGAGCATAGGCACCTGGGTAGTGGTCAGTGGGCCAGAGGAGTTTAGGGATTTTCTCCGCAATGTCTTGGATATGGGAAGAAGCAAACTTCCCGGGCTAAGGGGTTGAGGCAGCAGATTACGCCCTCAGTCCCCCTCAGGATGGAGTCTCCCATGACAAACACTTTGCGTTTTGTCTTGGGGAGAGCGGGGGCGGTAGCTACAGTAGTGACTGTGTTGCCTGTGGGAGCTGGCAACTCAGCAGGCTCTGCTGGGGCTGCAAGAGGTTTGTACTTGTTGCAAAGCTCCAGTGGGGCAGGGGCCTTGGTGCAGCAGACCTTGGGGCCCTTGGCCACCTTGGTCCAAGCCCTGGGCTGGACAGTAATGGAGGTCCTCAAGTCCTCCCTTGTTCTGGAGGGACACCATGGTCTACTCTCTGCCTTCCAGGGAAGAAGGGCCTGGCAGTAGGAGTTGATCTCCTGCTCACAGTCCTGGATGGCGTGCAGTCTCTGGACTGTGGCCTGGAGCTCCTCCAGCTGGGACGCCAGAGACCCCAGAAGGGAGCAGACCCCACAAGGGAAGGTGGCCATTCTCTTGGGTCCCAGAGCCTGAAAAAGTGACAGACAGCCCCCGCAGCTGAGAGCCAGGGGCTCCATCTGTGTGGAGCCTGGAACCATGGGCTCCATCTGGGTGGAGGCTTCTGAGGCTCCAGAGGTGGGGGCTGCAGGCCCCAAGGGGACCCAAGGGGTGTGGCGTGTGCCCATCTGTGTCATACCCCTGATGGGCTGGCTATGGCTGGGACTGTCTACTCTGGGGGGGGGGGCTCACAGGCAGGGCCTCGGGCCCTCCTGTGCAAACTCCGGCACTAATTTGCACGCTGGGTCCAGGAGCACACCTGTTTGCGTGGCCTATTCATGAGGCTCTGGTTGCACGGCTCCCTGGGGGGCTGGGCAAAGTAGGAGCGGGGGGGGGGGCGTGTCCCTCCCCGCCTCCGACTCAGCTGGCTCCCAGCTGGCTAAGGTGGCTAGGTCCCTCCCTCCATGGGCACCTCCTTACTTGCAGGCAGGCCAGGCTTGTAGGGGTTCTGGGGGCTCTTCTGGGGGTCCCTGGGCTCACGGGGGAGCAGCAGGCTTACACCCATGCATCTCGCACCAGACCCAGGACCAGATTGAGGCTTTTGCCATTGCTGGGCCCTTTTTAAACGGTGTGCATGCGCAGAAGGGCCGGCCGGTACCTCACTGGTCTCGGGGGGCAAGGGGGCCTAAGGGAAGGGGGAGGGAAGGGATGGGTGAGTACTACCCTCCCCCCCACTGAGGGAAGGGACAGGTGAGTACTCCATACCCCCTAACTTGGCTCATGTGCTGGCAGCCCGGTTGCATGGCTCCCTGGGGGGCTGAGACAAGTAGGAGCTGGGGGGGCCATGTCCTTCCCTGCCTCTGACTCAGCCAGCTCCCAGCTGGCTAAGGTGACTACATCCCTCCCTCCACAGGCTCCTCCTTACCTGCGGGCAGGCTGGGCTCATCAGGGGTCCTGGGGGCCCTTCCCCTCAGCCTTCAAGCTGTCCTCACTTCTTTAGTCACCCTTCCTTTAACCACCAGGCCTTTCCCTAACCTCTGACTTACCTTTCCATCTTCTGGCTTAAATTTCTTAAGGGACACCAAAGAATAAGTTTGGGCATCAAGCAAGGGCGTTGACAGAAAGAAGGGTGATGAGCATGCTGCCATACTGCAGAGGACTGGCTAAAAGGGAATATTTGTTAGAGGTAGCTGAACCTTGTTTTCTTTCAAATGTCCTATTAATATCTTATATTATAGGGAGGAATTACAGCAACTATCACAGACCAGGCACTCCAGCTCATCCTAGTTCCTTCCTGGGTAACACTGTTGGGGCACTAGCAATTGGTTTATAACTTAAACATGAAGCCCCAGGATCAAAAACATCAGTTCAGCCCCGCGTGTCCATTTCAACATTGCAGAATTTTTGGTTGATTCTCACTACCACCCTTAATATAAATACAGCTGCTGTTTCTCATTTGTTTCTGTGCAGTTGAATGAGTACTATGATTCAGCATCAGAAACTGCTGTGGTTGTAATGGTGCATTAGGCAAAGTAAGATCAAATAAGGTAAGCTCTGGGTATATAGCAACTATTTAAAAAAATTTTCAAAGTAGACTAAGCAGCAGAATCCAGGAAAACTACTAACCATATAGTAATGCCTTCAGGGGCCTACAACCATTGTATCATTTATACTAAACTTTGTATGGCGTGCCATAAATTGAATTCCAGGAAGGAACAAAAGTGGTCACATCTGCTGGTTTGGCCTGTAGAATAAAGTGTATTAGGGTTTATGCCTGCTCTTAGAATCAGAGCTTTGTCTCAGCCCAAGGAGGAGAGGAGAGGAGAGAGTGTCTGCCTGAGGAGACACTTGGCAAAATTCTGTTTCAGTCCAGTTTCTGCTGTCCACTGCAGTGGAGGATTTGGATTTCCTTCAAGCTACACTGGTGTCCAAATAACACCAAAGCATTGATCCACATTTTAGTATTGATGACAACATATTCTAGAAATCATTAGAGCATAGATATTCAAAGCTATTCAGATACCTAAAGATACAGATAAGCAACCAGTGGGATCTTTTGATTTCACAAAATCAATGGGAGTCAGGCACCTAACCTGCTTTGGCACTTTTGAAAATCCCATGAGGTGTCTGTCTGCATGTTTAGGAACCTGAGTATCTTTGAAACATCTGGCCTTAAGTGCAGATGTGGTTTCATAAAGTAAAAGCAAAAAAAAAAAAAGTCCCTTCTAGTTTATAAAATTAGTGAAACAGTGAGATGGTGAGATGCTGGTCCATAGAGGCACAGGATTTTTTTCAAACAAGGAAGTTATTAAAAGATAGTTTTGATTCTGTATATTTTACTCCCTAAAATCATAGCAGATACACAGATTCAAGCAGAAGTGGTATAGTATTACCTCAGCAAAGTGTGACCATCCTCTATGTATCTACATGTTAACAAAACAACAAACTGTGATGTAAGTGAGATGAAGTGCATTTACTTGTATTATAAACATCTACCTCAGAGAAAATGATTTCATGTACTTGACTTCTGGAATGAGAAATGCAACATATTGTAATAAAATGCCCCTCCTTCCACACTGGTGACCCTGGTCACTTTCTGTAAGGCATCCTGTGCAGTTCATTGTATAGAGTAAAGCAAAAACAGCAGCTACACATTGATGTAATGGACCTAACCGAGATGAACAATGATAAATGGATATGTGAACTGTACGTTGTTAACCACCATTTTGTCTGCCTCTTCCATGCCATTCTGGAGACGCACTTTGAAAACAAAGCCCTAAAGCAAGAATTTTGGCCTCTGCCATAGCAGACTCCATATGACTAGTGAGGCACACAGCTTTCAGTAAAGCAAGTTCTTGTTCAAGAAGTAATTGCTTGCATATGTACAGCATGGCAGTCTTCTCCAAGAGGTTTTCATTTACTTAAATTCATGCATTAAAATAAACAGAACCTCTTTCTGTATATTTCTTAAGCTATTTCAAGCTGCTGCAGAAATTATAATTCACCGCTGAATTCCTCATTGGTGTGTAAAAGACCTAAACCATGAAGCCGCACAATTTAGGTCTTGCATAATACTGACTATAGTGGTAGTTTATTTTGTTCATCACGTTTACACACAGCAGGGCCTACCAGGTTTCAATGTCATATCATTTTTGGTCTGCATGGCTAAAACAGTCCACATCAGTGTAGCCAAGAAGCTTGGCTTTTTTGTTACACATTCATGTCTGGATTCAGATTCAGCAATGAACATGCATCCATGCTGATATTCTTTTCCCAATCAATCAGAACCAACCCCTCTCCACACCCACCCTTTGAGTTTATTTGCATTCAGGCTGGAATACAAACCACAGTGCAAGTCAAGCTTTATGTGAAGATCCATATTTACAGTCCTTTCATTGGACTAAATCAAATGGTATGTAGTCTATAATGCTGTCAAGAAGGTAAGGTATGCCATTCTGCATCTCATCAGAGGTGATATATACAGTCAACCCACACAATAATGTTTTAAGTCTAAAACTAGAAACAATCTCCAAATGAAAGGATTCTCTCTCATTCTCAAAAGAAAGCAAGATGTGCAGAAGCACAGACTGCACCAAGGATCAATGATACTGAAGACACAGACACTTGAAGCAGAGCTGGGATGATTTGTAGTCTGTGGGCCCCATGTGTCTGTCACTGTGCCTCTTAACCTCTTGTTGCTTGGTCTCAGGAATACTCCTGTAGGGGACAGAATATTTAGGACCTGTCATCCTAAGAATGACATAGGGGTGGTGGCACCTTTATGACACTGTGATTTCTAATCCAGAGATATGCAGATTAGCAATGGGTGCTGAAGCATCCAGGGCTTTTTTTTAAGTATTGCTTCTGTTCAGAGTGGCAGTGATGTGACTGTCAGCTACTGTTTCCTGATGTCTCTTTCACATGACTTCTGAATGCCATGAAGCGCCACATTCACATAGCTATCCAATTTGTAATCATCGTACAGCAGCAGTGGACAGTAGAAGGGTTTCTGTTACTGCCTGTGTTCCACAATGTACTTAGAGACATTTGCTACCCAAATGTGGGTTTTGGAATCCCCTTTTACAATCAGGAGATCTATGGAAAAAGAAATCCCTACTACAGCATGAACATAATACCAGCTGTATTTGATGCCAAGAGCATTTATCTCATCAAACGCCTGGTGTTAAGGCAGTGTGCCTACACTCTGAGTGTCCCAGTTCACTCGGTGCATTTCTCTTGGCTTTCTGTGAGATTTTTTATCATTATCATATCACATGATATCACACTGTGCAGTGTGTAGATTCCAAATTTCACAACATTAGAAAGATCCAGGTGATACTGAACATGTCTGCACTGCAATAACAAGGTACTCGCTTTCACTGACAAGGAAATAATCTTGCAGCTCCCCATCCCCACTCTGTGTCAGCCACAGGCATGAGGTTGTGAGGATACCCTACAAGCAGGTGCCCCAAGCTGCCAATCTTGGAAAGTCAGGTCCTGAGCACAGATACTGTCCTAATAGTATTCCAGGCCATAAAGGATTTTTCCCCCAAGTTAGCAAGCCCTGAAGGTGAAGCAAAACTTATCTCATGGGAAAAGTACAATTAAATTTAATAAGGATAAGATGAATAAGGTTCTATATCAATTAATCTATAAGCTATAGCAGTTAGTTAAATATAGAATTATTATAACATAAGCTAAACATTTCCAGAGGATGGGCACATTTCTATTAAAACCTTAAGGGTTTTAACATTCAGGAAGTTCCCCTTTTTGGCAGGGACTCTGAGGTTTTTCAGGTTTCTTGGCATCGCTGAATGAGGATCGTATGTCAGGTGATCATGTCAAGAGATCATATGTCAAGTAAGCATGTGTCACAAGAAAATTTCCAGTGACTGCTGGGTAGACCTCAAACCTTCATGTTGTTTTTTGCTGTATTCAGGTATGGTACCAGTGACCAGCATCAGTAATAAACTACTGAAGGGGTGGGTGAGTGTGGGTGTGCACGCACACATGTATATTTGTGTGTGTGTGTGTTGGGGTCATGATATTGGATAAGACAAGGTGACATAATGACAGTAGAATTGCAGAGTAGTTAACAGTTAACAGCTATCTTAACCTGAAAGGCTGGTTACACTGCACTTACCATCTACCAGCTTCCTCAAACAAGTTTAACTTAAAAATTGATATCTATCCACAAATAGGAATGGCAAGATGTTTAACTTGGCTAACAAAATGGTCAAGGTCAATTTAATAGTCCTACATGTACATAGGTAGCAGACAAAAAAAATCCTTGTACATTTGTCTTGGCACATTTTTTACTGCTTTTATTTCAACTAGCTTTACAGCAAACATTGTCATTGTACATTCTTCAGGCAGATGTTCCGAATCTGATTTCTGGTAGTCTCTCCAAATCAAATCTGAGGAACATTTATTAACATTCATGGAGAATTGAACGGAACCTCAAGTTCTCACAACCTGAGCTAGACTAGTCCTGAAGAGGATGGGAGTTGTTCTTTCTTTAGTGCTGTATATCTCAGGGCCTTTACTTGAACTCTGTTCAAGTTTTCCCCTTACACGTCAGGAATTTTATCAGACAATTGGAACAAAATAGATCTTTGGTTAAGCCACATCTCGTTTCCTCTTTCCCTGTGGCTGACATCATAGTAATTCCATTTGAGGAAGCTACTATTACAGAAACTGGTAGGGTTTTTCTAACCATTTCTTTTTGCTATTTTAGGTAATGTTGTGTTACAAGTATCTTTTCCCTAATATTCCTCTTCTTTGCTCTTGGTGCTTGGCTAGCTAAAGACACTGATACTATTAACATGTACCTAGTATAATATTATTTGAGAAGTATAGCAGGATACATATAAAACCAAAAGAGGGATTTTAAAAAGTAAATTTTTATTGACATAAAAGATTTTACCAGGCTGAGATTTGAACATCAAATGTCTAACATCTCTTGGTTTGAAGTCAAAATAGACTTTTCAGAGAAACAAATGTTTTTATGGCCTCTATCTTCCACCTTGGCTAGCAATTTAAACCTGTGCAAAGAGGCTACCAAATCAGTTATGGCAACATTTTACAGCCACTTCTAGGAATCACTATGGGAGGAGCAAGAGGGTGGGGTGAAGATCGGTGTTCTCTCATAAGGCATGAAAGAGAGGTTATTTTATTATTCATTATTAATAAATTGTGTCTCTTATGATACTAAGTACCAACTAAGAATGAGGTCCCGAGTGTTCTTATCCCCAGAATTTTGATCTAAAAGTTAGGAGGGCCCTTTTAGTTGCAGGCATACCTGGCAGTTGCAGGCATACCTGGATGATTGTATTCTGTCCCAGGTGAAAATAGAATCCATAAGCTATGTAAGTCCACTAAATGTCACTTATTCATCTGTTAGTACTATTTTGGTACATCAAGATGAAATATTATTTGGTTCTAAAGGGACCCAGATGGGGAGTTACTGCAGAGTTATGACCCTCTATATATTTATGTCATACTTTACTGGACAGTAACCCGTCTGTTAGAGAAGTCCTGTGTAACATGTTAATGCTGTCATAGTAACTGGGTGGAGCTACATGTGCTTTTAAGTGGACCTAAACTTAATGCACATTTTCCTAATGCACATTAAGGCAATTTAGGTAAACGTCTACACATGCATTCACTAAGGCGCATTAACGCGATGTGCAGACTGACTTGGAACTAAAGTTAGTCCCAAGTCAGTCAAAATACACAGTGTTAACGCACCTTAGTGCATCTACATGTGCATTAAGGTGCTTTAGGTATTCGCACAGAAATTTAAGTGTGAATAGCCTAAAATTGCCATTCTTCAGGTGCCTTAAGGGTGTGCACCTTAAAAATGGCTAATGCACCTTAAATTGCCACATGTACATGCACCCACTAAGTCCTAAAAGCCCAGACAATGGATGAGATTTTTATGTACCAGGAAAGGTGTCCAGGGTAGTGTACATCACCCTGTCATGGAAAATAAAGAACAAGGCCAGAGATGCTAAGCAAAATGTCTTTGGTGGGTATATCTGTTGATGATCTAAGCATGCAAAATCCCCGTCAAAGGGAATAAATGCCAGACAAGAAGTATTAAACACAAAGGGAAAAAAATACAACCAACCAACCAACAAGCTGTACTCTAGAATCCTAATATGAATTTCCCAGACTGGCAGTGAGGAAAAAAAGTCATTTAGGTAGTAAACGAACAGATTCATAAATAATGAAACCCACAAACAATACCTTTTCAACAAGATCACTTTTCAAGGTGGGTTTTCGCTTCTTCCTAAAGGTTCTCCTTGGTGATTCATGTTATCTTGTCAGAGAGAGTTGTATGAAAATTGTATCTTTCTTTGCCTTATGACTGAACAGCTATTTCAAATGGGGAAAAATGACTGAAATGGAGAAGGAATCTGAAAAAAAACAAAAGAAAACATTACTGAAACAAAGTGGAAATCTGAAATCTCAATTCCGCTAAGGCCAATAACAAAACTGCCATTGACTTCAATAGCAGCACCCAGCCCGCCAACTACAACCACCCCTTCTGAATACCAAGAGAACTAGTATTTTGCTTTACCTACTTTAATTCAGATGTTAGTTTTACTTCTGTCATTGGTGGTTCCCACTTCTCCCCACAGCTAGATACATATATATAGATATAACAGCAATGAACTAACCCATTCTTCTCTGGGCACTGACTGGGCAAGAAATTTAAATTTTCAAATTCATTAAAAGTTGCTTCAGTTTCCACAAAGCAATAGGTTTTAAAATGTAAATGAGAAAGGAGGGTATTTTTTTATTTATGTTTAGTTACATTTTACTGCAAATTACACAAACACAGAAACATACTTTGCAACATAAGGCCTGCAACTTGACCATACCCATTCTCCACATGCAAAATGTTCACTTACTTTTTTGTACCATCAGCTGAATTGAATGGGATGAACACTGTGACTCTATCAGGTTTTTACTTCTTTGTTATTCTCGTACAAGGCCTGATGTTCTTTACATCTTTACAAGACATCACAAGAATCTGCACATGTGGTTCATGTAACAAGATGCATGGCTCCGGGGCTGGAACTCAGCTTCAGGGGGTTTGAGGGTGTAACAATCAGGGGTGACTGACTGGCCCTTACAGAAGTTAAAAACCTGAGGGAGGGAAGGCTGTGGGGCTGAGCGGAAGAACAGAGCGGGGATTGCCCCCTCACACCGCTGCCAGACAAGCATGCATGTGCCTCTTGCAGTGTCTTGAAGCTGCAAGAGGCACGCTGGGAACAAAAAACCATGTTTTTACCCATTTGAGCTTTTCTAGGGGTGGGTTGTCAGGTGCAGCTGAGGAGGTCCCTGGAAGCTGGGCTGCTCTTCCTCCCTTTGTGGTGGTTTTGTGGGGGGAGGGGAATCTTCCACCTCAGAGGGCTCCAACTGAGCCAGGGCCTTCCGCTTGGCCTTGCAGAGGGGACCTGCACCCACTCAAGCATAGGGTGGTCCTCAGCTGGACAGGCTCCAATAGGAGAAGGTGAGGGTTGGCAGGGTGGGGCAGCTAAAGTGGGAGGCTGGCAAGATCTTGGGGGCCCCCACTAACCGAGTCAGGGCCTGCACCCGAGTCTTGAAGTGCAAGTTCTCCCACTTGGGTAGTTGGCACTTCACCCCATGCCTGTGAGTGAGTGCCAGAAAGGGGGCCCCACTGCTCAAGCTGGAAGGGCTTGCGGTGGAGGGTCCAGGCCCCATGGCTGTGGGTCATCCTACAGCCACCTGTGCATAGCTGCGCTTCCCCCACTGGGGGGCTGGGTTGGTGGGCCCGGGGCTAGGACCAGGGACTGGCTGAGTGGGTATGCTGGTTGGTATAGTACACCTGGTCCCCTCAGGTGCTGATGGTGTAGGCTTGGGGGCAGGACCCTTGCCCTTCCCACCTCCAGCTGTGGAGGAGGATGAACAGGAGCCCTTCCCACTGCCCTTCCCCCTGGTCCCTGGTGGTGGGGGAGGGAGCTTGGGGATCCCTCCATAGGAAGCCTGGCCAGGGGAGACCCCCTGGCCCTGTTGGTTCCCTGCTGGAGTCCCACCTGTCCCTCAGAGAGAGTGGTTATAACTACGCCCCACAACAGAACCATCACCATTCCTGGATCTTACATCTGCACCTCCAGAAATGTAATATATTTCATCCAGTGCACCAAACGCCCTGATGGAAAATATGTAGTAGAAACCAAACAATAACTGTGTACCAGAATTAATGCACACTGAAAAACTATCAAAGACAAAAATATCTATTTACCTGAGGGTGCACACTTTTCACAAGATAACTAATCTCCCTCCAATCTCTCAGGTTTAATCCTCAAGGGCAATTTACAAAACATATTTCATAGATGTGCCTACAAACTTCACTTCTTAGATCTACTATTTACAAAAAATCACTGACTAAATATAGACATTGGATTTATGGCACATTATAACCTGCTGGACATCTGAGAACTTTAGGTAACCTCTCTACAGTTTACTAGCTGCATTCTTTCACCTGGTCAACACCCCTCTTCCCTCCCCCCCACCCCACTCCCGCCTATTGTCTACCACGCCTTTTCATTTTCACAGACCTGCATTTTGCATATTGGCATCTAATCTACCCAGGACAACACCCAAACCAACCGCAGTCTCTCTCCAATGCCTGAAAAAGAATGTTTGTTCCCAAAAACTTGCAAAGAACAATTTTCCAACTATTTAGTTGGTCTAATAAAAGATATCACATTTACCCAAAGAACTTTGTCTGCCATTATAAGCTAAGCACATCATCATAATTTTCTTCTTGGTCATTTCTTCTTTCAGGCAACAATGTACATGCACATTGTTTTCATATGGATGAGTCCTTAAAGGGTTCACAGAATTGTAAAGATGTAAGGCACCTCAAGAATCATCCAGTCCAACCCCATGCACAGATACAGGATTTGCTAGGCCATCACATGAAAATGCTTATCCAGCTGCTTCTGGAAAACCTCTGCTGAAGGAGATTTCACAACCTTCCTAAGAATTTGTTCCACTGTCCTACTGGTCTCCTATAGGTAATAAACTTTCAGAGTTTGAATCTAAATAGTCTCTGCTGTACTTTAAACGTGTTGCTTTGTGTCACGCCCTCTGTCACAAGGGACAACAGTTTTCCTTCCTCCCTTCTTCTTTATGATGGCCTTTCAAAAGTTAGAAAAACAGGTATCCTGGATCCCCTCAACCTTGTTTCCTCCAAGCTCAAATTTTTGGGTTTTCTCAACCCTTTCTTCAGACAGTTTGCATTCCAACCCCTTTATCCTCTTCACCACCCAGCTTCACATCTTTTCCAATTCCTCAGCATCCTGCTAAAATATTGTTGATACCCAAGACTGGGTACAGCACTCCAGAGGAGGTATTATGGGTATATAAAAGAGAGAGATTTACAGTATATGAAGTTTAGCACATGTTTCATGCTTCAGGAATAATAAAAAACACTGAGATGTATTGTGTAGGCCTACTGCCTTGTTTTAACTGCAAGATTCACTAATGTTATTTTTAGACTCATACTCAAGGCTATTGGTGTGGCCTGTATTTTTATTGTAGTAGTTTACTGTAGTGTAGGTACAATGTAAAATGTGTATTTAAAAAAAATAGTCAAACAAGAGTTTACTTGGCCACTAAACTAAAGCATAATTTGTTTCATGTTGTTATACATTTATGGTGATCCCATGCATCTGAGTAATTTTCCAAAGGCAGTTGTTTTATTCTGTTTTGTGTGTGACAAAATTGAGTAGTTAATTTTGACATTGTGTGTTGTGCTTTATTTATTAATGCACTGTGTAAACATTTAACAGGTCTATTTATTAATGGGTTTTGATACATGCATGTTTATAATGGGGTGTGGGGGGGGCCTCCAATTTTCTGTTTGCCCAGGACCCAAAAAAAATCTTAATCCACCTCCAGTCACTGACCATGCCTCTTTAGCATGGCTTAATGCTATGCAGGAGGCCAACCCCCAGTTAATGATATGGCACCTATCCCTGCAACCTTCTAATTTCTCAATATGTCAACACCCTGGGACTGCACATAAAAATACAGGCTTCTTCTCTTGAGATGGGGGGTGGGTTTAAAGAAAATGGAAGTCTGTATCTACTCTTGGGAGGGGTGCATGTGTAACAAGGTACATGACTGAAGGACTGGAGCCCAGTTGCAGGGGGTTAGAGGATGTAACAAGGTGCATGACTCAAGGGCTGGAGGCCAGTTGAAGAGGGTTAAATGGTATGGCTGTGCAAAGCTTCAGGTGCTGATTTGATTTGGAGGAGATTAGGCCCAATTTGGTGGCCATATCTCCAAATCTAGATTGAATCAGAAGACCAATAAAAAGGTCTGAATCAATTTGGAAAAGATTCAGAGAGCTTCGGTGATTCAGGCAGTCCCCACTCACCACCACAGGGAACTGGCCTCAGACTCTGTGCCAGTAAGTAGGGGCCAGGGAGGGGTTTGAGGAGGGAGGAGGGTACCATGGGGAGGATCCCTGCCAGGCCCCATCTCCTGCCTGCTCCCTCAGCTCCCCTGAGCATCCCCAGACCCCTGCCCACTCTCCCAGCCCTGTCAATAGCTGCCCTGCCTGGCCCCAGCTCCCAGTTCTTTAAAAAACAAACAAAAAAAAAGCCCCCAGTCACCACCTCCTGCCAGGCAGGGGGGTGATCCTTTGCCATCCTCCGCCCACTCTCCCAGCCCCCCTCCCCCCCCTTGGCTGACTCGTCCAGCCCCAGCTCCCAGTTCTTAAAAAAAAAAGCCTCGAACTTACCAGCTGCTGCAGTGACCATCAGAGCTCCTGGGGGCTCATGGCAGAACACCCCCCATGCAGCGTGGGAGGCAGCAGGGATCGCCCTCCCCCCTGCCTGGCAGCAGCCGGTGAGTGCCAGGCTTTTTTTTTTTTTTTTAAAGACCCAGGAGGCTGGGCCCAGGTGGGGCAACCATTGATGGGGCTGAAAGAGTGGGCGGGGGATGGGGCCTATTTTATTCGGATATTTGGCCAATTCAGCGGCAGCCAAATCTCTGAATCGGATTCGGTCGACTTGATTTGGGACAGTGATTTGAATCACCAAATCAAATCACTGTCCCTCAAATCAGCCAAATCCAAAGTGAATACTAGCTGCTTTGCACAGGCCTATTAAACAGCTATTAAACTAGCTGTTTTGCACAGGCCATAACACTTTTATGTGGCCAGAATTTTTTTTTTTTTTCTGTTATGGCCCTTCCATATGATTGCCCAGAGTTGTCTACACAAGCATACAGTAGACTTTCTTTTTAATCACTCTATCCACTTCTCTTCCAGGTCAAACTAACCCAGCTACTGGTTGATTAGCAAACAAATAATCACCTGTCTGCCAGATACAGCCAGATGCATTATATGCATGTCACAAGTGATCCATCTTCAGGACACATCAAATACCAGTTGCTAGTTTTAAAGTGAGTTGGGAGATTTTTTCCAGGGTCATGGCTAACTGTGTGACATAGGGCGAGTCCTCCTGGAAACACAGTGTCCAGGAAGTATGGCATCCTAGAAGACAGTCTGGATGAAGCAGCAGGAACTTTCTGATGTACCAAGACAGCAACAAGGCTAAGCCCCATACCCTTGCAAGGGCAGTAACAAGATTGTTACTTCCTTACTGTAAATAGTTATTTTTGTAAGTTCCTGTAAATCAGGTGTTGTTTCCACACCGTAAGCTTCTTCAAGATATGACACATTGCATGCAGAAGCTTAGTCACCCTCAGCCAGGTGCTTGGGGCAGCTACCACACAAAGAGACTATGGTGACTTCTGGTTGCCACTGCCACTATTACAACCACACAGCTGTCATAGAAGCCTGTTTTTTTGCAGTTCCCAGGGCAGTTGCCCATGTCACCCCACTCTAGTTATGCCACTGGTCTCAGTGGGTGTTTGCTCTAGCCTACCCTGCCTGTATTTCAGCAAAGAAAAATTAGCTTCCCCACTTATGATATGTATCCCAATTTTGGAGAGCTTATTTTTATGGGAAAGGTGCATGTGGTATATAAGAAATATGACATCATCTCAAATAACATACATTAAATCAAGAATATAATATTTCACATTTGCCTATAGGCAACTCTCTCTCTAATCACTGAATCCAAATCCCAAGTAATTCAGTAAATCCGTGCAATCCAGATAAAACTATAATATACTGTTTTTAAATGGCAGAATATAGTTTTACAGTGTTGTCCCAGACTGTGTTAAAATGAGGCTTTACTAGAATTCATGGTCATTAACTATATTAGAATAAAAGCAACCATGCCAGACTGAATGCACTTTATCTCATCTGTTCTTGAAGGCTAAGAGGTGCTGAACCTGTCTAGTACTTGGATAGGAGACCTCACTGGAATCCCAAGAGGCAAAAATACAAGCCAAGAAGTTGTGGTTAAACATGTGGCAAATATTTAATCATAGAAACAAACCTGCTACTGCTAGATTGATGGTACAGCAGTAAAAGAAAGGAACTGTCAGGGGCTACTAGAGATTGAAGAGCAGAGAGAGTAAGTATATTCACAGGCAAGAAACAGGAGGAGAAAGCACAAACACTTCTCCTGGCCTCATGGACTCCTGTACAGGGCAGCCATATTTCACAATTCAACAATAACTTAATAACAGGATTCTGAGATGGTCAGAACCATACTTACAAATATTATGCCTAGCTGATAGCGCTGTGCAAGGCTTCAGACTGTGCTTTGGATCCAGAGAAGCTCCAGACACTTCAGCATCAGAAGCAGCATGTCCAGATCAAAGTGCTGGCTTCATTTGGAGCTGCTTTGGAGATTCGGCCATAAGGTATAATGGGGAATCAATGAAATATCTATAACTTCATTGTTTTTTGCCTGATTTGGGTGAAACCTGCTGAGGTGGTAGCCCCTGCTAAGAGCATGAAGTCTGCCAAGTTTCAAGAAGATCAGTGGAAGGGGTTAGAAGGAACTGCACCCCAAATTCTTGAAAGCAAAACTCATGTCACATCTATGTGTTACACCACAGGTGGGTGAAAATTTCAGCAGTGGTGGCCCCTGGTGAGGCCACAAAGCCTGCCAAGTTTCAAGAAGATAGGAGCAGGGGTTTGGGGGGAACTGCACCTCAAGCTGCTGACAGGCAAAACTTGTGACATAGACGACTCTGTGTGTGTTAAGGCATAACAAGCTGAAAACTGCAGGGGTGGTGGCCCCTGCTGAGGCCAGGAAGCCTGCCAAGTTTCAAGAGGATTGGTGCAGGGGTTTGGGGGGGAACTGCACATCAAGCTGCAGAGAAGCAAAACTCCTGATGTGTGTGTTAAGGCACAGCAGGGTGAAAACTGCAGGCCTGTTAGCCCCTGCTGTGGCCACAAAGCCTGCCAGGTGTCAAGGAGATAGGTGCAGGGGTCCTGGGTTCTGGGGCCCTGCACCTCTAGCTGCTAACAGGCAAAACTCATGACATGGGTGCTTGTGCAACTGACTGTCTCTGTCTTGGGGCAGCTGATTGTGTTATTTCTTCTCCT
>NW_017729006.1:44949784-44961411 GCF_001723915.1 Gavialis gangeticus | reverse complement strand
TATTTCCTCTTCTTAGGTGTTATTCCTTGCTAATTAACTCATTAATGACTTTGTGGCCTCACCAGGGGTTACGACCCCTGCAGTTTTCACCCCCCTGTGGTGTAACACATACACATGATATGAGTTTTGCTTTCAAGAATTTGGGGTGCAGTTCCCCCCAAAACCCTGAACCGATCTTCTTGAAACTTGGCAGGCTTCATGCTCTCAGCAGAGGCTACCATCCCTGCAAGTTTCATCCAAATCAGGCCAAAAAACAACGAAGTTATAGATATTTCATTGATTCCCCATTATACCCTATGGCCAGATCTCCAAGGTGGCTCCAAAGCTTCAGAGCTGCTTCGGCCAGATCAAAGTGGGAAATTGGACCGCTGGAATCCGAAGCGGCCAGATCCAAAGCTGGACTGAATAGCTGCCTACTGACACAGGCCTACTAGCTGAGACTTTTATGCAGTTACAAAAATGCTAAGATATTAATATGGAAGATGCCATAAATTATTCTCATCTCCAAATGCAACCTGTCACCACAAAAGCTGACTTCATGAATTAAACTGCAGCTCATATATTTGGCAATATATAATTGTTTTATCCATGTACATGCATACCTAATCACTTTGACAGCCATATTCACCATATGCTAGGCATCATCCTGGGTTTAGTGGAAGAGGGAGACAAGAAATGATCCCCTTTGGCTAACATCTCCCACCTGTTACTAAGGTGGGTAGTACCATCCAAGGTATTGCATAGATAAGGAGGCTGCCTCAGGCCTAACCAGGGGTAAAATGTTGATACTTTTAATGTCAACAGCAATCACTTTCAATTTGACTCTTATATTTCAGCACTTTGTTACTGTTTTCTCACTTTGTGGAGCAACTACACAGGTCTGAACATTAACTTTAGAGACTAGGTCCCGCACTCTAATTAGGCACGTTAGTATTATGAAGAGACAACTAAGGCAGTTTGGACCAACTACACTCACTGATGTTTAAATAATGTTCTATCCCTTTATGCTTAGCATTGAATGGAAATGTCCTGTATTTTGTCACAACCATAACACATCAATGGTTTGGGGCATGTTAAATCTTGATAGTGAATTTCTTTATTATTCTTATTATAGTTAAATGACAAAGCTCATTCTCTGATAAGGATATGGAAGAGCAAACAAGCAACACAAGAGAGACAGCTCCAATTTTACCCTCAAATAAAAACTGTATCTTTAAAATAGTATTTCCGTTCCCTTTGAGGTTACAGCCTGTGGTTTCAGTTGAGGTGCCTGTTGTGGCAAACTATTCAAATGAAGTTTCAAACAGTCTCATACACTGAAAGATAAATGAAGGAAAAAGGAAATTCCAGCGGAAAATATGATTAAATGGAGAGATGCTCACTGGGAAAACTCTTTTAATGAAGGACAACAAGTAACTAGAGTAGCATGCCAGTCTCATTTCCCATGCTGTGAGCCACTATCTACATTATTGCTCATGCCAAGTAAAGGAATAAATACTAGGCCACTGCCTTTACATTCAATAGTCATTGGATGAATAGATGGAGAATGGTGCACAGGAGCAATTTCTGCACCGGCAGCAACAAATGTTCAGATTAGAATACATCTCCAGCTCCTTTCCAGAGCAGCATCAACTTCACTGAGCCAGGTATCCTGCAGATGAGGTTCTTCCTTCTGTCTCTAACTTATGCTCTTCCTTCTGTCACCAGCTTAGACTATTCCTTCTTTCTCCTCCCAATAGGGAAGAGTCAGAACAAGAGTTGGAGACAGGAATGGATGGTGCCTGACCTGTGGCATTCTGGTTAGGGCACTTTACTGGGAAGTCAGAAAGACTCAGGTTTAAATGCCTTCTGAGGGCAATGGAGGGGCCAGATTGCAGGTTTCATAGATTTCATAGACATTAGAGCTGGAAGGGGCCTCGTAAGATCATCAGATCCAGCCCCCTGCCCAAGGGGCAGGAAGTCAGCTGGGGTCAAAGGATCCCAGCAAGATGAGCATCCAAATGTTTCTTGAAACAGGAAGCAGGTCTTCAAGCAGATCGCCTGCTTCTTGAGTGAATGCTCCAGGTACTCAACTATCAGGCCTAAAACACAGGAAATCTACCACTGCTACTGCCTCGTCTTCTAGTCCATAACACCCATTAGTCACAGGGTTTTGTTCAAATACACGTTCATTACTTACTTGCACTTACAAGTCAAAAGCAGGCATATGCAAATAGCTGTGTATCTGTCTGATCACAGTATGTATCCTACTGTGCAGGCTCAGTCTATGTGCACATGCCAACACATCAACAGCGTAGGAGAATAAAACCAATACCTGTAAGTGCCAAAAATTATACTTACTTTCTTCAGTAAGTGCCATTTAGGAATTCAAAGGGTAATAGAACTTCACCTTCAGTGAACATGGCAACTATTAGGCCCAAACATTTAGTAGAAAGGGGTGAGGAAAGAGGCTTTATAAATTCTGGCTCAGTCAAATATTAAATTTTGACTATAAAAATCAAAGATCCTCTCTATTTTAAACACACTTCTATAGGTCCAAAGAGAGTGACAAACACGATGGGGCAGACAGAAAGCTAAA
Source organism: Gavialis gangeticus (assembly GCF_001723915.1). Taxonomy (NCBI): domain Eukaryota; kingdom Metazoa; phylum Chordata; order Crocodylia; family Gavialidae; genus Gavialis; species Gavialis gangeticus. The sequence goes on along the minus strand of NW_017729006.1, from coordinate 44,958,833 downwards.
ATTTAAATTATCGTATCTAAAGAACAACAACAAAAAAAAGATTTAGGGTTTCAAGAGATGGAGGAATTGTTTATAAACCCATAGGAAAATATTTTGTCACTTTTTGTGCAAGACCATATTTAGGCCCAAACCTCTGTAAGAATAACTTACTTTTACGCTACAGTAAAAGTAGCAATTCGTGTTCCACTCATTACTCAGTGAAATTCAGAGGAAAATATGTCACCTCGAGAAAAACGATACTTAGCACATTTAGATTGTGATTTAATTGAAGTTTGGATGGAAGCAGAAGGCAATGGTCTGTGGTCTATGAGAACTCCATGGCTACTTCATACATCCCTTTTTCAAAAAAAAAAGGGTTACAAGTGTAAAATGTTGTTGCTTGAACTTTGGCTTTCAACAGTGGAGTCCATGACACACAGCTGACTTTCTGTATGTGAAGTAGACACTGTTCTGGTGTCATGGCAGAAATGCCAGCTCCAGCCCAGTATTAAATGCAGACTTTCAGTTAAACATTTTGAAGGAAAATACAGTTCATAATGCTAGTCAGTTCATAGCTTATATACCTCTTCTTCTGCTCCCAAGGGCAATGCTCACCCCATGCACCACCAAGCACCCAGCTTATATACTTAGATGCAGGTAGGAAAAGCATATTTAAAAAAAACCTTTATCAATCCCTGAATGAGACAACCAAACAGTCAGATTTAACTCAATTGTAATGTTTTTACTTAGGAACAAATTAAAGAGTATGTTTAAACCTAAGAAAAATCTTACTAAGAGATAATTATTAACAAAATAGGATCCAAAGGTAGAAAGAATAGTCAGAATACTTAGTATTTATAGGCAGAATAGTTAGTATTTATAGGCATGCTGGAGACGTAGATGGAAGAGCTTATTTCCATTCCTGCTACTGTATCTCTGTGTGAGTAGGTCAGTCACTTACCTTTTCAAGATGGAGTTGTTCTGCCCCCATCAGGTAGGCAACTAGGAGAGCAAGAGCCATTGCTCAAGTGTAGAATGAAACCCTAACCACATTTTAGCATTCTATACCATCTTGGGCTGGCATTTCAAGAATCATATTCTGTCATGATGGCTATTGCCAAAAGACACAATATTAAGGCATCTGAGAAAAGAGCCTTGAAACAAACTAATGACTTTAATATATTAAAGAAGACCTCAGAAGTAAGCTGGTCAAAGTGACAACACTGCAGAATTGAAAGCTGGTGCTCTATATGGATTAAGCAGAAGTTTTAACTCGAGGCATTTCTTAAAAGTTATTAGGAAGAAGATGTAATTGTTGGGAGGGCGTGCCAGTTTCTCCCTCCAGGTTCAGTACTTGGGAAAACATCATACCATAAAAAGGATGTATGGTTTTGTAATTCATCTGGCAAAGGCAAGGGGCCACCTAGGTACCGGTAACGTCATGATGGTTGGTGGAGCGCCTCTGTGAATAAGGCTGACAAACAATCCCACCTAAACAACCAAAACTGGCAAACAGCACTACAGACTCAGATGAGGGGTGGGAGGCCCTTTGCAGAGGAAGGAGGAGCACATAACCTTTGAGAGAGTGCAAGGAACAGCAGGAACTGATCTAAACTGTGTAACTAGCATGAGGAAAGGCAACACCAGCTGGAACAGAAGTCAGGCAGCCTCTGGGAGTTAAGCAGAGGCATAACTAATGATTCCCTTAGGAGTGGGAAGAGGATCGTGACTGTTTCCTGATTATATTCAAACAAATGTATGGAGTTACTGTGTGGGCAGGGGCATCTAGTTCTTGCACCATATGTTACTTCTTAAAGGCCTTCAAAGTATATATCTGTCTATATGCAAGGGGCTGTTTACATGTTGAATGAAAATAACCCTCTTGTAACACGGTGAACTCACATTACGGGCCAAAGATAATAGAACTTTTCACTTACATCATGCTTCCCTCATGGGATCCTTACAAATAGGCATAAGTATGAGATCTCTCTTAATGCAATTTATTTTAAGCTGTACACTATCCTGGTGGAAGGTAGTTAATGTGGATGGGAGAAGTGGAAGTTGTTGTTTTTCAAGAGATGGCTGCGGTGTTTTGGCACCAGTAATTTCACAACCTTTATTTCATTGGGTAATATTCAGTTCCCTAATTATTACTGCCAAAGGCACTGTGTTAATAAGCAGAAGGTCAAATCCTGTTATCCTCTATATTCTGGCAATCCAATTTAAATTACTAAAAAGAAAAACCAACATAGGCAAATTTGTCCCACAATAGCAATACTAGGCCCCTGCCCTGAAGGAAATGGGACAGGAGACTACAAGACAGCTGGGATGCAAGAATTGGTAGAGGCTGCCCTTGCATATGAGGGAAGCTATACTCTAGGAAATTAAACGGTAGGCTTGTCAGAAACTGAGTCGTCATTATTATTATGAGTGACCAGTGAAGAACCACAGATAGTACTAAAGGAATTATTGGTCAGTCCCCTTAGGAAATGCAGGTGTCTAGCTACTCAGAGAGGACTTAACTCAAATTCCTGCCTGTTGCTAATAAAGCAAGGAATCTACTTTCAATTTCGTATGTCCTAAGAGATCAGGGAACATTTTAAGAGATTAATAAATAAGAATGATTTTTCAACTGTTGTATTCTGAGAACTGTTTCTTGGAGGCTGAATAAAAAGTATTTCATCAAAATCATTGAGTGTAGACCATGGAGGAGAAGAAGGAAAAGGTGCCACAAAGCTGTGTTATAGAATTTAGGCCCAAAGCCTTGTAAGCCAAATATGTGAGTTCATTGCTTGTTATTTGTTCATGGTATTTCCAAAATGTGCTGTCATAGATGGGCCTCATTCCTGGTCTGTCAAGGATCCAAGAACTGTTAAAAAACTAATGTTATTCTGGAGGAAGTTTAATGAAGAAGAGCTTAAGGTGGTTTTGATGCTCATCCCAAACTACCTCTTATTCCTCTTCAGACAGGTTCTTATACCCACTTAAAATTAATATTTATAGTGAAAATATGAAAAGCAAGTAAGCAGCTAGCAAGAAGGATTCCTCAAAAAGAAACCTTTAAAGCAGGGAACTAGGCATTTGCCAAATGTGGGCCAAGTATACAAACAAACAGGCTGCAATTGCATAGGAAAAGGAGGATGTAAGGTTCTATTCCTAGACAATCAAGATTTGCAAGCTCAATTATTAACTGAAAGATACTTAAATCAATTCACCTTTGCTAATCCAGTTCATAGAAACAACTCAATGTCTTAAACTTCAAAGTAGTCCACAGAGTAGTAGGCCAATATCTGTAAATATCAGAGTTAGTAGGTGTACCCCCCCACACACACATATTACATAAATACATTGAAACGTATATGCATGCTCATTATACTTAAGTGTGTACACATATACACACTAAATTATATATGTACAATATATAATATTGTATTATATAGATTATATATAATCTGACACGCACGCACACACATGCACATATATAGCAATGTATGCCAACATATGGCAGCCCAATAAACTGGATGGGCTAAGTCTCTTAATAAACACTGAGACAGTAATAATATTGCAGTATTTCCCTTCAGCCATGACAAGGAAGGAGGAGGGGGGTTGGATTGCACCATCTGCTTTTCCATGTGTGACAGATCGCCTTTAATCTGCCAATAATTCAGATTGGATATAAAGAAGAATTACTGTTAAGAGAGAATGACAAGAATTTGTATCTTTCTCAAAGTGAAAGGTAAAATGGGACATCACCTGTCACCAAGACAATTAACATTCAGAAGCCTGCTTATATAGGTAGCATGAGCAGAAAACATTTCTAGGAGCAGGAGATGTTTATTTAGAAAGAAGGTATGGAGAAAGCTTTGGAGACATCTATTACATGGATCTATCTTCCAAGGAATGTTTTCATTGTAAAGGAGATGCAGGAAAACCAACAACCCAAAATATTCAGCCAAACGAGTAAATAGAGTCCAGGGTTAGGGAAACGTAGTTAACACTTCATGAGAATGTCAGGTTCTGAGAGTCCACAATAGAAAAACCTTGGGCAAGAGGTTGGGGAAGGTTAAGTCAAATAGGCAGAAATAAAAGTAACCTGAAAAGTGTAACTGAATGGTGCTGGGGAGGCAAAGGAGAAGGATGACATGAAGCATTTGGGTTGAAAACCTGGCCCCACAGAAGTCAGTGGTAATTGTGTCATGGGCTTTAATGGTGCCAGGATAGCTGGGGTCCCTGACAATCTGCCATGTCAATGCAAAGGTGAAAAGGATTGTGAAAGAGGTGGCATTCTCTAGGGATGCAAGACTGTTTTCCGTGATTTAACTTAGGTAACAAAAACCTCATAATGATAAGGTTTTTCAAAGTATAAGACTGGTCAGAAATGCATAGAGCAAAACTCAGCAAACAAAAAAAATCTTGTTATTTTTTTTTTTTTAATCAATCCTGGAAAGCAATCTTAAACTTTTGCAAAATTCCAAAGGAGCTCCTTTTGCCAGGAATTATCTGTGCTATCCAGCAATACATCTCATCTTAGTGCTCCGCAATTCAAGAACGATGTCGAGAAGTTTGAGTGAGTCCAGAGAAGAGCCATGCAGATGATCAGAGGGCAAGAAAATAGGCCTTATGAAGAGAGGCTGAGAGACATGGGACTCTTCAGTCTGGAAAAGCGCAGGCTCAGGGGGGACCTGGTGGCTGCTTATAAGTACACAAGGGGTGTTCATCAGGATCTGGGAGAACAGTTGAGCACCCCAAGGAAAAACAAGGACCAAAGGTCATAAACTCCTACAAGACCATTTTTGGCTGGACATAAGAAAAAAATTCTTTACTGTCCGAGCCCCCAAGACCTGGAATAGACTCCCTCCAGCTGTGGTGCAGGTACCTACTCTGGACTTATTCAAGAAACGCTTGGATGCTTATCTTGCTGGGGTCCTTTGACCCTAGCTGACTTCCTGCCCCTGGGGCAGGGGGCTGGACTTGATGATCTTTGAGGTCCCTTCCAGCCCTAACATCTATGAAATTTATGAAATCTTATACTTCCTTTGGTTTTACGGACCAAAGTCTAGGAGAAGTTAAAAATAATCTTTTTGTAAATTAGATGGACATAGGAATTCATTCAGTCGTTTTGCATTGGGTCTGGTATTATTTCATTGTCAGAGTCCTGGTTCCATATATTTTAAAATGTACATATATTTTTCTCCAGGGCTTTCACACAGTAAGAAGTCTGATCGATTGATTGATTGATTGATTGATTGATTGATTTTAACAATTCTAACAATTCCAGAGCAGCTGTTTTATTGGGACCAAACTGAGTGATAAAAAGCATCCTTTGACAGTCATTGACAAAAGGGATATTTCTTGAGCAAAATCGTTATTGCAGTTCCTCAAATATGGTACAAGTAACATTGTGCTTTAAATGCAATATGCTAGGGGGGTGGGGGTTTTTTCTATGTTACACGTAAAGCTCTCGTTTCTCACACAGCATAGAATCATCATATAAAAATGATGAAATCTGACTTTTGCAATGGAAGCAAAAGGTTGGGTAATATAACACTGAAAATTGCCTGCCTCTGCTAAGATAGAGAGCTAGGTAGATTATGATCTGACAGCTCTTGAAAAAAGTAACATAAACAAGAAGAAAAGGACTCCATAAATTTGTTGACATGTGGGCTTTATTTTCAGATGATTTGATTGACAGGTGACTATGGAATGATGGTGTGTATGGGGAGCTTTGCTGATGGGCCTGGTGGTGCCGTGCTGGAAACAGCTATCAACTGATATCATTGCTGCATGATGACAATTTTCTGGCTCTGTGGGATATTTCTTCTGTCAGATATGCTACGTTCTGAGTGCCATCTTTCCCTCTTTGGCTCTTTCTCTTAATGAGTTTTCTTAGAACATAGAAGGATTGAACTAGTATAAAATGTTGCTGCATTAAATTATGAATATTGCTTTATGGGGCTCTCACCTTTGTATATTTATTTCAATGCACTTTTTATTTTTCTTTTGGCTTTCCAATGCTCAAAACATTAAATAAAACAGTCTCATCTTACTGCAGCGTTACTGATTTTGAGCTGTTGCTTGGGATTTTCTTGCAATACCCTTCAATTTCCAAGAGACAGTAATGAAGGAAGGTTAGCTGGAATCTATACACCCCTTCCTCCCACTTCAAAGTTTTCACTAAATAAAGGCACAAAATAAAGAGTCCTAATGACCACAAAAAAGAAATTAAGTTAAGGGGAGACAAGCAACAACATATCACTTCTAATTTGTCAATAGTTTATCAGGTATAAACCAAGAGAAGTTACATTTTTTGTTATCATAAACAGAGTTGAACTTTGCATGCCTAAAGCAAAAACTGATTTGTTTTGTAATATGAAAAAAAAATGGAAAGCATCATAAGTGTAGCTGCTTAATGTTTTATTCCTGGCTGGGTATTTGGACCAGAAAAATAACAGCTTTACTTTGGGCTGTTAGCATTTAATTATTCCATGTTAGCAGCCAAGAAGTAAGCTGTTAGCCCTCCTCCTCTCCTTCGCAGCTTTCTCTTCTCTGTTTGATCTAAATCTGTCCTTCACACATGGGAAGAGCAATCCGAATCATAGGAATCACATTTTGGCTGCACAAGAAAGGACCTGAGACTGGCTTAAAATATTTTCGTATACTATGGTGACTGCTTCTTCCCCATTTTCCCAAATAAATAAGGACACATAAGAAGCTTTGTTCTCTTTCTGTTTCAAGTGTCTATATTTTACTAACTTCTGATTTCCCTACATCACAGTTCTTCTTCATTTAACTATTTCTAGAAAAGCATTTAATGAGCTACTCCGTAACATAATCACTACTGTGTATTAGTCACTACTGTCCTCTATGGAGAATAAACCTGCCCTAGTGTTTGTGGTTTGCTCATCATCAAGTGGTCAGTGTGAAAAGTTCTAATACAACTGACAGTAAATGGACAAAGTTTCTTAAGTAAAAAAAGAATATTAATATTTTTTTCCTCTAGGTCTTCTAAATTTCCTTTATATGTGGCAAATTCCGAGTGGATTGCAAATGAGCAAATCTTGTTATAATTTGATGACTCTTTTGTGGTCTGTGGGAAATGAGTTGGTGATTTCACTCAGGCTTTTATTGCTCAAATGTCCACTTTACGGATTTGCCAACTAGCACTCTCATTGGCAGTATAGCAAAGTACTGAAAGGCTAAATGGGCACAGACAGGGAGCTGCACCAAATGCCCTGAGTTGATTTATTCAGGTAAGACCACCCTCTTCAGGCAGTGAGGGCAGCTTGCACTAGCACTGCCTGCTCTGGTTGGTCAAAAGAAAAAAAATGGAAAGCATTGTAAGTGTAGCTGCTTAACATCTTAATCCTGGCTGGGTATTTGGACCAGAAAAGTAACAGCTGTTTCCAAATTTCGTCAAAATATAAAAGCATTGAGTGACCCAAACACTGTGCAGCATGCACTGTGCTGCCTACTGTTTGCCAGTTTGGAGTTATCTCACTTTGAAACATGGGGTGTTCATGACTACACGTTGTGGGTGAGGGGAAATCACTGTATCCTTGAATTCAACCCTTCCATATTAATGATTTTAAAGAAATTCTTGTCATCAAATTCTCTTCTCACCTCAGGATATGTATTAACTTTACTTGCTAGGGCCTACTGAACTTGCCCATCCATATGAAAAGGACTAAAAGCTTTGTTTCTAGTTTTTTCATTAAAAAATACAGAAGTTGTCAACTCTAATCGGAACAATTCTGAATACATACTCAGTCCCAGGTGGTAATTTTCAGTACCATTATTCTGCTCTCTCACAGAATCCTTCTAGATGACAGAAGAGGTATTTGGAGAAGCTCCAGTCAGATCCCCAACGTGCCAGGCACCATACAAACAAGGAAAATGAAATCCCACTCTGCCTATGAGACTTCACAAATTCTTGACTTAAAAGATCTACCCTTTCCACATGTGTATTGACAAACTCAGAGGAAGATACAGCCCTCTTCCCAATCCTAGGTACTGTGGAGGATCTGCGACAGGTAGGGAAGAAAGGGAGGGAGGGGGAGAGATCAAGAAAGGAGATCCTTTTTATGACTGTCTTTCTTGTGCAATGCATAAATCTATTATTCAATACCACACTGACTAAGAAAATATGTGCCTACCATGCTTGCCTACCTTGTAAAAGGAAGAGAGAAAAGAAAGAATGACTATCTACAACATTTACTTAAATCCCCAAATAAAATAGATTTATGCCCAGTGTAATTAACAAAAATATCACAGGAATGAAAATATTGGCTTAGTGCTCCAAAATATAGACATGATGAAAAGGCTCTTCCTGGAACTGTGAAAAGTCTGCATTTCTAAAGATTAAAACTTGTTATTGATTTCCCCACAAGATGGAGTAGCAAGTGCAGTTAAACTCCTAAAAGGATTTTACATAGAGTGGGTACTAAATCCTTAGTTAATAGTAAGACCAATTGCAATTCTTCACCGGTCTCTTAAATACCAGTGGTCCAAACATTCTGGTTAAAACTGTCCTATGACCTCTCCCCGCCTCCCTTAATCCTAGCAAATTCTCCTGACCTCTTCAAGATAACGACATACACATTCTTGGTGTGACTCAGCTTTCCATTTTGGCAGCTTTTCTTCTTTTCCCCTTTTACCTCTCCATGGAACCATCAGATGTTCTGGGGCCTGCAGACTTCTAGCACCAGTAGTAGGAAGAATGAGCAAGAAGGTTCCTAACAATACCAGTCCCTGCCACTGGAGGGAGGCTTGTGAGTTAATTAAAGTTTTCAAACGAACAGAATATCATAAAGCACAAAATAACAGCTTTTGCTATGACTTCTAAGGTAAAAGAAACATCTCCTTGCAAATGGCAGACACTACTGTTCTTACTTATCCCAGGGATCCTGGTTTTGTCTGTTTAAAAATCGCACATTCTCTGATTAAAAAACCCCAAATCCATATTTTTCCGTGATTAAAATGAAATGGCGCGATATATATATATAAGTATTAGTTGAATGCAGTATTTTCTTGATATATTTACAACTTTAAAGCAATTTGGAAGCCTACCAAT
>NW_017729006.1:44948757-44949334 GCF_001723915.1 Gavialis gangeticus | reverse complement strand
CCACAGCCCCCCCACCCCTGCTGGTGCCCCTCACTTCTTACCAAATGCCCCCCATCCTCTCAGCCCTGCCGAAGGGGGCCACCAGCTTCTAGGGCTATGAGGCCAGTGACCGAGGTCCACAGCCCCCTGCCCCCTGCAACAATGTCCGAGCCCCAGCTGCCACCCGTGGAAGGCAGTAGCTGCTGCAGTGGAATGGAGTGTGGAGCCCGGCTCCCACTCCCACACAGGTGGCTCATCTAGAGGATGTGGGGACTGGCTCCCCACTGCTGTGCACACTCCTAAGGTGGCACAGGGGGAGCACATGCCCCCCAAATCTGTGCATAGGGCGGGGGTGGGGGCAGGTGCAGCCTGCTCACTGTGGGCTCAGGCTCTCTCTCTCTCTCTCTCTATCTAAAGATAGATTGTCCAGCATAATTGTCTGGCATAATATAATCTATCTATCTAGCTATCTATCTATATACACACACAGAGCAAAAGCTTTGTTATCCAGCACCCATGGGGAATGGCGGGGATGGAAAATCAGAGCTCCCTCTGATTATATATATGTGTGTGTGTGTGTGTATATGTGTGTGTATAT
>NW_017729006.1:44947865-44948611 GCF_001723915.1 Gavialis gangeticus | reverse complement strand
TGTGTGTGTGTGTGTATATGTGTGTGTATATATATATATATAGTTATACTTATAGCATTTTAATCACTGAAAAGTGAAGATATGGGGTTTTTAATCAGAGAATTTGGGATTTTTAAACAGAGAAAACCAGGATCCTTTGTGATGATGTACACACGTGCATAACATGTGGGGCACAGGCGAATCCAGTACCCCCAAGGGTGCCCTGGTGAACAATTCTTCACCACGCCCTTGCTGTATTTCCCTGATGTAGTGGTAAGCTGCTACCAAGTCCCATCTCAGCCTTCTCTTTTTTAGGCTGAAGAGGCCCAAGTCCCTCAGCCTTTCCTCGTATGGCTTGCCTTGCAAGTCTGTGATCATACAGGTGGCTCTTCTCTGGACTGTCTCAAGCTTTTCCACATCCTTGTTGAAGTGTGGCACCCAGAACTGGACACAGTACTCTAGCTGTGGTCTCACCAATGTTGAGTAAAGCGAAAGAATCACTTCCTTGGTTTTGACTGAGATACATCACTTAATGCATGCCAGAGTATTGTTTCCTGCTGGCTACAGCATCGCACTGACAGGTCATAGTTTCATAGTTTCTAGGGTCGGAAGGGACCTGAGTAGATCATCTAGTCCGACTCCCTGCCATGGCAGGAAAGATTACTGGGGTCAAATGACCCCAGCAAGGTGTTCATCTAACTTCCTCTTAAAGACCCCCAGGGTAGGAGCCAGCACCACTTCGCTTGGAAGTTGGTTCCAGATCCTGG
>NW_017729006.1:44945295-44947315 GCF_001723915.1 Gavialis gangeticus | reverse complement strand
GATGACTCCAAGATCCTTTTCTGCCTCTGTACTGACAAGAAGGGAGTTCCCCAGCCTGTAGGTATGGTGCTGGTTGTTCCTCCCCAGGTGCATCACTTTGCACTTGTCAGTGTTGAATCCCATCCTATTCTCATCCGCCCACCCTTGTAACCTGTACTTTACACTCCTCAATGTTGAACTTCATCTCATTACAATCCATCCAACTTGCCAGCCTGTCGAGGTCTGCCTGTATCTGCAGCCTATTTTCAAGCATGACCACACTCCCCCATAACTTGGTCTCATCTGTGAACTTCGCCAGTGAGCTCTTCACCAGTGAGCAGGGGCAAGAGCAGTCCCTGAACAGCTGGGGTAGGGTGCAGGATGGAGCTGTGAGTGGCTCATCCAGGGGGCATGGAGGGGGGGCACACAGCCAGAGGGCATGGGGGCATGTGCCCCAGATCTGCATGCAGGGAGGGGCGGGCTGGGGCCGGGGTGGCATCAGGCTCTTCCCAGCAGGGGTGTTGAACCAGGCTATGCTTGGGCTGGGCGGCAGCAGCACTAGGTGCGGAGCTATGATGGGGGGGACTGCAGCCACCCAAAAATTTGCCATAGCCCCCACCAACTCCCCATCCCACCACCTTTGCCACCTTCCCTGAAAACAGAATGGTGCAGCCCCCCTGCCAGGAGGAGCCCAGCACATCCTTTCCCTCCCCACACTCCTTCCCCTGCAAGGGCATGGGGGCTGTGTGCCCAGGATCTGCACACAGGGAAGGGCAGGCTGGGGCTGGGAGGCTGTGCTGGATTCTTCCCAGTAGGGGGCTGGGCTGCACTCAGGGTGGGCATCAGTGCCAGGAGGGGGAGTTGAGGGGTCTACGGTGAATTTTCGGGTGGCTGCTGCCCCCCTCCCCCCCGTAGCCCCACTCCAAGTGCCACCGCCGGCACTCAGCCTGAGCACACCATGGCCCAACACCCCCTCCAGGAAGTGCCTGGACCCAGCCCACAGCTGCAGCCTGCCCTGCCCTGCATGCAGATCTGGGGGCACCCCCCATGCTCTCTGCAAGAGCCACTCATTGCTATGTCCCGCACCATGCCCTGGCTGTGCAGGGCTTGCCGCTGTCCCAGCCCCACTCCCTACCTCACTGCCATTGGAGGAGGCAGATTGAGGCCCCAACAGTGAGGCAGAGAGTAGGGTTAGGGCTGGGGCCTCGATCTGCCACGTACCACCCCCCCATGGCTCTTCCCCTCCCCCCACTCCTTCCCCCACAGACTTACCTGCTGAGTGGGGGCCAGGTGGTGGCACATGGTAGATCTTGGGTTGCTTTTAAATTCCAAAGGTGATCCCCTACTTTTAAAAGGTTGGAGAACACTGAGCCAGCTTTTGGTCATAAACAAGGATCTGGGTTTTCTGTTTCCCATGGAAAAACAGAGAAAAATGGAGATTTCCCCTCTACCTGAGGAAAACACAGATTTTTCATTTTAATAAAGAAACCTGTGGATTTTCCATTTTTGCAAAGAGCTCTCTGCAAGCTGGCAGAGTTGCAGGCTGCAAAGGTGGGGGCAGGGGTGGACGCAGGCTGCCTGCTGTGGGCTTAAGCTTCCCACCCTGCTGCCCTGCCCTGGGGCCTCCACAGCCCAGCGGGTGGGTTTACTCTAGAGTAAATTTGCACATGTTGACACTCCCATACAGACACTCAGCCCAAAAATAAATGATGATTCTGCAAAATAGACCAGCTGATTATTTATATTGTGTTGAGCCAAGAAAAGCTGAAGAGTATGCAGTTCTTTATGATCAGGGATTCTGGTTTTTCCTGATAAAATATCACAAATTATCTGATAAAACCCCCAAAATATGTGATTAAAATGAAAGGCCACTATATGCACAATTTTTTCTTGATATATTTACAATGTTAAAGCAATTTGTAAGCCTACCAGTGCCTCAGTCACTACAACAAAATAAATTCTAGATACCTATATATTGTGGTGTTTGATTTTCTTTTTTTAATCATGGAAAATCAGAGCTCCTTTGCCCCCTTAGCTCATA
>NW_017729006.1:44935872-44940295 GCF_001723915.1 Gavialis gangeticus | reverse complement strand
TTGAGTTTCATATTGTAGCAAGAACTGAACTAATGTAGCTGATGTTAACATAGAGTGTAATAATAGTGAAATGTAACCATGTTAGTCTTGTCCTGTAAGTGACTTGAAAACTCCATTTTGTATCCTTCTGCTTGACATAAGTGAATGAACTCTGCATAGCCTTTATGTATGAATGTGTGTAAAAGGGTGAATGCTGAGAGAATGGCATAGAGATGGGAGAAGAAGATTTCACTTCCAAGACTGGTTCTGGCTGGACATAAGGAAGAGTTTCTTTACTTTCCGAGACCCCAAGGTCTGGAATAGCCTGCCATTGGAGGTTGTTCAAGCATCTACTTTGAATGCCTTCAAGAGAAAATTGGATGTTTATCTTGCTGGGATCCTATGACCCCAGCAAACTTCCTGCCCCTGGGGCAGGGGGCTGGACTTGATGATCTTCCGAGGTCCCTTCCAGCCCTAATGTCTATGAAATCTATGAAACTGTTTATGTAAGCAACAAGGCACCAAATGTAAGTTACCAGTCAGTAAACTAATTAATGAATGGCTGAAGAACCCCTTTTAGGCCTAGGGCACAAAGACGATAACGAGGAGAAAGAATGCACCCATCCTGCCAGACGGGCAGCAAGAACACTCCAAGGCTAAGATAAGCTGAAGACAAAAGACGAACAACTGCAAAAACAGAAGCTGGGTATGGAAAAACCCCAAAGCACTGAAACAAAGGATGCCAATCCCTATAAAAGAACACTTTGAAAATGCCAAATTGGGTTAGTCTCTTTCTCTACTGTTGTTTCTTTGGAGCACAAATGCATCTGTTCTCCCCGCTCCAGCTGTTATCTTCAAAGATGCTATCTTCAAATCATCATCATCTACTCAATAAGCCTGGGTTGGCCACCCTGGGCTGATACTGAGCAACTATTACTGGAAACTATATCTCGTGGATGAAATGGTTGTTCTGTGTATGTGTATGCCTGTGTGTAATGATGTGTATGATGATTTGTGTGTGTTTGTATGAATCGTGTGCCCGAACCTCTATGTCTAACTCATGTGATCAATAGATGCGGCACCTTGCCTTATCCACCTTTATAAAGTCTCATTCGTGATTTGAGCAATTGGCAATTTGAGTAACAATAGAATGCAGGGCCAGGCTCCTCACTCCGCACCCACAGCCCCCTGGCTCTGCTGGTGTCCCTCACTTCCCGCCTCCACACATACACAATCCCCTGGTCCCTTACTCCCCCCACCACAACTCCCTGGTCTGCTGATGCCCGTCCCTCCCCCCAACAGTTCCCCAGCCCCCCAATCCTGCCAGAGGTGGCTCCCAGCTGCCAGGACTACACAACCAAGGACTCCACAGCTCCCTGCTCTCCGCAGCAGTGCCTGAGTCCCAGCTGCTGCCTGCAGGAGATGACGGCTGTTGCAGCAGAGCAGAGCACAGAGCCTGGCTCCTCCCACTACTGCCTGCTGTCTGCCCTCTGCAGGCTCAAACAGGGAGTGGGGCTGGCTCCCTAGTGCTGCATGCACTCCTTGGAGTGCAGGTGGGGACCCATGCCTACCCATAAGATCTGCATAATCTGTATAATCATAATCATAATATTCTCTATAATCTTAGTACTCTCATATGTCAGAGCCAGGGTACATACAGGTTGGACTCAGAATTTTGATACAATATTTTTTTTTCTTCATAATAAATGTCAAAAAATATGTCTTGATGCAGCATCCAAAATACTATAGGACTCTGTCAGGTGCTGTCAAGCACTAAGTATTCCATGTCACATTAAGTTCCCTCACTTTGGATGGTCTGTGCACACTTTGTCAGAATACCATCTGTGATAATAAGCTACTTCTTCTAATGACCTCGTTGTTTTAATAAATTGATCACAGGTTTTGGTTCTTAGTAACAAAAGCTCAGCCAAGTTTTAATATCTACAAACCAGACTAGCCACTAGCATCTGTGACCATTTTGGTATACAATGCTAGCTGGGTCATTTGCATGCATGATACCTAGCTCAGTACAAAGTATTCAAGGTTCTCAAGCCCCTTTTTATACCCCAGTTAAAACAACTTTATCTTACAGCATATGCAGTCTAGTTTTCACCAATCACTAAAACATATTTAGGTGCCATCATTCACATTTGGTTCTCACCAGAGAAGGAAACCTGTTTACTAAGGCTTTTCTCTGATCTTCTTTTGGTGCCCTGTACCAATTTTATCAATCCCTTCTCTATTTGTCTGCCTTCTAACAGGGCTTAACTTTTCCAGCACTTCCACTTAAGATGCATTCTGTTCTTGGGCCTATTATTCATGCTATTACTGGAGCCTTTATGTAATGTCTATATTCACTGATCAATGGTTGTATTAATCTGTACTCCAGAGAGGCCTACAAATACATCTTACAAAATGGTGAGAATGATTAACTACTGATAATTAGTAACCTGTGAATAAATAATCATCATTAGCAATTCCCTTGGAGTTACAAATTAACCAGATTTTACTATATTATCCTGGCATATCACCTGCAAGTCACAGAAAGTGATTGTTCCACGCTATTCAGCACTGGCGAGGTCTTACATGGAGAACTAGGTATAGTTTGGGGAACTACAGTTTGAGAAAGATGTGGACAAATTGAACAAGGGCCAAAAGAGAGCAACAAAATATTAGAAGTCTTGAGAATGTGCTATATGAGAAAAGGTTGGACAGACAGATATTACATTGTGTAGAAAAGAAAAGACTGAGGATGGATTTGGTAACACTATTCAAATACAAAAACAGCTTTAGAAAATTATGATTGATTGTTGTCTGTGTTTACCAGGAATAGGACAAGAAGTAATGAGAGTAAATCATAAAAGAGAGATTTAAGTTGGATATTTGGAAGAATTTTCTAACCACGAGAATAGTTAAGAACTGAAACATTTCAAACTGTAAAACAGATTCCACAGATTGTGGAATCCCCATTACTGGATGTGTTTAAGTGCAGGTTAGACAAATATTTGGATAAAGTGGTTTATACAGGGATGATTCTGTCTTGAGCAGGGGTTAGGATAGATGATCTTCTTGGAAGATGGTTGGATCTATTTTTTCATGATTCTACATTTTATTGGCCTGTGGTACCATATTGTTGTTATAATCAGTGTATATAAGTATGATAAACATGCATTAAACATATCCAATGTAGTTTAGATATACTTCTCAAGTTGTGTCAACTCCTGATATAATGCCCTGGGTGGTTAGACCTCTGGGAATAATCAAATATGGCACCTGCTACAAGTGTTAGAAGGTCCAGCATTAATAACTGCTGCTTTGGAAATATACAGGAAGTCGCAAAACTAGCTTTGCGGGCCAGTTAATAGTGGTGATCAAATTACACGTGAGGATGGCTTTTTGAGCTATAGCTCTCATATTCTGTTGCAACAGACCAGGGGTGGGCAATTATTTTGGCAGGAGGGCTGCTTAATGAGTTTTGGCGAGCTGCCAAGTGCCACATGGGTAGCCCCACCCCCTCATTGCCATCTTGGAACTGGAAGTCCCACCCCATAACCCCTGACCTTAGCCACTAGAAGTCCCTCCCCTTGCCCCCAGAAGTACTCCTTTCAGTAAGGGGGGTTGCCACCTTGGAAAAAAAAATAAATTATATTCCAAAAATCAAACATCCACTACAGCATACATTAATTTGATTTTTTTTTAATTTTGTCCTGATTTATATGTGTTCACGTAGTGTACATAGAGGTGACTGCATAACAACTTAAAATGAAGTCTTAGTTGTGTATATGGTGAAGGGAAGTGGTGTGGGGGGTATGAGTGGTCACGTACAGGGTTTGTGGGGGGCTGTGGGTCTGTGTATGGGGTATGTGGGTATATGTCTGTGAGATGTAGGAGATGGTGTGGGGTTTGTAGGGGTGTGGGGGGGTGCATTTGGGGGAGCATGTGGGTGTTTATGTGGATGTGTGGTGGGTATGGAGTTTCTTGGGAGCTGACTGTGCTGGGGAGAGGGTTGCTGGGGGATTGTGGTGTGCATATAGGGTGGGGGTGGCTGGGTTGTGTGAAGTGGTATGGGGTGTGCATGGGGGCTGTGGGTAGTGTTTATGGTGGTGCAATGGATTGTGGGTATGGGGCTGTGTGCATGTGGGCCCCCTCTTGCAGACGTGCCACCCCCCCCCACATTGCGGACAGCTCCTGCCACCAGGGGCAGCAGCAAGCACCTGACCCATGGCAAGCAGAGACCCCGGCGGTGCTTGGTTCTGGTGAGCCCAAGGACTGCACGTACCTGGACTGCCAGCAGGTAGAGGGTGTAGCCAGCCCGGGTTCATAGAGCCCCTGCCAGCCCGGGGTCCATGCTCCTGCTGCCCTGCCCTAGCCCCCCACCAGTCCTAGCCTCGAGGCACCAATATGGGCCCCGTGCTCCCGCCCAGCCATTGCTGCACTCCCACCC
>NW_017729006.1:44935188-44935639 GCF_001723915.1 Gavialis gangeticus | reverse complement strand
CCACCTGCTACTCTGGGAGCACACAGTTCCTGGCTGCATGACTGGGACCACAAAACATGGCAGGAGCCAGCTGGAAACCGCAGACTGGGGTGATTGCCAGCAGGTCTCCCTTCCCCCCTGTTCTTATCTGACTTTGCACTCTTGGGCAGGAGGTGGGGAACAGCCCCATTGTCACCAGGCCAGAAATCTCTGCTAGGCAGAGGCTTCTGGTTGGGGGTTGGGGGTGGGGCAGAGTCAGGCAGGCCTTGCTGCTGCTGCCCCTGGGTCCTGCTGCCAGCTCCTCCTGGGTCCTGCCATCACTGGCACCTCATCAGCTTAGGCAGCCATGGACAGATAATAATTAATTTTCTAAAGTTTTTAGGGGCCCCACAGGCTGGCTAAAATGGCCTGGCAGGCTGGATATGGCCTGAAGACTATATTTTGCCCACCCCAATCCAAGATAATATTTACA
>NW_017729006.1:44927397-44930188 GCF_001723915.1 Gavialis gangeticus | reverse complement strand
CTCTCCAAAAACTTCCTGGGTTGCCTGTGCACTGCTGTATTGCCCACCCCAATCCAAGATAATATTTACACTGGATGGTTTAGATAGGGATGATTCTAACTTGAGCAGAGGGTGGAACCACATAGCCTCCTAAGTTCCCTTCCAGCCCTACCTTTCTATAATTCTGGGACTGGTATACTTTAAGAGCATCCAGAAGCTTTGTGAAACTTGGTATGCAGATGTGCATTCTGCCAGGCCAGAACAGAAAGAAGAACCTTCTGGAACAGAGAACCAAACTGTTGTTTAAATGGGATATTTTCCCCTAACTTTCCAGTGTCTGGGATATTTTGTTTTTTGTTTTTTCATTCTAAGCTCTTAAATAATAGAATGATAGAAAATTAGGGTTGGAAGGGACCTCAAGAGTTCATCTAGCAGGACTCAAAGCAGAACTGTCCTCTACTATATAAATCCCAGGCAAGGCTGTCTAGCTGGGTCTTAAAAAAATCCAAGGATGGAGATTTCACCACCTATCTAGGGAACCTATTTCAGTGCTTCATCACCCTCCTAGTGATAAAGTTCTTTCTAATATATAACCTAAACTTCCCTTGCTGCAACTTGAGATTATTACTCCTTGTTCTATCATCTACCACCACTGAGAACAATCTAGGTCCATCCTCTATGGAACTACCATTCAGGTAGTTAAAGGCTGCTACCAAATCCCCCCTCAGTTTTCTCTTCTGTAGACTAAATACATTCAATTCCCTCAGCCTCTCCTTATAAGTCATGTGCCCCAGCCTGATAACCATTTTTGTTGCCCTCTTGTGGACTCTCTTGCAATTTGTCAACATCCTTTCTGCAATGGGGGGCCCAAACTTGAACACAGTACGTCAGGTGTGGCTTTACCAGTGCTGAATACAGGGGAATAATTATGAATAATTACTTCCCTCAATCTGCTGGCAACATGCCTACTAATACAGCCCAATATATTGTTAGCCTTCTTAGCAACAAGGGAACACTGTTGACTCGAATCTAGCTTACTGTCTACTGTAACTCCAAGGTGGTTTTCTGCAGAGCTGCTACTTAGCCAGTTAGTCCCCGAGCTGTAATAGTATATGGAATGTTTCTGTCCTAAGTGCAAGACAAAGCACTTGTCCTTGTTAAACCTCATAAAAAAATTTTGGCACAATCCTCCAATTTGTCAAGGTCATTCTGAATCCTAGCTCTACTCTCCAGCATATCTACTACTCCCCCCAGCTTGGTATCATCCACGAACATGCTGAGGGTGCATTCCATCCCATCTCCCAGGTTGTTAATGAAGATACTGAACAAAACCAGCCATAGAACCAACCCTTGGGACACTCCACTTGATACCAGCTGCCAACTAGACACTGAGCCACTGATCACTGTCCATTGAGCCCAACAATCTAGCCAGCTTTCTTGCCACCTTACAGTCCATTCATCCAACCAACTCATACTTCCTTAACCTGCTTGCAAGAATACTGTCGAAGACAATATCAAAAGCCTTGCTAAAGTCAAGGTAGATCACGTCCACTGCTTCCCCTGCATCCACAGAGCCAGTCATCTCATCATAGAAGGCAATCAGGTTGGTCAGGCATGACTTGCCCTTGCTGAATCCATGTTGACTGCTCTTGATCAACTTTCTTCTCCTCCAAATGCTTAGAAATGGATTCCTTGAGAACCTGCTCCATTATTTTTCCAGGGACAGAGATGAAGCTGACTAGACTGTAGCTCCCTAGATCCTCCTTCTCTTTCTTAAAGATAGGCACTATATTTGCCCTTTTTCAATCTTCCAGAACCCTCCAAATCCACAAGTTTTCAAAGATAATTGCACTCACATCAGCCAATTTCCTCAACACCCTTGGATGCATTACATCTGGCCCCATAAACTTCTACACATCCAGGTTTTCTAAATAGTTCCTAATTTGTTCTTTCACCACTGAGGGCTGCTCACCTTCTCCCCAAGCTGTGCTGCCTAGTGCAGCAGTCTGGGAGCTGACCTTGTCTGTGAAGACTGAAATAAAAAAAGACATTGAGTACTTCAGTGCCTTTTCCTCATCATCTTTGGGTGCCTGTCACTATCTGTCTCTAGGTTGCCTCCCCAATTTAGTAAGGGGCCCACACTTTCCCTCATCTTTCTCTTGTCACTAACATACTTGTAGAAACCCTTCTTGTTATCCTTCATGTGTCTTCCTAGCTGCAACTCCAATTGCCCTTTGTCTTCCTGATTTCATCCCTGCATATCCGAGCAATATTCTTACACTCCTCCCTAGTCATCTGTCCAAGCTTCCACTTCTTGTAAACTTCCTTTTTGTGTTTAAGCTCACTGAAGAGTTCTGTGCTAAGCCAAGCTGGTCACCTGCTATATTTGCTAGTCTTCCTGCACATCGAGATGGTTTATTCCTATGCCCTCAGTGGGCACATCCAAATGAGCACACGCATGCCTCTTTCCCTGTCTCACACCCACTGAGGTAACCAGAGGCTAGGTCCTCCACAGAGATGCTCTGGCTGCCAGAGCATCTCTGTAGTTGGCCCCTCACCATGGTGCTGAAGTACAGGTAGTGCTGCAGCACCAGGGCTCCAGTGCTGGTAAGTAAGGGGATGGGGGGACTGGAGGAGGGGGAAGGAGACTATGGGGGGACCTCTGCTGGCCCTACCCACTCCCCCAGCCCTGCCCTGCCTGGCCCCATCCACTGCCTGCCTCCCCAAGCTCCCCAAGCCCTTTCCTGACCAGCCCCATCCCCCACCTGCCCCCCCGAGGTCCCTGATCCCTTGTGTGCCAGGCCTCATCCCC
>NW_017729006.1:44917984-44922397 GCF_001723915.1 Gavialis gangeticus | reverse complement strand
CTGGTGGGGGATGGGGCCAGGTGGGGCAGCAATCGGGGGGCTGGTGTAGGGCATGTGGGCCATGCAGGGTGGGTGGTAGCCCCTGCAGGGGCCATTTGGCCCTTGTTGAGGGGCCGTAACCCCTGTGTGGAGTCATAGCCCCTGTTGGGGGACCATAACCCCTGTGTGGGGCTGTAGCCCCTGTGGGAGGGCAGCAAAATATATACTCATGTTTCATGAATTCATGAATACATGTATTTAGAGTTCAGTTCATTATTATGATAGAGACACTGGTAGGCTCCCACATTGCTTTATCACTGTAGATATATCAATAAAACATTGCCCAACATCTTCCGGGTGATAGCTGCCCAGATGGCTGGGCAGAGGGTACACATGGCAGTAGTGCCACACAGAAGCCAACTCTGCAGCCACAGCCCACTGGCAGCTGGCCCAGAAGGGCCGATACCTCAACTGGCTATGCAGTCTCCATCCAGGTCTGGCGGCTGCACAGCAAGTCACAGCCAGGCAGTAGCCCCCACCCCCCTGCCAGACTGCTGCAGTGGGTAAAGAGTGCAGGAAACTCTCAGGGCTGATTCAGCAGTCCAGCTGGCACAAGGGGTAGTATCCCCAGGTACCAATTGGCTGGGCCCCAGAAGTTCCTGAGAGTGAGTAGCCCTGAGCTACTTGCCAGGGCAGCTTTTTGTACTGCTTAGGCCAGGACAGGGCAGCTTTTTATACTGCTGGGGACAGCACAGGTGCTGGCCCCGGGCTCTAGATCTCCCTGGCTGCAGATACGGGAGGAGCCAAGCAGGGTTATTTTGCCTGAAGTGGCACAATTTGCTCCACAACAAAGTGCATGTCCAAGCACGTGCTCTGAGGCAAAAAGCCCTGCCTCAAATTTGCACTGCTTCTATTTGAGCTGCTGCAAGCACACGTTTGCATGTGTGGACCCGTCCAGTAAGGTTTCTTTAAAATACAGCCAGCTGTCTTGGATTCCTTTCCCCATCAGTTCCCAGAGGGAATCAAAGTCTGCTTTTCTGAAGTCCAGGGTCTATACTCTGCTGCTCTGCTTTCTCTCTCATGGTCACTGCTGCCCACATTGCCATCCACTTTTACATCAACCACTAATTCTTCCCTATTTGTGAGAAACAGGTCAAGAAGAGCACGGCCCCTTGTTGGTCTCTCCAACACTTGTACTGGGAAGTTTTCCCCAACAGTTTCCAAAAACTTCCTAGATTGACTGTGCACTGCAGTATTGCCCTCCCAGAAGATGTAATTAACATCTCCCATGAGAACGAGGGCTTATGAACTGAAAACTTCTGCTAGTTGTCTGAAGAAAGTCTCATCTACCTCATCCTTCTGGTCTGGTGGTCTATAGAAGATACATACCATGGCATCACCCTTGTTGCTCTCCCCTCTGACCCTAACCCAGAGCCTTTCAACAGGCCTATCTCCAGTTACATACTTGAACTCTGAGCAATCAAACAGCTCTTTTACATACAACACAACTCCTCCTCTTCTTCTCCCCTGCCTGTCCTTCCTGAACAGTTTATACCCATCCATGATAGTGCTCCAGAAATGCGAGCTATCCCACCAAGTCTCTGTTATTCCAATCATGTTATAGTTCTGTGCATATGCAAGGACTTCCAATTCTTCCTGCTTGTTTCCCAGGCTCCATGTGTTTCTATACATACAGTTCTGGTAAGTAGCTTATTTCTCCACTTGAGTGGGGAGAATGAGGCGGCTTCCCTTTTTGCCCCCTCCTCCTTGTGCTTCCTCCAGGTCTCCTGCTTCCCTGATTACCTCAGGGCTTTGGTCTCCATTCCCTGGTGAACCTTGTTAAAAGCCCTCCTCACTAGGTTGGTGGGCCTGCCTGTGAAGATGCTCTTCTGTCTCTTCATCAGGTGGATCCAATCTCTTCCTAGCAATCCTTCTTCTTGGAACAACATCCCATGGTCAAAGAAGCTGAATCCATGCTGGTAATATCACCCACACAGTCATGCATTGATCTGCAGGATTCATCTGCTCATGGCTGGGCCCTTCCCCTTGACTGGAAGGATCAAGAATGCCACCTATGATATTACTGGAGCACGTCCTAAACAAGGCCATTTGCAAACATCTGGAGGAGGAAAGGCTGATCACAAGCAGCCAGCATAAATTTATGAAAAACAAATTGTGTCAGGCAAACTTAATCTCCTTCTTTGACAAAGTAATTACTTGGGTGGATGATGGGAATGCTGTACACAAAGAGTGTCTGGACTTCAGTAAGGCTTTTGAAAAGCCAAATAACCTTCTCATAAACAAATTGGAGGAATCTGGGCTAGATAAAACTACTATAAGGTAGATAGATAAATAGCCACAAGCAAAGGGTAATTATTAATGGGCCCGTGTCAGAATGGCAGGAAGTTTCAAGTGGAGTCCCACAGGGGTCTACCTTGAGCCCAGTGCTGTTCAATATGTTTATTAACAATTTGGATGCTGATATAGGAGGCTTCTTGAGCAAGTGTGCAGAAAACACAAAACTGGGAACAACTCTGAACACGTTGAAGAATGTGAGTGCAATTCAGAAGGATCACAACAGATTGGAAAGATGGGCTACAGCTAACAGGATGAAGTTCAATGTGGACAAATGTAAGATGCTACACCGCAGGAGGAATAATCAAAAACACAAATATAAAATGAATGACACCTAGCTGGATGGCAGAACTACAGAAAAGGACTTGGGAGTCTTGGTGTACCACAGACAATATGATACAGCCACACAAAAGGCAAATGTGGTCTGGGGCTGCATCGAGAGAAGCATTGATAGGTGCAAGATATGGTAGTTAATAATGCCTCTCTACTTGGCACTGGTACTTGGCACCTCATCTGGACTACTGTGTGCAGTTCTGGGCTGCACATTTTAAAAAAGAGGTGGAGAAGTTAGAGAAGGTCCAGAGGCAGGCAAGAAAGATGATCAAGAGCTTGGAAGCAAGTCATGTGAGGAGAGGCTGAAGGAGCTAGGCATGTTCAGGTTGAAGAAAAGACACTTAAGAGGGGATGTGATAGCAGTCTTCAAACACTTGAAGGGCTACCATAAAGAAGAGAGAAAGCACCTTTTATCTCTTGCTGCAGGGAGGAGGATGTGGACCAATGCCTTGAAGTTGCAGCAAAGTAAGTTTAGACTGGATATCCAGAAAAACTTCTTTGCTGTTACAATAGTGAGACAGTGGAATAGATTGCCTAGGGAAGTTATGGCTTCTCCGTCACTGGAGGTGTTCAAGAAAAGGATGGATAGATAACATCTGGAGGTCCTTTCCAGCCCTACTTCTCTTATGATTCTATGATTCCCTGATTCTATTAGGACACATCAGGAATCATTACTGGCTTGTTTTTATTTGTGTCTATATTTCTGTTTTGAAGGCACTCAAATGGAGGCTATAGATCATCCTCATCCTCAAGTATACTTATTTCCTTTATCACTCATTTTAAGGCAAAATTTAAACCCATTTGAAGTTTAAATTAGAGCATGTTTTGAAGAGTAAACTGTTGTCTTCTGATGTATCCTACTGAAGTTGGACTTTTCAGTAACAGTTTTACCTGTTAGTGCCTTTGCAAGAAACTAAGTGTGTGCAAGTAAGTGTGTGCCTTTGCAAGAAAGCTGTTCTTCATGCCAGGCATTGGAAACATTTAGACTAAGAATACTAATTACTTATCACACTAATAAAATCATAAAAGAGACCATTCTTGACAAGCTGGCTGATGGCAACATCCTGAGAGACAGCCAGCATGGTTTTGTTGTGTGTAGGTCTTGCATGACCAACCTCATCTCCTTCAATGACCAGGTGACATATCACCTGGACAAGGGAGAAAAGATTGACATCATATATCTGGACTTTTAAAAAGCCTTTGATCTGGTGTCCCATGATCTCCTCTTTAAAAAATTGGTCAACTGTGACCTTGGCTATATCACAGTCCAATGGCTGGAGAGAATTGGCTCTGAGGCTGGACTCAGAGAGTGGTGGTCAAAGGAAGTAAATCATCATGGAGCTCCATGACCAGTGGCATTCCCCAAGGTTCTGTCCTTGGATCTGTTCTCTTTAATGTTTTTATCAACGATGTGGATACTGGTGTCAGAAGTGGACTGACCAAGTTTGCCGATGGCACCAAACTTCGGGGTAGAGCGTCCAAACCTAAGGATAGGCTGATGATCCAGGCTGACTTGGATAGGCTCAAAAAGTGGGCAGATACAAACCTGATGACAGTCAATACCAATAAATGTAAGGTACTCCAGCTTGGGGAAAAACCCCACAGCATGCTTATAGGCTTGGCAGTGCTACATTCGTTAGCACCATGGCTGAAAGAGATTTGGGGGTTATGATTGACCACAAGACGAACATGAGCCACCAATGTGATATCGCAGCTGGTAAAGCAAACAAAACTCTGGCTTGCATC
>NW_017729006.1:44916714-44917818 GCF_001723915.1 Gavialis gangeticus | reverse complement strand
TGGACTCCTTTAAGAAGTGTTTGGATGCTTATCTTGCTGAGATCCTTTGACCCTAGGTGACTTCCTGCCCTTGGGGCAGGGGGGCTGGACTCAATGATTTCCCGAGGTCCCTTTTAGCCCTAATGTCTATGAAATATATGAATCTATAAAAATCAAGTCTAATGGTGTTGAATGCACAGTGAAAAACTAAATGCAAACATCTAGAACTCAGTTCAGAAATAATACCTCTTATTAGACCAACTAAGAAATTGCAAAAAAAAAATCTCTTTTTCTGCAAGCTTTTGCTTGCAGAAATTATCTTTTGGTCTCAGACTAACACAGCTACTAAGTACATCCCTGAAACATGGAAGATGCCGAATTTTAGCCAATTTTGGATTTTAAACTTCATCAAAGAACAACAAGAAATATTTCTAACCTCCCTGCTTTCCATCTAACACCTCCAGGGACAGAAATCCTATCTGATCTACACAACAAAGAGCAACTCAGAACAACTCACATAGATACTCTCATGAGGGACAGATTTGCATCTCCAGCTCCCTCTGTGAAAGAATGAAGTTTATTTCCTACCTATGGAGACATTTTACCGTCTTTCATTTTCCCAGAGCTTGATGAATGGCATTTGAGTCTGAAAGCTTGCAGAAAAAGGTAATTTTTTTGCAGTTTCCTATTGGGTTTCATAAAAGGTATCATTTCTGAACCAAGGGTTCTGGATTTTTGCATTTCTTTTTGTTTCAGACAAACACGGCTACCAAGTACATCAGTGAAAAATGCTGCTTTCTATGTGAAAACTCAACCTTGGCTCCACACATTTACCATAAAACCGTTAAGTCACACTGGTTATTATACAGCCTGCAGTTTCCTCATTTAAACTATTTTCATTTTTTCCTTCAATCTTTTTCATGCCCTTCTAGTTTGTAAAGCATATGAATGTGACATGCATGTTTGAGAAAATTATTCTGGCACACATACACGAGGGGCCAGCAGAGGATTTCATGCTTAGGGGCAACCAACACGGGTTCATCAGTGGCACGTCCTGTCAGACCAACCTGGTGGCCTTCTATGATCAGATCACCAAATTATTAGATGCAGGGGTAGCAGTGGACA
>NW_017729006.1:44912042-44916375 GCF_001723915.1 Gavialis gangeticus | reverse complement strand
GCACTTCAAGAGGGATGTGGACAGCATGGAGAGGGTCCAGAGGAGGGCCACTCACATGATCAGGGGTCAGCAGGGCAGGCCCTGCGAGGAGAGGCTACAGGACCTGAACCTGTTCAGCCTCCGGAAGAGAAGGCTGAGGGGGGATCTAATGGCCTGTTACAAACTAGTCAGGAGGGATCAGCAGGCACTGAGGAAGTCCCTGTTCCCCCGAGCACTGCCAGGAGTGACCAGGAATAATGGTCACAAGCTGGCAGAGGGTAGATTAAGGCTAGATATCAGGAGACGCTACTTCACGGTCAGGGCGGCCAGGATCTGGAACCAACTTCCAAGCGAAGTGGTGCTGGCTCCTACCCTGGGGGTCTTTAAGAGGAGGTTAGATGAACACCTTGCTGGGGTCATTTGACCCCAGTGCTATTTCCTGCCATGGCAGGGAGTCGGACTAGATGATCTACTCAGGTCCCTTCCGACCCTAGAAACTGTGAAACTATGAAACTATGTTGTAACTTAGATGCATGTCAGTTTTCATGACACATTTCTCCACTCCAGGAATTACCAGTGAACCAAACAGTAATTTCCTCTCTATTCTCTATCTGCCCAATCATTAAAGAGCTACATGTAACACTTAAGTCCACCTGTAATTCATGACATAACTGTACAACTCTTTTGGCATGTCATATAGTTGGGTTTTTTCTATTAAGTACAAGGATCTAGACCCATTGTTCTCAACCTTTTTGGACATAAGGCACCCCTTAATGGATTCAAGGCACCCTACACTGAACTTGAGGCATCCCTCTGTAACTTCCATGAATAGAGTAGTACCCAGTTTAGAAAATGAATATGTATATTACCATGCTTATTTCCCTGCAGAGGAGCCTGGCAGTTGGGGTGGGGAATCATTGATGCACAGACAAGCCTGAGCCTGTTCTTACCTGCTGAGTTTATCTGCTTATCTTCTAGCACCTCACTTGTCACCTCACAGCACCCTTCAAAAGATTTGGTGGCACCCCAGGTTACCTTGGTACCCTAGTTAAGAATCACTGATTTAGTGGTCTGTAGATACCAACCAGTTGCCTGAAGTTCATGTACTGTGGTGGCTAGCCAAGACAGTGTTAAAGCAGTGTCAGCTTCCTACAGATATACATGCCTATATATCAGTAGTGCTCAACTTCCAGTCCACAGGCCAAATGTTGCCTGTGGAACCATTGCATCTGGTCCACAGGTCTCCCCATGGATCAGGAAATTTGGCAGTGGAGGAGCGGTGGCCAAATACAGCTACACTCCCCCCCATCAAATTCTCAAACCCCAAGCCCAACATACCTGGCCAGAGTCAGGCAGTGCCCTCTTCCCCCATGAGGCTGGGCCATGCCCCCTTTCCTCCCCATGGGATCAGATCATGCCCCTTTTTTCCCACGGGGCTGGGCTGGGGCCAGGCTACACCCCTTTTCCCCTCATGGGGCCAGGTTGGGGTCAGGTCATGCTCCCTTCCCCCCACAGGGCCAGGTGAAGCTCCCTTTCCCTCTGCAGGGCTGGGCTCAGGCTGAGCTGCCCCCCTCCACAAGGCCAGATGATGGCCCCAGGTGCTGGATCAGAACCACCATCCAGCCCACGATCAGACCAGGCACTGCCCATCCAGCCCACCAGGGGAAAAGATTGAGCATGACTGCTATACACCATGGTGAATCAGCTATATATTTTACTAAGCTTAGTATGACTTAAACCATAACTTCACTGTAAAACAGTTGTGTTTTTACATCAAGATAGTTGTCTCAAAGTAGCTATGATCATACAAAATTCAAGTGGAGACAAGGCATAAGTTATGTTTACCTCTGGATGTATGGAGCTGGGTCAGTTTTTAGACAGGGGCTATATATGATGTGACTGCCTATGAAAACTGAAACAAGGCTTAGTGAATCAGGAGGCGTCTTCCAGTCCTATCCTTCTCTGTCTATGCTACAGGGTTTACCCATGCCTGGGCATTCAGATATGCAACACCTAAGCCTATTACAAGAACCTACACTGCATTGCTGCACAAGACTCATATCTGCATAGTTGTGTCAACACTGGCTCACCAGGTACCTGAGTTTGGCAGTAGGATTTCTGAGGGCAAAGCTCAAGGTCCTTAGCACCTTGCTCATCTGGACCATTCTAAAAATTGTTCTGTGCTGCACTGTAATAGACCTTGTCTGTTCTTTTGGAAGCCTGTACAAAAGTCTTCTTAGCTTGTCAACAACTTAGGAAATTCCAGCTATGATTTATAAAAATAAAGACACATACCCTGAAATGTGTATTCATGCTTGCTAAACTTATAATCACAGCTTTGATTTTGTTTTGAAGTAATCAGTTCAAATTTACTGAGAATGAATCACTAGTCAAATATTTTTCCTTCGCTTGGAAAGCATCTGGGATTGTGCGGTGGGAATGGAATGGTGGAGGAAAAGAAATGATATAGCTTCCATCCTCAACTGAAGTTAAGGTCATTCCATCACATACCACATCCTCCATAACAATACTTTTATTCCCCTTAACCCAGTAATTCTTCTCACTTGGGCTGCAGTTCACCCTACAATGATAACAAAGATTGCAATGGCCATTTACACAGTTCCTATTCCAGTGCCATTACCTCTCCATTCCCAAACAAATCTTTGGAATAAAGTGCCAGGAAGGTCACTAGCCTGTCCATCAGAGTGGTCTGCTTCACAGCCAGTTGCAGCACCATTGTTTGCTCTGGGGTCTATTTCTGCTCCTCTATCCTTCCACTGCTGAGGATTTCTTGTGCCCTTTGCCTCCAGGCTAAAATCAAGACCATCCCTGCCCAGAACCCTGTCACCAAAACTGGTTCTTTATATGAGAGGTAGTAGCATCAAAGCCAAAGAGATGGAGAGGCTGCATTTCTCTGCCTTGCTGTGAGGATTTTAATAGACTCCCTAAAACGGGTCTGCTTGATCCCCAAACTACGTCAAGCCTTTTCATGCCAGTTCAAACTTTGAATGCCTCATCCAATACCATGCTCTTTGTTGAAGTCACGTCAAAGGTTATCCAGAACCTTGCTGTGCTTTGTTGGTCAGGGAGCAGCACTCTAGACTGATCTATTTTAGAAATAATTTGGCAAAGGGGAGCCAAGTTCTGGATCAATCAAATATGTCACTCACCATGAAGGGTTAAATGCCAACCAGCATCTTCAACCAGATTCCAGCTCCAAGAAGGCCAGCAGGAAATGAGCAAGTAGACGTTCCAGAAAATGGTTGTAAAAGCAGAAACATTTTTCTTTTTCTGTTCTTTCCTGGTTTGTTTTTCTACCTTAAAAATCTCAGGCATGTTGATCTGAACCTGGTTTTGCTCAAAAACCTCTTGGATTCTTCAGGGATTGTTACTGTGAGCTTTAATGGGGTAAATTTTACCCAGTGTGCAGAAATCAAGCCAGAGTACACACAGTCTGCCATATTTGCTCTACTCTGGTTATGTGGAGGATGACATACACCTTCTAATGGCAAGATGACAAGTTAGAGCACATACGCCTATGAACTCTGCAAATGTGTTAAAACTTAATTTTAAAAAGTGTTTAATAACAACAGTAACTCTTCTAGCAGTCCCAAATGAGTCAAAATGATCAGATTCCTTTTGACCAAAAAAATTAATATGGTTCTTAGTATTTTAGATGTAATGAGCCATATTTCAGAAAATGTCTCAACCTGTGAAAATAACTATTTGTGTAAGTTCTTGGGTCTCAAAAGAATACAGGATATCAGTATGTTTGAATTACATTAGTCACAACAGTTATCCAGGTATCAAGGTCAAAGATTATTTTTCTTCTTTCTGCTCAAAGAATAGAACTACAGTCATTGTGAGACTCCACAAGAAAGCACAAAGAAAGTGAGCTTCCTCATATCCCATCATAATGAACGGTGCATCCTATTTGTCGCTATCTATCTCTGCCTACTGTCCAATCTGGAAACAGTAGAAAAGGAGAGCAAGTAAGTACCACATTTATGCGAGGCTCCAGAGAAAATATATGAAAGTACTATAAAACGTGTGGACTTCTAACGATAAATTTCAGTTCAATGAGAACTGTAGATATGGAAACAGACACAAATAGTGTAGGAGTTTTGGGTTGTAGCCATATCAGTCTAAGGACATAGGCAGGCAAGTTTCTTTGAGTAGATGTGATATCTTTTATTAGACCAACTGAGTAGTTGGAAAAAAGTTCTTTGCAAGCTTTCAGGTGCAATCACCCTTCTTCAGACATAGAAAGTCTCTGCTGTTCTGAGACTCCAAGGAATGAGAGAAGGTAAAAGTGTGACAGGATGTCAGTGAGACTGTAAATAGGTGGAAATTA
>NW_017729006.1:44899958-44907042 GCF_001723915.1 Gavialis gangeticus | reverse complement strand
GTGTGGCAGGATGTCAGTGAAAATGTAAATAGGTAAAAATTAGAAAAACTTACTTACAAAACAC
Organism: Gavialis gangeticus; assembly: GCF_001723915.1. Lineage (NCBI taxonomy): Eukaryota > Metazoa > Chordata > Crocodylia > Gavialidae > Gavialis > Gavialis gangeticus. The sequence goes on along the minus strand of NW_017729006.1, from coordinate 44,906,978 downwards.
AGGAGACGAGCCCATGAACTTTACTTCATAAATCTACTGGATACAAAACATAATGGACTCAATATAGACATTGGATTTATGACACATTACAACCTGCCTGATATCTGATTCACCAGGTACCTGCCAAACCTGATTTTCTTTTCCTCCACCTTTTCTCCCCTCCCCTACTTTTCTACCCTTTGTCTCCTTAATTTCCAGCTATATCCTTTTCCACAGACAGCCTCTTTTCTACCTTAAATTACTACCACTGTAGTGTCTCCCTTAGTCACCTTTGGCCTTTTTTTCCCTTGCTTTTTTCCCTCCTCCCTTCCCTGCTTTACCTCATTTTTCTAATTTCTACCTATTTACATTCTCACTGATGTCCTGCCACACTTTTAGCTTCTCTCATTTCTTGGAGTCTCAGGCCAGCAGAGACTCCCTATGCCTGAAGAAGGGTGATTGTGCCCAAAAGCTTGCTAAGAACTTTTTTTCCAGCTACTCAGTTGGTCCAATAAAAGCTATCACATCTACTCAAACAACCTTGCCAGATAGTGTAGGATTAACTTATTTAGAATTTGAAAGCTTCACTCTCACATTTTACTAGTACTTCAGGTATGTTGATCAACCTCTTGCTGAACATGGCTGGGCAGATGGTTTTTCTAATAAAGTCTTCTTAATTCAGTCACTAAAGGCTTTTATTTTGGCTATTACTCTGGCTATTGTCTCAGAGTACCATGTGAACATAAACTTTGGCAATCTGCCTTTCATCAGACATGGCCAGAATTTGCTTCAAAGCAATCTTTGCGGTTGAAAGCTTCACAGTGCAGCACAACTGTTCTTGTGAATTCATTTTCTATGCAACGTTCTGTTTGACCCACAAAAGACAGTGGGATGTTTCTTTGTGTCACCATATCAGCAAAAAATGAGTTACATTTATGTTTACTTTCTTAACTGGAATCCCAGTGGCTGACAAACTTTTTTTTTTTTATAAGCTGTTATAACAGTGTTAAAAAGATTGCTTGCTAACAGCTTAATAATGAGGTGTCAGTTTTATGATTCATTCGAGATACAACTCATCAACAAAGGCTTTAGATAGGAAGGTTTTCCACAGAGGCATATCTAGGATTTTGAAAAAGGGGTGTAAATGTAAACACATCATCACCAGGGATCCAGATTTTCCATTTTCTGCAGAAAAATATAGATTTTCTCCTTTAAAGGAAAAAAAATCAAGAAGCAGTGGACCCCAACAGATTTCCAGCCTGCAAGGGGCTGCTTGGGGTTGGGGGAGGAGAGGGAAGCAGAGAGCGCCACATGCATGTGTGCATGCACACACATGTACATGGCCAGGAATCCAGCCACAAGCAGCAGTGGAGAGCAGCTCTCACAGGTAAGTCTGAAAGAAGAGGCAGGGGGGAGGAGGGGTGAAGGTAAGGAAAAGAAGTCAGTGGACACACACAGTATCTCTCATGATTTCACCAGACCATTTATTTTTGGGGTAACATATTGTCAATTCTAACCCCAAAGAAGTCTCCAGAAAATATATCACAGGTTTGGCTCAAATGAAAAATGCTTGATTTTCAAAAAAGGGTTCATATTCTATATATATTTTCTCTCTCTCTCTCTCTCTCGTGTGTGTATGTGTGTGTGTCAGTATTCATTCTATCCATATAGATACTCTATATTCTTGTGCTAGCAGCTGACATAGACTGGGAAATGGATCAAGTTCATACCTGAGGGCAGAGTTTGTCTTGCTGAAAAAAATCTGAAGTTGAAATGTAACACTTTCTTTGTTTGCTCGTAAATAGAAAGAAAAGTGCTGTAATTCCACTCCCTAATAATCTGGCAACATATTATACCTGCAACTGGAAGCACATTTAGTGTAAAAATGGGCTGCTATAAAATATTTTCATACACCTGAATGTTCTCAATGTTATTCCAAAAATTAAATTCAGGCAGAATTAAAAGATAAGTGTTTTAAAAGAAGCATTGAATGCAATCGCCTTTAAAAGACCAGGGAAGATGGGTCTATTTTAATGTCATCTATGTATTTATTACAAACTCATCATCATAATTTCATTTTTCCCCTCCGATGAGTGTGCAGAAAACAGCAAGCCTAGACAATGAACAACCTTAGCACTAAATTTCATACTTGAAGGGGCACATCTAATAGAGCACAATAGAATACCACCCAATCCTTCTATGGTGAAGTCATTGGGAACTTTCCCATTGGCTTCAGTGCATGCACCTATTCTGAGTGGGTTTAGTCTTTTTCTAACTCCTTACATAGCTCTTTGAATGCAGAATTAAAACTAAACAATTGTTTGAAATTTACACACAATTAATCTGTTTAATTCCTCACTGTCATCCAGGGTAGCTGACCACCCTTATGTAGCACATGATGCTGCTTAGCAACACTGCCTAGCAATGCCATGCTGCTATCAAACAGAATCTAATTCTGATTGCAAGTTGAAAAGAGCAGGTTCAGTGCTATTTACACAGGAAAAACTTAGCTCCAGCATTACTCTTTGAGCTTTTCTCCCAATATATTCTTTCTTGTGGTCATTTATTTCTCCTGCTTTTGCTTTAGAGACTGCTTTATATTTCATGTTTTACATGAATACACCCTGTAAAGGTATACTTCATAGGAGTTTCCCTGCTTCAAATTGTTTCAGCCAGGTGAATTAAGGGTCAATATTACTGCCAGAAATTGGACTGTAGGGACATGTCTCTATCACCCCACTGCCAATTCAAAAGGGAGATGTGGCCTTTGCCATCCTAGTGCTCTCACACCAGCTCTGATCACCCCAGACACATCTACATGAGAAGTTTACCAGGCAGCTGACTAATTAGCTGTGCAGTAAACATGTCAGTATCTACACATGCATCCTTATTAAGCTGCAGTACCCAAAGCTGGTTGTAGATGGTTCCAAAGCAAACAGACTTCAGTCATGTCCTAAATTTCTTTTCCCAACAGCCTGCAGTCAAGACCACACCCTACCATATTACTGGGTGCCTTGTCAGAGCTTCAGGCATAGTAACCAGTCTTGCATAACTCTAACAATGACCAAACAAGGGCCATGAGATAGTTGTGGACTCTGGGCTGGGAAGTCAGGTACATTGCAAGGACCTGGCACTGTTGTCTATTCAGCAACTGGAGCAGGTCAGTGTGGGAATGTCAGCGTCATATCATCACGTGACGTTACTGTCCTGACCATCAGCCCAAGTGTTTCTGCCAGACTTGCAAAGTTAAGGTGCAAAACTTCCAGGTATGCTGGGCCTAACTGCCCATGAAGCACTGCTGCTTCCATCTCAGAAGGTATTGGGGTAGCAGGACCACAAGGAAGGGTAGGTTATCCATCTTTTCCACAGCCTGATGCAGCATAGTGCAATCTGAACTTCTGACCGGAATGCAAATCCGGTATAACAGTGATGGGGCTGGGGTGGCACAGGCACTAAGGCATACTGTTGACACCCAGAGATTGCAAGTTTGAGGCCACAGTGCCATTTAAGGCCATTGCACAGCCCTGTCAGATTCCAGCAAATACTGCTAAATACCTTGTCACAAGGCCATGGAAAAGGAAAGGACAGGATGATAACTACCTGCCTGCTTGCTTCTACATGCTATAACTGTGTATGAGTATACAATCTACTTTCAGGTATACTGGTTTATGAGTGCCTCTGTCTGCACACTTATTCCAGAAGCTTTTCTGTTATTTGAAACAATTGCTTATTTCTGCGGTTTTTGCAAAGTTGCTTACTTTCCTCTGTGCTACTAGAAGAACAAATGTATGATTTACAGCTATAACTCAGTAGTAGACTACAAACTTAAAGGATTAAATATTGATATGGTAAAATTCTGACATCTAGTATAAAGGCATACCTCTAAGGGTCCTTAAAATAAGCAGATCATGTAATTTTGACAGATTCCAGTTCTGACTAATAGGATCTCAAATACTGTGTTCAGAAAGAAAGTAAACCTAGTTAGAAATCGGTAAAAGTGAGTATTTATGTATGTTCCATGGCACAGTGGATCAACACCACAAATCTCTGTAGATAAGAGCTCACACTGATTTCTTGCTTTGTGAAACAGGTTTGTTGTGTTCCTTATAGTCACCAGTTGATATCTCTCCACATCAAATATGATCTTGCTACTTTGCACTAGTCAATATAATTGACAGTCTCAGGAGGAGCAGGAGACTGGAATAAGTAACAAGGGAACTGCAGATCAGAAATAAGCTGCGTAAAGAAGCTTCACACTTGCTCTGCCTGCCTTTTCATTTTGTAACATTCAGAAATGAAAGGAAAAATATCAGAAATCCATACAATATTTTTTCTCTATAAAAGTGGCAAAGAAGTCAACCAGCAGTTACATACTAGACTGTACACCCTAAGTTATGTCTAATGAAGGTGCCAAGTCTAAAGGGACTGCATTGAAGGAAAAAAAAATTCAAAATATGTAATGGCATCCCTAACCCAAAGTTTACATTCCTAAAGGAAACTAAATGCTATTACAGTACTCTTACAGAAATGAAATAAGTGCTCTTCTGAAATCTGTAAAACATGTTATTTAAATATCTTCTTGTATCATTTAAAAATACCCTCCAACATTTGCAGTGAAAACAAGTTGACATTCATTCTTCCATACTGCTGGTCATAAATTTGCCCCAGTGTTATGTGGTCCAAAAGCATTTCAAATCAGGCTCCTGCCATATGTTACACTTAGAAATGGCTACACTTAACCAGTTCATCGTGTCTTAAATTGTAACCTAGCCACACATTAAGCAATTAATGGCATCCTAAAACAAGGAATAAGCCACAAAGTTATTCCACAAAAAATGTGTGATCTTTGTGGATGGTTCATGTGATGCCATTAATTGAACACCTGACCAGGCACACCTCCGTGGCTGGGAGTCCCATCAGCTGATTTGGGCTTCCAGCAACAGGGGAGTACCATAAGCCCCCAAGGCTGGGAACCCACAGCTGTGGGAGATTGCTGCTTGCCAGTGCAGCAGGAGCCTGGGATCATGATTCGGGGCTCTTCCTGCAGCAGCAATAAGGCATGATGGGATCTTTTGCTTCATCCCCCAATCATTTCTTCTGCCATGCATGTGTGGCATGGTAGGAGGCACAAGTGTGCAGATTGCATATCGAATCCTATCCTACCTTTACCTGCATATCTGGCAGGAGCTTTAGATATTAACTTGCAAATACTTTGAGATAGGTGTTTCCCCTAGATTGGCATAATATCTAGTATACAGGGAACTAACTTTAGGATACCTTTAGGCTGGATCACAGTGTATGTAGTAAGAGCAGTTAGATGTGAAGTGCTATTACTTATGTAATTTTTTTCTACCTGATTTCTAAGAGTCAGAGAAAATTATTCTGCTGAACAATTATGAAGTAGCTTTCTTATAGTTCCTTTAACAATGAGATAAGATTTGCTACGAGAAAAATGGAACACAAAATTTCCACATTCATACGGTAAATTAATTTAATTAACAAATACTGATAAACAGGCAAAACAACAACGCCTTCATCTAGTACCAATGTGGTAAGCATTTTGGCTTTTGTGTTGAAGAACAGAATATATAACTTTCTGTAAAAACAAGGTAAAACTATTTATTGATATATCATAATAAGATAATTATGTACCCCTCATCACATCATCTGAGCAGAAAATCAACCTGACTGATGGAAAACACAAGCTGTTCAGTTTACTTTCTTACATATAGTGAACTTGTCATGTTTTTCCTTCTAATAGAGGAAAGTCATTTCATATTTTCAGATACTTTTACTTTTATTTCTAAACAGATGAAGAGACTGTAAGTATGATAAAGACTTCATAACAGTGAAGGAACATATTGTGAAGGGTCTGGAGCAACGCATACACTATGTTATGTTACTGTCTGATAGGCTGAAAGATGTTCAGATACAGTGGAAGATACAAGGGGCATTGAAAAGAGTTGACAGTTTCTTGTTGGAGGGCAAATTCAGAGTCTGATGAGATAAAAGACAAAAGAAACCTAGCTGCTTCCAAACCAAGGGCTGTCTAAGTGTGAAACGAATTTCTTTAGCTAATGAATTTACATACTTGAGGAATTGTCTTCCATGTAAGCCCTTTCCAAAACACTCTGGAATATATTGTTATATTATATTGTTTTAAGAGAATATAATAATTTTGCAGTGTTATTTAAATAATCAGGGTATGGAGAAATGTAATGTTAACAGCACAAGTAGCTTAAAAGCACTAAGAAAAGTGAGCAGACAGACAACATGCAGCTTCATAGCACTAAATAATTGCTTCAAACTGTATCAAAAATAGCCCTGGATGAAACAAATAACTCTGAAGCTGTACACAGTGAAGCACTTCAAGACATGCTTTTTCTACCCACCACAGTGTAACAGGGAGTTGGTCAGCCCAGCAGTATAGTGCTTTTCTTTCCCCTGTCTCCTGCAGGTGGCATTCTGTGACCTACTTAGGGTGAACACCTGTCCCTAATTGGGCAGGACAGTCCCAGAATTGGAACATCAGGTCCTGATCCCAGGCTGTATAACTCCAGGACAGCATTTGTCACAGATTTCCAGTATTGTGCGGGGGTCCAGGTTTTCCACTCACCGCAGAAAACCATGGGAAACAGCTGGTTTACCCTTGCAGGCTGGCAGTGACCCAACCTGCAAGGGGCTGGTGGGAGTGTGATGTAGGGGGTGCTGCATGCACGTGCACGTCCACACACATGCACATGGCTGGGAATAAAGTCAGGCATCATGAAAAACAACTCCCTACAGGTAAGTCGATGCAGGGGGAGGGGGCAGAGGGAAGGTGAGGGGGGCAAACTGGGCCCCCCCCACAGTGAGGGAGTGAGGGAGGGAGTGGGGCTGGGGCTGCTGCCAGTGAGGGCAGTGCATGGGGCATAGGGCGTGGAGCATGGAGCAGGAAGGAGCTACAGGCAGCTTTTTGGGGAGGGTGGCAGCTCCCCACACAGTTACACAAACTCCCAAGCATATGCCTCCCCAGATTTGTGCACAGGGTGGGGGCAGATG
>NW_017729006.1:44899457-44899761 GCF_001723915.1 Gavialis gangeticus | reverse complement strand
TGAAAAGTGATCACCCTAGACCCACTCCCAACTCTATTGTGCTGGAAGCACAGGTTCTGCCTGTGGCCTGAACATTTAAAAGCTGGTTGTGAAAGCATGCTGCCACCACTATTAGGGCTGTGCAAGGCTTTGGACAGATCTTTGGGTCCGGAGAAGCTTCAGACGCTTTGGGGTCCAAAGCAGCACATCCAAGTCGAAATGCTGGCCTCCTTCGGCTTCCCGAAGAGCTTCGGAGCTGCCTTGGAGCTGCCTCGGAGATCCGGCCATAGGGTATAATGGGGAAAAAATAACATATCTATAACTT
>NW_017729006.1:44893622-44894457 GCF_001723915.1 Gavialis gangeticus | reverse complement strand
TGCCTCGGAGATCCGGCCATAGGGTATAACGGGGAAAAAATAACATATCTATAACTTGTTGTTTTTTGTCCAATTTGGATGAAATTTTTAGGGATGGTAGACTCTGCAGAACGAATTAATCTGACCAACACAGCGGGGTCAAAACTGCAGGGGTGGTAGCTCTTACTGAGGCAACAAAGTCTGCCAAGTTTCAAGGAGATAGGTGCAGGGGTTTGGGGGGAACTGCACCTCAAGCTGTTAAGAGCCACCACCCCTGCAGTTTTCACCCCGCTATGTTGTAACACCTAGACATGACATGAGTTTTGCTTTCAGGAATTTGGGGTGCTGTTTCCCTTAAACCCTTATACCCATCTTCTTGAAACTTGGTCGGATTAATTCTTTCTGCAGAGGCTACCATCCCTGCATGTTTCATCCAAATAAGACAAAGAGCAACAAAGTTATAGATATTTCATTGATTCCCCATTATACCCTATGGCTACATCTCCGAGGTGGCTCTGAAGCTTCGGAGCCACTTCAGCCGGATCGAGGTGGAAACCCAGTCCAGAGCTCCGGATCAGATTGTGGCCATCTAAAGCACCCAGATCTGAAGCTGGATCAGATCACTGCCAACTCTCACAGGCCTAACCACTATTGGCTGAGATCCCCCATAACATTTGTTTTTTTGAAAATGACATGAACGTGAACAGTCTTGAGCATCCACTTACCCACCACATGAACAAGCACCACAGAATATCTGCATTTGTATAATGCTCCACAAGCTAGAAGCAAGCAGAGGCCCTAGACCCGTGGTTCTTAACATTTCCAGACTCTACACACCCCTCCATCATCTTTCTGA
>NW_017729006.1:44887934-44888622 GCF_001723915.1 Gavialis gangeticus | reverse complement strand
GGGGGTCCAGGTTTTCCACTCACCGCAGAAAACCATGGGAAACAGCTGGTTTACCCTTGCAGGCTGGCAGTGACCCAACCTGCAAGGGGCTGGTGGGAGTGTGATGTAGGGGGTGCTGCATGCACGTGCACGTCCACACACATGCACATGGCTGGGAATAAAGTCAGGCATCATGAAAAACAACTCCCTACAGGTAAGTCGATGCAGGGGGAGGGGGCAGAGGGAAGGTGAGGGGGGCAAACTGGGCCCCCCCCACAGTGAGGGAGTGAGGGAGGGAGTGGGGCTGGGGCTGCTGCCAGTGAGGGCAGTGCATGGGGCATAGGGCGTGGAGCATGGAGCAGGAAGGAGCTACAGGCAGCTTTTTGGGGAGGGTGGCAGCTCCCCACACAGTTACACAAACTCCCAAGCATATGCCTCCCCAGATTTGTGCACAGGGTGGGGGCAGATGCAAGCTGCCCACTGCTCCATCAGGGCTCCCCGCCCTACTGCCCTCCCCCTGGGAGCCCCATGCTGCCATGGCTAGGTACCTGCTGCCTGCCTGGCCAAAGCAGAGGCAGCCACAGTGTGGAGTTGTGCCCCCCTCTGCTGCCAAGTGGGCAGAGGGTGCACAGCCAGTGCAGGGCTCGCTGGGGAAAGGAAGAGTGCAGGGAGCCCCAAGCCTGCACTGGGCAGCCCGCATTCGCCCCTG
>NW_017729006.1:44883938-44887580 GCF_001723915.1 Gavialis gangeticus | reverse complement strand
TTTAGGGATGGTAGACTCTGCAGAACAAATTAATCTGACCAACACAGCGGGGTCAAAACTGCAGGGGTGGTAGCTCTTACTGAGGCAACAAAGTCTGCCAAGTTTCAAGGAGATAGGTGCAGGGGTTTGGGGGGAACTGCACCTCAAGCTGTTAAGAGCCACCACCCCTGCAGTTTTCACCCCGCTATGTTGTAACACCTAGACATGACATGAGTTTTGCTTTCAGGAATTTGGGGTGCTGTTTCCCTTAAACCCTTATACCCATCTTCTTGAAACTTGGTCGGATTAATTCTTTCTGCAGAGGCTACCATCCCTGCATGTTTCATCCAAATAAGACAAAGAGCAACAAAGTTATAGATATTTCATTGATTCCCCATTATACCCTATGGCTACATCTCCGAGGTGGCTCTGAAGCTTCGGAGCCACTTCAGCCGGATCGAGGTGGAAACCCAGTCCAGAGCTCCGGATCAGATTGTGGCCATCTAAAGCACCCAGATCTGAAGCTGGATCAGATCACTGCCAACTCTCACAGGCCTAACCACTATTGGCTGAGATCCCCCATAACATTTGTTTTTTTGAAAATGACATGAACGTGAACAGTCTTGAGCATCCACTTACCCACCACATGAACAAGCACCACAGAATATCTGCATTTGTATAATGCTCCACAAGCTAGAAGCAAGCAGAGGCCCTAGACCCGTGGTTCTTAACATTTCCAGACTCTACACACCCCTCCATCATCTTTCTGAATTTAGTGGAACCTTCTGCCAGTGTGGGCAGAGGAAGCTTGCCCTTTTCCTTGTGTAAGAGATGTTTTTCCCCAGTTGAGAATCATTATCCTAGACCTTCTCTTCATGTGGGATGATGGGAGCACTCAGTGGTCCCAGGGAAAGAGACAACAAAACTAGGCTGTTTGCAAATGTATCATGGTAAAGATAATGATTCAAAGGCACAACTGGAATTGGTATGAGACAAAGCAAAGGTCCTAACGGCCTAGGGTGCCAACTGGATTTGAGAGCCAGACATTCTATGGCACTTATACTATTTGGATTAGTCCAAAAGCCTTTAAAAAAATTTCTGTCCAAAAATTTGAAACACATTTTTTGACAACACCATTCTAGATAAAATCATTTAGAGTCTGCACAGCTTTTTGCATGTCATCGCCAATCTGTTTAAGATTAGCTTTTTTCAAGTGTAACAAGGTTGTTAAACTTAGTGTTAGCAGAGCAGTATATCTCAAATGCTGGTTTACATTGTTCAATGTTTTTTTGATGGTCAGGTTTACTTTGAACAACAAACTCATTCTAAAAAGTTTGATACAGGCATGACTAAAGTTTGGTCATTTTTCTTACCTGCTTCTGGAGGTTATCTTTACTGCTGGTCACCCTTTGTTGAGCTTCACAGGACGATCAGTAAGGGCAAATAACTCATCTGTTTTGTTGGTCTGTGCCATACAAAGACAGATGTTGCTATGCTTAACACATCTCACCTACACACATGCTGATACCCCCTTAGGGAGCAACAGACCATATGCACTGCTTTGCAGGTCCCTGCTGCTGAATGTAAGCATTAATAGCAGGGCTAAATCCAGGTTCTCTTTGTAAATGCCCTCTTCCAGACAACCTACTAAACAGAGATCAGCCAATTTGTTAAACATAGCAATATCAGGATTCAGAGCAATTAAGAATTAAATATACAGAAAAAGAAATATCCAGGAATCCTGATACTGAACACAATGGGCTAGTGTAACATTCATCTCAGTTTGGAAGAGCTGTCATTGATCCCAAATTACAAATTGTACTGAAGAGAACCTCTTTACACAGTTTAACACTTTGCCAACTGACCAAAGTTTTCACCAGACAGTGGGAATGGTACCATTTAGCCAACTGTTCACCTTTAATAAGATCAGATACATTTCTCTTTTTGTTATCTTGCAGTGAGGCAATTATGACTCCTAAAACATAATTTTCAGAGGCAGTGCAGATGATATCTCCATTAACATGATTCTTTCTTGCTTTGTTATTGTGTACTGTTATTAATTCATTAATCTTCTCTTGTATTTCAGTGAACAGTTTAGCGATGGCATGCATATTATATAGAGTCAATTTTTCTTCTGCAACAAATCCCTCAGTACCAGAATTTATTGGTTAGTAACTGTTTGGTTTGCCCAGTGATCAAAATCACTAATATCCCTTGTTAAATTTTCCACATCTGCCCTCTTCCTAATTTACATTCCTGACCCAAATAAGCCTGTAATAGAACCAACAAATTCATCCAAACTCTGTAGCCATCTGGCTTCAAACCTGGACTGTTGAACAATTTCTTGGCCAGTTGTGCTTGTTCCTGATAAGCTGCTATTACATCAATTAACACAAGAGTATACAAAAATAATACATCTGCTTTCCCATGCTAGAATGTCGCTGGTTTTTATCAGTTAAAAACAAGTTTAAAACAGGGATAGGTATACACTATTGAGTAACGTCCAAGGTATGAATGTGGTGATTAAACTGACTAGTAATCCTGATGCCAGTCCAGGACATTCACTAGGCAATTATTTAGCTGCTTTGACAGTTACTGGCATCTTGCACTAGGAGGAATAGCTTTGGTTTGGCACATAACCTCCAGAACCAGGTAGCTTCTTTATAGTACCAATAAATGACAGTGACCATGTAACTTAATGATTCTTACAGATGCATCTTCCAAGACTTCATTCTTGGTAGTAAAATATACTCATCCTTTCCATTGCTCAGAATCATATATTTTACACCTAGAAAACAATTACTGAAGTTGTGCTCTGATAGGAATCATAAGTATTAATTTTCGGGTAACTCTATTCAGTATCTAGTCATTTTATTTCTGGCTTGTGAGTGCAGCTTTACACAGAAAAACAACTTCATCCTCTCGACTGCTTTTGATTACACTGATATGGTTAAATATAATGCAAGTTCCAGACTTTAACTGTAGTGGTACCTACAGAAAAGAGCATAAACAACATCACATATTTCTGGAGGGATCTAAACTGAAACAAGTTGAGTTGACTGGCATGATACATTCTATCCATATTCATTTTATATCTTGTGGCCCATATTTTATAAACAGATGAGCTCAATTAGTCTGTTAAGGCCCCAGCCATTGTTACAGGCATAACGTAAGATAAAAGCATAAAACAGTGGTTACCAAACTGTGGTATGTGTATTACCAGTGGTACACAGACAACCTGTGAGTGGTATGCGGAAGATCGGGGGTAAGAGCAGGGTGCGCGCACACACAGACACCCAGCCCAGTCTGCTGCAGGTGACCAGGAACACAGTCCAACCACGTGTGCAGCAGTGCCCAGCAGGTAAATGTGTTGGGGGATGGGGTGTGGTGGGAGGAAGGGGTGGGAGGGGCAGATTGAGGCCCCCATGGTAAGGGAGGGAGTGGAGCAGAGGCAAGGGTGAATGGGGCCCTGGCGGGGGATGGTGGGAGCCCCAGACAGCTTGTCCAGGGGCACGGGGGCGGGGGGGCTCCTACCACTGTGCGCACCATGGGGTAGGTACAGGGGGCACCTGCCCCCTGGTTTTGTGTGCAGGGCAGAGGCGGCTGCCATTGCCTTGTGCCTGCATGCAACAACATGTGCCTTACATGCACTGGCTGCCCCAA
>NW_017729006.1:44883694-44883918 GCF_001723915.1 Gavialis gangeticus | reverse complement strand
GGGGGGGCTCCTACCACTGTGCGCACCATGGGGTAGGTACAGGGGGCACCTGCCCCCTGGTTTTGTGTGCAGGGCAGAGGCGGCTGCCATTGCCTTGTGCCTGCATGCAACAACATGTGCCTTACATGCACTGGCTGCCCCAAGGCAGAAGGCACATGGCATCACATGCGGCTACCGAGGCACAGAGCCCAGTGTCCAGCAGCAGCCACCCCCACCCCCCCAAC
>NW_017729006.1:44882841-44883683 GCF_001723915.1 Gavialis gangeticus | reverse complement strand
CTGGCTGGACCCGCACAGCTCCAAGTGGGTCAGAACCACCCCCGGTGCAAGGGCCTGGCTACGGGAGCTCCCAGGAACAGCCACTGCAGCTCCCCAGCCTGCCCGAGCCCCGGCCTTGCCCACCTGCAGCTCTCCTCAAGGGGCCGGGGCCAGGGCTGGGCAGGCACGGTACAGGGTTGCTGTACTGCAGGCTCCCAGCCAGCTTGGTTCTGAGCGCTGCCTGTGGCAGCTATTCCCAGAGACCAGGAGTCCCTTCTGTGGCCCCAGGGGCTCCGCCCCACTCGTTCTGTGCCCAGCACACACAAGTTGAGCTGGGAGCCCTCTGAGCCCGAAGTCCTACCCCAGCCAGGCGGCATTCCCCTGTGGGCAGGGCAGGTATGCCCCACCCTTGTGGAGCTGTGTGGCCCAGGTGGGGCCCCACCTCCAGTGCTGCTGAGCACCCCTGCTGCGGCCTGAGTCTCTGGAGCCTCCAAGCAGCCCTTGCTCCTTGTCCAGCTCCCACTCTCCTCTGGCTGCTGCCTTCCTAAGGGCCTGGCCAGGCCAGCCTGCCCACAGTGCCTCCCCCCATGCCTGCTCTCCCCACGCCTCTCTCCCTCTCTGTCTTCCTTGCCTCTCTTTCTCTCTCTTCTCTCTTTCTTTCTCTCTCCCTCTTCTCTCTGTCCTCTCGCCCCTCACCAGAAAAAAAACAAAAACAAAAGCCCCACAAAAAACCCCAGCAACCCCCAAATGACCACAGATCCGAGATCAGGGCTTGCTGGGAGCTGTCTGGCCCTGCTTTTATTTAAGCCCCAAAGAGCCCTGCTGCTGAGTGAGATTTGCTCCCTTTTCCCCTCCCCAGATGA
>NW_017729006.1:44876028-44877841 GCF_001723915.1 Gavialis gangeticus | reverse complement strand
CACCCTGCCCCAGTTTTGTTTTTCTCATGTGCCTTCACTCAGGCACCTTACAAGGTAACCTTGTGTTTTTTTCAGTATTCCGGCCAAAAATGTTGCCTACCCCTGGTTCACACTGTCTTTTTTCCAATTGACAATTGTTTTATATGACTACTGTAACTGATAAAACAAAGTTTTATGATTACTAAATGTTTTGATGTTGTTTTAATACATAGTCTGTTACCTATGTGTATGAAAAATGTGCTGGTGGTACTTAAGGCTGTATCATTTTAAATTGGTGGTACCCAGTCTGTCAGAGTTTGGGAACAACTGACATAAAAAAAAATCTACCTTCTAAACACTCTTTATGCTCCTTTGTCACAATACATTTTGGTTGGTCCAATTTCCCCGATTCTTTATCTGCATATAAATATTCACACTAATTCAAAGAGTGTGCAGCTTATTACATCAACAGGAATTGTCCTATGTGTTATAACGCAACTATGGGACAGCTGCTCACTCATATTGGCAAGGCACTATCATAGCTAGAAACTGCAGGAGCTTCAAGAATTGACTGACACATAGATGCATGTCCACTCCAGGTAAATTACTGCATAATAAAAAGTGAAAGTCCACACCCAGAGCTCATCTGGTTTATATTTATTGCTAAAACTAAAGCAACATTTCCACTAAAATTTCTCTCACTGTTGTTATAGGAATGTACTATGAGATTTTAAATCACCATTTACTGTATGAATAAACAGTACAGTCACACTGAAATTCTTATTCTTTCACTCAAAGTTTTTCAAAGAAATATGTATTTAGGTAGTATTTTGTAAAAAGTCTTTGCATGTATGTATGTGGAAGAGAGCAATTTTCAATAACTTAAGGGCAATGAAAAGAAAACTGAATCATAATCTGATTGATATTTTTCATTCTAATTAAAGGCTAAGTCCTTCCCGTGAAACAAAAAATTTACTCGATGCATATCCTACTACTCACAGCAAGGTTCCTCAAGGTGGGTTGGAGAAAGAGGATATTTATTTCCTCAGTACAGGACCAGAAAACAACTCTCTCTATACTCAGATCACATTTAGCAACATTTCTATGTTATGGTCTAACTATGTTAACAAACATTCCATATGGCTGTGAAAGGCAGTTACTGTGTTATACAACAATCTCTTCAAGTACCTTCTTGGAAAGTAGAGGATCCCAACATAGCATGTGGCAGGGTGAAGCCTTAAATATCTATTAGGAAAGGAATAATTAAAATTGATGTGAGGAACCATAACAGTGGATTTCCTGATATACACTAAATAATATCCACGTGTTACCATTACACTAATTACACTCTTTCAGTAAAGAGGATGAACAGCTGCACTATTGAAAAAAATAGTTTCTAGAAAATTTAAAAATGCTAACTCAGCTCCTCACTCAGACAAAAAATGGTTAGCAATACTGGATCAGTCAGAGTAAGGAACTCAGGACCTGTATCAAAAGACTTAAAATAAATATATACTTAAAAATGTATGTAGCTTAGATTTAAATTGAGCATTTCCTACTTTATACAGAGCACTGTGCAACTTAGATTTTCCTAACTCAATTTTTCTTACAGCTAGATCATACCTGTTCAAAACATCCTAGACAAAATGATTGTCTAACCTAGAGGCCAACCATTATGGCAGGCACGTTACAAATTAGCACTGTGCCCTCCAAGTGCCATTCTGATCCCTTTCTCCTACCTGATTTGCTGCTCTGCTTTCTGCTTCCTGCCCTGTGCTCCCTGCCTGAACTGATGCTCTGCTTTCTGCCCTATCTGCCACTGTGCTTTCAAGAA
>NW_017729006.1:44874352-44874611 GCF_001723915.1 Gavialis gangeticus | reverse complement strand
AGGCTACCCCCACAACCCCAGGCACCATCACTTTAAAAAAAAACCGTAAAAAGAACAGAAAAAAATGGGGGAAAAAAAGCCTCTGCTTACCTTAGAAGCGGGGGTGGGGGGCACCAGGGCCTCTTGGCAGAGCCCCCCGGGCAGCACAGGACAGGTGGCAGGAGGGACTGGGGTGGGGCCACTGGGGCTGTCCCTCTGCCCCATGCTGTGCAGGTAGGGCCCCAGTCAGCCAGATGGCAGTTGGAGCTGCTGGTAAGTG
>NW_017729006.1:44862789-44864156 GCF_001723915.1 Gavialis gangeticus | reverse complement strand
AGGTTGGCCACCCCTAATCTAACATTCTTAAAATCTTTGCCAAGAACCCTTACCCAAAACTACCAGGCTCAACAGACAAAACATAAAAAAACCACTGTAACTTGCCAAGTGGAGGAATGAGGGCACTGCCACTTCAAAGACAGGAAGTACTTATTAAAATCTGTTCAAGAGATCTAGGGAGGAAAACTATGTTACCTGGTGGAGAGGAAAGCTAAACCACACAGTCCATGCCAGTATGACCATAAGGTAAAATTCTATTCTGATCCTAAACACAGTGATTGGTCTGACCCTGAGTGGAGAAGCAAGACCCTCTAGCCAAGAACTTCTGGGATTTTTAGTTCCAGCAAATACGTTGGCACATCCCTGTCAAGACCCCCAGCCTTGCCTGCAGCCAACACAAAATATTTTTGAGGAAGACAATAGAAAGAAAGAAACTCTGACCCCAGTAGCAACAGGAAAAGAAAAAATTCCTTCCTGGCCCCAGAGGGTGTGTCCACACATGCAAGCACGTGCACTTGCAGCAGCTCGAATAGAAGTAGTGCAAATTTGAGCTGGGGCTTTTTGCTTCAGCGCATGTGCTCAGACATGCACTTTGGTATGGAGCAAATTGTGCCACTTGGGGCAAAATAACCCTGCCTGGCTCCTCCTAGAGCCCAGGGCCAGCACCTGTGTTGTCCCCAGCAGTATAAAAAGCCACCCTGGCAAGTAGCTCAGGGCTACTCGCTCTCAGGAGCTTCTGGGGCCCAGCCAATTGGTACCTGGGGACACTACCCCTTGTGCCAGCTGGACTGCTGAAGCAGCCCTGAGAATTCCCTATATCCTCTATCCGCTGCAGCAGTCTAGCAGTGGGGGCTGATGCCTGGCTGTGACCTGCTGCACACCTGCCAGACCCATATGGGGACTGCACAGCTGGTAGAGGCATCTGTCCCTCTGGGCCAGCTGCCAGTGGGCTGTGGTTGCAGGGTTGGCCTCTGTGTGGCACTATTGCCATGTATGCCCCCTGCCCAGCCATCTGGGCAGCTATCGCCGGAAAGACGTTCCAGGTGTAGTGGCCTGCTTTGAACTGTCAAAGCATGTCCTCCTGTCCCCATTTGGCCAGGAGGTCAGCCACAGCCAGATGGGTCCAAGGTGCCAGCTCTGAGCAGGCAGGGTCTTGCCACTGGCCTCCCTAGCAGGAATTCTGGTGTTCCCTATTGGAAAACTGAAAAATCTCTGATGAAAAAAATCCCAAAGTCACTATGTAAAATACCCCCAAATCCATGTTCCTCCACAAATAAAACAAAAGACCACTATAAAGAGAGAGAGAGAAAGAAGAGAGTGAGACAGAGACAGCGATCAGTTGGACAATGTTTTATTGACATCTTACA
>NW_017729006.1:44852939-44857789 GCF_001723915.1 Gavialis gangeticus | reverse complement strand
CCTATGAAATGTATGAAACCTGCGGCCTCGCCGGCCACATGTTTCAGCACTAGGGCGAGGGGCCAACCACAGAGATGCTCTGGCAGCCAGAGCGTATCAGTGGAGTACGCAGCTTTCGGTTGCCTCAGGGCATGATCCGGGACCATGCCCTGCTCCACTTTTTTAAACTTTGATTTTTTTAGATCCCTGGATATCCAGGGTCTAATTTGCTCCCCGTGCTGCAAACTTGCAGTGCGGGGAACATTTTTTCATTCCCGCACGTGCCTGTTTCCCTGCCTCAAAGGGGTTTGAGGCAGGGCAAGAGGCACATGTGTGCTTGTCTGGTTGAGCCCATAGAGAGACAAGCCCAGAAGACCAAACCCAGAAGCATGAGAAAACCAAACACTCTCCAGACTGCACTGCAACCTGGGCACTCCATGCATCACATGTCCATACATTAGACAACTCCTTCTTCTCTTCCCATTTAATACATTATCATTTTCCATTATCATTTGTTTACAGTCTTTATGCTAAGTTTCACCCTATTTCTATGATTTATGAAAATCAATCTATTTTTTCAAACCAGAAATCATTACACTATTTAATGCTACACCCAAAATTCAAAGACAATACATCTGCTGATTTTTATCATAACAAACACATTTAGAGGCCTTGGTATAAGAGCTTACACCCTGTATATATCTTCCATTATGTAAAGAAAGGAGGTGTGTGTTGCTACTGTAAACATGTAAGACAGATAACAGAAATTCTGTGTTAACCTTGTGTAAAAGCAAGCTTTCAAGGCCAGATTCCATTTTTTGCTGAGTTAACCAGGAAAACACTTGACCACAATAATGCAAAGTAAATGGAACCATTTACCATAAGGAATGGCACTCAGTGTCAGGAGTCCAAACCTAACTAATAACCTCTGAAGGCCATTAAATAATTGAGGCCTAATAACCTTATCACTTCTGGACATCTGGATAAAATTCCTTAAACTAATTCTTGATTTAGCTATAGGGAGTCTTTATGACCAACCCCTTTAATTAATATAATCAGAGTGCAGATTTATACATGTAATTAATAACTGTGTATCTGTGGTTGTGAACCTGGGGAGAATTTAGGGAAATTTCTGCCTCCAAAAATTAAGTAAGTAACAAATGTAACATCCTTAGAATATTATCCATATACAGCCGGCCACTTTTTTCCTTTTCCACCGATATCTTTTTTCCTCATATCCCCTTTCCCCTCTGTTTATCAAAGGTTACCATATACCGGGGGTTGACAACCCCTGACATGTGCCAGAGCATGGCACATGGAACCAGTGTGCTTGGTATGCCACAGCCAGGCCCTGGCTCCAGGCAGTTCCATGCTGCTGGCCACAGAGTTCAGGCCGCTTGCACTGGGCAATGGGGAGGTTGCTAACCCTGCAGCAAGCAGCCCAGGTTTCATGGCAGGCAGCAGGGGGCTGCCCAGAGCCCAGGCTGCTTGCAGCAGGCAGCCAGGAGGCTGCAAGCAGCTGCCGTGGGGTCTGGAGCCCTGGCCTGGCTTGTTGCCAGTGGCAGCTGCATGTGCGCCTCAGGACAGAGAAAAGGGAAGAGGATGGGGGCAGTACAGACCCAGGCCCTTCCCCACCATGCACCCTGAAGCACACATGCAGAAGTCACCAGCAACAAGCTAGGCCAGGGCTCTGAACCCCGGTGCAGCCATATTTGAAGCTTCAGGAGCCATAGCTGAGTTGGCAAATCCTAGTCAGACCCTTGCTTGACAGCCCTCCAGCAGCTAGTCCAAGTAGCACAAGTCACAGAGGGTATTAACCCTTAATGTGAAACTGCTCAAACAACTGTCTAACTTTAATACCACCAAATGCTTGCATGTCCTAATTGTAACATGTAACTACAGGTTTCCCTCACTTTATGCGGGTTCTGTATGTGCAAATTCACTCTTATGTGATGACCCTTTTTATACCAAAAATTCATTATATGCAAGGTAAATTCACTCTTATGCAAGCAGTATGGTGGAAACCTGCAGTCCACTGCTTTGTGTGGAGCATTGTGGGAGTGACACTGTCGGGGAAAAGGGTTGACCAGCTACTGCATAGCACCCATGCACCGAAGGGTGTGCTCATACACCGGAGAGCACTGGCCACATCCTGTCTTTGGGCTCGTTCCTAGTGGCGATCAATTGAGCATAGAACAAGGGAGTGTCTGTATGCTAGTTTATTGCTCTGCAGAGGGGTTACTCAATGTCACAAAGACACAGAGCTCCCCCAACCTGCGTTTACAGCTTGGTATTTATACATTAACCTTTACATTGCTGTGCACACATTCAGGCTTTTCCGCTTGCATTACAAAGTTGCGAGATGCACAGAACAAGTTTGGGCTGCTTGAGACCAGTTTTGCGGCTAACATTTCGCTTACTGTCACCAGGAGAAAAGGTCATCTGCTTTTCAAGGATCATCTGGTTTTTTTTTTATGATTTTTTTTTTCTCTTACAATTCCCCCCTTTCAGCCTTGAGCTCTAGCTCAGTGGCTGACCTCAAGGGTTACCATTCTTAAGCATACATGACATACTTGCTCTGTATTGCACTTGCATATAGCTTTCTTACATAAGCAATAATACAGGATGCAAACATACACACTATAACAAATATAGCAAGTAAAGAAAGCAGGGGAGTTAGGAGAGAACTTACCCATCTAAATGAGCTAGCCAAACTGCTAAACCAGTTGTTGCTGGCTAGGGCCGCTCTGTCAATGTTAGTGGCTACAGCTTGCTTATCTGGTGGTGCTGGTGATGCTGGCTCTTCACTGGGCTTTAAGTGGCTATGGTGGACCTAGGATTCTTTTTCGGCGACTTTGACTGCAGTGTGAGTCATCAGCAGGACTTGAAAGGGTCCTTCCCAACGCAGTGCTAAACAGTTCTGTCGTCGATGCTTTTTGATCCACACCCAATCGCCAGGTTGGTACGGATGGAGGTTGGTGTCAAGAGGTACTGGTTGTACCAATGTTGCGGACCTGTGAAGAGAACTGAGAGAATGCTGTAATGACAAGACATAATCAGTTAGCTTTTCATCTCCCCCAAACAGGCTTACATGTGGACTTTGCCAGTCTTTGTACAAAGGTGGGGGATGACCAAACAACAACTCATAGGATGACAGATTTAGGGGTTTGCGTGGCTTAGTTCTAAGAGCAAACACCACAACGGGTAAGGCTTCAGGCCATTTTAATTTGGTTTCGGCACAGATCTTTCCTAAAAGGGTTTTCAGAAATAGGTTTAACCTTTCTACTTGACCTGAGGATTGTGGGTAGTAAAGGGTATGAAATTGTGCTTGAATTCTTAAGGCTTTATACACTTCTTGCAATATTTTTTCAGTAAAATGTGAGCCTCAATCTGATTCAATAACTTCAGAGACCCCGAATCTTGGTACCATGTCTCTAAGGAGGGCTTTGACTACAGTTGAAGCATCTGCTTGCGAAGCAGGGAAAGCTTCTGGCCATCCGGTGAACTGGTCGATTACCACTAGACAATGCTTATAATGGAAGGCTTTTGGTAAGTCTATATAATCAACTTGAAGTCTTTGAAATGGTAGATAGGCCCATGGCCTCCCCCCTTTGTGAATGCTTTTTTTGGTCTTGTGATTAAATGCTTGGCATGTAGGGCAGGAGTTGACAATTCGTGCAGCTTCTACATAAATGCCAGGCGTGAACCAGTTACGGAGAACACTATGCGCTAGGTTTTCTTTACCAGAGTAGTTTAGTCGAGGGGCTCCTTGGGCAAGCGTGCGGAGAATAGATCTGGGGGCAATACGATGCCCATCAGGTACCCGCCAGATGCCATCTGGCCTTTTAATGCCTTCATATTTGGTCTTCTAGTCTTGGACTTTTGTCAGTTGGAGGTGCTGGTAAATGGAGGTTGGACTGGATAATGCAATGCATAAGAGGCAAGAGTTAGGGTTGTCAGAAACGGGTTGAATGGCCACCGCCTTTGCAGCTGCATCAGGCATACTGTTCCAAGCAGTGACTTCCAAGTGTCCTTGGAATGACCCGGACAGTGGACAACTGCGATTTCCTTGGGTAACAGGATAGCATTCAGGAGATTGTTGACTTCCGTGGCATTAGCAATTGAGTGTCCATTTGAGGTGAGGAATCCTCGTTGCTTCCATAGTTGGCCGGTTGCATGACAAATACCAAATGCATACCGGGAGTCAGTAAAAATGGTTACTGAATAGTTTGTGGTAAGCTCACATGCTCTCTGTAAGGCAATAAGTTCTGCAGCTTGGGTACTGGTACCTGGTGCAAGGGGCTTGGCTTCCCAAACCCACTGCACTGTGGTTATCGCGTACCCTGCATGTCTTGTACCTTTAATGACTGATGATGATCCATCAGTAAAGAGAACATAATCTGGGTTATGCAAGGGTTGATCTTTAAGGTCACTCCAAGGTTTTTCCACATACTCAACCAATTTACAGCAATCATGATGTGGTTGTCCTTCATCTGCCTTTGGCAGAAGGGTGGCTGGGTTGAGTTGTGCACATCACTGTATGGTGATGTTTTCAGATGTTAGCAAAAGAACTTTGTATCGGTTTAGTCTCTGGTTTGAGAAATGCTGAGTGTTATGCTGGAGGAGGAGAGCCTCGACTGAGTGCGGCACTCTTACGACAAGCGAGTGACCCAAGACCAGATCTTGGGCTTGTTGTACCAGCGTTGCAGCAGCAGCAACAGAGCGAAGGCACGCAACGGCTCCTCAGGCAACAGGGTCCAGCTGAACTGAGTAGTATGCGACTGATCGAGGCTGATCTCCCCAGGGTTGCGTCAGTACTCCAGAAGCAACTCCTCTGTTTTCATGAACATATAGGATAAAAGGCTTAGTAT
>NW_017729006.1:44846895-44847939 GCF_001723915.1 Gavialis gangeticus | reverse complement strand
TTGTTGTACCAGCGTTGCAGCAGCAGCAACAGAGCGAAGGCACGCAACGGCTCCTCGGGCAACAGGGTCCAGCTGAACTGAGTAGTATGCGACTGATCGAGGCTGATCTCCCCAGGGTTGCGTCAGTACTCCAGAAGCAACTCCTCTGTTTTCATGAACATATAGGATAAAAGGCTTAGTATAGTCAGGGAGACCCAGGGCTGGTGCAGTCATAAGGGCATGTTTTATTTGGTGAAATGCTTGTTCTTTATCTTTAAACCAATGAACAGGATCCTCGGCTTCTTTAGTGGTAGCTTGAACTAAAGGACGGACTATTTCTCCAAAGGCCGGGATCCAGGGTCTGCAGAATCCTGCCATGCCTAAGAGTGCACGGATTTGCCTCTTATTCTGGGGCCGTGAAAGATCCTGGATGGCTTGCAAGCATCTGGGTGATAATTTCCTGGTGCCTGCTTTGAGTATGTAGCCTAGATACTCAACTTCAGGCTGGCAGTATTGTAGCTTTGAGGGAGACACTTTATGTCCTCGTTTTGCAAGGGCAGAGAGTAGCTTTGCAGTATCTCCTTGACAGCTCTCCGTGTTGTTTGATGCTAGCAAGAGGTCATCTACATAAACAATCAAAGCGGTATCTGAGGATAGAGTGACCACAGACAGATCTTTATTGTAGGATTTGTGAGAAAAGTGTGGGGGATTCCACATACCCTTGGGGTAACCGAGTCCAGGTTAACTGTCTCTTTTTCCAAGTGAAAGCAAACAGGTATCTGTGAATCTGGGTGTATAGAAATACTAAAGAAAGCTGTACACAGGTCAACGACGGTGTAGCAAATCGCTGTGACTGGGATGGTAGTAACGATGGTAGCCGGATTTGGAACTACGGGGTGTCGTGGAATAACATAACTGTTAATTGCCCAAAGGTCTTGTATGAACTGGTACATGGGTTTACCATCGGGACCAGGTTTAGGTTTTTTGACTGGAAGGATGAGGGTGTTACAGGGTGAGAGACACTCTTTTAGTATTCCTTGTTCTAGATAGCTAGTCACCAGTGGT
>NW_017729006.1:44831236-44841895 GCF_001723915.1 Gavialis gangeticus | reverse complement strand
TAGCTAGCTAGTCACCAGTGGTTCTAAACCTTCCTCCACCTCTTTGGACAGGGGATACTGGGGTACCAACGGGGGTTGACCTGGCTTTGTTTGAATACTGACTGGGGTAGCAGATTTAAGGAGCCCTACTGCTGTGGGGGTCCATCCCCACAGTGATTTGGGCAAAGTTCGGAGATCGTTGGGGAGAGAGGGGCACTCAGACTTGTTAAGGATGGCCTGAAAGGCCAAGAGGTTAGTAATGGGGACAGTAATTTGGATTCCGTTTGGGCTACACTGCAAGGTGGCATTGAGCTTGCAGAGCAGATCTCTCTCCAATAAGTTAATGGGTGATCCACTTGAGAGTAAGAAGGCACGGTCAGTTGTTAAGGGTCCAATGGTGACCTTTGTAGGAACACTGTACGGGATGCTAAAGGGCTTTCCTGATACTCCCACCACCCGTTCAGTTTTAGCTACCTTTAATTTGGCCTGACTTGGGGAGACACCCAGTGAAGAAAGATCTGCGCCAGTATTAATTAAACATTTGTATATCTGACCCTGGACTTCTAGGTTAATATACGGTTCAGAGGATGGACACTCTAGTTTGTGTGATGTTCCATTAAAATCCCCAAGGTTCATCTCATGGAAAAGCACCCCCTTATGTCAATCCTCAGGTTCAGGCAATTCTTCCAGGAATTGTTGGTAGTGGTCAATTTCAGGTGGGGCAGGCGTGCGGGAAGCATTAAATGGTGCGGGGGCCCCTCGCGGACAAACCGGGCAATCTCGCTTCCAGTGCTCTCTTTGCTTGCAATAATTACAGGTATCATCTGGTTGAGGTCCCCTGGTTGGTTGGTTGAATGGTTGGGGAGACCAAGTATGGGGTCCATCTCGTTCTCGCCCTCTCCCTCGGCCACGGCCGTAGCCTTGCCGGGGGGGTGCTTGAAGGTGTTGAGTGAGGGCAACTGCTAACATATTTACTTCCTTTTGTTTCAGCTTTAACTTTTCTTGTTTCTGGACCTCAGGGCGTCGGTCAAAGACATAGGTAGCCAGGTCGACTAGCTGGGGAAGCGTCTTGGTGGTCCAATCGGGATGGTATTTAGTGATATATTTTTTTATATCATCAGTCGTTTGACCAACAAACGCAGAATTTACTATCGTTTGGCTGGTAAGACTGCTAGGGTCAAAATCACCACCGTGTCTATTTATAGTGCTCAGGAGCTTTTGACAGTAATCACTCGGGTGTTCATTTGGCCCTTGTTTGATAGCCTGGACTTTAGTCCAGTCTGCTCTTTTTCTTCCTGCTCTTTTCAATCCTTCTAAAAGGGGTTGTCAGGCTTGTTGCAAGCACAACAGATTATTAGCGCGCTCTTCATTCGGATCTCACCCAGGACTTGGACTGGCCAATTAGTTCTATTCTATCCGTGGTCTTCTAACACCCATTGATTTCCTTGGTTTATAATTTCTGCTTTCTCCTCCTTGCTGAGAAGAGCATCTAAAAGCTGATTCATATCTGTCCATGTAGGGTTGTGGGTGTTAATTATGGTTTCTTTTCTGCGTCTCACCGACTCTGGGTTGTCTCTAAACTTGGGGGTGTTAGCTTGCCACAGGATAAGGTCTTGAGGATTGAATGGAACATGCATATAGGGATATTGGATTCCGTCCTGTGTGGCAATAGGATATTGACGCAACGGAGCTAGACGGGCGGGTAACTGATTCTTTGTGTGGCTTCGCGTGTGTATTGCCACAGGAGAAGGGGTATCGGCTGACGCTGGCAGTTGTGGGTAGAGGGCCTCTCTCTCCTCATCAGAGGGCCTCTCTCTCCTCATCAGAGGGTGGGCCATCCAAAGTGGATGATGCAGGGGTTGGGGGAGAGTGGGGAATGGAAACTATGGGCGCTGGAAGTGGTGGCGGTCCAGCCGGACGCCACTCATCTTCTTCTGACCTAGGGGCAGTTGGAGCACATGGAGGAGGCAAAATTTCAGAGGGATTTTTGGGACTAGCTTGGAGTGGAGCTAGGTGTCGGGCCCCATCTTTGAGGGAGCTCAAATGACCCTTTTCTATTTCCTTTACAGTATTGGCCCAGACATACCAGCAGTCCATCTGATGGGGATGAGAACCTTCCAGAGATCCTCTGAGGTACCTCAGGGTTTCTCGGTCAAAAGAACCAAGACTAGGCCACTGTCGGCTTGGATCCTTGTAAGTGTACCCAGGCCAGACAGTTGTGGATAGTTGGATCAATTTAAGCTTTTTAACCAGACCAGTTCCTGGGATTTTAGCCCAACCAGAAAGGACAATTCCAAGGGGACTTCCCAGTGGGACAGGGATGGATCCCGTCTGTTCCATGCTGTGTCCCTTGGCAGGGTACTCCTTTGCCTTTAAACCAGAATACTAGAGTCGACTCACAGACCTGACCAGTGCCCCAAACAGGAAAGGGGACTTATCAAAGAGAAAAGATAAGATTAGAGATCGGTTCCCCTGTGCGTGAATGGAGACAAAAATTGTGCCACACAGCTTTTCCAGCCCAAAAGGGTCGGACGGACAACGGTCTATGGTTGCCTGTGTCACCAGATTGAGGAACCGGGAGAAGACAGGTCTAAGACAAGACACACAGACAGACGGACGGACAAAATCAACTAGCTAGCAATTTTCACATGTGACCAACATGTTGCCTGAGAAGCACCGTACTCAGGGTGTTCTAGCAGACACTCCTATCCTTTAAAGGTTTGGGATCACCTTACCTCCGACTCCGGGCTGCCCGCTCCCTTGACAAGGACACTGAGGGGAAACTTACCCTCATTTGCCAGCTGGTCATTGTCACGGGGCGGTGGCACCAGTCCGGAGAGCTAGAGTCCCATCTGGGTCACCAATTTGTCGGGGAAAAGGGTTGACCAGCTACTGCGTAGCACCCATACATCAAAGGGTGTGTTCGTACACTGAAGAGCACTGGCCACATCCCGTCTTTGGGCTCGTTCCTAGCCATGATCAATTGAGCATAGAACGAGGGAGTGTCCATATGCTAGTTTATTGCTCTGCAGAGGGGTTACTCAATGTCACAAAGACAGAGAGCTCCCCTGACCTGAGTTTACAGCTTGGTATTTATACATTAACCGTTACATTGCTGTGCGCGCATTCAGGCTTTTCCGCTTGCGTTACGAAGTTGCGAGATGCACAGAACAAGTTTGGGCTGCTTGAGACCGGTTTTGCAGGTAACATTTCGCTTACTGTCAGCAAAGGGGAAAAGGTCATCTGCTTTTCAAGGGTCATCTGTTTTTATTTTTTTTATGATTGTTTTTTTTCTCTTACAACGCACACCAAAATATAGTCTCCTGTGTGGATCTGTGCTCCTCGCTTGTTGTCTGCGACATGTGTTTCTGTAATTGCCACCCTCCTTATGATAGGGCCCTGTCCATGTATCTACTGTCTGCTGTTGGTGAGTACCAAAATTGTCTTGTAAAAGTGGTAGAAATGGTCTGGGGGTCAGTACAGTCGAGGTCTTGGAACATATCCCTCCTATTTGTTACATTGTAAAGTGGGTTCTGTTTATGTGAATTAGAGTTATGCACCATTTTCCAGGAATGCATGTACAGCATAAAGTAATGGAAACCTGTATAGCCTTTGTCACCAGTCAAGGTGATTCGCACACTGTGCCTCAAGCATATGGGGCAGCGAGAACCCCAAAATAGCCCCTGCTGTACAGCAAAGTAGCCCGGGAAGGGCTGTTGACTGGGGTGACTCACCTGCAGGTCTAGAGGTGACGAAGCAAGAGTGGCGTACACAGGGAGCAACATCATAAAGACGCACCTGGAGACAGAGTAGGGCAGGCTTTTTGAATCAGCTAAAGACTGCACACAGGCTGTTCCAAAAATTCCCTACACACTGGCTCTGCCCCAAGCATGGGCTGCTGAGCCAGACAGGGGCTGCATGGAGGATCCTGAGCCTCTTGAGGGATAGAGACTCCAAGATCTTAGCCAGGAGAGGCTGGTCAAAAGAAGCCTCCAAGCACACAGCAGGTATGCAGTGAAAGGACTCTGGACACCTGGAGATCCACACACAGTTGAGAGATCCTCCAGAATGGGACATGTAAGTTGGAATCTCACCATACGCCAAATAATTGGCAATGTGAGATGATGAAATTAATTGTTGTGGTGTAATTCTCTTGTTTCTTCTCGAATGTGTTGAAACACTATACTAGGGTAAAGCCAAGATAAAGGCTGATAATTTGATTTCATTTGTTTGGGTCAGTACTGACCCTAAACTAAGAAGGTGGATGCCTAGTCTTTATTGTTTAGTTAGCTGAACTGGCATGCCCTGTCCTCACCCTATTGTAGAGGGCATCAGGTGACAATGTTAAATACTGTTTGGGTGAATACCACTTGGATAAACCATGGTTGGTGTGTGGAAGAGGTGTAGGAGAGGTGGAGCCTCAGAAAATACGTCAAAAGGGAAAATCCCTTCTTTGAAGGGACAGACATTACCCATTATAGGAGCCTCCCTTTTTGTATAATTTCTTTTGAGTATTGTCAACTTGTGGCGGGCAGACAGAGAGGGACCTCGCTCCCTTCCATTTTGGCAAGACCCCAGGAGGGTCACACTCTTATATACCCACAAGCTGCTACTGGGGCTGATCCAGCAGCTTCTGAGTCAGTTACTACATCTGTAGAAGGAGTTTCTGCCCAAAAGTAAAGGAAAGTAACTCTTTGTAGGAGACAAGGGGTAATTCAGTGACCAGGACCCCCTAGCTGCTGGCTGTAGACAACAGGAGCCCTGCATGCCCATTGCACAACCCCCTGTGCAGCACCCACAGGGTTTATTTTTCCCTACCTCATGGCAGACATTCCCACCACAAACTTTACTGAAATCATCTACCAAGCAGCGCTGTGACGGCGTCCCAGGGTTTGGCTGTATTTCCTCCCTTAAGACACACTCACACACACCGGTGACAGGTGGCTCTGCCCGCTGTAGTCCAGCAGGGAAGGAGGAACTTCAGCAGGGGGAGCTTTGCCTGCACTGTGCTGTGCTGCAGCCTGGCAAAAGAAAAGTGCCAGAATCCTAATGCAAATCCATCTTAGACCTGTGCTGGATCATTCCAGTTCACTACTGGAAAACATCCAGTCTGTTTTTAGCATCTTCTTTTCTACTAGGCAGAAGGCAAGAGAAGTGGTACCTTATAAACATCTTATTCAGAGAGGCTTTTCATAGACCACAGCCCACTGTGTTAGATTCTAACCTTTTCTTCTCCACTACATTTCTACTTCATAGCCTTTATTTTCCTGGATGAAAAGTCAGAATTCCCAAAAGCTTGTTCTAACAGTTCTTTGAGCAACCTGTTAATTTTCCCACTTGTTTAATAAATCTACTTGTGCCCTATTCTTCATTCCATTCCCCCCAATCAGGGCCAGATGAACGCATAGGCAAACTAGGCACATGTCTAGGTGGAACAGAGCACAAGTTGTGCTCTGTTACTCACAGCGGTATGGGCAAGCAGCAAAGCAGCCTGCAGCTGCCTGCACTCCCAATCAGGCACAATTGCCTGATTGAGAACAGGGCCCAGCTGTTTATTATAAGACCAGGTCTCTGAGAAGTGAAGCCAGCAGTCTGCTGCAAGGAGCCAGGAGAAGAGCACCACCCAGCTGGAGCTGCCGCTCATAACATCTTAGAGGTACAGGGCAGGAGCTGTGAAGAAATCACCCTCCCCACCCCCAGTCTACCTCACTGTTGTAAGCAGGCAGCCCCTCCCCACATCTGTTTCATGTACCACTGAGCTGTCACTGGGCTGGAGACATTCTTAAGGGAGAGGAGACCTGCTCCCTTTGGCTCAGTTTCCTGCCCCTGCAGGTCATGTGACTAGTTCTCTCACCTAGTCAGTCTTATGTCATTTGGAGTCACCTGTCAGCCACCAATGGGATTGCTTCTGCTGAAAACTTAGTGATGAGGTCACAACATGGATATATAAGGTCCCTTTTTCCTGGAAGGAGGGGAAGACATGTTTTGGGGACACAGCCAGGTAGCCACCCAGCCTCTAGAGCAGGCACAATCAGCCCCTGGATGGAATTGTGAGCAACTTACATGAAATGTAGCAGGGAATTTAGAATCTAGTATTTTAGTCACTTGTCAAAAAGCTACTACGCCATTTCTGTTTGTTCTGGAATTTTCTTTTGATACTTCTAGGACTTGTACCTATTTCCAAGCCTGCCCTACCCCCAAGCTGCAATAAAGCTATCCATTAGCCAGCCTTGTGGTACATGCCTAAGAGAGTTTGGGCATGCCTTTTTGCTCCCTTCACTCAATTGATTAAGTGAGGCTATTTTCTATGCTTCAGGCTAATAGAAGCACTCCAAGATCCCAAGGTCTACAGGGCTTGTGTATCCTAGCCAGCACAGGACCCAGAGAAAGACCATAGTCCAGGTGGTGGTAGTGCTACCCCAGGCTTGCGGGTGTGCTCCAGAAAGGGGTTTGGTCATACATAGCCACCCTAAAAGAGGCATTTGAATCTTGGTTTTTGGCTGGGAGCAGTGAGGCAGATAGCTCAGTGCAAGAGCACCACCTACTGGCTCACCACAGGAGCTATGGGAAAGGTGGAAGCTCCTATTCCTGGGGCATGACCTAAAATTATACCCTGCTGGGGTTGGATGGTGTGGTGGGGCTGCTTCTGGCAGGGCAGCTTCCAGAAAATGCTACATCTGTGCCTCCCTGGTGAAGGATGAGTATGGGGCACCAGAAAGCCTCGGCCCCCACTGCCTTGCAGCTTACCCTGCAAAGGGGAAAGGCCAGGGGAGCACAGGCTGAAGACAAAGCAAGGGCCCAGGCTCACAGTGAGTCCTGAGGTGTATGAAGGAGCCAGATGTGAGTCTCCAGAGGGGTGGGGCCCTATGAGGGGGAGTCAGTGTAAAGCTCCTGGAGCAAGAGGATTAAGGGGCTTGAGGCTCAGTGTTGGGCAGGGGATTGAAGCCCCAGTGTGGAGCATGTGGGGACCAAAAGGATCCCAAACTGGGCTGAGAGCCCCAAGTGGGAGTGAGATTGAAAGCTCAGTATGAGGGCATAGGGGTTGTGACCCCATGTGAGGGCATGGGAGTGAGGGTCCCAATGTGCAGCACTGGAGTGTAGGTCCTAGTGCAGATTAGGCCAGGTGTTAAGCCATGTAAGTTGAGGGTGGGTGTTAGGCCATGGATGCCATCTACCAGGTATAGGACACAGTATAGGGAAGGTCAGAGCTGTGTATATATGCCCTTTGCATCAGGGCAACTAAATGGGCAGCCTCCCACCTTGTTATCAACTCTCAATAGTTTCATCAAAGGCATGGCAGGAAAGCAGTTAGCCCAGACACAAGTGGGCAGGACAACATTTCAACCGGCCCTAGGACACCCACTTGTTACACTAAGGCCCTGAGCCGCGGGTGGGGGGGCAGTCCTTTCTTCCATGGTGGCAGCACAAATGGCCCTGTCACGGGGGCAGGGTCCTAGCAGCAGCCGTGATCACTTCTAGCGCCCCCTACCGTCTCAAGTTGGTGTCAATGCACCCTCACCATCTCACCCACCACGTCTTTGAGGTTAGTAGTGTTAAGGGAGGCTACCTTTTTGTCCTCTTTGGCACGGTACCCCTGATGTATCCAAGTCTGTGCTCCATCTTAGGTGACTCCGTGCACTAAAGCCTTATAGGCTACACGTGGTTCCAACCACTCCTGTACTACGCCTCAAGCCTCACAGATGTATCGGACGTTGTTTGTTCAATCCCATCTGCGCCCTCGTGGGCGCCCTCCGGCTCCTCTCATAATTGCCTGCACCCTCACGGGTTCCCTGGGCTCGTCTCAATTGCCCGCACCCTCCCACGGCCATGCCTGCACTGGGGCCTCCCCTCGCGGCCATAGCCGTGCCTAGCCCCTAATCCCCTCCTTGGGGATTAAAGCAAGTGCCCTCTGGGGCTTCTCACAACTGGGACTCAGGTGGCCGTAGCCGTGCCTGGCTCCCAAATCCCCTCCTCCGGTCTAAAAGTTCCTGTCGGGCTCAGGCCTTTCCTGGCCCCCGATACCCTGCACCCCTTGTAAGGGCTGGGGTCAGTGCACCCCTGAATGTTGTGCCCTCTCTGGAACCAGGGTTCCCACACTAGCATGAAGCCCCTAAAGAAGCCTCCTCCAACCCCTAATAGCCTCACCCGGTCCTCCGGTCTTATAAACTCCAAACAGAAAACTCAAGCTCTTGGGCTACAACCTAAACTCTAAGCCAACCATCATTCAGAATCCCTACCAGGGCTTCCTCCACCAGGTATTCTCAAGCAGAAGCTGCTCAGGCCATCAGGCTTTGTGACTCTGCTTACTCCAGCACAGCTCCCTCTTCCTCAGCTGCTAACAGGGAACTGGCTCCCTGACCTCAGCCTGGATCATTTATATAGGTCAGGCCCTGCCCCTTTCCAGTCAGCTGACCAAACTTCGGTTGCCCCAGCAACTGGCACCTGTACCTCTTTATAGGAGCAGGGCACTTAAGTGCCCTGCAACACACCTTCCCCTTTAAGTTCAAGATTCACTAGGAACAGGGTACTGAAGTGCCCTGCAACAGGCCCCATCCACCTCTTTGCCTTCCCTTCCCCTCTACTTTGTTGGCCTTGCTGTGGCAGTGGCTGCTTCCTAGTTGCAGCTCCAAGCTTCGCTCCCCACAGACAGCAGCACTGGGGTTCGGATGGGGGTCTCAACCAGCCCGGGGCCCATGAGTTTGGTTGCCTAGGGCCCACTAAAGCAGTGGTCTCCAATATTTTTAAGTAGGATATCACCTTTGGCCTTTAAAAGCAACCCAAGATCTACCATGTGCCACCACTCCCCATTCCCAGCCCTACAGGTAAGTCTGTGGGGGGGAAATTGAGGCAGAGGGAGAAAAATATTTGAGGGAATATCCCTCCAACAGGTAAGGCTGTGGGGGAAGAGGGAGGGGAAAGGGCTGTGGGGGAAAGTGGGGCAGCCCCAGCCCTAGTTCCACTTCCTCCCTCACCACTAGGGCCCCACCAACAGGGGGGAGGGAGGGAGTGGGGTGGGAGTAGGGGCAGGCCTTGCACAGCTGGGCACAGGACAGAGCCATCAGTGGCTTGTCTGGGCACCGTACACTGAGAGGGGATGGGGGACCTGTGCCCCCATATCTCCAGGTCAGCCGGGCCAGCTGCTGCTGCGGGCTGGGGCCAGTGTATGCCGGGCAGTGCTGGGAGTGGGGCTACACGGGGGGCTGCAGGCACCCAAAAATTCATCGTAGCTCCCCCTCCCAGTGCCACGGCTGACCAGCCCGACCACAACACAGTGCAGCCCAGACTGCCACCATGAAGGTGGCTGCCATCCCCTTCACCCATCCCCTGCCCATCCCAGGGATCTGTGCAGGGGATTGGGTGGGGCTGGAAGATAGCTTTGCACTCTTCACAGCGACAACTAGGCTGCACTGCACTGCGGTCAGGCTGGGTGGCAGCGGTGCTGGGAGGGGGGACTACAGCAAATTTTCGGGTGCCTGCAGCCCACTGTGTAGCCCCACTCCCAGCACCACCTGGTGCAATTTGGCCCCAGCCTGCAGCGGCAGCCGGCCCAGCCAGCACGCAGATCCAGGGGCATGCCCTCCCAAGGTTCATGCCAGAAGACCAGCAACGATGCCCAGAACACCAAAAAAGTTGTAATCTACTGTCAAAAGGAATCAAAACTCATGGAAGAGATGATATCTTTTATTAGACCAACTAGTATTTGCAAACAATTTTATTTATTTGCAAGCATTCAGATGTACACACCCTTCATCAGGTATAGGAGAGAGTAGAGATTGTAAGTCTGTCTAGGAGAACTTTTACAATCTCTGCTGTCTCCTATGCCTGTTGAAGGGTGTGAGCGCCAGAAAGCGTGCAAATAAAATCAGTTGTTTGCAAATATCTAGTTAGTGTAATAAAAGATATCACCTCTTGCACAAGTTTTGGTTTCTTTTGCCTCTAAACCAATACAGCTACAAGCTGGATACCTAATCTACTGTTCGGCCCTCAGATACTACAGGACCCCTGGCACGTCTTTACAAGCACTCATGGTGCTCTGGTGTGGTGCCAGAGAACTGGAAAAGGGCCAATGTGGTTCCCATTTTCAAAAAAGGAAGGAAGGTAGGACCAAGGAAACTATAAGCAAGTTAGTCTTACCTCGATCCTGGGTAAGCTTTCTGAGAGAATTATCATGAAGGGCCAGCGGGGGAGATTATGCTTAGGGGCAACCAACACGGGTTCATTAGAGGTAGCTCCTGTCAGACCAACCTGGTGGCCTTCTATAACCAGGTCACAAAATACTTAGATGCAGAGGTAGCAGTGGATGTAGTCTTTCTGGACTTTAGGAAGGCCTTTGACACAGTCTCTCACCCCATTCTCATTAAAAAACTGGGGGACTGTGGTGTCAACACCTGCACAATCAGATGGGTCACTAAAGGGCTGGAGGGCCACACCCAGAGAGTGGTGGTGGATGGGTGATTTTTGACCTGGAGGGATGTGGGCAGTGGGGTTCCGCAGGGCTCGGTCTTTGGGCCCACACTGTTCAACATCTTCATCAGTGACTTCACCAAGGGGGTAAAAAGCACCTTGTTCAAATGCACAGACAACACTAAAATGTGGGGGGAAGTGGGTATGCTAGAAGGGAGAAATAGGATGCAATTGGACCTGGACAGGTTACAGGGGTGGGCGAATGAGAACAGGATG
>NW_017729006.1:44830305-44831225 GCF_001723915.1 Gavialis gangeticus | reverse complement strand
TGCTCAGGTCCCTTCCGACCCTACAATCTATGAAACTATCGTATATGTTCTGAAGAGAACACTCATGGCACCCACCTAAAATCTGCCTTTATCTAACAAGCAGAAGGAACTTGGCCTCCTGCTAGCTAACACAAACCAGGACATAAGGGGCTCACTGAAACTTGGTGGGATTCATCCCATGATTGGGCAGTAAACATTAGGGGCTACAGACTGTACAGGTGGGATAGAATGGGGAGAAAAGGCAGGGGTGTGGTGCTCTATGTCAAGAACAATACTCAACCTCAATAAACAGGACAGGGTCAGAGGAGGGACAGACTGAAGTGCTCTGGGTAAGAATACAAGGGGGTTGTGGGGAAAGGGATTTAACAGTGGGTGTCTATTACAGACCACCCAACCAAGGGGAAGAGCTGGACCGGGAATTCTCACGTCAGCTTGTGGAGGCAGTTAAGTCAAGGGATGTGGTCATCATGGGTAACTTAACTATCCAGACATCTGCTGGGAAGAGCAGTCAGCCAGGTCTGACCACTCATGTAGGTTCCTAGCCAAATTACAGGACCTCCATCTAACCCAGGAGGTGCACAGTTCCACCAGGGGAAATGCCTTGCTGTACCTGGTCCTGGCCACAGGTGATGAGGACCTGGTGAGGGGACTGCAGGTTCTTGACCAGCTGGGTGATAGCAATCATCGCCTACTGAAATTCACTATAAAGTGCAGGGTGTCAAAATCTGCAGTAAGGCAGTAGCCCTTGACTTCAGGAGGGCCGATTTCAATGAGTTAAGGAGATCAGTAGGAGAGGCACTAAGGTCCTGGAGGGTAGGGGAGTTGGGAGTCCAAGACGAGTGGTCATTCCTTAAGGAGATGATCCTCCGAGCCCAAAGGGTGACAGTTCCAATGCGAATCAAAGGGGGCAAGAGTGCTCA
>NW_017729006.1:44822248-44825305 GCF_001723915.1 Gavialis gangeticus | reverse complement strand
CCAAAGGCATTCAGGAACATCTGAAAGCTAAAAAGGAGGCATACATCTGGTGGAAGGGAGGGGCTATCACCAAGGAGGATTACACCTCCGTTGCTCGAGACTATAGGGGGGCTGTTAGGAAGGCTAAGGCAGAGATGGAACTAGGACTAGCAACCAGGATCAAAGATAACAAGAAGTCCTTTTTTAAATACATAGGGAGTGAAAAGAAGGCACCGGGTAACGTGGGGCCCCTGCAGGACACACTTGGCAATCTGGTGGTTGAACCAGATGAGAAAACTGACCTCTTTAACAAATTCTTTGCCTCCATTTTTCTGAACAGGGACCGGGACATCTCCCCCATCAGGATTCCAGACAGACTCGGGAAAGGCACCTCCAGGCCTAGGGTCAGGGAGGACCTAGTAAGGGAACTTCTGGTGGGGCCAGATGTGTTTAAATCAGCAGGTCCAGATGATCTCCACCCCAGGGTGCTGAGGGAATTGGCAGGGGTCATTGTGGGACACCTGGCACACCTTTATGAGCACCCGTGGTGCTCTGGCCAGGTGCTAGAGGACTGGAAAAAGGCCAATGTGGTCCCCATTTTCAAAGAAGGGAGGAAGGAGGACCCAGGTAACTATAGGCCTGTTAGTCTTACCTCGGTCCTGTGGAAGCTCTTTGAGAAAATTATCCAGCAGCGCATCTGCGAGGGACCAGCGGAGGAGATTATGCTCAAGGACAACCAACATGGGTTCATTAGAGGCAGGTCCTGTCAGACCAACCTGGTTGCCTTTTACGATCAGGTCACAAAATCCCTGGATGCAGGTGTTGCAGTGGACATAGTCTTTCTGGACTTCAGGAAGGCCTTTGACACTGTCTCTCACTCCATTCTCATTAAAAAATTAGGTGACTGTGGCACTGATGCCTACACAGTCAGATGGGTCGCAAATTGGCTAGAGGGCCATACCCAGAGAGTGGTGGTGGACGGGTCTTTTTCGACCTGGAGGGATGTGGGCAGTGGAGTCCCTCAGGGCTCAGTCCTCGGGCCTGCACTGTTCACATCTTCATCAGTGACTTGGACGATGGGGTGATAAGCACCTTGTTCAAAATCGTGGATGACACTAAGATGTGGGGAGAGGTGGGCATGCTAGAAGGGAGGGACAAGCTACAACTAGATCTGGACAGGTTACAGGGGTGGGTGGATGAGAAAAGAATGGGATTCAATACTGAGAAGTGCAGGGTACTGCACCTAGAGAGAAAGAACCAGCAGCATACCTATAGGCTGGGGAACCCCCTTCACATCAGCACAGAGACCGAAAGGGATCTTGGAGTCATTACTGATTCCAAGATGAACATGGGCCGCCAATGTGAAGACGCAGTCAGGAAGGCTAACCGCACCTTGTCATGCATCCACAGATGCATCACGAGCAGCACCAGGGAGGCGATCCTCCCCCTCTGTGTGACATTGGTCAGGCTGCAGTTGGAGTACTGAGTCCAGTTCTGGGCACCGCACTTCAGGAGGGATGTGGGCAGCATTGAGAGGGTCCAGAGGAGGGCCACTCGCATGGTCAGGGGGCAGCAGGGCAGGCCCTATGAGAAGAGGCTATGGGACCTGAACCTGTTCAGCCTCCACAAGAAAGCTGAGAGGGGATCTGGTGGCCGTTTGTAAACTTACCAGGGGGAACCAGTGGGGAATGGGAGAGTCCCTGTTCCCCCTAGTACTACCTGGAGTAATTAGGAATAACAGCCACAAATTGACTGAGAGTAGGTTCAAGCTAGACATCAGGAGGCACTACTTCACATTCAGGGTGGCCAGGATCTGGAACCAACTTCCAAGGTAAGTGGTGCTTGCTCCTACCCTAGGGGTCTTCAAAAAAAGGCTAGATAAACACCTAACCAGGGTCATTTGACCACAGCATTCTTTCCTTCCCACGGCAGGGGGCTGGACTTGATGATCTGCTCAGGTCCCTTCCGACCCTACCAATTATGAAACTACGAAACAAGGATACTCAAGTAGACAAATAGACCACATCTCTGAAACAGCTACTCAAATAACCTGCAGTAACCTCCTACACAAATGCTTTCATGATAACTACATGAGTGAAACTAAACAGCCACTACACACCATAATGAACTCTCACAGAAAAAAATATAAAGGATATAGATGCACATCAGTAGGGGCACATTTTTCACAGAACCACCGCTCCCTTGTGGACTCACTATCCTTTTGCTCAGCGGAAACCTTTAAAGAGAGAACTTGGGGTGGAAAAAAATCATAAGCTACCTGGAAACTAGGAACCAGAAACTGAATGCCAATACTAATGTTATGGCACACCATAATCTACTTGATTCCTGAAATTCACTATCAACACTACAGGTGATAATGACCTTCCTCCCTTTTGATAGGTCTTTATCTTTTAGAAGTCAAGCGTCTTTTCTTCTGCTGTTTGCCTGCTACCCTTGGGTATTTCTCCCCTTTCCAATTCCACAATTCTACCCACTGTTCTTAACACTGTACTTGCTTCCCTCTCAAGATCTACAGAAGAATGCCTTGCATTCAAAAGCTTGTCTAACTTTTATTGGACCACCTCCATGTTTGGGGATAAAGATATTACCCCCCAAAAAATCCTTGCCTCTCATATAATTCCTGGACTGTCACAGTTACAACAACACTCTAACACTACTATTTCAAGTAAAGGCCATTCTTTAGCACTACATTTTAAAAGAAGCAAGTCTTTAGCAACAGTTAGCTATTTCTCACAAGTTCTCAGAGGAACTCAAATTTAGGTTTGTTTCAGGATCTCCTAGCTTTTATTTTATCTTTCTAGGTTTTGTTTCTACTGCACTTTAAAACATGTTTTCCTGAATCTAACACCGTTGCACTAGTTTTTAATGAACCAACAGAACCTGGGTTTGCTTGCTTCTATCTTTGTGTCATTAGACTGTACACTCTGCAATGTTAAGTTCATTTTCAGTAGCATTTGTTAGCAGCCAGTAATAAAGATACAGGTACACTGATTATACCTGCAAGTATTTTTGAGCTGAAGAGACTTTATTCTTCCTGGTATTTTTGTTTTGTTTTGT
>NW_017729006.1:44816695-44822107 GCF_001723915.1 Gavialis gangeticus | reverse complement strand
GGAGGGGTTGGTGAAAAAATAGGCATTTTTAAAGTCTACTGCCCAATAAGGAACATCTGTTCTCAGAGGCACATGTCCAAGAAACTGTGAAGCATGTTTGGTTTTTCTACTACAATTTAAAGAATGACCAACAAAGAAATCCCAAAGGCACCAAAAGCAAGAGCAGTAGGCTTTACAGGTCATTCTGCCCAATTGTGATGGAACAGGCAATTGGAATAGCACTTAAGAGCCTACAGTGTATGGTATAGAGCAGTTTTCATAGATTTCATAGACATTAGGGTTGGAAGGGACCTCGGAAGATCGAGTCCAGCCCCCAGCCCAAAGGGCAGGAAGTCAGCTGGGGTCATAGAATCCCAGAAAGATAAGCATCCAATTTGCTCTTGAAGGTATTCAGTGTAGGAGCTTGAACCACCTCTGATGGCAGGCTGTTCCAGACCTTAGGGGCTCGGACAGTAAAGAAATTCTTCCTTTATGTTTTTAACCATAAAGGCTCAGATGCAAAAAATTTCAGGAGCAAAAAGGAAAAAGATGCTTGGTCCAAACTTGATAAAGGAACTCTGGTATTACCCAAATTGTCAGGAACTGTAGTCAAATTTGGTTTAATGGAATTGGTTGCATATGTCTGTTTCTTTTTGTTTTTAAATGAAACTTCGTTTGGTAGTGGAGGCATGAAGTGTCTCATAAAGCCCTGTAGTACAGTTTGCTTCTGTTTACATTCCAACAGCCACAAAATTAGTGTGTGCATTCTTTTTTTAATATTTTTGAATTTGATAACAGTGTCAGCTGTTTTCATACTAATTATAGCTTAGGAAGCAAATACACTCAGTCACTTATGATGAAGTAATACAATATATTTAATTTACATTGAGGAAGTGTATTCTATCCCTTATAAGATGAAAAACAATCGAAACACTTTGCTGTGGAATGCTGTATCAAAGAGGTAGAGCCTACTGGTATACTTAACATAGTATGTTGACAGATGTCACCAGGGGCATGTCATGCCTGAACAACCTGTTAACCTTCTATGACAAGATGACTGGCTCTGTGGATGCTGGGAGACCACTGGATGTGGTGTACCTTGATTTCAGCAAGGCTTTTGATACAGTCTCCCACAACATTCTCCCAGGCAAGCTAAGGAAGTACGGGCTGAATGAACGGACTGCAAGGTAGACAGAAAACTGGCTGGAACGTCAGGCTCAGGGAGTAGTAATCAATGGCTTGATGTCTAGTTGACAGCTGCCATCAAGTAGAGTGCCCCAGGAGTTGGTCCTGGGATGAGTTTTGTTCAATGTCTTCATCAACCTGGAAGATACCAGAATGCACCCTCAGGAAGTCTGCAGATGACACCAAGCTATGGGAAGTAGTAGATATGCTGGAGGGTAGGACTAGGATTCAGAATGACCTAGAAAAATTGGAGGATTGGGCCAAAAGGAATCTCATGACATGAGGTTCAACAAAGGACAAGTGCAAAGTCCTGCATTTAGGATGAACAATCCCATGCAGGCTGGGGGCTGAGTGGGCAGCAGATCCACAGAAAAGGACCTAGGGGTTACAGTGGACAATAAACTGAATATGAGCCAGCAGTGTGCCCTTGCTGCTAAGAAGGCTAACAGCATACTGGGCTGCATTGGTAGGAGTGTTGCTAGTGGTCAGGGGAAGTAATTCTTCCCCTCTATTCAGCATTAGTGAGGCCAGATCTGGAGTACTGTGTTCAGTTTTGGGCACCCACTACAGAAAAGATGTGGGCAAGTTTGACAGAATCTAGCAGAGGTCAACAAAAATGGTGAGGGGGCTAGGGGACATGATTTATGAGGAAAGACTGAGGGAACTGGGCATATTTAATCTAGGAGACTAAGAGAGGATTTAATAGCAGCCTTCAGTTATCTGAGGGGGGGGCTCCAAAGAGGATGGAGCTAAACTGTTCTCAGTGGCAGATGACAGAACAAGGAGCAACAGTCTCATGTTGCAAGGGAAATTTAGGTTAGATATTAGGAAGAATGTTCTCATTAGGAGGGTAGTAAAACACTGGAACAGGTTACCCAAAGTGGTGGTGGAACCACCATCCTTGGTGGATTGCAAGACCCCGCTAAACAAAGCTTTGTCTGGGCTGATCTAGTAGGGGATGGTCCCACTTTGAGCAGGGGGTTGAGCTACATGACTTCCTCAGGTCCCTTCCAACCACCCTTTTTTTTTTTTATGATTCCATGTATTTCCTTGCTCTCACACAAATATTGGAGAATATTTTTTAAAACCTTCCCTGTTCTCAACTTAAGTTTTAAAATTAAATTCAATGTATGGTTAAGTGTTTTATGTTATATGGCTGTTTGCATTGAAAGCCACAGTTAAATTCAGAGACCTCACAATAGTATTTCAGGATTGTGTTATACTGAAGGATGGCAAGGTAAGGGAAGGTATAGAAATAAGATACATAGCATCCATTTATAGAAACCGCTTTTATTGCAATATCTGTAAATGTCTACATCTATGGTAACAAATACAAAGTGATCTACGATAGAAAGCATTCAAATTTGCCTGAGTGGAAAATGTGAAAGTTCACCGAACACCAGAGCCAAGTAAGAGTGATGAGCGACTTGTCCATAGCTAAACAGGAAGTTCTCCAACTAATTTATCTCCAGGAACAATCAAGATCCAACACACTTTTGGTCCAAGGTGTATGTTTAAGTTGGCAGACGTAGGGATGCAGCTGAATCTACGAACGAGTGTACTTGCCCCAGATGTGCAACATAAATACAGAAGCAATAAAAAGGAGACTCATAACCAAAACTGGAACAGGACCACTGAAAATAAAGAAAGAAGACGGTTAACATCAGCAACATGTAAATTTGCATGCATGGTCAGCTTGCTCTGAAAGTTAGGCAGAATAAGACAAATTAATTCAGTAACTGCTCCCCTCCAACTCCCTTATAGTCTAGCATTCAATTTTATACCAAAAGAAAGAGAGTGATGTGGTTTGTCATCTAGTACAAAAAGAAACACTGACATGTTATTGGAAATAGTAAAGAGGATTGTTTAATGTAATTCTTTCAGAAACACAGAAGAGAATCATTTCATTAGAACTGGTGTAAGAGTGTTAGTTTACTGAATCATTTTAAACAGTTTCTAATACAGCCCATGGTTTTGAACTACTGAAAGGACGCAGATGTTCATGTGTACTGTAACATGCTTACAGACGGTATTTAGCAACTTGCTGCGGGTCACTTTCTGAAGTCAGGATTTTAGGACTTACATGCTATTGTACTCTCTCTTGACATGTTTCTGTTCAGGAATCCTCTTCCCATTCTATTTGTTTATTTATTTATTTACATGAGCCTATTACTGAGAGTCACCTATGTACACTTAAACACTGAAGAGGGATGAGAGAGTCCCCTGGTGGCTAGTTAAACTTAGGCTTGAAATTATTTTGGTAGTAAGTCACTTTCCCAAGCTAAATCCTCTTTCTGTCAGTGAGAAAGAGAAACTAATACAGTATAAGCAAAAGGCAGTTCAATCATTTTTCATATATATTGTATTCTGTTTGGGACTGAAATAGGCACTCTAGGTATGCTCTTAAAAACTGTTTACAGTAAAAATTCAGGTAATTTTTAAATGCGTCAATCCTGTTAGGTTAGAAACCACAGAACTGACTAGCTCCCTTCATATTCAAGGCTTCTAAAAGCAGCCCTGATAATGATTATTAGAAGTCTTAAGAATTACAGCAGTTGGTGAGTCTGGGGGCTACTAATACCACAGCACTTTCAGTGGTATGTACTTAAGAAGTCTTATTTACAGCACTGCCAGTGTTGTGGTATTACAGTCCTGAAACCACCTAGCTCCCACACTGCCGAGGCTTCTAATAACAGCCTTTTGACAGTCATTTCCCCTCTGCTGTTTCTGAGACGCTTAGAGGGCATACATTCAAGTTACAAAGCAGACAGTGGAACTGAAAGATGTTATGCACTTAAGCACTTTATACACTTCACAATTAACTGGTATCTTGTAAAATGTAAAGCACAGGAGACCAAATTGGAACTGACACTTA
Source organism: Gavialis gangeticus (assembly GCF_001723915.1). Classification (NCBI taxonomy): domain Eukaryota; kingdom Metazoa; phylum Chordata; order Crocodylia; family Gavialidae; genus Gavialis; species Gavialis gangeticus. The sequence goes on along the minus strand of NW_017729006.1, from coordinate 44,818,068 downwards.
TACATGCAAGTATAATTCAATCAATTGTTTAACTGAAGTGCAGAGCATACAGCAGACTTTTTATAGTGGTTACTAATTCTAGTTTAGCATATTCAATTTGTTGCAAAAGACTCAAGTGTTCAAGAATGGAAGTTGCCATCAGCTAAACCTTAGATTCCAATATGAACTTTGTATGAGGATCTTCCAGTCTTGCTAGTTCCATATCGACTAAGTTAAAGAATATTAAATCAACACATTTTTGAAAGCATCTTCATAAAGCTGCAAATCTCAGGCTCTGATAACATGGCTGTTTTGCAGGGTACGCAGACAAAAAGAGTTCTAGCAGGTTAGCATGAGTGTTTCACTACAGAGCATCCAGTGCCTCTTATCAGTAACCTTGTGATATAATCCAGCATTTGCTACCCTCGACTACGGGAAATACTTAGCTATCTAAATATCCAAAACTTTAAACTATAACATTCAATACAAGTTTCACAAAATATGCTTAAACATGACAACCTTATCAAATCAATTTTTACTCTAAAACACAGTACAAAGTAAAAATGAAACAGATGATCAACTCATGGGTAAGCGTTTAAGATTTTTCTATGAACAGTATTCTGATTAGCAGGCCTCCTCCAACTAACCTATTAAAAACCATAATTACTCTCTATTGTCCACTTTGAGTTTTGTTGGAAAACTTTAATCCCATCCAGAAGGACAGAGACACATTTAGCAATCAAATTCTAAAAGAACAAATGCAACAGAGATATGCACATAAGCGCACACGTGCACCTATATATTAGTCTGAAAAGACAATGAGATTCCATAGACAAATATTAACCAATCCATCAGTCCCCAGGTTCCACAACCTATTTGTGAATCCCAAACGTTTTCTTTTTAAATATAAAGCAAGCTTTAAGTTTGTCCAGAAGAATTATAAATCGGAAAAATGTAACAAAGCAAAAGGGGTAGAGGGTTAGGGGAGAAAAAAAGGGAGAGGGAAAACAACTAAAATTCTCAGATCATCCTTAGCTGTCCCACCATCTAAATGAGTAACAGGCAATACACTATCCAAGCAATTGCATTTTTATTAACTACGCTCCAGTTAGGACTGTTAAGTCTCAAGCCATTTTCTTTAGCAAAGCTTATATCACTATTACCTATGATCATTACAAAAAAAACAGAATTTTGAAGTTGGCCCAGAAATGTTACTTAGTCACATTTTTAAAACAAACAGGAAACACTGCAAGATAGGTCTGTGCTTACAGACCCAGATCAATAATTTACCAAATGCCTGATATATTTGTCAAGGCCCATTTATTATGTCCAATTCAAGTTCATACTAAGGAAGATAGTGAAATGATCCAAAGCAATTCTTCTTACTGGTAAAT
>NW_017729006.1:44807590-44811695 GCF_001723915.1 Gavialis gangeticus | reverse complement strand
CAAGTTCATACTAAGGAAGATAGTGAAATGATCCAAAGCAATTCTTCTTACTTGTAAATCCTTAAAAAGTGAGAAAATTAAAATTTCTCAAGTTCACTCAACTGACAAGAGAAAAATAAGTCACCAAGAAAACCACACAGAAATCTAGGTTCATTTAAAGGATTTCACAAACTCAGGTTAAATGCGCAAAGATTCTGAAAATTATTAAACCCCCTCCCCCCAGTGAAAAAAGATAACTTACCTTACCTACATCTTGATGCAAAGGCAGCTTTATTTTATTCTGATGCAGAGTTCATCAACAAATATAGGCAGGCAAAATGAATCACTTGAAATCAAGTGATTTTGTTAAGAGGGCCCTTTTATATGGGGCTGCATCTGATAGACTTTATATTAAGCACCATTTCTTCCAAAACATTCTGTAAAACCAATGACTCCCAGGTATATCATTAGCCTTCATGTAAAACTAGTATTTGGTTATTAACAACAAAGTGCTACATAAACTACACTGCATTATGACTGGCCAGAATAAATCAGGAACATTATAAAAGCATTAATTAAGGAACTTTGTTAAATGATGCTGATTTCACAGTTCTGAACACACTGAGTGGAGAGGAGACGGGAAGCTATTCAACAGTGGTCTGGTAAGTCACTACACATTTTCACCCTTCTACTATATACTCTATAGATATCCTTGGTTGATCTCCAGGTTTTCAGCATTTCCCTCCCAAAGCACAGTACTTCTCATCTCATTACATGCAATTTCGTTTTGACAATCTAGTTAAAACTCCCTTAAGGAACCTGACAGTACACAGCCACAGTAAATGACTTTGCATCCAAAAAACAGCATAGATTTCAAATCCAGTAAGTCCACTTCCCAGTATAAATCCAATTTGATTCTCTATCGTAATGCTACATAAAAGTAAATCATTCTGCTCAAAAGTTAAGTGCCCCTGTAATCTCAGCAATGAGATTCGCCAAAACATACCTTAGCATGGCAGTAGGGAGAACAATTTTCAGTAATACCCCATTTCCCATTTTAACATTTCTAGTTCAAATTGAACATAGGTCTTTATCTCCAAAATTTCTTTTTTTAAAAGATTTTATATTTAATTAAATTTCTGCCTTTAAAAAAAGAGAGACAGTCATTTATTTTGGGGGGACACATCAAAACAGCTTACCCATCTTGGAATTCTTATCATTTCTGATTTTTAAGTGCAGACACCTAAGCTCAATATACCATTTTAAGAACAGAACCACTGCAAAACATATGCACGTTTAAACAGCAAGACGGTACTTCATTTCTTAATAATGAATAAATAATAACAGTGTTTCCAACTAAAACAAAGTTTTCTTATAAGCAGTTTTCAACTGTTTAAAACTTTTCCTAAAAAGTCAGGGACTAGAATTTCTGATTCTTGTTCCTCAAAAACAGAAAGGGAGGACATTTTTTGAAAGCATGTGCTGTAATCACAGCATCTACAAGTACTCATAAAAGGTTTCAGACCTTCAGTGAAATTGGCCAGAAGCTATTCCATACTCAGGTTGGGATTCACATGAATCCTGACTGGGAACATGACCTTTAGAAAAGAAACCTTAACTAGGCCACAGGAGGACTGCACCCAGGCACACCTATTCCAGTGCACTAAAACCTATGTGCTAAAACTACTGACTGGGAGTGAAAGTGGGGAGGGATAGGGGAAAGGAGAAAAAAGGAAGTCATGGTGAAATTCTAGTGACGTAGAGCACAACTGTGAGAATGGGGCAGTGCTGACCTGTAAGTCAGTCACAGGGCAGTAGAGGTGGAAGGGACCACTAGGGGCCATGTAGTCCAGAGGTTCCCAAACTTCCTTATTGCATACCCCTTCCAAATTTACCAGCTGCCCACATACTCCTACCAGCATGTTTTATATTTTAGCCCCTTAAATTCCAATTGTTATTATAATGAAAATTAAATCCACTATTACACAATTTCCCCCATGTACCCCTCAGACATGTCTTGCACATGCCCAGGGGTACACATACCAGTTCAGGAACCCCTAATCTGGTTCATCCTGCCTGAGGCAGGATCATCCCTAGCCAAACTGTGTCAGAGAAGAGTTATGAGTTAGCAGCCCCTAACTATAAAAAGGAGAAACAGAAGTTCATCAGTAAGCTTCCTTGCTGCTCCTCACAAGGCTGCTCTGACCACTCTGTCTTAGCCTGAACATGGTTATAGCAAAGTTGAAAGGTTTGTGACTGAAAGTGCAAAGTACTGTAGAAGTCTCAAGAGTACGTGGGGAAAGTAGCTTTTTTTTGGGGGGGGGGGGGAGTTGACAGTTGCCATGTACAGGTAGTCCTCAACTTACGACTTTGAGTTATGACAAATGGCATTTATGACATTTGTAAACTAAGTTTCAAGGTTCCCATGCCAGTTTCACCTTTATGATGGTCAACACAGCTGCGAACAACTGGTAAGTCTGTTGTGGGGGAAGGGGAATGGAGGGACAGGTCAATGCCCCCGCAGCGTGGGAGGGATTGGGGCTGGGACAAGCGCTGCCCAGGGAGAGGCGGGGGGAACCTGGTGCTGCTGTGCACCACTGGTCCAGGGAGTGCTCGTGTGGCAGCTTGTCCAGCAGCTCTCGCCGCTGTTCCCACTGCCAGTCCAGGAAGGCATGGGACGGAGGCGTGCGCCCCAGGATCTTCACAGGGCTGGTGGGGCTGGGGCTGCACTAGGCGGAAGGCACGGGGAGCAGGGGCTATGCTCCCCTGCCACTCACCCAGCCACTGTGAGACTGAGCTGCAGTGCTGCCTCCAAACAACTGGCATGGAACAGCGGGAGCAGTCCTGGCCTCCCTGTGCCTCCTGGATGAGCAGCAGCTTCGCCCCGGCTGGGTGAGCAGTGGCAGGACATGGGGAGGGGGGGTGCCTCCAGATCGAGGCAGGGCAGGCAGTAGAGCAGTGGTTCTAGGGGAGGGGCTGCAGCAAGTTTTTGGGTGGCGCACACCCCCCACCATGCCCTAATGCCACTCGCCGAGCCAAGGCAAAGCTGCTGCTCATCCAGGGGGCGCAGAGATGCCAAGCTGGCTCCTGCCGCTTGTCCAGAGGCAGCACAGAAGCTGTCTTGTGCCAACCCCAGCAAACTGGGCGAGCGGCGGGGGGGCATAGCTCCCCCTCCCAGCACCTTCCGCCTGAAGTGCAGCCCTGGCCCTCCTGCACAGATCCTGGGGTACACTCCCCACCCCATGCCCTCCCGAACCAGCAGCAGGAGCAGTGGCAAGCGCCACCAGACAAGCCGCCACACAAGCAGCTCCCGGACCGGTGGCGTAAAGCAGTGCGAGCCACCCACCCCCAATCCCTCTCTCGCTGAGGGGACATTGAACTGCGCCCCCACCACAACAAAATTACCAGCTGGACGCAGCTGTGTCAATCGTGGTAAAGGAAACAATACCCCGTTTATAACATTGTTCCTATGGGAAAACTGGTTCTGGCATTACGACGTTTTGACTTAAGATGCAGTTTTCAGGAACCGATTGTGTTGTAAGTTTGAGGACTGCCTGTACTGGAAAATGGCAGTCCTCTCTGTACCTGTGGGCATCTACAGAAATACTACACTCAGTTTCTCTCTACTTATAAAATACTCGCTCTCTACTTACAGACTGTATTTTCTTATTTTCCTACTGAAGCTAAGGTAACAGAACACATCCGTGGGACAGGACCACCACTCTTCTTGACTGGGAAAGTGCATGTGACCAGAGAACATCAAACATCTGTCAGTTTTTCTTTTCTGCATAACTCATCAGCCCTGGAACCGGTATGGTTGCATACAGGAGATGTAGTCAGCCACATCAGTCTGAGGCCAAGTAGAAGGCAGGGTAGATATGCACCTTACAGATGAAGCAGGCTAGACCAGTGTTTCTGAACCCGTGGGTCATAACCCAAAAGTGGGTTGTAAGGATATATGAAAGGGCAGTGAACATACTTTAAAGGTTGTTGATCCATGTTTAAAAATAGATTCTCCTTTAAAAGAGAAAAACATGGGAAACTGTGGCACTTCCTTGCAGGCTGGCAGAGTCCCAGCCTGCAACGAACTGCCTGACCCCCGCCAATGCAAAAGGGGGGGGGGGGG
>NW_017729006.1:44800832-44807474 GCF_001723915.1 Gavialis gangeticus | reverse complement strand
CCCCCGCCAATGCAAAAGGGGGGGGGGGGGGACCAGGGCCAGCCATCTAGTTACAAATGCGTCCTGGAACAAAAAGTTTGAGAACCACAGGACTAGACTACAGGCAAAACAGGTTAGCATATCAGTCTCTGATGCATGCATACACCCACCACCAGCTCGCACTAGCTGAAACATCCGTGCTGCATCGGGCACAGCAGTGAATGGGACAACAGGACAGCTCTATCACGTTAGTTGTTGTGCTTGGCCGTCACTGGTGAAGGTACCCACAAACCCACCTTCCTAAGGCCCCTGTGGAGGCAGCCAGGCTGGCGAGACAGGGCAGAAGGGGCTAAGCCCAACTGAGACAGCGCCAGCGCCTCCTGCCCCACCCTGCCTGACCCACGCACTTACACTTTGAGGCCGGGCGAGTCCTCTGTGTAGAAACGCCACATACCACCGGTGCCTGCCGAGGTGGTGCGGCCAGCGCTCCGTGTGCCACAGCTCGCGTTCTTCCTGCAGGGAAACCAGGGCGCCCGGGCACCGCGTCACATCACGGCCCAGCCTGCCGACACCCGCTCCCCACCCGCAATCCCGGCCCGCCACCGCCGCCCACCCCCGGGCGGGTGGCGCTGCGTAGAGGGCGCGGACGCGCACGTACCTCTGTCGGACTGTGGAGCCGGCAGCTCGTGGCGCCACGGCCTTGCTGGGGGAGCGGCCGGCGGCGCCGACGTTGGTGGCGCTGGGGTTGGGGCCCGGCTGCGAGGGAAGAGACGGAAGAGCGGTGATTGGCGGGTGAGGGGGTCGCGGGGGGAAGGCGGGGATTGGGAGCAGGGACAAGGGCGGCGCGGCCGGGAACTCACCATGTCGACTACGGAGCTGGAGCGGAGCCTCTAAAGCCTGCGGCGTCCAGTGCCGACGTGTCCCGGCTCTCGCGAAGCCCCACCCCGCGAGCCGCTAAGACTCCGCGCCTGCCCGCGGCACTGCCTGATTCGCAGCCCAGCACACGGCGGCGCCCGAGTGGGCAGCGCTGCCTCTCCGCCAGGCGGCGGCCTCGGGGTACCCCGGCCGCTACTACAGCCAGCCGGGGTGTCGAGAGGGACGCCCGAAACGTGCAGGCAGTGCCCCGGGCACCTACGCGCGCTAAGGCTGAGGTGTCCCTGGCTGGCCCAGCGGCGAGGCGGGGCTGTGGCCGCGCATGCGCAATGGTCCGTGCCGCGTGGCCCGGCGGCAGAGGGCGGTCATGGCGGGGCCCGAGCCGGGTCCGTCTGTGCTGTTCCTGCACCCGGACCTGGGCCTGGGCGGCGCGGAGCGGCTAGTGGTGGACGCGGCGCTAGCGCTCCAAGCGCGCGGGTGCCGCGTGCAGATCTGGACGGCGCACTACGACCCGGCGCGCTGTTTCGCGGAGACGCGGCGCTTGGCAGTGCGCGCCGTCGGGGACTGGCTGCCGCGCAGCCTGGCCGGCCGCGCCCACGCGCTCTGCGCTGCGCTGCGCATGCTCTACGTGGCGCTGTGCGCGCTGCTCTGCGCCCCGCCACCCGACGTCTTCGTCTGCGACCAGGTGCGGCCCGCGGGGTGTGGCGGGAGCAGGGCCCTCTGGGACGCCGGAGGACCGCCAGACCGTTGCGCTTCAACGAGTGGAGCTGGCTGAAGTGACCCTGGCGTGAGCTGGGTAGCGTGCCCTAGACTGAGCCCTGTGCAGAGCAGCGCTCCCAGGGCACTCCCCAGAGGTGACCGAGCAATAGTGCGCAGGCGCTTGCGGTTCAAGTCCCCACAGCGTGATGGAAGTATGAGATAGGACTTGACCCTTATACGCGCAATGGCGAAACCACAAATCAGTCCTGAGCTTGCACTGGCTCTGTGTTTACAAAGTGTTGGGGCTTGGTCTGTGTGATACAGATTTGTGTGTCATCTGATTCTTGACATCATGATTAAATAAACCTCTCTCTTACTTTTTTTCTGTCCCACCCCTGTTGCTTAGGTGTCTGCTTGTATCCCAGTTCTTAAACTGGCCAGGAATCGTAAGAAAGTTTTGTTTTACTGTCACTTTCCTGATCAGCTTCTGACCAAAAGAGAATCTTTTCTTAAACGCATTTACCGCGCTCCGCTGGACTGGCTGGAAGAGTACACCACTGGCATGGCAGATTGCATTGTCGTCAACAGTGAATTTACAGCAAACGTCTTTGCGGATACCTTTAAGTCCTTATCTCACATAAAGCCTGACGTCCTATACCCTTCGTTGACTGTCAGTGCCTTTGAATCCATAGTTCCTGTAGAAATAGCAAATGTAATTCCCAAACACACCAAAAAAATGTTTCTTTCAATTAATAGATTTGAAAGGAAAAAAAATCTAGCGTTGGCTCTAAATGCCTTACATGATCTCCGTGGGAGACTTGTTGCTCAAGAGTGGGATGACATTCATCTAGTTTTGGCAGGTGGCTATGATGAAAGGGTGTTGGAAAACGTGGAACACTACAAGGAACTGAAGGATATTGTGACCAGACTTAATCTTGGTGAGCACGTCACTTTCCTGAGGTCTTTTACAGATGAACAAAAAATCTCTCTTCTCAGTAACTGTATGTGTGTGCTTTATACACCAAGTAATGAACACTTCGGTATCGTTCCTTTGGAGGCTATGTATATGAGATGTCCAGTCGTAGCAGTTAATTCAGGTGGCCCTTTGGAATCTATTGTAAATAATGTCACAGGATTTTTATGTGACCCTTCTCCAACACAATTTTCTGAGGCCATGGAAAAATGTGTGAAAGACCCTCTCTTAAAGAATACAATGGGAGCAGCTGGAAGAGCGAGAGTTATGGAAAAATTTTCATCAGAAGCATTCACGGAACAGCTGTACCAATACATATGTAGATTAACACAATAACAATTATGTTCTCTTGCACGTTTTAACCACTTGTTAATATGAAACTGTTGTGAAAGCTAACATCCAAAATAGCACGGGTATGATAAAATATTCAGAACATTTGAATTTATCTTTTAATTATGCTGCTTATGCTATGTTTGCTAGTTCTTGCCACCAAAGAAACCCAATCAAAGGGAATTTTAATTGAAGATTCAATCTGTCAAAAGGGTGACAGATTTGTTGTCGTAGTTGAAGGCCCTGATCAAATTCTTGTCCTATGTATGACATAATAGAAGGAACAATAACCATTGCTAGGCTTTCTAATTTCCTAAATTGTGTCCTTCATGACAGAAGTGACTTAAAATTATATAAAATACTTGCATAATAACTGCAGAGAAGTTTAAATAAGGATTGCCATGCATTTGGGGTTTTTTTTACTGTTGTAACTTATCCATAGCTTTCCATTTGAATGACTCTTTAAATGTCTGCCAGATATCTGTAGATTTTTCTTTTTGTTGTTTTTTGTTTTAATGCCAGTCAGTAGCTTCATCATCATCATGAGTAGTCCTAGACTGTGTTCTTCCTCTAATGGTATAATAGCCATACCTAACATTATGATCCCAGAACCTACTGTTTTTACAGAGCTAGCAGAACAATGAACTCAAAGATGTTAAAATCTCTTGAGCAAAAATGGGATAAGGAATCGCCTGCCCGTTAGAGATCTTTGAATACTGGCTACTACACTAACATTTTACTTTGCCACAGAATTGCTTACTATATTTAAAGAAGTTTTTAACTTCTGACTCCAAAGTTTTCAGTTTCTTAATTGTTTCTGTTAAACATGTAATTATATATTTTTTTATGAAATGATATTCTGACAGAAAAAGTGATGACTTCCAGCTTGCTAAAATAAATAAATAAATGGGATCAAATAAAATGCAATTAATTTTGTCTACTAGACCTTTCTCAATATGGTTTTCCTTAGCTGATTAACTCTCCCTCCCCAGCTGTAGCTTGAAGTGTAAAAACAGGTCTCTCGTCTTTCTTCCCTACCCCTTTAAAGTTGTATTTTATAGTCCTGAAGTGTGCAAAAATGGTCATCTGAATTAACATTTCCCACAATCAGAATCTTTGAAAATTATTTTTTAATAGAGGGTTTCATTTATAGCACAAATGAGATTAGGTCTTTAAAACAAAGGTGGTGCATGAGGTTAAAGCCAGAGAAGCTTATAGAACTCATGTCTATGGATTGCGGAAATTGGACAGACCAAGAACATAATATGGGTATGAAGTGAAATGCAGCCTTAAGTACTGATCGTGCAATCTACTCTAAGCAGATTTGAGTAGGGAGTTAGTTTCAGGATCAGGGCCCTAGATATATTTTGTACACAGTGGTTTTCATAGTGGGTGATGTCCTCCTGGTTGTAGACATCACTTGGAAAGATTACAAGGTATTGTTATTTTATGGCATCATATGGCTTTCTAAAATGTTCCTCTTAGTTTATTGTCTCTGTTATATACTGTATACCCTAAAGTTTATATTTTGACCAGAAAACCTGGTAGGGACACAAGAAGAGCTAACACTTTTATGTAATAAATTTGTGCTTTCCATCTGTGGACAAAGAACATCTGATTTTTTTTAAATACCTCAAATAATTTTTACTGATCTGTATTTACTTGTTTTTGTGAGTTTTGTTCTACAACACAAAAGTTGTATGTGATAAAATAAAATTACATTTAATCTTACAAAGGTAGGTCCTGCATAATTTCTTCATTCTTTTGAGACCTGGGTTATATGTACTTGCATATTTAAGGTAATTGGACAACAGGACAAATAATTTTTGGCAGTTCTTATTTTTGGTTCCCTAGAATGTAATGGCTACTTGAACTCCCAACAGTAGCAGCATGCTGCAGAGGACTAAGCAGCAGGCTAAGTAGGGTTCCAATCCTATCATTGTTTTGTGAAGTTTCAGCAAGATGCCATCTCTCACCTATCAGTCTTGCTGGTTTGTTTTGTAATTTTGGCTTCAGCCTTTTGCCTCTTCAGTTTGCTTTAAGCAAATAAAGTGTTCCTTCAAGTTCAGCATGTAAAGTTTCTAGTAAGAATGAAAATACAATTTTAAGTAACAAAGCACAAGCTAGTGAGTGGAAAAGCAAGAACCTGTTATCTCATGGTCAGTTAAGGAGACCTCTTCAATAGGCAGAATCCTTCAGGAGTTGGTTCACTAATTAGATGGTTGGCAGGTATTTCCACACAAATCCACAGTGACCTTATTTAAATCTACTTAATTTCACAGCATCTTGAGTAAGACAATTTATACTAGATTAGATCATTTCTACCAATGAGAATGTTGATGTCTCAAGCCATCAGTATCTTATAGATAGGCCTGTGCGAGTTGGCACTGATCCGATCTGGCTTTGGATCCAGCTGCTTCGGGTGGCAGTGATCTGATCCGGAGCTCCAGACAGGGTTTCTGCCTCAATCCAGCTGAAGTGGCTCCGAAGCTTCGGAGACTTCTCGGATATCCAGCCATAGGGTATAATGGGGGAATCAATGAAATATCTATAACTTTGTTGTTTTTTGTCTGATTTGGATGAAACTTGTAGGGGTGGTAGCCTCTGCTGAGAGTCCCACGAGCACCCATGGCATGAGTTTTGCCTGTCAGCAGCTAGGGGTGCAGGGCCTCAGAGCCCCCCTGCACCAATCTCAAGAGCTGGCAGGTGGCATGGCCGCAGCAGGGGCCACCATCCCTGCAGCTGTCACCCTGCTGCGCCTTAACACAGCCACCCATGGCACAAGTTTTGCTTGTCCACAGCTTGAGGGTCAGTTCCCCCCCAAACCCCTGCACCAATCTTGAAACTTGGCAGGCTTTGTGACCTCAGTAGAGGCTACCACCCCTGCAGTTTTGACCCTCCTGTGTTGTAACACATAGACGTGACGTGAGTTTTGCTTTCAAGAATTTGGGGTGCAGTTCCCCCCAAACCCCTGCACTGATCTTGAAACCTGGCAGGCTTCATGCTCTCTGCAGAGTCTACCACCCCTGAAAATTTCATCCAAATGGGACAAAAACCAAAGTTATAGATTGTGTATTGTTTTCCCATTATACCCTACGGCTGGATCTCTGAGGCGTTTCCAAAGCGCTTAGGAAGCTCCGAAGCGCTTTGGGAAGCCTAACGAGGCCAATGCTTTGACCCAGACATGCTGCTTCGGACTCTGAAGCGTCCAAAGCTTCTCCAGATCCGAAGTTCTGTCCGAAGCCTCGCACAGCCCTACTTCTAGAACTTGATAATATGTGTTGTGCAAGCTTGTCAATTAATGGATTAAACTTAAAAATCTTTAATCTTTAATCCACTATGTACTAATAGTGGTATAATATTACCATTTACACTAGGGGTGTTCAACCTGTAGCCTGCAGGACAGATCCAGCCCAAGTTTCCAAACCCATGGGGAGCCTTGCCAGACATAGAATGGCCCTGTGCTCTGGGTCAGGTGAAGTGGGACCTGGGCAGCAACCCCGTAGATTAGTGTCGCACCATACATCCAGTCCACACAGTCAAAACAATGAGCATCACTGGTTTACACTAACACTGACAGTGATGCCAGGCTAATTATGTAGAGCAGCGGTTCCCAACTTCAGGTCACGACCCAAATGAGGGCTGTGGGGGCAATGCCATCAGTGCTGCACACAAAAGATGAGCCATGCTGGGAGCTCTCTGCCCCAGGCCGACACTGCTGCCACTGCCGCACTCCGCTCCAAGCAGCAGGTCGAGGCAAAAAAAGTTTGGGAACCACTAATGTAGAG
>NW_017729006.1:44792348-44795832 GCF_001723915.1 Gavialis gangeticus | reverse complement strand
TGGGCAGCAACCCCGTAGATTAGTGTCGCACCATACATCCAGTCCACACAGTCAAAACAATGAGCATCACTGGTTTACACTAACACTGACAGTGATGCCAGGCTAATTATGTAGAGCAGCGGTTCCCAACTTCAGGTCACGACCCAAATGAGGGCTGTGGGGGCAATGCCATCAGTGCTGCACACAAAAGATGAGCCATGCTGGGAGCTCTCTGCCCCAGGCCGACACTGCTGCCACTGCCGCACTCCGCTCCAAGCAGCAGGTCGAGGCAAAAAAAGTTTGGGAACCACTAATGTAGAGGTTTCTCTCTGTGGCAGGAGACTTGGTGCTCCTGCCACATTAAGAGTAGGCAGGTGGATGCTGAAGCAGCCTGCAAGTATGGCCTGGGCTGATTGCAGTCATCTGATCCAGGAGGAGATTATAAACCCAGAGCCTGAGATGAGCTAAAAGTAACATCTGGGACCCTGCTGAGAGAACACTTCAGCAGGAGGGTTGCAGCTCCAGGTCAGCTTGGAGAATAAAACCAAAAGCAGTCTGGAGGTTTGGGGAGGATTGAAGGGGAGGAGGAGGTTCTTAGGGATCCATGGAAGGGTCCAGAGCCTGGATTGAGGGGCTGAGAGTGTAGGACCAACAAGGGTCCAGGAGCCTATTGAGAAGCTGAGTGTGGGACCACTGGGGATCCAGGAACCCCAGAGGAGGGGCTAAGTGGAAGAGAACATCAATGCAGATACCATCTGAGCAGGATCGTGTAGGGGTGGAACAGCTATGCAATTCACCCATAAGGTAGGGACTACACTGCACCTGGTGGTCATTTAAGAGATTTGAGGAAGGCCTGGGGCAGCCTCCCTCATACAAAAATAAATGACATCAAGGCATCTGTGTGACTGAAATATTGATTGCCCACAAAGTGAGGGCTGAAGGGACTCCAGGGCTCCATGTCCACCTGTGGAGAAGCACTCTGCCACACACTCCCCTCACTGAATACCATACACACCAAGACACAGAATTTCTTTCTCTCTTCTTCCCCTCCTGCCCACCTCCAGTTGGATGAATGACTATATAGTTATCCCACGTAAAATAAAAAAAAAAAAAAAGCAGCATCAAGTAATGGAGTGCCTTGTAACAGAACAACTGGTGTTTAGTACTTTGGACAGTCTCCTGGGAGGTGGCAGACGTAGTTTGAAGCTCCTCTGGCAGAGAAGGGAGCTCAATTTGGCTTACTCACTTCATTCTGTTTCATTCACAGCATAGGCAGATCAGGATTTTGTAAAAGCGGGGTGTGAGAGCAGCAAGCAGAGCTGCAGGAGTGGCTGCATTACCTGCTCCCAGCCTTCCTTCCCACCCCACTGGGTAGGTGGACCATGCCACAGGAGCAGCAGCAAGGAACTTTTTTTAAAGTCCCTAAATAAGGTAAGAATCTTCTCCCTACTCTGAGTTTCCCCTCCCTTCCCCTCTGTGCTCACCAGCACATCCCTCCCCTCCTATTCTCCCTTCTCCTGCCTGCCATTGCTCCCTGCTGACCTGAATGGAAGGGAAGCTCTGTAGTAGGGCTGTGTGAAACAGCACCATTTTGGTTCAATTTCCATTTTGCTGTTTCAACAGGACAGTGTGTACCAGGCAGGGGGCCCTAAGGTTGCTATGCTCTCCCCTAGCACCCCTCACTGTGTCCAATTCACCTATAAGACACCCTTCATTCTCACCCGCCACATCTTGATCACAAACATATTAAAGGGAGGCTGCCTCATCTTGTTGGTCACAGTGCTCCAGCTACCCCACAGGCACTCTGGCTTTCCACAGCCCTCTTTCTGGGGCTTCTCGCTGCCCCCTCTCTGGGGCTTCTCTGGGGTCTCCACGCAGCCGTGGCTCCCCTATGAGGCCTCCTCCATCCCCTTATAGCCTTATCCGGTCCTCCAGTTGTAAACCATCAACACAAAACTCCAGCCCCTTGGCTATAACAAAAACCTAAGCCATCTAACTATAACAACACTTGAACCACTCCAGGGTTTCTCCATCTCTCACCAGTATCACATTGTTCATTCACTCAGGCCTCTTCTCTATTCTTACTCTGACAGACTTCCTACCCCTTTGGCAGCCAACAGAGAACTACTCACCTGGCTTCAGCCTGGGAGTTATATGGGAGCCAGGCCGTGCCCCTTCCAGTCAGCTGACTCCCACCAGTTACCCTGGCAACCCACAGCTGGGTTCCTCACTTACTGCTCCACAACTAGCAGGCACCTCAGTGCTCTGCTACAGTGTTTTGTTTTGAGTTTCATTTTGTTTCAAAAGCACTGTTCCATTTCGTTTCATCAAAACTGTTTTGATGTTGTTTCAACGTTTTGCCTGTAGGCTATAATGGGGAAGCATGAAACTGCCTATAACGTTGTCATGTTTTGGCAGATTTGGATGAAAAGAGCAGGAATAGTAGCCCCTTCTGAGGGCATGAAGCCTGCCTAGTTTCAAGGAGATAGGTGCAGGGGTTTCTGGGAAACTGCACCTCAAGCTGTTGACAAGTAAAACTCATGTTGTGTGTGTTTTAAGGCACAAGGGAGTGAAAACAGCAGGCTCGGTAGCCCCTGCTGAGGCCATGAAGCCTGCCAGCTTTCAATGAGATAGGTGCAGGGGTTTCTGGAAAATTGCACCTCAAGCTGCTGACAAGCAAAACTCACAACATGTGTGACTGTGTCAAGGCACGCCCTCACTGGTGCTGGGGCCCCTACCCAACTTGGTAGTGTGCCCCAATGAGGCTTCCTCCTCCCCTACAGCCTCATCCCAGTCCACCACTTTAAATGACAACAGGTAAAAGAATAACTTAGTGAGGAGCAGCACAGTAGCACTAGCAGCATCTCAGGCAGCCAAACTGACAGAGTCTTTATTTCCTCTCCTGCAGGAGTTTCTTCTCCAGCATGTGTGTTAAGACACACCCTCACTGTGTCCTTCCTCGCTCTTCCCCCTCCCTCTCCTTACTTTCTGTTTCCCTGCAGGCAAGCCCAGCTTCAGCTTCAAAACACAAAATGTTTTGAAACTTTCAAAATGTTTTGATTACCCTTGTTTTGTTTCTAAGCTGTTTTGAAGCCCTTTGTTTTGTTTTGATTTCACTGTTTCAAGCTCAAAATGAGTCAAAACAGTGTCAAAATGAAGCAGCCAGTGAAATTTCACACAGCCCTACTCTATAGCCACTCCTCATTCCAGCCAGGCTGCATGGGGAACAGGGCTCAACTGGGGATAGTAGTAAGAGCAAGCAGGCTTCCCTTCCCTGTGCCTGCTCCTGGGCTGGCAGGGAACATCCAGGAGACTGGGAAGGGAGGGCAAACCCATCTGCTGCTGCTGCCACTACTATTCCCAGCTGAGCCTAGCTGGAGCAGGACAGGAGCAGCTCTGGAGCTCTGCTCCCTGCCCCTGACTCAGCTGAGGACAGTGGCAGTGATGAGAGAGGACCACTCCTATCTGAGCACAAAAGGGAGTGGGGCTGGGGCAGCTGGAGAAG
>NW_017729006.1:44780523-44787348 GCF_001723915.1 Gavialis gangeticus | reverse complement strand
AGCTCTGGAGCTCTGCTCCCTGCCCCTGACTCAGCTGAGGACAGTGGCAGTGATGAGAGAGGACCACTCCTATCTGAGCACAAAAGGGAGTGGGGCTGGGGCAGCAAATTCTTAACCTGCTTTGTGGATTTTTAAAAGCTGTTGTTCCTGCAGCATAATCCAAAGGAGGTGTGACTGCACCTCTGCACCCCCTCTGGATTCACCGCAATCCACAGATATATTCACCTCACATTCACCTTCCCCCACTTGCACCTGCACACCATAAATACATCCTGTCATATATATCAATAGTTACCCACATGCATGCACTCTCAGACTGCATGTGATCTGGTTAGCACACTGCTGTGGCCCATGTGATATCTTGTTAAAGCATCTTTAAATGGATACACAGGAAGTAAGTTGTGTGGGTGCAGCCCACATAAAGTTGAGAGCTGCAACTGTGGCCCGCTATGACAAATTGGTTCAGAAACACTGCACTAAGGGAATCATCAAAGTTAGGTAGTAACTGAACAAGGATCCGGAGGATTTAAATTGTTGACTTTGGCACTTACGTCTCACCCAAGTCTCTTTGTGGCTCCAGTGCCTTGTCCTTAACTTCACGTGCCTGCTCAAATATAAAATACAAACAGCCTTGCTTTCATCAGGATCTTTGATCTAGGTAACGCCAATTAAGACAACACCTTTTTTCCTTCTAAAAAATCAGCCTGTGTCAAATCCATACGGCAGGGGTGGCCAACCTGAGGCTCCAGAGCCATATGCAGCTCTTCAGAAGTTAATATGCATCTCCTTGAATCTTTGCACAAGCACACCATTCTGAAGTTGGTCAATGTGTGCCTGTGCAAAGATTCAAGGAGATACACATTAACTTCTGAAGAGCCCCATGTGGCTTTGGAGACGCAGGTTGGCTACCCCTGCCATTTGGGAACAATCTTGTTTTCCACGGTTCTTGTACACATGCCAATGTTGCCAAGTACATGTGACAAAAATCTTCCTTTGTGTAGCTTAATAGTGTCACTTTTGACACGTACTTGAGGTTTGGGTGTCTCAAATTATTCCACATAGTAGCAAACTAAACCACATCTCAATTTAGTTTAGTTTAAAATGTAACAAATTGCCCCAACGCAGCCAAAATTTGTCATGTGTACATGGTAATTCATTGAATTACATGTAGTGAGCTCCTTTGTCCACCAGGTGTCACTACAGTTTTTGTGTAGTAAACTCCTTTGCCCAGCAGGTGCTGCTACAATTTGCAACTATTTGCAGGTACTTTGCAGTGTAATTTAAAGGTATTTGTGTGTAATGAATGTTTTAGCACACCGGGTGTAGCTGCAGAGCCCAACATGGATGATCAATCTTCTGCTGGCCTCTTTTTCTCAGTTCATTAAATATTTCAAACAAAGCATTTTGTGTTAGTCGTCTTCAGTTTCACTGTACTAACAGCTAGGGTGTATTGGGGGGTTGAAGACTGGGGTGACTGACCTGTGCCAGGCATGCAGAAGCATCCAGAATAGAGGGTTCAAAAAGTCATGCTACAAGCCCAAAGTCACTTGAAAGGAAGATAGGAGCCCTGAAGCCAGGTCCTAGTGGGTGGACTTAGGCGAACAGCCCTAGCTACAAGAAAGGCAAAGCTGGAGGGAGCCAAGGCCACAGGGGCACAATGTAGAAGGGCCAGTAGGCCTGGTGTCATGGAGAGTATGGAACAGAGGACCTTGAGCCCAAGCAGGTTAGAGAGCTAGAGTGTTGTAGTCAAGCCCTGCTTAGTGGGTTTTGACTGACAGGCCTAGCTAGAGAGAGGTGGGTAAGCTCACAGCAGCCAAGACCCCAACATAAAGAAAAAATTATAAAAACATGTGCGAGGCATGGGGTCACCTCAAATGGAGGTAGGAGCGTGCATTTTGCCCTTAAGGCAACAGCTCATTATTCTACAAGTGGTGAGCTTAGAGCCTGTCTGGGAACCTTTGGGTCAGCCTCCCTCTTTTTTAAGAACCCAGTAATATCAAATCATGGCAGGAAAGTAAAAAGGGGGGAAGCTGATTCCCAGGAGACGAATTCAGCAAGACTGAACAGGTGCCCACTCACCAGCCTACAAAAAAAAATGCAGCCAAAGACGGCACCCTGTCACAGACCACATCAGACCCACAAAAGCAACCCCCCACCCCAACTTGCTGCTGTCCTGAGAGCAGCCCAGGACTGCTGTGTGACCAGCTGCCACACACAGGGGCTGCATCAGCTCAGACCCCCTCCCCCCCCTGCACACTCCCCCCAACTCCCAAACTCGCTCCCACTGGCTCTGGCTGAATGTCAGCACTGTGTTGAAGTGAAAAAAAATACAAGTAGATTTAAACACAAAATAAAGTTTACATAAATTAATGAAACAGCAAAACTGTTGCTGATCTACACATATCAGCATTCTGTGAGTTATAGGTGCCCCTTGCTGTAATTTAGTAAGAAGAGGTCAGTGGAGTGGATTATGTGGTGCCCCCTACAGTATTTAACTTTCAATACTGCAAGGAGTAATTTACTAGATTTTTGTGATTTCCGTCTCGTGTATACAGCGATGGAAATAATTAAAGCCCATCATGTCAATTTAGGGGGAAATAGAATGATACAATGAGGAATAAACCCCTGTCACATGTACAAGCACCCCCAAGGCTTACTCAGTAAGGTAGCTGTTACAGTGAAATGTTTCCATATCTGACATACAATCATAGATAAGTAGTGCTGGAAGCGTTCTCAGGAGGTCATCTAATCCAGTGGGATTCAACCTTTTGGGGATCAAACAAATTAACCCTGCACCCTTCCTGAGTGCTACGGATCTCTTTCCCGTGTCCAATTTGCTGCTCTGCTTTCAGCTTTCTGCCTTGTGCTTCCTTCCCAATCTGTTGTTCTGCTTTGTGTCTGCACTGTTGCTGCTGTTTGCCTTCTTCCTCCTTGATCTGCCATGTGCCACACACACAGGCTGTCTGTGCTACTGTGGCATCTGTGCCATAGGTTGGACATCCCTGATCTAGTCCAGCTCCCTGCTTAAGGCAGGCTCATCCCCATCTAAACCATCCTATATGTTTGCCTAAACTACTCTTAAAATTGCAAAAACAACCCTCTTGCAAAACTACCAGGCACAATGCCATAAACCATCAGAAACACCTAACCTGTTACACATAAAGCAGGGGGATGAGGGCACTGCCATCACTAGAAGTATTATCTTAAAATACGCTTGAGGAAGCTCTGCTTGTTCACAGTGTTTTCTGATTGACATCACCTGGTCCTTGCTGGATAAGCCATTCAGCAAATGAATATAACTTCTTGGACTTAAAACGCAGAGAATCCAAGCCACAATTGCTCTTCAGCCCCTTTGTGCCAGCTATATTAATAATGCAAATGTAAGGACTCCAGCCACTCTTGATCATGAAGCCTTTGTGCTATCTCCACAGCAGTCTTGCCACCCATGAACCCTAGACACAGTGTGTGGGATGCCATGACCAAGACTTCCTTATTAATTGGTCCCAAGCTGTGCTAAGTGAAGGAGATGCAAGCTACTTCTTTTCTAAGTCAGAGCAAGAGCTAGAGTAGACACAGGATTGAATCTGACCCAGAGTGCTTGAGAAATAAATACAGGTTTGCAACACAAGTTCATTTGAAGGCTTTTATATTCAGCAACTCCTGTAGGGTGCACTATAAAAACAGCTCTGTTTCAATATTTTTGGAATGACTCTAGTATGCAAAGTTTGTAAATGCCTTGAGATCTCATGAGATGAATGGTTCAAGATTTCATAAGTCTTTTGCAGATTATAAACCATCCTTTCAAACAGAGTTAGTTTCTTGGGTACCTCTTTATCCTGATCCCACTTGCTTCCTTTTAACAGCTGCTGTAGCTAACTACATGAAAAATAGAATTAGGAGAGAATTTTAGAGAAAAGTTGAAAGCAAACTCACTGTTTTGAATAGTGTAAATGCTTAGTCATGTCCCATTAGTTGTGGCTGTGCAATTTCTTTTTTGTTTATGGAACTGATCTGCCCTCTGGAAAACCTAGAAGAGCTTTGACTAGACACAAGTAGTAGGAAACATCACTACTTCATTGACAAAACTGCTTTACCATCAAACCACAAGAAAGACCTCTGTGAACTGACAGGTTTGCAGAGTTTAAGAACCAACAGATACAAACTACTTTTGTCACAGAATTAGTTTGTCCTGGCACCTCTAAAACCCAGTGACAGCACAGGATAGCAAAACTGAGATCCATGCAACTACAGAGCTTCCAAGATTATATCATTTATCTATTATTTTCATTCATATCCTTATGGGATCTAGGACTAAGGTTTGCTATCTGCCTCTTGACATTCATAATATCTATCTCTCTCTACCTCCCCTCCCCACCCTCCAATGGTATAAAATGAGTTATTTTTAGTGCCTAGCGCAATGGGAGTCAAAACAGTACCCTAGCCCCAGGACACAAGGTAGGTATTTCTTTGTTTCTTCTGTCCAGCACTCCTTTGAAGCTGCCCCTTGGAGCACCAAAAGAGAAATATGTGAGGCCAGGAAGGAGAGAAAAGTTAGGTGTGTGGCTCAGTAAGAGGGATACTGCTGTCCCTCAGTTAGGTGGCATCCACTTAGTTGGTTAGCACAACTAAAGGACTGCAAAGGTTTATTTCTTGCTTCACAATAAAAACTTGTTTAGTTCTTCTCATTCGTGCCTGTCTTCACTGAACCTGTGATTACTTCAGTGTTCATGGCTCCAGTGCACTAGAATTGCAGCATGTCAGAACAACCTCCCTGCTCATTTATAGGCACTTTAAGTTGCCCCTGCCCTACCTTCTTCAGATCAACATGGGTAACTACCATGCTCTAAGAGGAACAAACAGCGCATAAAGCAGGAATTGCCTCAGTCCCAAGAGGAAAGAGATCTATGTCGAGCCAGGAGTATTGCCCCATTAGTTAATGAGCTGTGTTTGTGGATCCAGGAGATGACAGTGTGAGGCTGCTCACAAGCCGAATCTTCTATAACATGCTTCAAAGTGGAGAAAAGAAAAGAAAGGTACCTACTTCTTCTGGAACCTTGCTAAGTGCAGACGCTGTTGTGGAGATACTGTAGTAAGGACCCCAGAAAGTGAAAGTAAGGGGGTAGCAGACAGGACTTTGCCAAAGGCAGACAGCTCCTCTGAAGCACAGTCAACAATTCTGGATGCAGGAGGTGATGGTATTTGTGGTCATGATTTTTCTGCGCTACAGGGGTTTTCTTTGTCCCAGTGAGATCAGACAGGGAGTGTAACAAGTGAGGTGCCAGGGGTAGTTGTAATACCCCTTAGTGGACAACTTGATCCTGCGTGGCTCTTGCCCCCAACTCCCAAGGTCCTACCCTGGTTTCTCACCTGCCACATCTTGTTGTAAAACTTGATGAAGGGAAGCTGACTTCAGAGGCTTGTGGGTTTAAGGTGCTCTCTCTTTCTGTTACCATACCAGTTCCTCATGTCCTACTTACATTAAGGACTAATTCATGGCTTCCTTTCACCCTTACAGACACACCCATGCATTCCAGATGTTACTCTGTACACTGTTCTATCCCTTGTAAAGGCATCAAACCTCCTGGTTTAGCTTTCCTTTCTGGCTGGAAGCTTTCAGCCCTGGCCCACCAATTTGGGCCTAGCTCTTTTGGCCTCAGCCTTGTCTTTTTTCTGTATCTCTGTGACCCTGGCCCCTGTGTCTCCTGCTCCTGGCCAGCCATTACCCTTCAGGATGCCTGGCCCCAAGCTGGGCTGCCCTTACTGTTTCCACCCTCAGCCTGAGTTGAGCTGCTTGCTTCCTTGACCCAGGCCAGGCTGCCTATTTCCCAGTCCCCTATTAGGCACCCTTCCATGGCCACTAACCCTCTCCTAAGCCACAATCCAATCCTTTGCTCTAAAGCCTAATTCACAGCATAAGCAAAAGCTCCTGCGTCACAACAAAAGAATCTACTCAACTCTGGTTCATTACCTCACCACAGGGCCCTCATCTCCCTTTACTTTCCTCTGGGCAGCTCCAGGGAACAACTCACTAGGGCTGTGCAAAATTTTGCCTGGTGTTTCATTTTGACACTGTTTCAACTCGTTTCGAGCTGGAATCAGTGAAATCGAAATTAAACGAAACACTTTGAAACAGCATCAAAATGAAAGGAGGGCAGTCAAAACATTTCAAAACTTTTGGTATGTTTTGAGTTTTGAAGCTGAGCTTGCTTGCAGGGAAACAGAAACTAAGGAGAGGGAGGGGGAAGAGGGGGAAGGACTGCTCTGATACTGACATGTGTAACTGGCTAATGACTGTGATCCTTCCCTGAGGTCCTTTCCAATCCCGGTGCTCTGGGGGAGAGATGGAAAAACAGCATAAAAAGCAGCATTGTTTAAACTGAGCTGCTTTCTGCCTTCGGGTCAATTACTGAGCTGTGTCTTCCAGCAGCTCAGCAGCGTCAGAGAAAGGCTATCACTTCCTACTTGCTAATCTGTTACTAGCAAGTGGGATTCAATACCTTTTGCTTTCTATACCCTTTTATTTTTTTATTATATCCATTCATTCCTTTCAATTTATTCCTCCCCAAAATACTCTTTTTGTTTTTGTTACTCTATTTTGATTCTTTTCCCCCAGAAAATAAATCTGTGCTTTTTCCTACAGTGTGCATTCCATTCACTGTGCAGAAAAGCACAGCATATATTGCATATTATAATATAGAATTTATTCAGAAACACATACTACATACATTGATATTGTTTATTTATTACACAAATGAATACATACATGAAATAAATATACATATATACAATTATTCACATGTAACCCAGGTGGCGGCCCAACAGTTA
>NW_017729006.1:44775170-44775523 GCF_001723915.1 Gavialis gangeticus | reverse complement strand
TTCAGATGTCACTACTGTAACCCGGGTGGTGGCCCAATAGTTGCCACCCCTGCCGAATATCAAGGATGGTGTGGTGAGAGTGGGACAGGGCTTCCAGCCAGCACCAATTTACTTTCCAGCTGGCCCCTGCTCCCCACAGAGCAGCCCGTGGTCCCAAGAAGGTCTAACACTTAACTGATTTAACTATTTACACTTTATTTACAAAACAAGAATAATCCAAAAGGTTATTTACAAGTGAACTTAAATGGCATAACCAGAATCACAAAACAAACCGGAATGCATTAGTCAGCCCTTGACTCAAGAACCACAGGTTGGGTAACTGGCAGCTTTCAGCCACTGCTGAGATGCTACCA
>NW_017729006.1:44767070-44770170 GCF_001723915.1 Gavialis gangeticus | reverse complement strand
TGCATTAGTCAACCCTTGACTCAAAAACCACAGGTAGGGTAGCTGGCAGCTTTCAGCCACTGCTGAGATGCTACCACAAGGAAGCAAGGTGGTCACTCCCAGCAGCTCCAACAGGCTTCCCAATAAGCGACAGACTGCAACAGGGTAAGCTGTTCTGGTCTGCAGCAATCAAATTGTATTAAACCCCAACCCCTGAAAGAGGCTGAAGGGAGACCCTCCATGGCAACCAAAAGGGCAAGCAACAAGCAACAGAGTAGGTTCCTGCAGCAATCAGCATGACCCAAACACAAAGCTCAGGGACTCCATCCGATGACAAGCAGCTGCAGAATAAGGGACAGGACTGAGTCCCCTCCAGGGTAGTCAGTGACAGAAGGTCAGCAGCACAGGCAGCTCCCAGGGCTCGTTGCTCTAAAACCCTGCTCCAGATGACTGGCCGGGCACCCTACACACCTCGCAGCTTGCCAATCCCACACCAAGTGCCAGCCTGCACACCGAGCTCCTGGGGACCCTCATCCTAGCGCTCTGCTGCTCCTCAGGATCCCAGTGCCTTGCCTGCTGCTATCCCACTTTCCCCGGGAAGGTAAGGGGTTTCCTCAATTCACTGGCCCAGTTCCCTGCTCCGGATAAGGATGCCACCTGCGCTCCTGGCCGCTGCTTCTTCTCTGCAGTGGAGTGGGGGGCCGACTGCCACCCCTAGCCTCTGGGATGCCCGGCATGTCCAGCACACTGCGATGGGGCCTTGGGGCACCAGCTCTCTGCCCCAAGCCCTGGCCGCTGCTCCCTCTCTTGCAGGGCTGAAGTCACAGCCGACTGCTGCTGCCTTCTTCTCCCAGGGCCTTCAAAGGGGTCTCTCTGCTCCCTCTGCTGGGTGAGCTCACCCCAGCTCTCCTTAAGCCTCCTGCATCAATCCCCAAAGTCACTGTCAGCAGCTCCACATGCCACTTTGGCTGCTGCTTTTATCCCCTCAGGCAGTCCCTCCCTGGCTTGCAAACCGGCCAACCAGGGCTCAGGGTGCCTGGCCCCCCACTCTGGCCATCCCCCTTCCATGCGAATGAGAGGATTGAAAACCCCTTCTTTCGATTGGCTTCTCCTTTTACACAGGGAAGGGCTCCCCTGCTCCACCCTTGGGGTCGCTCAGAGTTCACTGGCAGTGTTTCTAGCCCAGGGTAAGTATCTCAAGCCAATCTGGTGAGCCCACATTGGCAGTCTGTTACATCCATATATTACATAAATACATATTACATTACAAAAGAACATAGAGATTCTCCAGCACACCAAACACACTATGAAACACACCATGAAGTGTGCTGGAAAGGCAGCTGGTAAGCCTTCAGGGAGGGACAGAAGAGGAGGTAGAGGGAGAGCTGTATGTCTCCCCCACCCCCAAACTGAGACACAGCCTTTTTCCTACAACTAGTAGGGATAAGACTTCCAGAAGCAGCAAGGAGAGGGGAGCAGTGCCAGTACCACTGCCTGTGCCTGAGACTGCATTCCCTCCAAGAGCACCAGCCATAACCCCCCTGCCACCACCATGACAAGCAGCAGCAGCAGCACCAACATGACAGTCTTCTCCACCCCCATTTCACTTCCCATGCTGAGCCTTCCAGCCAAAGGAAGAGCTGGAGCTAGATCTGAGTGCCATAGCAAGGGAAATTCTGGGGAAGACGGGAGAATCAACTGAGTTTGTGCTCCACACCCCTCAAGTTTCCCTTAGAGCCAGGTCTCCTTCCCCAGAAGGCACATTGTAGGAGACTGAGGTAGAGGTTGTGGAGACAAGTGGCTCAGCTGGGTCTGCTCCTTCTGTTTCTGTGTCTCTGCATGCTGAGGAGGAGGAAAAGGCAGCATCCACACATGCACCCGCACCCCAGAAGTTAGTGGGTCGTGTGGTCTGGGATCATTTTGAGCTGGCAGATGATCCCACATACACTATCTGCCTATACTGCCAAGCCAAAACCAGCTGGGGCAAGGAAACAAAACACATGAGCACCACGGGAATGTTGATGCATTTCTGCAGGCACCACCACCTTGCTCTTGCTCCTCCTCAGCCTGGCACCAGTGGGAGCATGCCCAAAAAGAAGTCTGCCTCTAGCTCCAAAGCACCTGCCCCTTGAGGCAGAGGCAGGCCACCCTGGAACAGTCAGGGAAAGGTGGACAGAAAGGGGGGCATGTTACATATATATAAAACTATGCCAGTAAATTTTGATTGCTAAAAGGTATGTATATGTAGTTGTATTACAGATTGTTCGTTTGAATAAGTGCGTGCATGCTTATTTCCCATTATCAACTGAATGTCTTGTGTTAAGTTATGTGAAGTAATTTGAGTTCATTTTCTCTGTGCAAAACAGTTCTAATTGAATTCCACATTTATTTTTAATTTGATTTCTGTGTTCCTGTTTACAGTGATCAGTTCTGTGAAACTATGAAATATTAATAATTCTATTAGCTCATCTCAGAGTTAATCAGATTGAATGTTTGGATTTTTGCTCATGACAAAAGTGCTAATTCTGGAATCAGATGAGGCTGTGTTAAGCAACAGTATAGAACTGGACTTTCATAAATCAATATAAACTAACCTCTGGTTTATTTCTTTTCGGGTCACATGTTCTGTTTCAACCATAAAAGTGTAAAAAGGTAGCTATAATTAAAATGCCTATTTACTTCTGTACTATATGTGCTAATATGTGTGTTATTGAGTATATTAGTTTCACAATACAATATTTTCACTGTATTCTATGTTATAGTTTTGTTAAAGATCCCTCTGTGATATTAATGGTATAATAAATTACATTTAAAAATAAAATATCAGCAGTTTCATCCATGAGAGAGAATAATGAAGTCATAATAAAAAGGAATACAGTTTAGCAATATGATAATGTAGCATGAGGTTTTTATAGCCTCTATGTAAATGTTAAAATCTATAAATTTTTTATATTGCATAAAATTGCATAAAATAATAACATGGGAGGGGGGAATTGAAGGCTATGCTGGGAGGTTGGGTTAATTTGATGTTGTGCTTATTCCATATTGCAATTTCGTTTTGTGGGCTGAAAAATGGTGTTTAAAAATGATGTATATTGAATAGTTTGGTCACAGTTCATCT
>NW_017729006.1:44755166-44762070 GCF_001723915.1 Gavialis gangeticus | reverse complement strand
TTATTCCATATTGCAATTTCGTTTTGTGGGCTGAAAAATGGTGTTTAAAAATGATGTATATTGAATAGTTTGGTCACAGTTCATTTTGCCTACCATGGGTATTAGAAGCAAATTAAGGAAAGATACTGGTTTCCTTTTTGCAGACCATGATGTTAGATAGCAGAGAGATTGCATGGAGCCCTCATGCTCTTCTTACTTTCCTTTGTTGAATTCCACCTTCCCACACCCAGTGAAGAAATCACCCCCTCCTTTCCATATATTTCACCTTATTCCCTCCTATATGTGAATGCCAGCTCAAGGCAGGAGGGTGTATAAATTAAGGGAATTTATCTGTGTAATCATGTTGCTGTCTTGTTACATCTCCCCCGCTATCCCTTATCAAAGGTGTGGGAAGTGAATTTAAAACTTCATGATGGATCAGAAAATTCTGCCATTGATTTCCTCACAAATGCGCTATTGCCTTCCATGGCAAAATTGCTTATTAATATTTGGTGCTGTTTTCTTTGTGGTTTGTCTTTCTGTGTTACTTGCTTTTCCTCTCTTCCACAGATAATCTCAGAGCACAATTCTATTTCACTTTATGTGCCCAAATGGCACGTAGCCATGTATCTGCCATTTTTGGCACTAATGCAGTACTTTATGTGGACGCATAACCATCTTCACAGTTACTAAACATGCACAGCAGGCTGTGCTCTGGGGGGCAGGCAGGAGCTCCATATACATGCACCTAAGCATAAGTCCAGAAGTTATGGTCCAGAAGGAATGCATGCTTATATTGTAGCTGAATACAGTGCTTAGGCCACTTGACCAAGAAATAGAAAACATGGATTCTCTTTCCCTTGCCCCAAAGGGGTTTGGAGAGTACATCAATTTGACTTTCCAGCATAGCATTTAAAAACTACCAGGCACAGGCTAGGAATAATCCAGTTTTCTCTCCAAACCTCCTTTTGAAGTTGTGTTTAAGAGTAATTGGATAAAATGAATGGATGGAAGTTTCTGCCCCATTTGGAGTAAGGCTCTAGGCCAGAACATTGAAGCCTCCAAGAGCTGCTTCAAGAGCCACTCTAATTAAAACTCCCAGAGTGTCTCGTGTATCAGCATCCCTGCACTTCAAAATGGTGCCAGATACTTTATCTTAAGCTCGTTCAACGAGTTTTAGATAAAGTGCTCTTACCACCATTTTGAAGTGCAGGGATGCTGATACATGAGACACTCCAGGTGCTTTAATTAAAGCGCCTCTCAGTTGCTTGATTTGTTACAAAAAACTATCTGCCAGCACAGGGATGGCTGAGAACCTGTTTTAACTGCTACAGGCACTGAGTCCAACTAACCCATAAGCATGAGGAGAGACTGGTTTCAAGGATGTAACTTTAAATGACTACATTGAAAGAATAAGTCATTGCATTCATTCATCCAGTGACAGAGGCATAGGGCAATGGGCTGCAGAAAGGGAATTTCCCATTAAGTCCAAGTGAAACAGAAAACCGAACCAAATGGAAGGCTCAGAACTAAATTCTGGTATCAAAACAGAATGAAAAACTTGAAACAAAATGCTAAAGTTCAAACGAATTAGAGAAGTAAAGTATGAAATAAAATAATCAGTATTTTTAAATCCTTCCAAAATATGTAGTGTCAAATTAATAGGATATCAAAAAAAAAAACAAACCCCACAACAACAACAACACAACTCTTCCATTGTACCCAGAACAGCTTACACTTATATCTGAATCTCAAGGAAGGGGAGCCAAGTAAGGGAACATGATGGGAACATAAAATATGATCAATGGCTGAATGTGTGGGGAGAGGGAAGTGGAGATGGAGCAGGAGAATTAGGGGCAGGGGAAGGAGGGAGGGGATGCCCATTTTTTTTGAGCCACCAACTCACAAAAACAACTTCCCACCATCCTCTCCACTGCCTTCCTCAGGTGGTAGAGATGCTCATAACTTGTGTCAGCCACTAAGCAGCTAGCTATTGCTAGAAGAAGCCCCACCCGGCTTATGTCGAAGTTGAGGCACCCTGGCAGGGCAGTGAATGTGTGGCTAGCTTGACCTCCCACTTCCGCATTAGAAAACAGGCAACTTGTTTCACCAGGTCTGCTTTTCAGCGGCAATGAATCCACACATTTGTTTGAAAAACTGAATGTTACAGTTATACAGATATTTGAAAAAATACAAACCAGATCATTAAACAATTTACATAACGTTGCACAAATGGCTCTGCACAGAGCATGGAGCTACCCATTAACAACTGGCTCTTGAAGTGGCTAGTTTTAAGTTCTGGTTCCTAGTTTCCAGTCTTTGACAGGAAACCAACAGATGCTGTGAACAGCTGCCCTGTGCACTGGGGACAGGCTTGAAACTGGAGGAGTCTCCCTGCAGGTGGCAGCAGTAGCTCTCCTGATCACCACAGGGAGGACAGCTCCCTTGACTTCTGCAAGAGAAGTCTGATTGGATTATAATGTCTCTGGGCTGCTTTCATGAGTCTGCATGCTCCCAGGTGGGTGTTCTGGTAAATATTTAACAGCTCACAACGAAATATTCCCTAGTGAAATTATAGTTTGTTAATATATAATAGGAAACAATGTAAGGCAACTTTTTTTCAAAAAGACTTTCCTAAGTACAACACAAGGACTCAGAGAAGAAACCTGATGTTCTTTTATTTGTGCCTTAAGTAAGCTGATGGTGCATCTTTAAAGATATTTATGATTTGTATTTAGGTAATGCCTGGGAGTCCCAGTCACAGACCAGTATCACACTGTGCTAGGCACTGAACATGGTCAGAACAGAATGCTGGTTCCTACCCAAAGAATTTACAATTAAAACTTACACTGTTTTAAAACTAGCATTAAACCAAAGTTACAAGGCTTCATTCCTTAAATTTTCAATCCCTCATCCAATGGTTAGGGAAGGACCTCCATATAGCTCTCAAAGAAAACTCTCCAGAGAAGTTCCCCCCATAGGGAAGCCTATACACCATCCTGCTCTACCTATGGCATGTTAGGATGTTATGCATTGTGGTTATGTCAGGGTTGACTCTGTAGTTTTGCTAATAGGTTAGAAAATGGATTTGTGTAGGATGGTTTGAATAGGGATGATCCTGCCTCAGGATCAATGGACTAGATAACCTCTGGAGGTCCCTTCCACCCCTACATTTCCATGCTTCTGTGATTCTATATGTAATAATAAACCTCATACAACACACTACCAATGGAGAGCTGGGGTTTATTGTATTGTGAGTGGGTGTTTCAGTCACCAAATGTTAAGTGTCTGCTTTTAAGTCTTATTTAAAGGATACAATACTTCATCACCAGTTAGGAAAAAAAACAAACAAACTTTTTTTTCTGTTTCCAGTACTTCAGTGTCAAATCAAGACAAGTGACTGACATTCTTATGTTGATCTCCTAAATATACATGACTGTGAACAAGCCAAGCAGCACTGCCAAATGACATCATGAAGTCTGTGAATTATTTTGTCACTAAGCTATACCAAGAGGTTCTGATCAACAACCAGATCATATTAACTGACTATAAAATAATGAGGTACTGTTTGAGTACACTTGTACAAAATTCTGCTCTTCAACCTGAGCATGCCAGTCTTGTGAGGCTGGACATCAAGAATCAAAGAGGCTGATACAAATAAATTGGCTTGAAAAGCAAGTTGTTGGAACTTGTGTGAACTCTCTGTATGTAATGAGCAACAACCTATTCCACCTTTGGACTCCTTGGCGGATCAGTTTTCTTATGTTCTTATGAATCATAGGGTTGGAAAGGACCTAAACAGTGTTCTAGTCCAACCCCTGCAGAGATAAAGATGCAGTATCCTTAAACCATCCCAGACATATGCCAATCTGGTTTTTTCTTGAAAAACCTCCAATGAAAAAGATTTCATCATTGTCCTGAGCAGCTTCTATCATTGTCGTACTATTTTGCCGGTAAGGATTTTTTTTCCGACATGTCATCTAAATCTGCTTTGCTGCAATTCAAACTCATTGCTTTGTTTTCTGCTCTGTGATAGAGAAAATAGTTATTATTTCTCTTCTTTATGGCAGATTTTCAAATATTTGACAAGTGCTATCATGATTCTCCCCTCTCCCCTTAATCTCCTTTTCACCAAACTAAGCATACCTAGTTCCTTTAACCTTTCTTGTATGGTTTTCATTTCAGCCCCTTTATCATTTTTGTCACTCAGCTTTGAATCCTTCTTTCCTAAAATATAAGGCCCAGAGTGGCATATAGTACTCCAGCTAAGACCTAACCAGCACTGAGTGGCACTATGTGCTTTCAACGCCTGTCTCAGACATACTACTCATGCTAATGGTGCTAATGCAAAAAGAAACTGTATTTGCTTACTTTTTTTTGCAATTGCATCATGTTTCTGACTCATTTTGAGTTTGTGATCCACGAAAGCCCTCAAGTCCTTCTCATGAGTACTTCTGCCTGGCTAGTTATCTCCCATTCTTTATCTGTGCATTTGTCTTTTCTTCCCTAGGTGTTGCACCTCGCATTGGTCTTTGTCGAGTTATATTCTGTGGTCCAGTGTCCGGTTATCCAATCTGTCAAGATTCTTTTGAACTTTAATCCCATCCCCCAAAGTGGGAGGCCAGTCCCTCCTCATCCTGGGTCATCTCCAGACTCAATCAACAAGCTCTCTCCTCCTGCATCCAAGTCATTAATAAAAATGGACCCAAAGCAGACCTCGCTGGAACCCTACTTGAAACCTTGTGCCATTCTGACATTGATCCTTTTATAGTTACTTTCTGCTGTGGTTATTCAGCCAATTATGTCTAGTCAGTCTCGGGATCAAATGGAGTTCTTAGTAAGATTGTTAGTAAGGCTGAAATTTCTAGATACTGAAATAAAATTTTCACCAGTCTCTATTTAACAGCTTTTCTTGATCTGTGAAGAGTTAAGGCACATTTCAGCTAATAAACCAAGTCAACAGGCCTTCCAGATCCCATATCTGAACAGTTAAAGGTTTTGATCACATATAAGTTTAACAAAAAATAGGCAAATTATTTCTGATCCATGCTGTTAAGCTGCCCTGATAAATTTGAACGAATACTATCATGCTCATTTCAAAGAGAGGCAACACAACAAGTATTGCTGGAGGCACACTTTTTAAAAGATCAGTAGGTTGCAATCCAGAAGATTTAGAAAGCATGTGCAAATCTGAGGGAAATAGTCACACGTTGCCTTTTCTGTCTTTTTCTTTTTATGCATGAGGGTTGACAGCAAAGAGGGCAATATCCACATTCATTTATGATTCTTTGAGCTAATATAGTTTGATATTTGGATCTGAATATGAATACTATCCCCTAAAGCCATTTAAAAAAAATCTGGGGCTGAATGAGAGACTCAACTGTCTCACGCATATCAAAACTTTGGGTCACAACAGCAATTCATTGGTTCTATAAAAATAAGAAGAAAGTGAAAAGTCACAGAACCCCTGCAACACGTAGGCTTATGGGAGATTTTAAGGAATTGAATTTTCAAAAGGAAAGATGTCTAATGAATACAGTAAAGTAGGTAGTTTTTAAATCAATAGCTATGGGGAAAGGCTGGTATATTTGGAAAGATATGCATCAGCCTGCAATAATTCCAGGCAAGGTTGGAATTATTGGAGCTTACTGACCTAGAACAAATTAAAAGTTGCAAAGATATCCAGGATTTTAAAGAGGAAGGGGATGAAAGCAGAGAGAAGGGGAGGGCAGAGTGGAGAGGGGACATAAGAGTTGCAGAAAGAGATGTGGGTAATTCAATAGGTAGTTCCATTTTCCTTTGGACCAAAACCCCAAGCATTGTTTTTCAAATGAAACATAGAAACCAGGCGGAACCTAGCACATGAATTCACCAAAGATCATGAACCAGATTCTAATCCCAAATGCGTTACTGTAAAACTGAAGTAATCCTACTCTCTGCCAAAGGCAGGGTAGAGATGCACTTTATGAACTAACTGAATCAGAGATGCATGAGCTTTCATAAGCAAGAGCTGACTTTTCCAGGTGCTAATAAAGGGCCTGTGGAGAGCAGGCTAAGACAGCAATGACACTATACCCAATGTAACTGCAACCAGAATTTATCCACCAACATTTATTTTTGACTTATTCTAATAAATTGGATGGTTATCATTAGCTATCTACCTAAACTCCAACTGAGTAATTATATGATGTCTGCTTTTATCCAAGTTTATTCTGTGAATTCAGAATCATTCTTCATTTCCTGTACTGGTTTGTTGGCTCTTAGACACCTTTGTCCAGAGAAAGATGCTTTTCATGTTGAGTAAAATTTATGTACTTTTGTGACCATTTGAGGTGAAACAGATTCTGCAAGATAGAAAATTAAAAATTCACTGTAAAATAACACACAGTATGGTTTTGCAAATTGGCAGCCCGTGTAAATGTAATTTTTGCCATCCCTTAAGCCTAAATCACATTGTGATGTAAAATAGTTACATTTGCATCTGAAAATCTTATTTTCTATCCACTCCTGTCTATCTGTCTCTGCCTGTGTCTCTGTCTCTGTCTCTGTCTCTGTCTCTCCAGATCCTCCACCTTTCCTTTCTACATCTGGCTTTTATACAAAAACTATCTCTGTTTTCCTTCTTGCATGGTATGAAATACATTTTGCTAAAAAGCATATTATGAAGTGGCTACAAAATGGCAGATGAGATTCTTATTTCTTTCCTAGGTGTTTTCTTCCTAGAAAAAGCTAAATAATTTAACTAAGAAAGGAACAAGAAGATAGTTTTAGACAGTAATAGCATGTCAATTAATTGTTGCATTTGCTACCCAGATGCTATGGTGCTAGAGCTCTCTCTTTATGTCTTACTTAGTTAGTCTACAAGGACATCTGTATACATGCTCCTGGGTGGAGGGAGGGGTGCTTTAATTAGAGCACCCACAGC
>NW_017729006.1:44753651-44754964 GCF_001723915.1 Gavialis gangeticus | reverse complement strand
AGGGGAGGGGAGGGGAGGGAGGGACTGCTGGAGCATGCTAATTAGCATGCTCCAGCATACTCACAGCAGACTTGATTAATTAAGTCTGCTTCTATACATACTAATTAGCACACATTGGAGCAGAGGTCCATCGTGTATAGGTACCCTAAAGGTGCATATCAACCTTGTGTTCTATTAAGAGCACAAGACAGACATACAATAGTTGCCATTTATAAATAAGCATTTATTCTCAGATAGAAATATCATAGTCCCTGTAATACTTCTCTTATTTCCTATGCTAGTAGGAAGAAACCATGGTGCTCAGATACAGAAGTATAGTAATTGTGTGTAAATGCTGCCTTTTAAATGGAACTTACTCTACGTAAGTAGATGATAAATAGACTAGATGGCAGGCAGCACCTTATCTTAGTGCTCATTCAGTTTTTTTTACCTTCAGTTTTTTTCCCTTCTTACCTTCAGGTTTTTCTTTCACGTTGTTTCCTCCTAGAATGCCCTATGCCTATCTCTTATCAGAGCACCTTCCTCACACAAAGGGTAAGGTTGTTTATTAGTCATGTAGAATTGATCAGGAGAGTTTCTGTTTCACTCAGTTGTAAAATTTTAAGAGCATGAAACTCATGATTTAAACCCAGTGGAGGGTTCACTTATTGCTATGTCACTGGACACCCAGAGTGAACGTAAAGGCAATTGCTTTGTCCAGACAAGGGTGACTTCAAGGCTCTGAGTTACCACTGGACAAACTCCCCTGCCTGAGGGATAGCCAGCACGAGTTTGTTGCAGGTAGGTCTTGCTTGACCAAACTTATTTCCTTTTACAACCAGGTGACCTATCACCTGGACAAGGGAGAAGAGATTTATGTCGGCCTGGAAGGAGGTAGGCAGTGGGGTCCTGCAGGGTTTGGTCCTTGGGCCAGTGTTTTTTAATATCTTCATCAGCAATTTGGATGAGGGTGTGGTGGGCACCCTCTCCAAGTTCACGGATGATATCAAATTATGGGGCAAAATTAATACACCAGAGGGCAGGGAGCAGATACAGGCTGACCTGGACAGGTCAGATCAATGGGCGGAACGTAATAGGACGCAATTCAACAAAGATAAATGTAAGGTGCTCCACCTGGGAGGGAGGAATCCCCAGCACACTTGCAGGTTGGGTGATATCCTCCTCAGCAGCTCAGAGGCTGAGAGAGATCTTAGAGTCATAGTTGACTCCAAGATGAACATGAGTCAGCAGCGTAGCGAGGCCATCAACAAAGCCAATCGCACCTTGTCATGTATTAGCAGATGCATGACCAACAGATTGAGGGAGGTGATGCT
>NW_017729006.1:44742489-44748651 GCF_001723915.1 Gavialis gangeticus | reverse complement strand
GGTGACCTTGTAGCCACCTATAAATTTATCAGGGGAGGACAGCAGGGAATTGGGGATGTGCTGTTTACCAGAGTGCCCCAGGGAGTAAATAGGAATAATGGGTGTAAATTAGTGGAGAGTAGATTTAGGTTAGACATTAGGAAGACATTTTTTACAATAAAGGTGGCTAGAGTCTGGAATGGGCTTCCAAGAGAGGTGGTGCTATCACCTAACTTGGAGGTCTTCAAGAGGAGGCTTGACAATCACCTGACTGGAATCATCTGACCTCGGTCCTCTTTCCTGCCAGGGGCAGGGGGTCAGACATGATGATCCATTAGGTCCCTTCCAACTCTATAATTTATGAAATCTATGAAACACCCTCACCTCTCACCACTCCCTTGTGATTGGGATCAGGGCACACACTTGGGTGTACCCGGGCTACACACATAAAGCCTGGCAGATATCCAGCTTTAGCTTTAACTCTTAGGTTACCTGGCCAAATCTTATGATTCTTGACCACTCCTGTCACCTCAGTATTTTAATTAGTTGCCTGCCCACCCCAATATCCATTCATCTTTGAACGCTAGCTAAAATATTGATGGTTAACAGCTGCATTCAAAATAAAGGAGTGCATCATGTTAACACTTGCTTTAGTGAACTGTATAACGTCACTGGGTGGAAACAGATATGGCCTTTGTTCTACCACAAAAATGT
The DNA here is from genome assembly GCF_001723915.1 of Gavialis gangeticus. Classification (NCBI taxonomy): domain Eukaryota; kingdom Metazoa; phylum Chordata; order Crocodylia; family Gavialidae; genus Gavialis; species Gavialis gangeticus. The sequence goes on along the minus strand of NW_017729006.1, from coordinate 44,747,958 downwards.
TTATGGTGGAGCAAAGGGCAAGCAGACAGCATTAAGACCCCCTGTCATGCCACAAATGCCCAAAATTTGTGATCACGGTATAAGTGGAAACAATTTCTCCCATTTAGTGGCAGATGTCTGGTTGCTTTAATGTGTGAGAACACAGGCAGCCAGGAGCTGACTGTTCTCCAGATGCCTCAGGGAGGTTCTCCCATGGCTTAAGCAGCCACATCCTACATGCCCCAGAAATTTGCATGCAGAATTGGGTCCTCTAAGGCCTGGGAGCATCCACCAAGCTTTCTCCACTTCCAGAGACAAGCCCCAAGGAATCTCTGCAGTGCATCTCTGTAAGCAGGTATCCAGCTTGTATTGGTCTAGAGGAAAAAGCAATCAGGGTTCACCAAAGCTGAGTAGAGCAGGAGGATAACTTTGGGAAGACCTTTGAGAAAATTATCAAGGAACACACCTGAAAGAGCCCAGCAGGGGAGGTAATGCTCAGGGGCATCCAACATGGGTTCATTGAGGGCAGATCCTGCCCAACTAACCTGCTTTCCTTTTATGATCAGGTCACAAAGTCCCTGGATGAGGGCATTGAGGTGGATGTTGTCTTCCTGGACTTTAATAAGGCCTTTGACACTGTTTTTCACCACATTCTCTCAAAAAAACTAGATGACTGCAGCATTGATGCCTACACAGTCAGGTGGGTGGTAAATTGGCAAATGGTTGCACCCAGAAGGTGCTGGTGAATGGATCATTTTCAACCTGGAAGGATGTGGGCCGTGGAGTCCCCCAGGGGTCGGTCCTGAGACCTGTACTGTTCAACACCTTTATCAGCAATCTGGATGTGGGTGTGGAAAGCACACTGTCCAAATTCACTGATGATACCAAGGTGTGGGGTGAGGTGGGCACACTAGAGGGCAGAAATAGAATCCAGCTAGATCTAGACAGGTTACGGAGGTGGTCAGATGAGAATAGGATGGAATTCAATGCAGACAAGTACAGGGTACTGCATCTAGGGAAGAGGAACCAGCAACACACCTATAGGCTGGGGAACAACACCCTTCTGATCAACACAGTGGCAGAAAGGAACCTTGGAGTCATTGTTGACTCCAGGATGAATGTCAGCCGCCAATGCGAGGAAGTGGTCAGTAAGGCTAACCACACCTTGTCATGCATCTACAGATGCATCACAAGCAGGTCCAGGGAAGTGATCCTTCCCTTCTACGTGGCATTGGTCAGGCCACAGTTGGAGTACTGCATCCAGTTCTGGGTTCTGCACTTCAAGAGGAATGTGGCTAGCATTAAGAGGGTCCAGAGGAGGGCCACTTGCATGGTTAAGGGGCAGCAGGTCAGGCCCTACAAAGAGAGGCTAAAGGGCCTGAATCTATTCAGCCTCCACAAGAGAAGGCTGAGAGGGGACCTGGTGGCCATTTAAAAACTCACCGGGGGGGCCAGCAGAAATTGGGTGAGGCTCTGTTCCCTCGGGTACCACCAGGGGTTACTAGAAATAACGGCCACAAATTGTTAGACAGAAGGTTCAGGCTGGACATCAGGAGGCATTACTTTATGGTTAGGGCTACCAGGCCCTGGAATGGACTCCCAAAGGAGGTGGCGCTCTCTCCTACTTTGGGGGTCTTCAAGAGGAGGCTGGATAGATATTTGGCTGGGGTGTTATGACCCCAGCACTCGTTCCTGCCTGGGGCAGGGGGTTGGACCTGATGATCTGTTTAGGTCCCTTCTGACCCTAAGCACTATGAAACTATGACATCCTTAGCCTTCCTCGAGTTGCCTCAGTAGATACATTCCAGTGTTTGATTAGCTCTGCCAACTAAGGCATTGCATTGATGGCTCATGTTCATTTTGTTGTTAATCGTGACACCGAGGTCTCATTCAGTTGTGGTGCTGGCAAGCGTAGCACTGCCAAGCCTGTAAGTATGTTGTGGATTATTTCTCCCCAGATGGAGCACCTTACATTTCTCCGTATTAAATGACATCAGGCTGAGGTCTGCCCACCTCACAAGCCTATACATGTTGGCCTGTATTGCCATCCTGTCTTCAAATGTGACCACGCTCCCCCATAGTTTGGTGTCATCAACGAACTTTGCCAGTTCACTTTTAATACCCAAATCCAAATAATTGATGAACATGTTGAAGAGCACTGGTCCAAATACTGAAACCTGAAGGAAGCCACTGGTAACCTTGCACCATGATGACTCAGTTCTGTCAATCAATACCCTTTGGGTCCTAACACAGAGCCAGTTACCTAGCCACCAGACCATAGAGTAGTCAAGGCCACATTTTCTCAATTTAACCATGAGGACATTATGGGAGACCAAATCAAAGGCCTTTTTGAAATCCAAGTATATGACATCAACCTCACTTCCCCTATCCAGGTGGCAAGTTACCAGCTTGTAGAAGGAAATGATGTTGGTCTGGCATGACCTGCCTGTAACAAAGCCAGGTTGGCTATCCTTCAGAATACTGCCTTCAGTTAGCCTGTCTGTGATGGATTCTTTGATAATTTTCTCCAGGATTTTACCAGGGATTGAGGTCAAACTGATAGGTTTGTAATTTTCCGGGTCCTCCTTTCTCCCTTTCTTAAAGTTAGGCACCACATTGGCTTTCTTCCAGTCTTCTGGCACCTCTCCTGAACTCCATAAGTCTTAAAATAACTTTGCCATAGGTCGTGCTATGATGTTGACAAGTTCTTTTAGCACTCTCAGGTGTAGTTCAGATGGTCCTGCTGATTTATAGATATTTAGCCTTAGTAGGTGTTCCCCCACAAGATCTACAATTATGGGAGGGTGGTCACCCATACCATAATCATCCTGTATCCTTCCAAGCAGACTAATGCCCTTGGACTGGTGGAATACCATTGTGAAGTATTCATTCAGGAATTCAGTTTTGTCCTGAATGTCAGTTATCAGCCATCCTATTACATTAATAGGGCCCCTATTCTTCCCTTGTTTTTTTTCCCCGACTTCCTACATATCTATAGTAGGACTTTTGGTTGTCCTTGATTCTGGTTGCCAATTTGTATTCCTTTTGTGTTTTTGCTGTCCTGATCTGCTCCCTACAGGTGCAGGCTGTTGCTGAATACTCCTCTTTGGTAGTTACTCCTGACTTGCATCCCTTGTAGCCTTCTCATTTTAATTTCAGGAGGTCCATGACTTCCCTGTTGAGCCAAGGGGGTCTCCCAGCTCTTTTGCTGCTTTTCTTATGGAAGAGAATGGACTTCCTTTGAGCTTTTCAGATCGCTTCCTTGATGAATGACTGCTCTTCTTGTACTCCCTTCCTCATCAGACCATGGTCCCACAGGGCCTCACCAACCAACCTCCTGAGCTTGTGGAAATCAGCTTTAAAAAAATCAAGGATTTCTACCCTAATGGTCAATTTCCCTAACTTACAGTGGATGGAGAAAGTGATCATCTCATGGTCACTGTCATCCAGTTTCCCTTCAATCCTCAGGTTGCTCACTAGATCATCCCCTTTGGCAAGAACCAAGTCTAGGAGTGCCTTGTCCCTGGTCAGCCCATAGACTTCCTGAGTTACTGCTCCTCAATGCAAGTGAGGAAGCTTTGTGAGCAGTTGGATCTGGCTGAGTGCTCATCCGATGAGATGTCTGGGTAGTTGAAGTCACCCATGATGACCATGCTCTGAGAGCATGCAGCCTCTGCCAGTTCTCTAGAGAATTCCTCTTGGTTCAGAGAGCTGTAATAACATCCTATGGTCAAATCCTCTTCCCCATGCTCTCCATGTACCTTGACCCAGAGGGTCTCAAGTCACCCTTCTTTGTTTCCAATCTTCACTTCAAGGGAAGTGTAATGTTCTTTCACATAGACAGCAACTCCTCTGCCCTTCTTCCCAACACAATCCCTTGTATACAGGGTGGTCCAGTCATAGGTGGAGTCCCACCAGGTCTCTGTGGTCCCTATAAGATTGTATTGCTTGTTGGTTAGTAGGAGGGCTAGTTCCTCCTGCTTGTTTCCCATGCTTCTAGTGTTATTGTACAGGCAACTAAGCCTGTCAATGGAGGTCCTAGGCTTTCTGATGATCTGTGGAATACCCTGTCTGTTGGCTGGTGTCAGAGAAAGCTTCCTCCTGTACCCTGAGACGCTGGTTTCAAGGTTTCTGTTTCTCAGGCTTCTATTAGTAGTTGATGGTCCATCCCCCAGCAATCTCAGTTTAAAGTCCTACTCAGGAGGTCTGCCATTCTAGCCAAGAAAATCTTCTTCCCCTTTGGCATGAGGTGGATGCCATCTCTTCCCAAAAGATCACAGTCCCTGAGGTATGTGCCATTGTCAAATAACCCTGAAGTCCTCACAGTTGCACCATCACTGGAGTCTTATATTTACTTCTTCTATGCATCTATCCCTCCTTGACCCACAACCAGGAGGACTGAGGAGCAGGGTCTGTGGCAATGAGGTTGGTAAAGGTTCTTATCTTCAGACCAACTCCCCAGAACCCCACCATCAGTGGTGACAGGCAATTCTGAGCAGGGCATTAACAGAAGCCAATGAAAACTGCTACTGTTGCATTGCAGAAAATATGTTAGCAGAGCAGTGCTCCTAAGACTTTGCATTAAAGCCGTGGCCTTGAGGAACCACTGCTACCCCTATACCCCCACTGAAAGATATCTTTTACTCATGGTGTGTATGAATTTCCAAGCCCCGCTCCCCAAAACCACTTATTCACTTGGTGGTCTTACAGAAAACCCAACCAACGTGTTCCGTGCTCCTGCAGAACCAATAAGTGGCCACCTGCTTTATGAATATTGGGTCATTTCTTTCCCCAACATGCATGCTAGTGCACACTGAGGATCCAAGGAGTGTAAGGATTACTATTAAGATGAATATTAGGGTAGGGTGGCATGACAGTACCACCCTGGCCCCTTGTTCCCACCACCACATAACAGCACAGCACAATGGCCACAGTGGACATATAGTGGGGGGGGAGAGGGGAGGGGGAAGGGGACATCTGGAGGCCTCCTGGCTGCTGTGTCTGACCGGCTGACTTACCATTCTCACTATGCACCACCGTGCACGGCCAAGCCGTCATCTGAGGAAAGGCAGAGGACTGCAATTGTTGCTAAGCATCTGATATGTGAAATGTTGCAAAGTTTCACAAAAGGTTTCTGTCTCTTGGCTCTCCAGAGCCAACATCTGTGTACAGAGGAGAGTCCAGCTCTGGGTATAGAATACCTCAAGGTCACATGCTAAATATATAAATTGTTTAAATATGAAAATCTAAGTCTCTATATACCTGACTTCAGCTTCCATGAATGTTCTGCCCAAAGGGTGCCACTTGCTAAGACATTATGGGCAGGCACTTTCCTTTTCAATGAGGGATATTACCCAGCCACTTCACATTTCAAAGAGAGTAATTATCACATACTCAGGCCAAGTTTTCTGGCTCTGTTTGCCCGCTGCAGCAATGGGAGCAGTTGACAGAGGGGTTTGTTAAAAATTTACCACCATTCTTTGCCCCCCC
>NW_017729006.1:44733697-44737489 GCF_001723915.1 Gavialis gangeticus | reverse complement strand
TCAAAGAGAGTAATTATCACATACTCAGGCCAAGTTTTCTGGCTCTGTTTGCCCGCTGCAGCAATGGGAGCAGTTGACAGAGGGGTTTGTTAAAAATTTACCACCATTCTTTGCCCCCCCCCCGCCATCCCCACACACCACCCACTTGTGTGGAATTAAGTCTCATTTCTCTCATTACCACTCTGTCTGAGGTAAGCTAGGCAATGTTTGGCTTTGCTTACATCACCCAGTACCCAAAGCCAGGCATTATCAACCCTTCCCAAGAAAGAAGGCAGACATGGATGGGAAATACATTTTTATTGCACCCAAGAGCTTACTAAAATGACAAAAAAAAAACTGCAGGATGCCCACTGCCCAGGTCTCTTGTTTACAAAGAAGTAGCACCTAACAAATAGGAGCCCCTCTCCTGTCAATTGGTTTTCTTTCCCTTCCATACACCCCTTGTCTGACCTTACCCTTGCTCCCTGAACCATAATCTTGCTCTCCTGGCCCTGGTGGCATTGGGGTGCCCCTTGGTTGACAGCAATGCAGGTGGGGGAACAGGCTTAGCAGTAATACTTCTGGCTACCTCCTGGACAGGGGCAAGCCAAGTGGAGTTCATTTGCATTTTCCAGAGGAGGACCTGCTTGTTCATGTGCTTAAGGACATTATCCTTAATCAATGCACATCTCCTGGACATCCACATGGCACTGTGTGGCCAGCTCAAGAAACTGGTTTGTGCAGTCTAGGAGCTGCATCCTGAATTCAAGTGTTGAATCTCCCACTTTGCATCTCCCACTCATCATCTGCCCTAAGCACCCCCCAGACTTCATCCCACCAGTCAGAATGGCAGTCACTCTGTGGATTGTATGGCCTCCACCAAAGCCTCCACCATGCTCTCTCTGAAGTGTCACTGCCTGTGGTGGTATTCCCGCATTTGCTCTGTTCCCGAGCTGGGGTCCAAGGTTTGGACACACATCCCTGGCTTCCATTGGATATGGTAGCTGGTAACAGGGATAGGAAAACAAAGTGTTCATGGTCAAATATCTCTTCCCAAAACGTTAAAAGGAACATTAACCATCTCCAATGCTACATGCAGAAATGCCCCAGCACATCCAACCCAATGGCACCAAAACAGTGTCTAGCATAGTGGCACAAATTCCCATTCCCTAATACTTACAAGTCCCTGGCTGTGTATTTTCTTGCGTCTCAAGAACCAAAACCAATCTTTGGGTCTCAGGAACTTCTGATGCATTAACCAGTGTGTTAACTGATGGTCTGATGCACCAAGGTGGTGGTCTAATGCAGTAATTGGTGAAGGTGTCAGGGAGACTGGGTTCAGGATCAGGGTCACCTCTTCTTGGCCATCCCTGTATCCAGCATCAGCAAGCAGCATGGCTCCAACATGCTCACTGTTTCATTCTCAGGACACTCTGTGGTTCCTTCATTAGGTGTGCTGTCCACAACAACACCATTCCCTAATAACTGGAGACAAGAAGCCTTGCCCACATCCATAGAGAGAATGATGGACAGCTGGTCATAGAATGGACCGATTGTGTGTAGTGCCCCAGAATGAGAGTTCTCATCCTTGACACATTTCAGGGCCTTGATCTTGATCTGGCGTGCCTTCATTTCCTTGGCAATTGTGGTATATACTGGCTTATTCCAGTAACTACTTTCCAGTTGCTCAATGATCTTTTCCTCCAACCAAATATTGATCTAGTCCTTAAGTTCTTCCTGGGTCCAGTTGGGGCCAAAGTTTATAGATGTATCAGGCTTCTGCTCCATCGCCTGCTCCACTGCCTGCATATTGGACTTGTTCTTCAGAGACATCAAGGAGCTTTTTGTGCCCCAAAAGTAGTCAAGACAAAGGTACCTTGACAAGAGTCACAGAATGGCTTCTGGCAAACTTTGGGGGCTGTCATATAGACACGTGTTGAACGAACCTTTTTGAAAACTCTACGTTCACATACCTATGAAGATGTGAACTGTGTCTCAGTATGGACTGTAAGGGCAATCTGATCAAGCAACATTTCTGAACAAAGCAATGGTAATAGGCATAACCTGGCCCAGATTGACCACCATTCTCTATAAGGATAGATCAGTAACGTCCTACTACTGATCACACCCAAGCATCTGTGGCTGGTAGCTCTTCCGTCAGGCAAAAATTCCCCTACCCTCACTGTGCCACTTATCAAGCACTTAACTGTGCTGGGGTTTTATCTCATCTGAAGGGATAATTCTGGGTTCATAGTACTCTGAGTGTTTGACTGCCGGAGCCCCAACTTTTTTAGCAATGAATAATTGAATTATTTCTTGGAGATTAGAGGGGACCCCAAAACTCAAAGTACTAAGTTACAGGAAGTAGCTGGGGCACAGGAGACTGCAATGATCAGCAGCACAAATGTAGCGTGGGTGTAAATGAATCCCTATTCCAAAACAGGGTGGGGGTCAATTATGCACCATAGTGAGTGGGAAAGGACTTGATGGTTTTAGCCCCTCAATGCCTGGCATAGGTCTTGAGGTGTTAATGGGAGCTATTGAGACATAATGTTCACACACCCATGTTTCAAACCTGGGTTATTGCAGGGCAGGGTGTGCCTATTCATTGATCCAGTAAATGGCAGTATCTTAACCCTAGGGTATATGAATGGATTCCTGGAGTCATCCTAAACCCCACAAGTGGTTGGGCAGTACATCACCTGTCCCCCAACCACCCTCCACACTACAGGGAAAAGGCTTTGCTGTGCCAATGCCCAGCACATGGCCTCCTGAGCTGAGTAATTATTGAAATGCAAATAGCAGGTCAGTTTTAATGCTAATAGATTGTATTCAGCAACCATATCTATTTGGATGACCCCCCTAGTGAACCTTGGTGGCACTGTGTGCTAAACAGTGACCCTGCTGCATGCTGCCAAATATGGCTTCATGGAATCCAGACTAAATGAATGAGGAAGACCAACTGGAGATTCCAGATGAAACGTGTGAGGAGGATGACATGGAGAATCCTGGTGAAATGCATGAGGAGGACAAAATGGAGAATCCAGACAAAATGTGCGAGGAGGACAAAATGGAGTTGAGTCTCCTGCTGATGGTCTTGGATGGTTTTGGATTTACTGGATAGCAGAGAAGTGTGGCTACAGATTGCAGTGTATGTTATGATGATCTTTGTACAAAGTTGCAATGACATGCCAGCATGTAAACATAGCTTGCAAAAAAAGGCAGTAAAATGTGCTGTGGATTGGGAGAACCAAGAGACAGGCACAAAACTGGTGGCTGACAGGGCTCTGTGGATCAACCTAAGGAGCAGTGACCACAGGGTCTGGGCCCATGCAAGTAGCTCTGACTGGTGGGAGTGAATCATACTATCAACTTGGAATGATCAACAGTGGCTTGAGGCATTCTGAATGACCAGGGAGACATTTAATCACAAGAGTCTCAATGCTGGGGCTGCAAACAGGAGACTGTCATGCATCAACCCATCACTCCAGAAAAAAGCATGACCATGGCCATCATAAAACTGGCCACCCCCACTGGTCTCTACTACATTGCAAACCAGTTTAGGATGGCTTCCTGCACAGCCAGGCTGGCGACTTGTGAGGTATAGATTCATAGACACTAGGTCTGGAAGAGACCTCAGAAGATCATTGAGTCCAGCCTCCTGCCCCAGGGGCAGGAAGTCAGCAGAGGCCATAGGATCCCAGCAAGATAAACATCCAAATGTCCCTTGAAGGAGTTCAAAGTGGGTGCTTGAACCACCTCCGGCGGCAGTCTATTCCAAACCTTGGGGGCTCGGACAGTAAAGAAGTTCTT
>NW_017729006.1:44728466-44728697 GCF_001723915.1 Gavialis gangeticus | reverse complement strand
CTTATGTCCAGCCTGAAACGGTCATGGAGGAGTTTGTGACCATTCAACCTTGTCATCTCCTGGGGCGCTCTGGTGAACAGACATTCCCCCAGATCCTGGTGAGCTCCCCTGATAAACTTATAGGCAGCCACCAGATCACCCCCAAGCCTGCGTTTTTCCAGGCTGAAGTCTCTCATGGCTCTCAGTGTCTCATCATAAGGTCTGTTTTCCTGACCTCTGATCATGTATGTG
>NW_017729006.1:44728186-44728455 GCF_001723915.1 Gavialis gangeticus | reverse complement strand
TGGTCACAGCACACCACGATGATTGACTTCCATCAACCACCACCCCCTGGGTCCTAACATGGATGCCAGTTGCTACAGGACATCATGGTGAACAACTTTATTTGCCTCAATAACCCCCACGAATTATCGATGGCTTCAACGCCATGTGGTTCCCTAACTGTGTGGGGACTTTAGAAAGCACGCACATCCCTATGCTATCTCCCTCACAGGTGAGCTGGTCATTCACGAACTGGAAGGGATTTTCCTCAGTGATCCTGAAAGCTGTGGTG
>NW_017729006.1:44719353-44723186 GCF_001723915.1 Gavialis gangeticus | reverse complement strand
ACAACTTTATTTGCCTCAATAACCCCCACGAATTATCGATGGCTTCAACGCCATGTGGTTCCCTAACTGTGTGGGGACTTTAGAAAGCACGCACATCCCTATGCTATCTCCCTCACAGGTGAGCTGGTCATTCACGAACTGGAAGGGATTTTCCTCAGTGATCCTGAAAGCTGTGGTGGATCACTGGGGCTGGTTCACTAACATTTATACAGGCTGGGCAGGCAGTGCACATGATATGTGTGTGTTTAGAAACTTGTCATTACCTGGTTTGATGGAAAAAGAACACTATCTGTCAAGAGTCCCCAACAGAGTGATCTATGGTGTTGCTGTCCCCCTGCTTATCATAGCAAACATGGATTACCCCATGAAGCCCTGGCTCATGAAAACACACGGAAGACATGTAACTGACCCACAAAAGATGGTTTTCAACTACCATCTGAGCAAATGCAGGATGGATGTTAAACGCACCTTTGGCCACCTCAAAGCACGGTGGAGGTCACTGAACTCTTGCTTGAGTTGGAGCTATAAAACATAGTGACTGTTATAGTGGCAGGAAACATAATGGCTTTTATAGTGGCAGCCTGTATGCTTCACAATATTTGTGCAATAAGTGGGGAGGTTCTTAGTGAGTCATGAGCTGACAAAGCGAGAGACGCAGTGGGCAGACAGAGATGTGGACTGGCAATGCACAGCACCCCACAACATCAGCATGGAAATGCTGGCTGGGTGGCCATCATGTGGGATTGCCTGGCCGCACATATTACGGACACTGACGATGGACTCGGTTCTTTCTAGGCTGATGGATATATTCTCAATAGCTACCACTGAGTGGCTCTTCCAATAACAATAACATTTTCATTGCAACACAAAGTGTCTGGCTCTTAAGTACAATGTCTGTAGTGGTGGGAAGGAGGTTGCAGTCATGGCAGGTGGTGGAGGGGGTTAAGAGGTGGGTAGGGGTCTCCCTGCAGGCAACTGGAGCTTCCCGTGATTACCTGAATGATGAATACCTGTCCATCACTGGGGACTGCAGCTGGGCATGGGGGGCAGAGTAGGAGTAGCTGCCCTGGTGGGGGAAGGGGGTTGTTGTATGCAGTCTGCCAGCCACAACACTGGAGTCAAAGACCAGTTCGGGGGGCAACCTACACACGACTCACTGCCTGACAGCTGGCATGGGTCCACACCCCTAGCTAGCCTAGCCTCCCTGGATGGGCCATGTCCTGTGAACGGTTAATGAAGGCTCTCCTTGGCACAGCCAGGAAGGGTGTGGGGATTGGTATGAGCCTGCAGGAGTCTGTGGCTTTTGGGTGCTGGGGTTGGTATGAGGACAATTATCAAGGCTAGAATAGAGACTGTTCAAAAGTAAAATGATATAACTAATAACTGAATACAGATGAAAATTGAGATAGAAATAGAAAGAAATAGAATTGACAGAATAGGCTTTTAGGTGTGGGGTTGGTATAAGCCTGCTTGCAGCTTGACAGGGAGGGCTGCCTGCTAAAACTCCAGGAGCACCCACCCATGGCTATGACTGTACTAAGAGGTAGTAAATAATAAATGCATGCCATGGAAAGACTGGTTAATGGGTGCCAAAATTTACTTTCATGTAGGAAAAGATCACCCCCCCCACACACACACACACACAAGCAGAATAATGCTTGGGCCAGCTGCTGGCTATCAGCAGGGGTGATGCAACTGAGCCAAAGCCGTAAGAGCAGCCAGAGGAGCCAGCGGTGGCAGGGAGTGGAGAGGCTATGTGGTCTGGGACATGCAGGCTGCAGATTGCAACTCTGACCCAGCAATGGCTCATGCTGTCACTGCCACAAGATGCCTAGCCAGCTGCATGGTTGGAACCTGGTGGTGGCAGGGTGGCCCCAGTGCAGCCATGTCTCTGCCCAGCCCGGCTGCAACTGTGCATGTTGCCAGGGTGCTTCTGAAGCCAGACTACACCATGACAGGGCGAGGAGCCACCTCTGGAATTCATCACTGGCTCCCAGCTGTGGGACAGGGCAAGAGTGATGGGTGCCTGGGCCTTGGAGGGGAGGGGGGTCTGGGACCAGGGCCCAAATGAACCTTAATCCACCCATGTGAAAAATTATGGCCCCCAAAGTTCAATGGGCTAGCAGTGGGCTTGGTTGTAACAGGACTGTCTGGCCAAGACTTGGATAATCCACCCCTGTGGGAAGTTACACCCCAGACAGAAAAGTTCCTTGGGTAGCAGCAGGTTTGCTTATAACACACACTCCTATCTGAAGGACAAACCCTTGCTTTGACCCCCCCCAATCTATGAGGCTGGTATCAGTCAGTGGTGGTGGTTTTCCTACCATCCCCACCACCAGTTGTGTAGCTCCTGCTTCTCCCCCCACCCCCATACTCCTTAATCGCATCCACCCTAGAACACACCCATGCAGCAGGAGGTGCAGCAGGTGCCATAGGGAATAAGTTTGCCATTGAGACGGTGTGCCTTGGCACAAGTTACCATGTTAGTGGTAACTTGCACCTGTCTTATAATTGTCTTCCAGAAAACCCATGCACATGGTCCCAGGCCCGTCCCCTGGGATATGCTGCTGCCAGTTGATAAATAGGTATTAACATCTCCAACAGGGGATTTTGTAGCCTGTAGAGGGAGGCCAAGAAGGTGGTTTTGGAAGCGTGGGGCAAAACCCATCTTCTTTCTTCCCCTGCAGATGAATTAGACATTGGAGATGATATGATGCCGCCATTGTGCACTGCAGTCTGTTTTTTTTTGGTTCTGTTAATTTATTCTGTTGTTTTTTACTTATTTAAGTTTTTTGTTTGCTTTTTTTGCATTTATGTATAAAAGGTTGTAATTTATACAGTTCCTTCTGGATGTGGTGTGTTTTTTTCATAAGCAGTGACAGCAGGTGGTGGAGGGGATGGAGTGGGGGTGGTGTCTCCCTGACAGCAGATGTGGCTTCCCACGATTACTTGAATGATGAATAGCTGGCCACCACTGGGGACTGTGGCAGGGCATGGAGGGAGGAGAGGGAATAGCTGCCCTGGGGGTGGGGAAGGGGGTTGTCTTCTGCAGGCTGCCAAAGCCCAGTGTGTGTGTGGTGGCGGGAGGGCAGAGGACCCACACATGATTCATTGCCCAACACCCTGCATGGGTCTACGCCCGTAGTCTCGCTTCCCTGGATGGACTGTGTCCTGTGAAGGGTTAATGAAACTGATCCTTGGCCCAGCAGGGAGGGGCAGGGAGTGTCGTATGAAGCTGCAGGAGTATGCAGCTTGGCGGGGTGGCTGCCTGCTAAAACTCCCACAGGAGCTTCCATGGCTATGTCTGTACTGAGAGCTAGTACATAAAAAGTGTATACCATGGCAAGACTGATTAATGGGGGCCAAAGACAACAGGATGGCTGATGGGGTCTCCATGGAAACTCCATTTGGCTGCTTTTTATTTTTTCATTTACTTACCTATTTATTGGAAGTAACTTATTTATTTGGATGTATTAATTTGTTTGTTTTTTATATAAGCCAGAAGAGCGTATTTTTTCTTCTTACACCGTGTTTTTTATTTTTATACAGTGGGTTTTGGACTGGTATTAATGTTTAATATTGTTTTATACAGCAATTTATACTTTCATTGTATAATGTGTAGAGCACATTTTAAAAATGTAAATAAAGATTTAAATGTATAATGTTTAGAGCACATTTTAAAAATGTATGTCACGAGTGGGGCCTGCGAGCGGCCGTAATTCTGCTAGCGCCCCCTTGCCGTGGCAATTAGGAGATCAGCACCCTCTAATTCTCGCCCGCCACGTCTTTGATCTTGTATAAGGTAATATGGGAGGCTGCCTATGATCTCCTGT
>NW_017729006.1:44713378-44719341 GCF_001723915.1 Gavialis gangeticus | reverse complement strand
GCAGAGCTCTTACACGCAGGCTGCCAGAAGGGAACTGCCAGCCAGGCTCCGGCCTAGCTGTTTATAAGGGCCCAGCCCTGCCCCCTTCCGGTCACATAGCCGACCTGGTTACTCCCGCAACCCACAGCTGAGCTGCCCTGATGATTGGCAGCTCCTCCAATCCTTACTCAGGAACGGGGCACCCAAGTGCCCCCGTGACAATGTAAATAAAGATTTAAATGTATAAAATTTGTTAGTGGTGTGTTTTTCTTTTATAAGAGGTTTGGTGTGAAGGCTGAACTGGGCCATGCATGCACCACGCAACAGCCCATAAATGCTGTATACCTCATGTACATCCTGCAATTTAAGCCCCCCACCCACAAATAGGCAGATTAAAGGGTACAGTGACAGCATGGCCTGGGCCATGGCAGGCTGCATATCGCAGCTCTGCTTCTGATCCAGCAACAGACCACACTGTCACCATCACAAGATGCCACGCAGTCTGCCGTGCAGTTCCGTACCATGCCACATGCCCTGCCAGCAGGGCTGGTGCTATGGGGATGGGGGTACCTCATGCTATGGGGGTGGGGCTACCCCAAAATTGCACATAGCCATGCACATCTGGGCATATTACTGGCTTCCCAGCAAGCACAGAAGGCCTGGCATCCCACAGTGGTGACAGAGTGGCCCAGGACAAGGCAGGCTGCAAATAGTGGCTCTGCTTCCATCCCAGCAATAGATCATGTTGTCAACCACCACAAGATGACAGGCAGGCTGCGGTACAGCTCTGCACCATGCTGCACACCCTGCTAGCAGGGCTGGGATTAAGGTGGGAAGGCCATAGCCAGCCCAAAATTGCACCCAAAATTACCAAGCACATCTGGTTCGGTATCCATGGAATCCCCAGGACCACAATATCACAGTACAGTACAGCTGCTGCTGGGGTCTCCATGGAAACTGGCCCAAGCAGCGTGGGCAGGGTCTGCTTGGAAATGTAGTCCATTAACAAAAGAAAAAACATGGATTGACAAAGCCCAAGCCCAATCTCTCCCCCCCCCACCCCAATACAAGTTTTATGGACCTATCCCACGGTGCTGGCAGTCCATACACCACCGACTATTAGTTACATGGTCCCCCCGCCCCCCTTGCATCCCTCACACAGGAACAGCATCTGCCAAATATGGTGGTGCAGCAGCAGCAAATGGTATTTTCAATTGAGGGGGTGTGGCACTTCTTGATACTTTAATATTTTGGGGTAACTTTCAACGTATTATTGCCTTCCATAAACCCCTGGCACAGCCAATGCTGCCTGCCACTCGTCCCCCAGGATACACAGCATCTCGTGTAATATTTAGGTAATGACAGAAATCTCTCATAGGAGATTTTGTAGCCTATAGTGGGGAAGCCAAGAAGGTGGTTTTGGGAGTACTGGCCAAACCCCATCTGCTTTCTTCCCTTGCAGGATTCTTAGAAGATCAGACATAGAAGGACAAAATGAATAATAAAGGCATTAGAAGATAGAAGATAGGCAGATTATAGAAGATAGAAGATTACAGAATAGATTATAGAATAGAAATATAATAAAAAGAATAAAAATAGATTAGAATAGAGATAAATAGTATATAGATATAGATAAAATAGTATATAGAATAGAGTATAAAGATAAGTAGAATATAAATAAACTAAATATAGTTAAAATAGTATATAGACTGGATTATAAAGCATAAAAAATTATTTATCGTTATTTGTAGTTTTTTTATTTGAAATTTATATAAGGAAGAAATAGAGAATTTTATATTTTTATACAATTTTACGTTTTCATACTGTATTTTTAATGTTTTATACAGGATGTTTTTTTTCTTTTTGAGGTAAAAGGTTTTTATTTTTTAAAAGATATTTGGTTTTTTAAAAATCTATTTATTTTGTAAGTGTGTTTTATACTGACTTTTTTTTCCTTTTTAAGGAAAAACTTATAATCATGTTATGGGGGGAAAAAATTAAATAAAGCTTTCAATTTATGCAACTCTTTCCGGATGTGACATGTTTTCTTTCATAGGCAGATTAGCATGGGAGTCCATGTAGTTTGGGAGTGTGGGAAGGGATGAATGTGGCTTGGCATAGGAATCCCTGTAGCCAGCTATGGCTTCAGAGGGATGTGTTTCAGGAGAGGAGGGGATTATTGGTTTGCCAGAGCCCCCGCTGTAATTGAGTACAAAGGAGATCAGTTTGGTGGATTGTTATGCACCCCCTACCCCCGGCTGGAATTTACTGGGAATTGTGCACCGAGCTTAATTCAATTTAAAGGCTGTCAGTTGCAAACATTGACGGATTGATTTAAAACAAATAATTTTAAATTTAATAAACCTATTTAATTTAATGAGGATTAAACCTCATCACATGTACAAGTGCCCTATAGGTTCCAGGACCAACTGCTCCAGGAAGCAGTCTTTTATAACTTAAAGACATTTGGTCACTGCATCCCAGCATGATGTTACATTGACCCAGTCTATTTGTAGATAGTTAAAGTCACCCATTATTACCGTTTTTTTCCTGCAGCTATAGCCTCTCTCCTCCTCCTTAGCATTTTTAGTTCATTGCTGCTGGCTTCATCTGGCAGGGGGAGGCGGGGTGTTAAAAGTATATCCCCAGATGTATTTATTTTCTATTGAAACCTGGAATTTCTATCGACAGAGATTCTATGATACATTTCTTATCAGTTGAAAAATCTACCCTATTTGATTCAATGGAAACTTTAATATAGAGTTGCTCCCCCAACAGTACAACCTTTTCTATCATTCCTGGCATTACAGCATCCCATTGATTTTCCTCATTCCACCGTGTTTCAGAGATACCTATTATGTCAGTATCATTATTTACTGCTAAGCATTCAAGTTCCCCAACCTTTGATCTTAGATGTCCAGCATTAGTATAAAAGCACATATACTTTTTTATTGTAGCCTGGTTGGCTGCTTCTGTGTAACTTTTTAATCATTAAAGGTCACTGCCCTGCCGCTCCCCTCTCCCTGCCTGCTGCAGCTCTATCCCAGCCGCCCAGCCTAATTGGAGCAGAGCAATTTAAGGAGTTTTGGTGAACTGTTGGGGAGGAACAGGCACTGACATGACCTGTGACAGCTCACCAAAACTCCCTAAGTGGCCCTCCAGCCCAAATAATTGCCCACCCCTAGTCAACCATTACACAGGCCATTACTTCCAACCTATCCACTGCTATTGCATGCTGCCAGTTTTCCCCACCAACAAATGTTGCCACTGACCCAACTTAATGGGCCAGAAGATAGAAGCTCTTTATAGGCTAAATCAGGCAACAGGCTATAGGTTGCTAACCCCTGATCTAAACCATATGTCTTACTATTGAACACTTATTCCATACAACAAACTAATTCTTTTTTTTTATATTAATCCTGTGGGTTATCCAAACCCCTCAGTAACACACCACCCCCTCAGCTCCATACATTGTCTCAGTGGCATTCAAAATGATGTAATCTTGTGTAACCCATCCCACACAGAAGGAAATAATTTTCAAGTTTCAAATTATATAAACTGTAAGTTGCCTTAGAAAATTTTAAGAGATGTTAAGTTTTAGTTAAGCAAAACATGGATTTTTCCATTTCCTTTTTGACTCAAGGTAAAAAATGGGCTTTTCTTTCTATATTTCCACTGATATATATTAATACACATTAGGAAACTGAATACTATAGGCCAGGTAGCCTATGTAATGAGTATAGAAGGGTATAAAAAGGGGTGTTATTTTGCAATTATAGGCAGTTGGGGCTGAAGGTGGCAAGGATAGGAGCTTACTATATACATGTGGGGCTCCACTCACATGTGTGCCCCCCTTACCTGAACGGAGGCAACGGCAGCAGCAGCAGAGGCAGCAATGGGGGCAGCAGCAGCTGATCCCCCTAAGGTAAGTGGGGAGAAGAGCCGGTGCAGCTGGGGCAGATCCAGAGGGGAAGCCCCGCAGATCCCTTTTAGTTGAGTTGGTAGGGAGCCATGCTCCTGAGCTGCGCACTAACAGAGCACACAAGCAGGTGCGCTCTGAGGGCGTGCCGGTGTTTGCGCCGGCATTCGCACAGGCAGGCAAACAGGAGGGGCAAGGAGGAAGTCTTCAGCAAGGGAAAGGTGAAGGTACCACACCAAAAATATAAAAATGGTATTGATGCAGAGTGCTGCTAGGGCCCCTGCCCGGGGGGGGGCACCGCCTACCTGGGGCTTCTCTGAGGCCTCCACCCAGATGGAGCCCACAGAGCAGCTGGCATCACCCTGCCTTCTGGCATGTGGGGGATGCCCAGCGGGGCCAGGGGGGGCAAGGAATGGGGGCCCCCACAGCTGTCCTGCAGGTGCCCGTCTTAGGGCCTTGGAGGGGCAGGTGAGAGAGCTCCAGAAGGAGGTCAGCAGGCTGAGGGGGATTAGAGAAGCAGAGGATGAAATTGACGGGTATTTTCTTTCCCTGCAGGGCCATGCACCAAAGGGAAAAGAACCCCAGGAGTTGCCCTCCACAGCAGAACGGCAGAAGGTTCCCTCCAGAGCTAGGGCTGCTCACAGCAGTGTAGTACCAGTTCCCCCAGTCCAGCTGGGTAACAAGTATGAGGCCCTGGAGACATTGGAGGAAGAAGAAGGAGAGGAGGAAACCTCTGGAGAGGTGGTCACTCCATGCACAGAACAGGCTGAAGGAGGAAGTTGACTTGGAAAAAGCAATGCTGGGTGCTCATCATAGGCAACTCCATCCTGACAGGAACAGAGTGTCCCATCTGTCACCAGGATCCCATGACACGTGAATTCTCCTGTCTGCCCAGAGTGAGGATTCAGGATGTGACGGAGATGATCCTGGCCATTATCCGGCCCACTGATTACTACCCAAGGTCCTAATCCATGTCGGCACTAATGATGTGGCCAGATCACCTGAAAAAGGACTACCAAGCTCTGGGGGGCAAGCTGAAGGAGACAGGGGCACAGGTGGTCTTCTCATCTGTCCTTCCAGTGAGCAGGCATGGACGATGCCATGAGACCTGCATCAGAGAGGTCAACTTGCGGCTTTGAAATTGGTGTCTCAAGGTGGGCTTCAGCTTTTTGGACTATGACCCATACTTCAGAACAAGAGACATGCTCAGGTGGGATGGGCTTCACCTCTCCCCGAAAGGTACGTGTGTATTCTCTTTCAGGTTAGCTGATCTCCTCCAGTGGGCTTTAAAATAGGCTTATCAGGGGAAAGGGAGGCTAAGGATGGAGGGAGCCATGGTACACCGAACCAAGAGACACCCACAAGAACATCCCAGCCATGACAGGTGATGAGTACATGTAATACCCAGGTAGGAGACAGGGGCCCAGATAGTCCTGGGATTAGGCGGGTGGTACATACACCTTCAGGAGGCTTTAATTGCCTCTACACTAATTCTCATAGTATGGGGAACAAGCAGGAGGAACTTGCCCTCCTGCTAGCTAACACAAACCCAGACATAGTGGGGCTCACTGAAACTTGGCGGGCTCCAACGCATGACTGGGTGGTAAACATCAAGGGCTATAGGCTGTACAGGAGGAATAGGACAGGGAGGAAAAGTGGGGGTATGGCGCTCTACGTCAAAGAGCAATACACATCCTCAACAAATAGGATGGGGTCAGAGGATGGACAGACTGAAATGCTCTGGGTCAGAATACAAGGGGGTCAGAGGGGAAAGGGACTTAACAGTGGGGGTCTACTAAAGACCACCCAACCGGGGGAAGAGCTGGACCGGGAATTCTCATGTCAGCTTGTAGAGGCAGTTAAGTCAAGGGATGTGGTCATCATGGGTGACCTAAACTATCCGGACGTCTGCTGGGAAGAGCGGTCAGCCAGGTCTGACTGCTCACGTAGGTTCCTAGCCAAGTTACAGGACCTTCATCTAACCCAGGAGGTGCACAGTTCCACCAGGAAAAATGCCTTATTGGACCTGGTCCTGGCCACAGGCAATGACCTGGTGAGGGGACTG
>NW_017729006.1:44707707-44713253 GCF_001723915.1 Gavialis gangeticus | reverse complement strand
TGTCAAAGGCCTGCAGCAAGACAGCAGCCCTGGACTTCAGGAGGCTGGATTTCAATGAGGTAAGGAGACTAGTCAGGGAGGCACTGAGGTCCCAGAGGTGAGAGGAGTTGGGAGTCCAAGAAGAGTGGTTATTCCTTAAGGAGACGATCCTTCAAGCCCAAGGGGTGACAATCCCAATGCAGATCAAAGGGGGCAAGAGTGCTCAAAAGCCCCCGTGGCTCACCAAAAGCATCCAGGAATGTCTCAAAGCTACAAAGGCGGCGTAAAACCAATGGAAAAGAGGGCCCATCACCAAGGAGAATTATAACTCCATTACTCGAGACTGTAGGGGAGCTGTTAGGAAGGCTAAGGTGGAGACAGAACTGGGACTAGCAACCCGGATCAATAATAACAAGTCCTTTTTTAAATACATAGGGGGTAAAAAGAAGGTCCGAGGTAATGTGGGGCCTCTGCAGGACACACTAGGAAATCTTGTGGTCACACCAGCCAACAAAGCTAACCTCTTTAATAATTTCTTCGCCTCAATTTTTCTAAGCAGGGACCGAGTCATCCCCCACACTGGGATCCCTGACAGACCCAGGGGAAGCACAGCCAGGCCCAAGATCAGTGAGGACCTAGTTAGGGAAATTCTGGTGGGACTAGAAGTGTTCAAATCAGCAGGTCCTGATGATCTCCACCCCAGAGTGCTGAGGAAATTAGCAGAGGTCATTGCGGGACCCCTGGCACAGCTTTATGAGCACTTGTGGTGCTCTGGCGAGGTGACAGAAGACTGGAAAAGGGCCAATGTGGTCCCCATTTTCAAAGAAGGGAGGAAGGAGGACCCAGGAAACTACAGGCCCGTTGGTCTTACCTCGGTCCTGGGGAAGCTCTTTGAGAAAATTATCCAGGAGCACATCTGCGAGGGACCAGCGGGAGAGATTATGCTTAGGGGCAACCAACATGGGTTCATTAGGGACAGGTCCTGTCAGACCAACCTGGTTGCTTGCTACGACCAGGTCACAAAATCCTTGGATGCAGGTGTCACGGTGAATGTAGTCTTTCTGGACTTTAGGAAGGCCTTCGACACTGTCTCTCACCCCATTCTCATTACAAAATTTGATGACTGTGGTGTCGATGCCTACATGGTCAGATGGGTTGCAAATTGGCTGGAGGGCTGCACCCAGAGACTGGTGGTGGATGGCTCATTTTCGCCTTGGAAGGATGTGGGCAATGGCATTCTCCAGGGCTCAGTCCTTGGGCCCGCACTGTTCAACATCTTCATCAGCGACTTGGACAAGGGGGTGAAAAGCACCTCATTCAAATTCGCGGATGACGCTAAGATGTGGGGAGAAGTGGGCATGCTAGAGGAGTGGGACAGGCTGCAACTAGATCTGGACAGGTTACAGGGGTGGGCAGATGAGAACAGGATGGGTTTCAATGTTGTGCAAGGTATTGCACCTGGGGAGGAGGAACCAGCAGCATACCTACAGGCTGGGGAACTCTCTTCTCATCAGCGCAGAGGCAGAAAAGGATTTTGGAGTCATTATTGATTCCAAAGTGAACATGGACCGCCAATGTGAGGAATGTCAGGAAGGCTAACCGCAACTTGTCATGCATCCACAGATGCATCACAAGCCAGTCCAAGGAGGTGATCCTCCCCCTCTGTAAGACATTGGTCAGGCCGCAGTTGGAGTACTGTGTCCAGTTCTGGGCACCGCACTTCAGGAGGGTTGGGGACAGCATTGAGAGGGTTCAAAGGAGGGCCGCTCACATGATCAGTGGGCAGCAGGGCTGGCCCTACGAGGGGAGTCTACAGGACCTGAACCTGTTCAGCCTTCACAAGAGAAGGCTGAGAGGGGATCTGGTGGCCATCTATAAACTGGCCAAGGGGGACCAGCAGGCAATGGGAGAGTCCCTGTTCCCCTGAGCACTACCAGGACTAACAAGGAATAACGGCCACAAGTTGACTGACAGTAGAATTTGGCTAGATATCAGGAGGCACTACTTCACAGTCAGGGCAGCTAGGATCTGGAACCAACTTGCAAAGGAAGTGGTGCTCACTCCTATCCTGAGGGTCTTCAAAAGGAAGCTAGACAATCACCTAGCCGGGGTCATTTGACCCCAGCATTCTTTCCTGCCCATGGCAGGGGGTCGGACTTGATGATCTGCTCAGGTCCCTTCTGACCCTACCAACTATGAATTAGTGTGTTTAGTTGGAGTGCCTCTTGGCTCTCTGTAAGATCTCATGCTTATCAATCCATTGCTTGGACTTTCTAGCCTGTCTGCCTAAAAACAGCAGATCTTGGCTGGGATGATATAGTTGGGGATGGTCCTGCTTTGAGAAGGGGGTTGGACTAGATGACCTCCTGAGGTCCCTTCCAACCCTAATTTTCTATAATTTTATGATTAAGGTGACATACTACTCTATGGTTTGCTATTCTTTTATTTTATTATAAACAAATGCAATTTTTAGCTTAACATTAAAAGTTCTTTAATAAACATTAGCTGAGAGTTTTTCCCATTTAGCATTGCCACTTTAAGTCTCTCAGGATCTGAAAAGTTTCATTTGAGTCAATTCCAGCTGAATTCATTAAGATAACAGTAATGTAAATGATTAAAATAGAAGGGAAAATTATTCAAATGGGCAACTTCTAACAATTGAGGAAGAATTGTATGACTTTAGAATTCTGGGAGATATTAGAGTCATTATGTAGTTATTACTAGGAAAATGCCTGCATCATGAAATACCTCAGTATCTGGCATGCACCCACCAACTAAGGACAACAGAGAGCAATTATACTTAATGGGCATCTATACACATGCTCCAGGATTGGGGGGAGTGGAGAAGGAAACGTTTTAATTAGAGCAGCTCTAGGGAGCCATTCTAATTAAAATGCCCCATACATTTCAGGTATTCAGCATCCCACACTTCAAAATGGCAGTCGGGGCACTTCATTTAAAGCTCATTCAACAAGCTTTAGTTAAAGTGCCCCCACTAGCATTTTGAAACATGGGGGCACTAAATACATGTGACGGCAAGGCTACTGGAGCATTCTAATTAAAACATTCCAGCAGACTCGATTAATCTAATCATACTAATTAGAATGTGTCAGAGTAGGCATCCTGCACATGTACAGGCACCCAATGGTTGCTTTAATCAAAAACAGATATCTACATTGCTGGAAGTTTTTTCCCCTACATCTCAGCAAGGGCAGAAATCAGTGCAGTATGACCCCTTAGAAACTAAGGGCATTTATACACATTAGGGCTGTGCGCATTTTCCCCAGCTGTTTCATTTTGATGCTGTTTCAACTTGTCTCAAGCTCAGAACAGCGAAACTGAAATGAAATGAAGGGCTTTGAAACAGCTTCAGAATGAAACAAGGGCAGTCAAAATGTTTCAAAAGTTTCAAAACGTTTTGAGTTTCAAAGCTGAAGCTGGGCTTACCTACAGGAAAACAGAAAGTAAGGAGAGGCAGAGCGAAGAGGGGGGAAGGACACAGTGAGGGTGCACCTTAACACACATACTGGAGAAGAAGCTCCTACAGGAGATGAAAGAAAGGCTCTGTCACAGTTTGGCTGCCTGAGATGCTGCTGGTGCTACTGTGCTCATGTTCAGTAAGTTATTATATTACCTGTTGTCATCGAAAGTTGTGTACTGGACTGAGGCTGTAGGGGAGGAGGAGCCTTCATTGCAGCATGCTACCATGTCATATAGAGGCCCCAGAGCCAGTAAGTGTACACCTTAACACACATACACACACACACACACACACGTCACGAGTTTTGCTTGTCAGTAGCTTGAGGTGCAGTTTCCCAGAAACCCCTGTACCTATATCCTTGAAACTTGGCAGGATTCATGGCCTCAGAAGGGGATACCATCCCTGCTCTTTTTATCCAAATCTGCCAAAAAATGACAAATTTATAGGCAGTTTCATGCTTCCCCATGATAGCCTATAGGCGAAATGTTGAAGCAGCGTCGAAACAGCGAAACAGTTTCGACAAAACAAAATGGAACAGTGCTTTCGAAATGAAACAAAACTTGAAACAAAACACTGTCCCATTGAAATGGCAAAATATAAGTCAAAACGAAATGGTGCTGTTTAGCACAGCCCTAATACACGACGAACCTCTGCTTTGATGCGTGCTAATTAGCACACATCAGAGCAGACTCAATTAATCAATCCTGTTGCAAGTCTGCTGGAGCGCAACTTTAGTTAAAGCATCCCCACCACTGTTTTGAAGTGCAGGACACTGAATCCATGAAACACTGTGGGCATTTTAATTAGAATGACTCCAGAAACTGGATTGAAAGGACTGGATCCAGTGATGCCCTACACCTCTTCCACTTCTTGGTCCAGGCGCATGTCACATTTGAGTTTGGACACTTCACCTTGCAATAAAATGAGGACCAGCTTGTATCAGGCTGGGCCACTGAGGGTGTACTCTGCAAGATGGAAGATGAACAGCTAGTCCTAAATGTGTAAACACATGAAGAATATGGGGGGAAGTGGGCTTATCATTCACATATGTTTCCTGCTCAGCCCCTAGGAGGCATTTCAAGGGTCTGTGCATGAGTCCCCAAAGTCCAAGCAACTGGGCCAAGCTCTGCTTCTGGGGCCATGACAGACTCACATCCCTTGGGCAAAGCTGGAAGTGGGTTTCACTGCATAATCACTTAGAGGATACTCATGCACCTGTCTCCAGCTGGGCTCTTGGCTGTGGGCCCCTGCCTGGGAAACAACGATGTGGACAGGACAAGCCAATGGCCATCACATCCTAGTTTCCCTGCTGTGGCATCAGGAAAATAGTGACTTATCCTGCTGAGAGGCAGGAGGAGCCATCTCAGCTTGCCTGGGATCAGTTTGCCTGAGAGCTGGAGCCAGGTTCTTAAAATTTCCCTTCCAGGCAGTATAGCAGGAGCCAATGAAGAGAATCCAGAGAACATTTTTTTCCAGCGGAAGTCCTAGGCAGTGAAAGGCTGGGGGAGGTTCAGGGGAAAGGTGTTAGACACCTTTGAATGGTGTTCGGGAGATGATGTCCAGGTGGGGGCAGGGCTTTGTAGGAGGATATCTCTGTGGAGGGTCCTGTAGGCAGGGTGGGGCACTGAGGGGAGGAAGAAGGGGAAGGAAGTGGAGAGGTGATAGCTGAGGGGATCTGGACATGTTGCCTATCCTGTCAAGCTTGGGGAATGGCTGGTCAAGCAGGGGATAGACAAGAGCACAGCTAGGTCATGAGCCCTGCTCCTCTTACTCATTTGCATAGCATAGATTCATAGATTCATAGATTAAGGGTCGGAAGGGACCTAGTAGATCTTCTAGCCCGACCCCCCGCCAGGGCGGGAAAACAACAAAACCCCAAAACAAGAAACGGGACTCAAATGAGTCCAGCCAGGTAGGCATCCAGCCTCTTCTTAAAGACCCCCAGGGTAGGGGCCAGCACCACTTCCCTTGGAAGTTGGTTCCAGCTCCTAGCCGCCCTAACTGTGAAGTAGTTTTTGCGGATGTCCAATCTATACCTCCTCTCCATCAACTTGTGCCCATTACTCCTTGTTATGCCAGCGGGCGC
>NW_017729006.1:44651665-44706623 GCF_001723915.1 Gavialis gangeticus | reverse complement strand
CTTCCAAGGATGGAGATTCCACCACCTCTCTAGGTAACCTGCTCCAGTGCTTCACCACCCTCCTTGTGAGAAACGTTTCCCTAATATCCAACTTAAACCTCCCTTGCTGTAACTTGAGGCCATTGCTCCTTGCTCTGTCATCTGTCATCACTGGGCACGTCTATGTGAGACGCTACATCGCTATAGCGACAAGCTATGTCACTGTAGCTCATTGTT
Organism: Gavialis gangeticus; assembly: GCF_001723915.1. Lineage (NCBI taxonomy): Eukaryota > Metazoa > Chordata > Crocodylia > Gavialidae > Gavialis > Gavialis gangeticus. The sequence goes on along the minus strand of NW_017729006.1, from coordinate 44,706,407 downwards.
ACAGCAATGTAGTATTGGTGGGCACAAACTGACACCAATGCTGTGTTGCCATAGCAACAACCCACCTCACTATAGTGCATCACTACAGCGATGTAGCTGCTAAAAATAACCGTGAGCCATCACTTAGTATTTCCTAAAGTAAGTACTAAATGATGGCTCAGTAACAACTGCACCATGGGAGGCATATGTAGATGCAGGCACTGAGGACAGTCTAGCTCCATGCTCTTTGGAACCATCCTTCAGATAGTTAAAGCCTGCTATTAAATCCCCCCTCAGTAGTTTTTTCTTCAGACTAAGTAAACCCTGTTCCCTCAAGCTGTCATCACAAATCACGTTCCCTAGCCCCTAAACCATTTTCACTGCCATCCGGTGGACTCTCTCCAACTTGCCCACATCCTTTGGAGGCCCAAAACTGAACACAATACTTCAGTCATCCACGTCCTTTCCTTCCAGACCAGGTTTTGCCACAACAGTTTGTCTTAACCTCTCCCCCTTATATAGTAGGTCCAATAAATATTATGACAAAAAGGCTGCTTGCTTCTTACATATATCTTGGACCACTGCATCCACAACAGTACTCCAGTCCTATTATTTAAATCTACAAGCACGACCACCGCTCCAGAATGGGCAACAGAACTATCCAGACAGATCCCTATTGTCTTTTCCTCTCCAAAAAATGGCTTGATTGTTCCACCTTTCAGCACAATTGCTTGGTCTGAAGGGAGACAACCAATGCAGAGACTCCAAGCCACAAAACAATATGTTGGCACCCCATTTCCCAACCTCACCCAAATCCTACCATTTAGAAGCCACCCAGGACTGGAACTCACTCCCCCACCAGCAGTTTCTGGCCAGACACCCATGCTTGACTGTTACATTTGACCTTAGCAAAAATACCTGTTTCCCACTCAGCTTTGTACCCCATAACCATGTCTCTTTAGGGCAGCATATTCAGGGTTGTCCATGTTCACATAAAGTGAAAATGTGAGTGACCCATGGGCAGCCTGATGCTGACTGTCTGTGTGTGTATGGGGGTGCAGGGAACCACTGGTGTTACAACTGTTCTGAAACACTGAAATTTACCAAGTGGTTGTGTGTCAGTGCTGTCTATGTCTCCTAGGGGTTGTATCCCAGGTGCTGGAAGGAAGATGGCTGGTTTGTCATGCATGACTGTTGGAGGATGCTTATCAATAGTGGTGGAAATGGAGGGGGTCAGGAATGGAGGGGTGGGCAACTGGCAGGAATATGGAGTGTATTGTTGACTGTGAAGCCAAGAGGACAGTGAAGTGTGAAGTTGAAGGGCTGGTCTGGAGTGGACTCGAGGGAACAGTGAGTAGGGATGGGCCAGACTGGCCTATGTCAGTGGTTTCAGAGCTCTCGTGTGGATGGCTGGTAAGCTTCTTGATCAGGGCTTCCAAACAAAAAGAGGGATTCCTCAGTCATCATGACCCTCCTGTGCCTGCTCCTTGGCTGCGGCAGAGATGGGAACCAGGGGGTCCATCTTCTCTTCCTAGACAGAGCCCTTGCAATCCTCAGTGGCCTGAAGCAACACAATGGGATTTTATCAAGACACCGCCCGCCCCCCATCAGAATCCATGACAGCTCTGCATAATAGGGGTAAGTCACCCTCCAAGCACCTAAGACCTAAATCATAATCATAGAAAATTAGGGTTGGAAGGGACCTCGAGAGGCATTTTAGATTTTCTTATGCCATGCCTTTTGTGTATTACAGGATTTGTTTGTCCCAATGAGATCATGTAGAGAGCAAAGGGGCAACCATCTTTATTATACAAGCAAAAGGGCTTAACTGAATACCTTTGAAGCAACAGAGCAGGGAACAGCAGTACATAAACACAGTATAGAATAGCACTACCTATTGGCACAATTCTTTCCTTTTTCATGTCTTTGTGACAAGGTATTTAGCAGAATTCTCAGATTCACTGGAATCAGACAGACTGCACCATGAATGCTTCTGCTATGGACTCAAACTTGCAACCCCTAGGCTGTCAACCGCGTGTGTTAGTGCCCACACCACCTCATCACCCACTGGTGTAGTTCCATAACACATATACATGCTACTTAGTACATGCATCACACTTTCACCTTGTAGCATTGGTGTGAATAGCAGTTGTGCTCCTGAGAGGCCATTTTGGAGACGATGCATGCATAGAAAGCCTGGCTGTGGTGATTCTTCTCACATGAGCACTAAGTGTCCTTATCACCTCAGACGGGGGTCTATTACCTCTAGCTGTCTTCATATGCCAGAGTGCCTCACAGACATGGCAGATGACGGAGGTACTGAAATTCCAGGTGCAGGTACTGCTGACACACTCTAAAGTACCCTCAATCATGCTAATTTACAGAAGACCCAAATCCTCAGGGTGGGGTGTCCAGCAAAGAGAATAATGCATACCCTCACAACTGGCTCTGCATGGTGAGCTCACATGCCAGGCAGGACCTGTCACTGAAGCAGCAGAGTCTGGAGTGAGTCACAGAGGCAGCTCCTTGAAGCAGAAAAGGATCTGAGGGATACAGTGGAAAGTAAGTTGAATATGAACCAACAGTGTGCCCTTGTTGCCAAGAAACTAATAGCATACAGGACTGTATTAGTAGAAGTTTTGCCAGCAAATCAAGGGAAGTGATTATTCTCCTCTATTTGGCACTGGTGAGGCCACATCTGGAGTAGTATGTCCAATTTTGGGCCCCCCACTACAGAAAGGATGTGGGCAAATTGGAGAGAGTCCAGTGGAGGGCAATGAAAATGTTTAGGGGGCTGGGGAACAGGACTTGTGGGAAGAGGCTGGGGGAACTGGACTTATTTAGTCTGGAGAAGAGAAGGCTGAGAGGGGATTTAATAACAGCCTTCAACTGCTGACTATGAAAGCTATGAAAGCTTGAACCAGTGCTTCTTGCACAAAAATGCAAGACAGTGACTGGGGCAAGAGTGGGTTGTGGTAACAAGCCTGCCACAAAGAAAATCAAATTCTGCTAATGACTTGCAACCCATTAGGCATAAGAGACTTGTGGTACCCAATACCAAATGCATGACATAAGATAATAACAGTCATGATAACAGTCCTTAACCTTATACCACACCTCAGTCTAAACTATAAATGATGGTTAAAACTATTGGCAGAAACCTGACACGCTCATTACATGTATGTAACAAGACTCAGTGAGCAAGCCAGAAAGCCAAGTGGCCTGGGAAAAACCTACAAACTACATCTACATATCAACTGAGCTAAGTGTCACTACAGAAAACAAAAGAACTAAAATATCCACTTCAAAGTAAAGCCTGTGAGAGACAAAAAATGCCAAGATGCAGTGAAAACATGACTGTAAATGTATCTTGGTTAATACATTCCTTCTTTGAGACCTATTTCATAAAGCAAATATCCAATAGCTGTCTAAAGTGTTATGCTAAATCAGTCTATGTGACCACATCTAACCTACTTCACACCTATTGTTTGATCCTCACTGCCTCACATTTGCATTTATTAATTAAGGCATATTTCTCAAACTAGACAGTCAATTTCTAAATGTTTATTATACTAAACCAGAGTATTTTCCTGAAACCCACACCTATTGTATCCAATGGTCTCTGATCTTCACTATCTCCATAAGCCATTTGATGCAGCTGTTTATTAGGCTCCATTGTTAAAATCACTACTGGAAAAAAGATTCACAGATTCAGATGATAGGGGCTGGAAGGGACCTTACAAGATCATCAGGTCCAGCCCCCCCTGCACTTGGGCAGGAAAGACTGCTGGCATCAAGCTGTTTTTTTGAAGATCGCCAGGTAGATGCCTGTACCACCTCTGGGGGAAGCCTGTTCCAGAACCTCACTACTTACAGTATTTCGTGATCAACTTCCTAAAGGTATCTCATTCAGCCGATACCCATCCTATTTGATTCCAAACTGATCAAAAGCTTGCAAACTTCATAAACACACAAACAGGATACAATTGTAATATGTTAATTCTGTCCTTGCCTGCTTTGTTTGGACTTTGATTAACCAACTATCAAGAAGGAATGCTTTGAAGCTATACAATTAAAACAGTATAAATAGCAAGACAGAACTGCCAGCAAGGTTTGTGCAGTCCAGGAAAGATCAAGAACCCATCCTGCACCATTCAGCCACAAGTGAAGGATCCACACTGTGAGGCTGTACAAGAACTACTTTCTGCCTACATTGGGTAAAGTTCTCTCTGCAGCTAAGATAATGCAAGGACTAATAGCTCATTTTCTATTTGGAAAGAGTCTTTCTTCTGTCATTTAGTTTTGTAACATGTTGGTAATTATTAAAGCAAGCCTTTCTGCTATTCATCAACCAAGTGCTGTGTCAATTCTTAAAGCACTATGTTAAAAATTCAGTTTCTAAGTGCAACGCAACTACCTGAAGGGTGATTCCAAAGAGGATGGAGCTCGACTGTTCTCAGGGGTGGCAAATGACACAAACAAGCAGCAATGGGCACTTTTACAAATGTTCCAGAGGTGGGGGAGAGGGGGAGGCACTTTAATTAGAGCGGTTCCAAGAGCCGCTCTAATTCAAGTGCCACCAAGTCTCATGTATCGGCATCCCTGCTCTTCAAAATGGTGGTGGGGGTGCTTGAACTAAAACTCATTCAGTGAGCTTTATTTCAAGCAAGGACCACTGCCATTTTGAAGGGTGGGGACACTGATACACAAGACAGGGGAGGCTGCTCCATTAATTGAGTCTGCTCCTAAGCACTGTAATTACAGCACATCAGAACAGCCTTCCAGCATGTCTACAGGCACCCAAAAGTGTTAACTTACAGCAAAGGAAGTTTAGGTTAGATATTAGAAAAAACTCTCTCACCAGGAGAGTAGTAGAGCACTGGAACAGGTTACTTAAAGAGACTGTGGAATCTCCATCCCTGAAGGTTTTTAAGAGTCAACTAGACAAAGCTTTGTCTGGGATTATAATACCCTATTTAGAGGTAGTCCTGCTTTGAGCAGGGGGTTGGACTGGATGACCTCCTGAGGTCCCTTCCAACCTTAATTTTCTATGTTTCTATTATTCTAAGCAGTGGGACAGCTTCAAGAAGAGTGCCAGAGAGTGCTCTGGGCAATACCTAGCCTGTCTCATGGTGAGCAGGGCAAGCACACAGACTCAAGCCCACTCTGGTTGAGGAGACTCTGTGGCCAAGTTCCCTAGGCTATTGCCTAAATCATGTGAAGTTTTTCTCTTCTGGTATCTTCCAAGGACCTAAGTTATCAATTCAGTCTTTGGTGCTTGGAGGGTGACTTGCCCCTACTAGGAGGAGCTGTCACAGATTCTGGCAGTGGATGACACAATTGATCCCCATTATGTTGCCAACTCCAGGAGTAAGCCTTAGGGCATCTACTAATCCTAGCTCTTCTGTATCTAAAGTTTCACAACATTCACAACATTACATGCACATCTGGATGATTCTGTCCCTGGGGCACCTCTGCAGCCAAAGTGCCTCCTATAGATGTGGAAACCAAACTGTATGCAAGTGTCTAAGATTGTCACTATGTAGCTATGAAAGTGCCACTTTGGTCCCTAAAGGTAAAACAGAATTTAACCTTAAGTCCTGCTGTGAATCTGGCACTTCCCCCTCTCCCTCACTCTGCCCCCAGTGTAATTTTTCAAGTGTCTAATTTACACTGGAACTAGCATTGAAAATATCTAAGCATGGTGTACAGTGGTACTAATATTTTTGTTAGCCTGACACATCTGCGCTGTTCCTCAGAAGTCAATACAAAACAGATGCCGTCTGTGGTTCTCCATGCCTAATTATTCCACGCAAAGTGATCCAAATTACTTAGAAAGTTTCAAGACTTACATTTCAGTTTTCAAGTATTGTTACACTTTACCATAACCTTGTGTTATGCATACAGTAACTGCGAACTAACAAGCTGCTGTTCTAAAGATGCTATATTCGCAAAGGATTATGTAACATGTACAACTAGCATATCTTGCAGAGGGCTATATTAAATATGCAATTTGGATTGTACTTGAATAGCAGCAGGAACTCAGAACTGCCATGAAGTAAGTAATTCTTTACTTATTAATTCAGTTTCTTCACCTGTTATTTCTCTTGCCATCATAGATCTTACACAAAAAGCTTTATAATGTCTTAGGGGAGAACTAAAACCAATTAGCTGCTTATATACTTAATCTTCTGCCTTCAGGAGCTGGCCCTCCTGGTTCCTGAAGGATTTATTATCATAATATCACTGACTCCCATTTGTCTGTGCCTCTTTTCCTGCAGATTTTATGGACAAATTAAAAATCCATTTTTTCTTTTAAATATTCTGGCTTTAAGTGTGCATATCACATAAGACTTTTATGTGCACGAAGATCTTAATTTAGTGAACACATGGAACATTTAAACGTGTGACATAATTTTCAGACTGTTATCAGTTTTCAGACTGTTATCTAGATGTTCCTTTAACAGAATAAGGTTAGCAGAAAATATTTTCTATTCAAATGCATATCAGCATGCAAACTGTTTTCCTTATCTTTTATAGTCAAACCTCAAAAACAAAAGACATGGCTGCTGGCATTTACTTGAAAGCAACTTGGGGAAAGGTGTAGTTAGTAGCTTGGAAATCAATGCTTGCAGATATAGAAAAAAGGAAAACAAAAGAACACTTTACTTTCAGCTTGGTGCGCCCCTGCGCTGAGCGCAGCGCATGCAAAGAAGAGTTTCAGTGGGGTATTTGGGCGCTTTTATCTAATAGCTGATTTAGCCAGCTATTGAATAAACGTGCCAAAAAGCCCTACTGAAGTGCCAGATCTATAAAGATGCCGGGGAGCTGGGTCAAACTGATGTGCTTCCTCTTCTAGTAAAGCACTGGTTTGGTTTGGTTTGGTTTTTTCCACATCCATCAGTACCCTAAGTTTCAGTTATAAGGAAGAAGCCTTTCAACAGAGGAGCAGTGGCCTTGTGTTTAAGACAATTGCTTGCAACCTGTAACTTCTGGTACTAGATCCACAAAAGGATTCAAGTGTAGCAAGCATGTGGGAACAGGCAGAGGTACTCCAATTCCCTCCCTGTTGAATCTCTCTCCTGACCTGCCTTGTATGAGAAGATTCAGTTAGCCAGAAGAAGAAAAAGAGGGAGCATGACCATCTTATGTGATGGCTGGAGCTCATATGGTGGGCGGTGGAAGACCTGAGTTCCATCTGTGCTCCAAAGACTGCTTAATAAATAACCTACCCTATCCCCAGACTACTCTCCAGGGAAGTGTGAGGCAGACAATGGACTCTCGCATCACAAGTCTTTCATATTCTGGGCAAAAAGCCGGGCAGGGTGGCACCTTAGACACTAACACTTTTAAAGAGACATAAGCTTTTGTAGGCAAAAGCCTATTTCATCAGATGAATGCACTTGCAGGGCATGTCCAGATGAATGTGTATGTGCGGTATGCGGGCTATCTATGGCGCCGCACACAACAAATGCCACACGTGCAGGCATTCCCCATGCTGCTAATTTGCAGCTCAAGGGGTGGGGATTGACACAGGGAGATTCCTGTGTTAAAAAAACCTGCAGTGGAAAAGAGTGGGGCAGCTCACATGGCAGCAGCATCCGCTGACAGAGATGGGAGCCTGGCCGGCTGGAGCCACACTCTGGCAGCGGCCGGGCTCCCTGTTGCCAGATTGCCATTACTGGAGCCTCGGGATGACCCCAGGGCCCCAGCCTAGGTGCTGGCCCTAGTCTCCTCTACACTACCAGGGACAATTTACCATGTGCCAGAGTATGTGTGTATGGGCATTCCCCAGAATAAGTAGCAGCCGCACATATTGTGCCGCTGCTATTTGTCCCCAGGGAACCGTGCATGCGCACTTGACTGGATGTACCCATGGAAAGCAAGAGTACTAAACAGAGAAGAAAGAAGTTTAAATACAAAGGATAGGGAAAGGGGGAGGAAAGCATGGGGGAGGGGGCAATGCTGAGAGGCAAAGGTGGGTTAAAGAGATCAAAAGTGTGTGGAAGAAATCAAACTTCGCGTTGTGGTTGAATCAGAACCGACAGAGCCAGCTTTTCTTTATTTATGGCTACAGTGTAATCACAGGGAGGATTTAATACAGCAAGAGGAATCACCCACTTGTCTGTTTCAAAGAAATCCTCCCCCTCTTTAAGTTTTCAAGCATATTTATACTTAAGACAGATAAAGAGAGAAAAAAATACGACCTTGGAGAAACTAAAACAAGTTTACTTAATTGGACATCTGTGCACAGGGTAATAAGACATGAAGGATTTCTTATCTCAAAACATATAACTGAAATAAGCAGTATCAGCACTTCTGGTCTCTGTCTGTTTTTCTAGTCAAGTAGGCCAGAAGCCCGACTAAATGTACTCCTACAAGGGGTAAACAAAGCGGTTAACTCATTGAGGGTCACAAGGGCTACAAAATCTAATCCAAGTAATGGGATGAGAACCCAGAGTTGCTGCTGAGACCATATTTAAGTCTGTGAATGATTTCATGTTCTGCAATCCTACGTTCAAGTTGGTTTTTAAAGTTTTGTTGTTCTAAGGACAGCCACTCTGAGCTCAATGATGGAAATATCTGAGAAGATTTAAGCATTGTGCCCTTCTGGCTTTTCTGCCCTTCTGGACTTGATTTCAAATCTATTTAGTACCCCACTTTCTGCAAGAGCATTCATAGCATCTGATGAAGTAGACTATTACCGATGAAAGCTTATGCCTTTCTGAATAAGAGACTCTAAGGTGCCACCTTGCCCTACTTTCTTCCTGATTTCAAACTAACACAGCTAATCACCTCTCTTCAATCCTGGGCAAGTGATCTTACTCCTGAACTAGTGTATATAAAAAGGAAAAACTGCCCCCTCCTTTGCCAGCTGTATTTTGTGCAGAGCCTGAGCATTCAGTCTCTGTGTGCGCCAAATAAATTGGCCCCTGGGACTGTCCACGTGGAGGAATGCCTGGTATATAGATCCCTGCAGGGCATACATCCAAACTGCTTCACACTGTTGCAGCTGAGGCACTGCTGGGCACTTTCAGAATCCAATCTTCAAGCACCTGGGGAAATTTAATGTAGAAAACTGAAGCATCTGCAGATTTCAGGCACCTCCATGTTTAGGCAACTTTTAGCTAAACCTCTATTTTAGGCAAAGTTTTGAGGGTTACAGTTTTGGATTTAGATGCCTAAACAGGAAGTTATGCAGGCCATTGGCATTCAAATCCTTTTGTGATTCTAAAGGCAATCAGGACTCATAGTAGAGGTGATATCTTTTATTAGACTAACAAAATCTTTGCAAAAAATTTCTTTTGAAAAAATCTTGTTGGTCTAATAAAAGATATCATCTCTACTATGAGTCCTGATTGCCTTTTCCTCTAGACCAATACAGCTACAACCTGGATACCTGACACTTTGTGGTTTTAATGAATTCCTTGTGCAAACTTTCAAAAATTGCTTCATTTTTGGGACCCTGGTTTCAGATATGTGACCTGAGTTCATCTGACTTCAGTTAGTGTTAGGAGCACGCAGTGTCTCTATACCAATATTGTATGTGGCATCATACACTTCAGTAGAGATTTGGTAATTTACATCAGCAGAGTATCTGGCAAGTAGGGCCAGATCCTATCCCACCAATTTGGTGTCTATGCAGACTTGGGCACCTGAAGATGATCCTATTCCACCCTTCTTGAACCCCTGACAAAACATTAACATGCCTACTTTTGTAATAAAACAAAGTAATCAGAATGATTCCCTAATAGTACTTTGTCAGTGTAAAGCTTCTGGAAAAAGCTTTGCTCAGACCACCCACATGTGCTATACTGGGCATGTCTACACAAGACACTGACTGTGCAGTAGCCAAATAATACTGCATGGTAGTGCATCACAGCACCAGCAGTGCTAATACACTACTGTGCAATATAAATGGCTATTGAGCAGTAGCGTCACTTAAAAGGCATTTGCCAGTGCTACTGCACAGTTACTCAGCTTACTGCATATATATTAAGTACTTGATTATACAAGTCCTAAATAAATGCATAGTAACCATGGCACGGTAGCATCTCACGTAGACATGCTCATTGTGGAGTAGACTAATTAGCTCCACAGTAAAGCATCACCATCTACACATGCACCAGTATTGGGTGCAGTAAATTAGCTCCACCATAAGTTAGTACTGTTGAGGACAGTACTGTCATATGGTGGAGTACTTATGTGCACTGAAACTCAGCTGCAGACGGGGACAGAAGCTGGCTGGGGCACAAGTATGCTAAAGTGAAGGGGCTGCCTGCCACCCAACACTGCCACCCAGAGCCAGGGCTGACTCCCTAGGCCCCCTGCCAGCCCAGGGCTGCCCCATCCCGGCAAAGCGTGCTACAGTCCCAGTTGTGCATATAGTTGCTGTGCTCAGAGCAGTTGCCACCAGTGCCAGAGTTTATTTCTTTGCCTTATTTGCATATGTAGATGTTCCCACAGAGTAACATACACCCTCAAAAGGATCCAGGGCAGCTAAATTATTTAACAAACACTTTGTTTCCCACATATGTCCTCTAGAAGAGTAAAGTATTATTTTTAATGTCATGATTACTTATAAAATAAAATGTTTGATGATGTGATAAGAGATATACTGAGCAAAGGACTTAATTCAAGTCTGAGAGTAAAACTTTTGAAATGCTAGCAGGTGTCTCTTAACAGCCCCAGATCTGCTGGCCGTATTCTAGAAGTAGATCTCAAGCTACTGCATTCTAATTTTTTTTCCTGCTTTTCCAGTCTGAATCAGTATAAAGCCATTCTTTCACATTCATATACAGCATTAGTTTTGGTGACATCACATAATAAGAACAGAAACAAAAAACAGAAAATCTTGATTGTGTCAAGCTAGTTCTGACAGTACAACTTTAACCTTTATTTTAGGCACGGTTTTGTTTGCATCTTAACATCTTTCACTGCAGTTTTGTATTAATATATTTAACACCTCTTATTGTAATTGCCATTTTGGATTACTGTTCTAGTATGTTTTGATAACAATCTTCCTACCTTCTCCAAATACATCTGCACCTTTAAAATATGCACCACCTATGTTTGTGAAAAGTGGATGAATATATGGGACAGAGGGGGGTATTTTTCTAATCATCATTTCTATAACCATATCAAAATGATTAATTTATTAATGTATAGGAATATGTGCCCGGCTCCTATGTGGTTTATATGCATCTTATCTTAGGTGAAGTGAAAAATTTAATTATATGAAAAAATGCAAATTACTGCCAACTGTGTTAACGATGAGAAAATTGTATTATCTTCTAACATAAATTGTCACTGAATTGAAGAAAAGAGGTTTTGGAAGCTGATCTGATTACTGTCAGTGAAAGTGCTCAAACTCAACTGTTGGCGAATGTCCAGTACCCATCATTGAATAATCATCACCTCATCATTCAGCCTTCTCAACTGACATGCAAAACAACATCCAAATATTCATTGCACATCTGTGCTGGACAGATTATGCATTAGCAATTCAAATCAATTCAATGTACAGGCAGTTTCAGCAAAGGCGTCTGTTTGGGTGAGATGCCTTGTTGTCTGGGATGGATAATAAAGCAACTCTGTCTAATCTTGGAGAACAATCAACCCATCTTGAGAAGGTGACTGACTACGTATGCTCTTGCCCTGACAGCAATAGAACAATGGCCCCATAATGCACTTGACTCAGCTGGTAATAAAATCTACTTTTGATTAGCAGCCATGGCTTGTGTCAATCACTGTATGATGCACCATTGTCCTCTGGTCCTGAACACAGTTTATTTACAGAGAAACAAAGGCTTTTTGGATATGGCTGCTGCCCAGAGATTGCAAAATAGATTGAGCTGTCAGCCCCACACACTAGATGAAGATTAATGAGTTGTGCAGACAATAAATATGAAGCAATGACCATAAATATGCTAATAGGTATTATCCATATACACCATAATTGCTACAAAAATTAAAAAGTAGTGTGAAGGAAATAGGTCACAGGGTGACAGATAGATAATCTTGGATGCTGGAGATCTTTGGTTCAGCTAGATTCTCTACAGGTTTATTTTCTTCAATTAAACCTTTCAAAAGACTAATTGTTTAAAAGCTGCTTGAATAATCTCTTTTTAAACAGAGGTTTATGGGAAAAATGTTTATGAAAAAGTGACTTCAATGAAAGTGTTATTAGAATGAAAAAGGTGACCATCACAAGCATAGTATGCACTGATTAATACCTGTGATCAGCTGCCCAGCTTCATTATGAGGAAACTATACCTAAGTGGCACATCAGTCAGAACTTCAAGGAAAATGTACTGAAAAAGACCTAAATTCACCACACAAGTGAATCAGGAAATTCATCAGTGAACTATAGATTCACATGTGTATCTGTTCTATTCGCAACTACAGTTCTTTTTAAAAGACTGAAGATGGCAAAGATGTCACAGGGCCAAATTCTCAGCAATGGTTACACCCTAAATTTACAGTCCTGCAAAAGACTGTTCAGTTGTAAGAAAATGAGATTTCAGCCAAGCACAAACTTATACCTGCACAAGAAAATCAAACAGTTAAACATTTACAGTCTGTATGTATAAATGTTTTGGTGCCTGAAAATGCACAAGCATAGGCAACTGGTACCTCCCAAATCTGGGGGGGCACCAGCAGGGCACAACCGGGGGGGGTGGTTCCCAGGCAGCCAGCCACCAACTGGGGGGAATCTCCCAGAGGCCAGCCGGTGACCGGCAGAGGGGGGTCCCCCAGCAGCCGATCACCAAGTGCGCCACCAACACAGCGGCAGCCGGCACTTCCACACCACCGATGTCCCACCAGCAGACCAATTTTGGCGGGAGGGAGCACCACTCTTTGTGCCTCCCTACTAGCCAGAGTACTCACTGTCATGGGGGGCACAAGTGCTCTCAGGGAGGACACGTACATCCCCGTGCCCCCCCCCACACATGCCTATGTGCACAAGTACAATTTGGGGTGCTTAAATTAAGAGGTTACTAATGAACATTTGGTGATACTATTTAAAGCAGAAGAAAACATTTGCTTTAATCTGTGAAACCAACTAAACTTTTCTAGCAGGGAGCACCGGCCATGGGATGGGCAAGGGGCCACTTTTCCACCCCCCCGCGCTCAGCACCAGCTTCTTCCCTGCCAGCGAGCAGGGGGTGAGGGCTGTGCGCTGCCCCCCTACCTGTACTGTGGGGCTGGGGGGCACTGGGAGTGAGTGGGCAGGGAGTCAGTGGGAGCACAGGGCCTGCACCAGTGTCCCAGGGCCAGTACCAGCAGGGCCCAGAGCAGGGTGGCAGGAGCGCAGGGTCCCAGCCAGCAGGGGTTCTATGAAACCAGGCCAGCTCCCCCCTATTCCTGCTGGGGCAGCCCAGCCCAGCTCCACAGACCCCTGCCAGCCTGTGCCCCACTTTGGGCCCCACTGGTGCTGGCCCTGGGACATGGGCCAATGTCCCAATGTCTTGGAACCGAAGACATTGGGACCATTGTCCCAATGCAAGGGGAAGAGCTGGACCGCGAATTTTTAGGTCAGCTTGCAGAGGCACTTAAGGCAAGAGATGTAGTTGTCATGGGTGATCTAAATTACCTGGACATCTGCTGCCAATGCGGTCTGACTGCTCACGGAGGTTCCTGGCCGAGATATAGGACCTCCACTTAACCCAGGAGATACACAGTCCTACCGGGGGAATGCCCTGCTGGACCTGGTCCTGGCCACAGGCAACAACCTGGTGAGGGGACTCCACATCCTCGACCACCTGGGCAATAGCAATCATCACTTGCTGGAATTCACCATCCAGCACAGGGTGTCAAGGGCCTGGAGCAAGGCAGTAGCCTTAGATTTTAAGAGGGCCAACTTCAATGAGGTGAAGAGATTAGTGAGAGAGACACTAGGGTCCTGGAGATTAAGGGAACTGGGTGCCCAAGATGAGAGGTCGTTCCTTAAGGAGATAATACTCAGAGCCCAAGGGGTGACAATCCCAACAAGAAGCAAGAGGGGCAAGAGTGCCCAAAAGCCCCCCCGCTCACCAAGGGCATTCATGAATGCCTGACTGCCAAAAAGGAGGCGTATACCCGGTGGAAGGAAGGGGCTATCACCAAAGAGGGTGCTGCACTTGGGCAGTAAGAATCAGAAGCATACCTATAAGCTAGGGAGCTCCCTTCTCGAAAGCACAGTGGCAGAATGAGATCTTGGAGTCATTATTGACTCCAAGATGAACATGGGCTGACAATGCGAGAACACGGTCAGTAAGGCTAACCATACCTTGCCCTGCATCCACAGATGCATCACAAGCAGGACCAAGGAGGTGATCCTCCCTCTCTATGCAACAATGGTCAGGCTGCAGCTGGAGTACTGCATCCAGTTCTGGGCGTCGCACTTCAGGAGGGATGTGGACAGCATTGAGAGGGTCCAAAGGGGGGCCACTTGCATGATCCAGGGACAGCAGGGCAGACCCTATGAGGAGAGACCTTAACCTGTTCAGCCTTCACAAGAGAAGGCTGAGGGGGGACCTGGTGGCTGTATATAAATTTACTAGGGGGGACCAGCAGGGTTTGGGAGAGACCTTGTTCCCCCAAGCTCCTCCCAGAGTAACAAGGAATAATGGCCATAAGTTGCTAGAGAGTAGGTTTAGACTAGACATTAGAAGGCACTACTTCACAGCCAGGGTAGCTAGGATCTGGAACCAAGTTCCAAGGTAAGTGGTGCTGGCTTCTACCCTGGGGGTCTTTAAAAGAAGGCTCGATGTTTACCTGGCTGGGGTCATTTGAGCCCAGTTTTCTTTCCTGCCCAAGACAGGGGGTCGGACTAGAAGATCTACAAGGTCCCATCTGACCCTACATCTATGAATCTATAAGATGGTGACCAGGGGGTGGGACACCTGTCAAGAGGCAGGGCACCTGTCAAGGGGCGGGGCTCTCCATGTGGCCCTCGACAGCCTGCCAAAACTAGGTAAGCAGCCCTTCACCCAAAATAATTGCCTACCCCTGCCTTAATGTAACTGAGCTATACCATTTACACAAGCTGAAGATTTTGGGCTTAGTCAATGGTGTCTTGTTTATGATGATAATTAGGTCTCTGCAAAGCTTTGGTCACTGATTCGATTTGGCGGAGATTCAGCCTGATTCAGCAGCTGAATCTCCGAATCCAAATTAAATCAGGATACCCTTGAATCTCACCGAATCAAATCAGAACCCTCTGAAACGATGCAGAGAGATTTGGAAAGATTTGATGATTTGGACATAGGCACAGCTTTAAATGTTTTTTCTACTTACCTCAAGGTACGAGGCGGCTCATGAATGCTGGGATGCTGGGGTGGATGGAGTGTCCTACAGGAGCGCGGGGGGGTCCCCAGTGCACTCAGCACCAGGATCCACAGATCCGCCAGGGAGTGCGCAGGGGACCCCCCCCCACCTCGGTGACTGGTGCCTCCTGGGTCTTGGGGGGGGCACCTGGGGTCCCCCCCACAGCCAATTGCTAACCGGGGAGGTCACAGGGGGGTCCCCCATGCACTTGGTGGTGGACCCGGAAGTGGACCAGAAGTACTTTCAGTCCACTTTTGGATTCATTGCCAAGCATGCGGACCCCCTCCATCCCCCGCACTCCTGTGGGATGTTCTATCTGCCTCACCATCTCAACATTCACAAGCTCCACCTGGTACCTCGAGGTATGTAGAAAAAACATTTAAAGCTGTAACTATGGCCGAATTGTTGATTCTCTGAATCAGCATCAGACCTTCAGTTTCAGATTCAGCCGAATCAAATCAGGACAGTGATCTGAATCAACAAATCGAAACATTGTCCCTGATTCCGGCTGAATCCGAATTGAATACAGCCTGTTTCACACACCCCTACTGATAATGTCTGCAGCTCCACTGGGAGCAACAAGAATGGAAGCATACGTGTAGGTTTAGCTCAAGATTTTTTTTAGCACCATGTCCTCTATGCCTGTTCCCATAGTCCTGTTGTTACAAGTGGTTAGATTTTACAGCCCTTTGTTCAGTGAGTAGCTCCACTGGGTACATGGAAACAACTGCCTACTATAAATTGTTGCCCTGGCTTCCCCTCCTCTATCTCATCAAGCTCCTTAACACTAATATTGTTTTTATGGAACATTATAACCTACCTGATCCCTGAATTCTCTCCACACATGAAAGGTGAGAAAAACCCTCCTCCTTTTGATAGGCTTTGACTCCCAGTAATCAGCTTCTTTTCTTCTGCTAATTGTTTGTCTGCTACTCCTGGGAATTTCTCCACCCCCACCCCGCTTACAACTCCGGGTTTTTTTGTGTTTTTTTTTACTATGCTGCGTTCGTTCTCAGTGCTCAGACCTGATGAAGAATGTATTGCATTCAAAAGCTTGTGTAACAGTTGATCCAATGAAAGATATCATCTTAAAAAATCCTTCCCATTTACCATTAAAGACCTTTATAACTCTGCCACTAATTCCCTACTTGTGTCTATTTTTACAGCATTATAGCAGCAAGAACTTCTGGATGACAAACTCACGTTTTTCCCTATACTGGGAAAATTGGGATCTGTCATTTACCAGCCATATTGGTGTTAATGGTGGAGGCTGTACTGAAACAGCAGCCAGGCCCTGTTCTAATATATTGTTCTAATATACTGTCTAACCCTGGTAAAGTCAGTAAGAAAATATCTTGGGTAAATGCATCATGCTCTAGTTAATCCATAATGATGAGATTTGGACCACCTTGGTATTCTTGCCTAATTCTATCAGGTGGCTTTAAGTATTTGTCTGTGGATGGGTATACGCATGTTCAGAGCTCACAAAATCTCTCTGAGAATGGCTCTAAAACAATAGTTTTTCAAATACCTAAGAACTGTCACTAAGTTAAATAACATTGCTGTACAAGCATTACCCATGGATTTTAGGAGTATGCTTAATCCTGAGAAATTGTGTTAGTTTCAGACAAATTTGCATTTTAAATGTATCAAACTGTGTCATCATTACTTGCAGTAATATTTCATATGGGGTGGGGAGGGAGAAGGGGAGATATTTCCTGTTTTTTATCCACTGCTAGTTTGACCAGACTGCTTAAATTGCCATATTCTTAACATTATCTACAGCCTGGTAATGATTCAGCACTTCCTCTACAAGTTTTTGTGCTGGAAAATATCATGGTTGAAACCAAGCTGCCAGAGGTTTAGAAATGGGGTGGAGCAGTGCTGACTTGGGCCAATGGAAGACCCAAGGACTTGTGAGGGACAAGGTTGGACAGAGGCCTAGAGTTTATCAGAAGCACACTGGCCAGAGGTCTGGGGACTGGGCAAGGTAGGCCAAGCCAACTTCAGTGTTTAATCACAGAGTACAGCTGGCTGTGAGGTGGGGCAAATCCAGGCTGGTTGGAAGCTTAAGGCATAGGAAGACAACAAATAGGGGCAGCAAAGGGGACTAGATGTGGCAAAGAATCCAGTCAGGGGCTTGAAAGAAGTTCTGTGAAGAGAAGCATGAAGTGGTGTTACTAGCTTGGGCCATTTTTTAAGGGCCTGACCAAAGCTGTAGAGGTGCAGCTAAAAGAAGAGGCCTAAAGCCAACATGAAAGTAAGAACAATGTGACTCATGTAAGCAGTACAAGTACCATGTCAACAGGATGTTTAATCAAGGGAAAGTCAGAAACTCCACAGATCCAAGAAGACCTGCTGCTGGTCTGCAGGCCCATCCTCCTCCCCCCTCCTGAGTCTCCCTAAGTGGTACAGGTGAGAATCTATATTGCACTTCTGCGGGTAGCCTTACATGCTGGGATAAGTGTGTATCTTGTGCTTTATAAACAATAAAAGGTTGGGCTATAGACCTGTCTCTTGCTTCTTTTAATAGTAACCAACCAAGCAGTTTATGATTGCTTGCTGCCCGGGCTGTAACTGGAAAGAAATAAAGATGCCTTGTGTCTGTAAGAAGACTGTTTCTTGTGATTTGCTCTCCAGCTCTGGGAGTTTCTTTGACGTGGTGCCTGGGCTTCCTTGCTGTTTCACTCTTGACACAGACATCACCTAAAGATGCCTGTCGCTATGACAGCATTGTGTGCCATGATCCATATATCAGAGGTGGACATAGGAGATTTGTAGAAAACCATGTCCCAAACTAAATCCCAGTAAATCTGTCATTCAGGACTAGTCTAAAGCAGGTTGAAATCAGGATGTACCTTTGTGCCACAGGGACATTTGGGGGCCCCTGGGGACTCAGTAAACAAGCCACCATTAAGTAATCTACCTTCTTATGGATGTTGCCTCCATGAAGATGATCGGGCTCCACAGTGGGACCTGTCCTTGCCTCCAGGCTACACTGTCCAGGCCAGAAAATTATTTAGTAGACTTTATTTAGAATTGTATTAACAGCAAACATTACTCTCAATTTGATAAAGCAATGTGTTGTACCTTTAAAAGGCCATTTTAAAGGCACAAAAGTAGGTTATCCTAATGTGAAGAAAGAATAGAAAGTATAGCAAGAGCCTGACCAAGCAAACCATAAACTCTTCAATAAGCTGAAACTCAGAAAAGAATCCTACAAAAAGTAGAAACTTGGACATATTGGAAAGAGTATAAAGATGCTGTTACAGGTTACTTATAAAACATTTTAAAATCTGTGGACTCTTATGCCATCATAAAGTTAGAAGTATTTCAGAGCAGTCACAGATTAAGGCTTTATGGGCATTTATACACGCCACAGTGTTTGATCCTCATTAATTATCATGCCTTATAAATTTTAACTGGGGTTATTTTGATGCATCATTTCTGTTTGCATGCCATGTGCTTTCAGATGACTTAAATCTTGTGTAATTCCTCACAGATTGAAGCAATGGAAGGAAAATACCGATCTAACCCCAGTAATGTCTTTCCTAATGAATTACAGCAGGAGGAGCATGTAAACCAGCCTCCACAGTCCCTGCCCCCTGCCCCCCACCAGGAGTCTCACATTAAGTCCCCCCCACCCCCCTCATCTGGGCACAGCTACCTCAAAACCCTGCCACTTGACCTGCCTAGGCTCGGGCTGGTCTCCCAGTAGGTGACTCCATAGTGATCCCAACAACAAGCCATGTGAATCATCCCATCCCTTTCCCTTCTCCCCACATAGTGATGAGAGTTTATATATATGGATTTTTTTTTTTTAACTGATATGTTATCAGAAATGTATGGGGTTGAGAGTAGCAGGTGGGTGGTGGCTAATTCAATAGCTTTTACTTTTGTGGCTTTTTAGAACTACATTTTCCAGCATTCCCAAGCTGCCAGCACTTGGAACAGTTTCCATGGGGAAGCATCAACCCTTCCACCCTCGAGACATGATTCAGGCTGGCTAGGTGCCAGCGTGTAATGCCCCCACCCCACAATCACTGCCAGCCTCGAAGCAGCAACCCCTTACCCCAGTCCACATCCCCCCACGCCCTGCTTGTCCTCCCCTCCACCCCCCTGTCCACTGCCTTTCTCCGCACGACCCTGCAGACAGACACAGATGTTTTTAATGTAGAATTTATTGTAATCAAAAGAATAAGCACTGCTAGTTGTTGTCAGTGTCCACTCATATCCATAATAATATGTGCTGCCAGGCAATTCCACACAAGGGCTGACGAACCAGCTTCTCCTTCTGGATATCTCTTCTGTCTGTGCACTGCTGCCAGGCCACATCTCTGTCTGGCCTCTGCCCGTCACACTTCTTCAGCCCACAACTTGCTGAAAACCTCTCTGCGGGTCTCACAAATGTTGTGGAGCATGCAGACGGGCACTACAAAGGCCATATTTTCTGGCTCCAGCTCGGGCCAGCAGTTAAGTGCCCTCCATCGTCCTTTCAGTTGGCCAAAGGCACATTCAATGGCCATCCTACAACTGCTTAGATGGTAGTTGAAAACCAGCTTCTGGAGGTCTGTAACGTACCCTTCACAAGGCTTCACGATAGCGTCTGCTATTATAAGTGGGGGAACGGCAATACCACAGATTACTGTCTCGTGGACTCTGGCTGTATAGTATCTGTGGTGAAGTGGAAAATCCACAACTAGCCACAATGCTGGTCTCCCACTGCCTCTGGGCATGCTGCCCACCTATCTCATCTGCCACACGTTGCTGTTAAGTAATTACAATCTTAATAAGGTGGGACATTGCCCTTTCTGGACCCTGATGTATAGGGCCTTGAGTACATGCTCCAACCTCCTCTTACATGTCTCATGTCTTGCAAATGTCTCTCACAACTGTGAGAAACTCCAGCCTGAGGCTGGGCCCAACTCATTACAGTATTAAGCCCCTCACAACCTGCCCTGTTACAGGCCACACTCATACTGCCTCCCTCTCAATGAGGCCTCTCAAACTCCACCGTCTCCTATCTGGTCTCTCTCATGCTGCCCTTGCTGGGCCTCACTCATATCAATATTCCTTTTCCCTGGAGCCACACTCAGCCTGCCCTATCATGACGGGTTCTCGGGCTTGATTCCCTTCACTCCCTGGACAGCAAGTGCACAGCCTTTTGGGCATCTCCCACTACCCTCATCCGAGCGAGCACTGGGCAGTTCGCAAAATAATGCACAGACTCTGCCCTTGTCTTACAGCCAGGTAACTCCCCCAGTTGCTCTCCATACAGGGCTGCTGACTCACCCCCTTATTTCTCCATGGCTTCTCCTCAGCCGCCCTCCAATTGGCCTCAGGCTCACCTAGACCTAATTCAGTCCCCCAAGTTAACAGGACTTCAACTCAGGCCCCCTACTCGCAGGGTCTCAACTGAATACTTTGCCCCCTTCTCTGGGGCCCGGGGCTGAATACCCCTGCAGGCTCAGGTGCTTTTCATGGATATGCGTGGTCCACAGCTCTCCTTCTCTCCCCAGGGTATTACACCCTAAAAGGCTCAAGTGCCACCCATGAGCGTGCCTGGCCCCATCTCCCTCTTACCAAGGTCTTGCAACCCAAATGGGCTCAGGTGCCCCACATGGGCATGCCTGGCCCCACTACCCACTTTGGGCCTTGTGCCCCATCAGGCTCAGGAGTCCCACCTAGACATACCTGGCCCTAACTCCCTCTGATGTTACTAGTAACCCACCAGATGGTGGGGGCAGGGGTTATTAAGTTGCCCTGACTTGCCTTTCACCGGGATGGTCCTTGAACCTGGCATTTGCTGGCCCTGTCCTGCCACTGGCAGGACCACAGGGCCTTCCTATCCCAGCAGGGTGCAGTTTTAGGTCATGCCCAGGACCAAGAGCCTCCAAACCACCCCATAGCTCCTGCCCTTACCTCCATGTTGTCTCCAGAGCACCAGCTCCACCGGAAGATGCTCCTTCCTCAGCACCAGGCAGCAACTGCTGCCTCCAGCCCTGCTAGCCTGAGGCATAAGATGGCCACTCATCAGAACTGGGCTGCACCTGCCTGCTGCCTGGCCTAGTTCTTAAAGTGGCAGAGCACCCTGAGTGCTGACACAGACCTTCCCCTTTAAAATGTTTCCTGGGGAGAGTTTTCCCCTGCTGCTCAGCCCACAAGCTCCCACAGAGCTTCCAACCTCCCTAAGTAGCAAGCACCCCACTGGTGCTCTGCCATAGTGTCCTTTCTCCATGAGGCCAGGCAGGGTGTCTTAGCACCCTGCTTCATGCTGGGGAAAAATTCCCTCCCTGCCTAGCTAGCTTCTGCCCCATGGCTGGTGGCTCTTAGTTGATTGCCCTCCTTCTTCCTGGTTACTGGCCATTTCCCAGCTAATGAACAAGCCCTCCACGACCGAAGATTCGCTGCAGATTCAGATGCTGCTGCAACCTTCAGACCCCTATACATATACTTATGTGTGTGCATAGACATATGCATGCATACACACTCATGCTACTCAAGCGACATTTTAATTTTAGAACTGGTGCAGGCCACAAAGCCTAATGCTTCACCTCTTCACTATCAATGGCATTACACATCTCGTTCCTTCAGCAGGTTTAGCATCCACTTTCTTTCCTATGCTGCTAATATCTTCAACTTTGTCCTGTTTGAGAGGAAAAAAGAGCTGTCCTGCTTTTTATTTCATGGTACTTGTTTTGCATGCATGTTGTTATTATTATTTACCACTTGACTACCAATGGCATTGTTTATTAAAACACTGTCTATACACTAAAAATCTATACACTGTACACTATCTATACTAAACACTATTTTCTATAAGACACTAAACTGTATACACTGCTTATTACATACACTATACAATTACAGTGTTACCCGGGCGGTACTCCAAGAGGTACCCCCCTTCCAACTGAAGGGATCATAGCAGGTGCACAAGCACTGTGGGAGGTGTAGGGACTCTTCTCCCCCTATAGAGCAGTGCCAGACCACCAATGGGGACTTAACCATATACCTTTTAATACCGGGAACATAACAAGCATAAGTCAGAGGGTATAGTGGACACTACAGTGCCCCAAGGGGGCAGGATTCAACAAAGGTTAGACACTTACAATCATTGACAAAAAACATGGTTAACAAAATATAAAACACAAACAGCAGAACAACCAATACGGGTTGGTGAAATATAAAAAGGCACAAAATGCAAAATGTCAAGGAAACATAGGGCCTTCATACCTGGAGGGGGAGAAACACAACGGCCCCTTTCCACTGCTAGAAGATTTGCTTTTTTTTAATCTCACTCCTCCCAAGTCACCTCAGCTAGGACTTGAACCTATATCTCCCATGTGGTAGATAGGAATGCTACTACACAGCCACCACTGGTGGCACTGTTCCAGCCTGCTAGGAGTCTTGACCTTCCTGGAGCCCCAGCCTCACATCAAGCTGCCTGGTCTCTGATTGGAGGAGCTGGAAGCAGAGCTGGGAACCAGAGCTGGGAACCCCTCAGGTCACTGCTCAGATCCTACCTGGAGTGGAGGGAACCTCTCCTGCTAGCTGCACCCTCTTGTAGGGGATCCTGGAGCCCAGTGGCGAGCCTCTCCTCCCAGCTGCATGCCACACTGCTGAGGGTCCCACTGCTGCCTGCAGGTCCTGCTCTTTCAGGGCACTACTCCTGCCCCACTGGCTCAGCTCTGTACAACTCCTTCCTTGTTGTCCCTCACTGGTCTCTCCCCTGAGTCAGCCCACACTGCCCCTTTTATCCCCCTCCAGGTGACCCAAGGGGCCAATCGGGACATGGGGGGGGGGGGGAGTCTCTGGGGCCTGATTGGTGCGGAAAGGGAATCCCAAGTCCTCCAATCATCTTTTACCCCTTCAAAACTCCTGGGCCAAATCATTACCAGATTGGTGAGGAAAGGGAATCCCAAGTCCTCCAACCATCTTTTGCCCTTTCAAAACCCCTGGGCCAGGTCACTGCCAGCCAGCCCATCACAACAGTATTACTAAATAACTTGCTTCTTTCATATTGATGCTTTTCCCTTATTGATCCTGTGGGATTTCCAACCATGAAAGTCTGCTGCTGGGGGGGGGCGGGGAAGGAAGCCAGGGCCTGCCTGTTTCAATTCACACACACACATATATACCTTCATATATACATCCATGGGCATATTAAACAGGATATTGAAACTGGCCACAAAGCCTAATGCTTCACCACTTAACTACCAATGGCATCCTAGCTTCTGCATTGTATGGTAGGCCTTCCAACTCCGCCCCCACCCCCACACACACAAACACACACAGGCAACAGCAGTGAACTAGAGTCAGTTTCAATATCCAGATTTGGTTTGACTTGTTCGCATTCCCTTTCCCCCTATTTCCCCAAATGCTGGTGACTCTGGTCTACACTTTACTTCACTACATACACTATAGAAGCACTGGACACTATTACACTCCCTCAAAAAAAATTAGACTCACTCAAAAAAAGGCAAACAAAACCAAAGAACACAAAGAACAATAATCTCTGATGCTCATAGTTGAAATATTATAAGTAGTCAATGCTAGCTATTAATATTAAGTTATGACATTGTGAACATAGAAGAAAGTGGGTTGGGTGGGTAGGTTTATGGTATTGTTGTCATGTAAAGATGGATTAGCATTGCTTGGGTGGGATCCCCCTGCCCAGGCTGGGAGGCTGCACCCACCCACCCTGCGTTATTTTTTGTCTCTGGCCTGACCTGCTTGGGTGGCTGGGTGGGCTTCAGTGTTACATTTGTATTCACTGAGACAACTCACTCATGGTTTTACTATTGAAAATAAAAAGAAAAGGGTAAATAAATACATTAATGGATTGTTAAAAGAGAACAATTCCTGTGACTCCTGTCTTTTATGAAACTATTTACACAGTTCTCTGAGCAACAATTTGCAAAGCTGTTTCTTAGCTGTTGCTAAGCACCAGCTGTTGATGGGGACTGTGAGGACCCGCCCCCCCACCCGGGACCATGCATGGATGCAGCTGCCCCACCATGCCCAAGTATTAGCCTCATAATACACCAAACAGTTGCTAATTGCCCTCTTTCAAATGTTAACGAAGGCTCTCCTATGCCTGCCAAAGTATTGCAGCTTGCTGCTTTTTTTCTGGTCAGCTTGCTGCTGTGGGTGGGGTGGGGGGTGGGGAGTCTCTCTTGCAAAAAAGGTGCTGGCTGCGCCCTCAGGCTTGCCAGGATCACTGTAAATTGGGATTGGGGGGATAACACAAGCACTGGACAAGCATTTGACCTCCCATAACAGTCCACCCTGCAACTCTTTCCAGTAATGCTATGATTCCATAAACATGGTCATCACTTCTCCCAACCCACCCCCAAATCACACAATGCCATGCATGCCAATCTGCCTATGAAAGAAAACATGCCACACATGTATAGACAAAAACATTTCAAAATTTTATTTAAAAAAGGCAGTGCATTTACCTGTTTTTTAATCAAAAAGGCTTAAGTAAAAAAAGTATTTAAATAATAAATAAAGAAAATTTAAAATAAATAGGAAAATAGAAAAATAGTATTCAAAAGGCAGGATTTTCCTCCCCAGCACCTATACATCATTGTTTTACACTATCCACTAACTATACACTATTTCCTATATAATTTTATACAATATCTCTTGACCTATCTATCTATCCATCCTTCTATCTATACACCATCTATAAATCTAAACATTATTTAACTAAAGTATATACTATTTTCTATAGGAGATTACACAGTAAACTCTAAATAACTTGCTTCTTATTCAAGCTTTTTCTCCTTATTGCTCTTGGTCCTTTGTGATTTGCGACCACAGAAGTTTTCTGCAGGGTGGGGAAAGACAGAAGAAGAGGATGGGGTTTTGGACCACAGTCCAAAAACCACCGTCTTGCCCCCCTCCCCTGCACTGCACAAGGTTGGTGGGACATTTCTGATATTACCTATGTAATATCACCTGGGATGTTGCACATCCTGGGGTCAGGTCTGGCAGGCAGCATCTGCCTGGACTATTCATCTGTGCAGGAGCAAAGGAACCGGAGACCCCGGGGAGAGCCGCATCAGGCCACCCACCGGATCGGACCCACCCCTGCCCCAAAAAGATGGGGCAATCACTTACCTGTTGCAGGTGGGTGAGGAGAGGGGCCGAGTTAAAAGGGCCAGCGGCCCACAGAACCCAGGCGGCGGAACCAGAAGTGGCGGTCCAGACCGTGGACACCGGCGAGAACGCAGGGAGGCGGAGGCAGGCCGCCCAACGTCGAACCCGTACGTCCTGGGGTGCGGGTAAGATCCCAGCAGGGAATGGGGCTGATGAGCGGTGCCTCCAAGCACGGAGGAACTGAGCAGGCCAGACAGGAGCGTCTGGCTCCGGCGGACCCAGGCCGAGGGGAGCCCTCAGGATCAGGTGTGGACGAACTGCGGGCGGCGTGGCCGTGGTGATGAGGGATCGGGTATCCCAGAGGAAGAGCTGAAGAAACCCCATGAGGGTAAGGAATTCCCCAGAGGGAGGGGTGGAACTCCGCTCTAGACCAGGGCGGAAGGGACCAGCAGCAGACACTCCCGTCAGGAGCTGCGTCGGCATATTCCCTCGCGGACAATTTTGAGATTGTGAACCCCACAGGAGGATTGGACTGTGGGGCTAGTCGGGACAAGCTAGGGCCCTGACCACGGAGGCAAGGGCAAGGGTGTAGGGGTGGAGGAGCCCTCGGCAATGCCAGGTATGGCAGACACAAGGTGCCACTTTTGGACGTGCACGCGCCAGACGGTCCAACTGAACTGGAACATCATCAAAGACGTGGCAGGCGAGTTTGGTGTGTGTAGCCCGTGAAGTGAGCGCTTGGTCTAGCCGGGGGACTCCGCTAACTGGACCAACCAGAGGGACGGACGAGGGTACTCGTTCACATCTGGTGCATTGGCCGGGAAACTTCGGCAGCAGCCTCCCTGGCACCATTGGACAGCGACAATAGAGCACCAGGCAAGTTTAGCCGGAACAGAACCTTTCCAGCAGGTAATGAACCTGTTAGTACAGGTGCTGCAACAGCAGCAGCAACAGACCATGCGGCAGACCTCGCTGCAGGAGCATGTCTTACGGCAACAGATGTGGGCGCAAAAGGGCACGGGGGAATGCCGGATGCCAAAGATGACGCACGAAGATGACCCTGAAGCTTTCCTGGAGATATCTGAAAGAGCGGCCTTAGCGGCCGGGGTAGAAAAGGCCAAATGGGCGGGACAGCTGGGTACCCTGCTGATCGGTCAAGCCCAGGCGGCCTATCACGAGATGTCCAGAGGGGATGCATTAGATTATGACAAGGTGAAAGGGGAAATACTTCGGCGGCTGGAGATTACTCTGGAAAAACATCGCCAGGCCTTTAGGGAACGGAAGACAGGCAAAATGAAGGCCCCGCAGGGGCTGTGGCAACACCTGGCAGATTTCTTGAGTAAATGGCTCAGGCCGGAGTCCTCGTCTAAGGAGCAGATGTTTGATCAGATCCTCTTAGAACAATTTATCAATGATTTAGAAGAGGACACTCAGCAATGGGTAAAGTGCCATTGCCCCGCAATGTCCCGGGAGGCCTTGCAGCTGGCAGAACAATTTGAGATGGCGCAAGGAGACCGGCGGCGAAGTTGGAATATGAAAGGGGTAGATACCCTGGTGAGGCGGAGCACAGAACCTAAAGGAGGCCTGAAGGGGAATCTCCCTAACCTGATGTGTTTTGCGTGTGGACGGAAGGGCCACATTGCTAGGAATTGCACTCAAGGGGCCCAAGCAGGGTCGGCCACGGAACAGGGCCGGAGGGACTGGCGACCGGGGTTCGGGGCCCTACCAGAAATCGAGTCAATGGACTATGGGGTGGGCGGTCAGAATGCGGGCCGGATTCGTCCGCTACCCGAAGTCCTGGCATGAGTCGAGGGAATTCCCATCCAGGCAGTGGTGGATACAGGCTGTGCTCAATCTCTGGTGCGACCCTCATTGGTTCGATGGGAACAGGCACCCCGGTGCTCCAGGGTGAGCATGGTGTGCCTGCACAAGCAGAAAAGTTATGTGGAACGACGCTTGTTGGCAGTACAGGTGCAGGGCATTCGAAGGAGCCTGCCAGTGGGACTGAAAAAGGAGATGCTGTACCTGATGATACTGGGGAGAGACTGGCCGGAGATATTCGATCTTATGCAGGGGTGTCAGAGCAACGGGAAGGTGAGAGCAGGGCTGGTGGGAGCCAAAGATGGAGCACAGAGGGACCTAGCGGTAGATGACCTGGCTCAGGCGGGGCCGTTCTGCACAGCTCAAGAGGCAGATCTGGAGCTTCGACAATTTTGGGAGATAGAAGTGCCGGATGACAGCACCCAGGTAAGACCCCCCGGACACGCAGGGACGCCCACCCAAGTAGAGATACGAAATGAATTACTGTACAGAATTAGGCAGGGTAATGCTGAGGGGGAGGAAGTGACCCAACTAATCATTCCCCAAGCCTACCGCAAACAGCTGCTATGGCTGGCCCATACGAATCCCCTGGGAGGGCATTTGGGCAAGAACAAAACGGAGGCACGACTGACTCGATGGTGCTTCTGGCCCCACTTATACGGGGATGTGGACAAGTACTGTCGCACCTGTGAGGCATGCCAGAAGGTGAGCACTCGCAAGCCTCCAAGGGTGCCCCTGCATCCAGTGCCCATAGTGCGGGAACCGTTTTCCAGGATAGCTCTGGACGTAGTGGGCCCTCTGCCACGGGGCGTGGCAGGACACCAATTCATATTGGTATTAATAGACTATGGCACCAGATTCCCCAATGCCATTCCTTTGAGAGCGGTTACAGCCACCAAAATTGCGGAGGAGTCAATGCAATCGGTGTCCAAATTCGGGATCCCGCGGGAAATTGTTACGGATCAGGGATCCAATTTCATGTCAGCAGTATTGGGGGCACCATGCAAGGTACTCCAAATTCGCCATCTAAAGACAGCTGTTTACCACCCTTAGACTAACGGACTAGTGGAGCGTTTTAACGGCACTTTGAAGGGGATGTTGAGGAAGTGTGCTCAGGCTGAACCGAGGAAGTGGAACGTAATGATTCCCCCACTTCTATTTGCTGTAAGAGATGCCCCCCCAGGCTTCCCTGGGTTACTCCCCTTTCGAATTAACATTTGGGCATCGGCCCTGGAGCCTCCTGGATGTGATGCAAGAGGGGTGGGAAGCCAGACCAAGCACAGGGAAGAGGGTGGAGGGGTATGTAAGAGATCTGAGCGAACGTCTTAGGACGGTTCAAGGAATAGCCCACGCTAATCTGGGTCGTCCCCAAACTAAACAGAAGGAGAGGTACGATGGCGCGGCACAGGAGCGAGAATTAAGGGTGGGACAAAAAGTCCTCCTATTATTGCCAGACTCCAACAGTAAGTTTCTAACTCATTGGCAAGGACCGTTTGTGGTAGACAGGCGAGGGGGCCCGTGGACTATGAAATAAGACGTCCCGGGGCCAAACGCAAGAGGCAGATCTACCATATTAACTTGTTGAAAGAATGGCATGAGTCCGAAGGACTCCTAATGTCCCCGGATCTAGAGATGGAAGGGTGGGAAAGTCAACCGGCAAGCCAGCCAGAGAACGATTGGGAAGGAGAGACAATACTGCTAGGGACGCAGTTAGGGGTGTCGCAACGCCAGCAACTAGCGGGGTTAGTAAAAGAGTTTCAAGATTTTTTTCGGATCAGCTGGGGAGGGCTTCCGGGATAGAACATAAGATTATTACTGGGGCAGGCCAAATAGCCTGGGAGAGGTGGCGACGTATCCCTACCATAAATGCCAGCCAGTTAAGAAGGAGCTGGAGCAGATGTGGAGACAAGGGATCATAACGCCCTCACGAAGCCCGTGGCACAGCCCCTTAGTGCCCGTAGAGAAACCCGACGGAAGCCTCAGGCTGTGCGTGGACTTTAGAAAACTAAACGCCTTGACACAGTTCGACACCTTCCCAATGCCGCATGTTAATGATTTAGTGGAGCGTGTAGGACAGGCGAGGTTTATCTCAACCCTCGACCTGTCCAAAGGCTATTGGCAGATCCCGCTCCACAAGGAAGATCAACAGAAGACCGCATTTGGTACACCCGGGGGGTTGTTTGAATTCAAAAGGATGCCTTTTGGACTTAATGGGGCGGCGGCCACCTTCCAAAGACTGATGGATTGGGCCCTTGCGCCCCACCAGGAGTACGCAGCGGCATATATTGATGATATTGTTGTCTATACCAAGACTTGGGGACAACACCTACAGGCCCTCCGAGCTGTCCTGTTAGAGCTGTGGCAAATGGGCGTAACGGCTAACCCGAAGAAGTGCACCCTGGGCCAGCAAGAAACTAAATATCTAGGGTTCTTGGTAGGACAGGGGTAGATGCGGCCCGTGATGGACAAAGTAGCGATTATTAGAGACTATAAACACCCATTAACAAAGAGACAAATCCGGGTGTTCCTAGGCCTGACCAGTTATTATAGACGGTTCATCCCTAAGTTTGCGGAAATGTCTAAGTCATTAGTGGAGTCCACTAAGGGCCAACAAAAGGGTACACTCGAGTGGAATGAAGAACGACGGAAAGCATTTGAAGAGCTAAAAGAGGCCTTATGCCAGGAGGTAATGCTACACACCCCCAATTTTGCCATCCCATTTACATTGCAGACGGACGCCTCAGCATATGCTCTCGGAGCCATATTGTTGCAGGAGGTCGACGGGGTGGAGCGTCCGATTGCGTACGCCAGCAGACAACTGAATGATCAGGAAAAGAGGTACTCCACTATAAAGAGAGAATGCCTGGCAATCCAGTGGGGGGTTGGCTATTTTCGGTACTACCTCCTGGGGTGGGAATTTAAGTTGGTCACGGATCACGCTCCCCTGAAATGGCTGCATACAGCCAAAACTGACAATGCTCGGATAATGCGCTAGGCACTAGCCCTCCAACCCTTCCAATTCCAGGTGGCGTATAAGCCAGAAAAATTGAATACGGTGGCGGACTTCTTGTCAAGATGTCCCGAGGAAGGGTGGAGAGAGAGAAGGAGTAAGGGGGTAGGAAGACCGCTTCCAAGCGTCTTGAGGGGCAGGAAGTGTGCGGGAGCGAAGGAACCCGGACACCCCGGGGAAAGCCGCATCAGGCCACCTGCCGGATCGGACCCGCCCCTGCCCCAAAAGACGGGGCAATCACTTACCTGTTGCAGGTGGGTGAGGAGAGGGGCCGAGTTAAAAGGGCCGGTGGTCCACGGAACCCAGGCGGCGGAACCGGAAGTGGCGGTCCAGACCGTGGACACCGGCAAGAACGCAGGGAGGCGGAGGCGTGCCGCCCAACGTCAAACCCGCACGTCCTGGGGTGCGGGTAAGACCCCAGCAGGGAACGGGGCTGACGAGCAATGCCTCCGAGCACAGAGGAACTGAGCGGGCCAGACAGGAGCATCTGGCTCCGGCAGACCCAGGCTGAGGGGAGCCCTCAGGATCAGGTGTGGACGGACTGCGGGCGGCGTGGCCGTGGTGATGAGGGATCGGGTATCCCAGAGGAAGAGCTGCAGAAACCCCATGAGGGTAAGGAATTCCCCAGAGAGGGGTGGAACTCCGCTCTAGACCAGGGCGGAAGGGACCAGCAGCAGACACTCCCGTCAGGAGCTGCGTCGGCGTATTCCCTCATGGACAATTTTGAGATTGTGAACCCCACGGGAGGATTGGACTGTGGGGCTAGTCGGGACAAGCTAGGGCCCTGACCACGGAGGCAAGGGCGAGGGTGTAGGGGTGGAGGAGCCCTCGGCAATGCCAGGTACGGCAGACACAAGGTGCCACTTTTGGATGTGCACGCGCCAGACGGTCCAACTGAACTGGAACATCATCAAAGACGTGGCAGGTGAGTTTGGTGTGTGTAGCCCGTGAAGTGAGCACTTGGTCTAGCCAGGGGACTCTGCTAACTGGACCAACCAGAGGGACGAGGGTACTCGTTCACATCATCATTGCATTTCTGGAATGGGAATGTCACTTATAAGAAAACAGGAAGATTTGAAATATTCAAGGAAGTCTTAGGGGGTAGCACACTCCAAACATAATAGTTGCAAACTTACCATTCTGGTGATGCTGCTGTGCTCGGCAGTTATGAACACCACAGTAGGCGCAGCAGGCTGGTTGTACAGGTGGGGATACACAAGCACAGATGGGGGGTACACGGGTGCGAGGGGAACCACCTACACTACAGGTGGCAGCAGAGGTAGGGGCAAAATTACCATGGGGTAGTATATTACAGGCACGCCACTGGGTTGCTCCTCCATTTCTCTTTATTCCCAACTATTAATAATTAACAATGAATTATTCTGAGCCCCTGCTGAATTTCATTTTTCAGTAAATAGAAACTGTGTGCTAGGTTTCATTTCTTAACTGAAGAATGCTAGTTATCATGTTTTCTTGCGCAACAGTTTCAGTTTCATTTCTTTCCTACTGTACTGGGACCATGACCTGAGAGAGTACAAAAAGACACAAGCTGAGCTTTAGAGCTCACTGCCTTCCAAAGCAGCAGCAGCAGCAGCAAGATGTCTGACCAAAACGTCCAGAAGGCTGGGTTCACCTCAGATGGGATAAAAGGAGGATCATTTGCCTCCAGGATGATGTCCTCTGAGGCAAAGAGCTGTACTGGGGGTGTGCGTTCTGGGGGACCTACGTCTACTCTTCAAACAATGGGTATGTGCAGAAATTTACTCTCTCTCACTGAAAATAAATCAAAGGCATGACAGGTACTCCACCAGAGGGAGGAAAGGTAAAAAAGAACTTAATACTGAATGTACAGTTCTGTCTTTTGGGAGCAGGGAGGGAACCTTCTCCGTTACACTGAGAATTAAAATAATAAAAATTGTGCTCTTTATTTGAGTGTGTATAAATCCCTACTGTAAATGTGCATACATATATGCAGTGAGCATTCTTTAAAAACTTTCTACTTGTTAATGCAATCATTTACACATTATTTCTGAGTTTTGGAATAATTATTATTGTGATTCCATTGTATGTGTACAGACTATCAATAATATTGAAAGTAATTGTGGAAGTGATGAAGAATATAATTGAGGGTGCTAACTGTGCATATATTTCACTATAAGCTATCAGATATTTTATACATCATGTGTGTATAAATCTCTCTCTCTCACACACACACATTCAGGGGAACTGTTAAAAACTAGCATATATTATATTACATCAGGAATGGGAAATTATTTTGGCTGGCGGGCCACTTAATGAATTTTGTTGAGCTGTTGAGGGCTGCGCACACACAAATTTTTAAAAGATATCATTTTAACAAATTATAGATAGAAAACCAAATCTTATATTCAAAATCAAACATCTACTGTAACATATTTTAATTTTATTTAAAAAAAGAGACCTCATCTGAGCATAGATTTCATAGACATTAGGGCTGAAAGGGACCTCGGAAGATCATCGAGTCCAGTATAGCGTGGCACCCATAGAAATATCTCAAGTTCTAATTTATGCAGTATATCATGACTAGAATGAAGAAAAACCTATGGATCTACCCAGAGGGATGGGAGAAGACACATTAGCACAAAAGAAGGGGAAGTGGTATCTCTATAGACACTCATCACCACCATCCTGAAAGAGCAGAGGGGGAAGACAGGGAAAGTTTTGGCTAGTGGTGACCCCACAGCTCTAGCTCTCTATTTAGCTACTTAAATTATTACCTGTTCAATGTTTGTATGCATCTTATCACCAAGGTCTCTAGGAAATCTTTTGCTTCAGAGCTGATCTCCCTGTTCTGTCAGGAAAGGCTGGCAGTCCTGTCTGTCTCTCTCCTGCCCAGTGGCCCTACCCTTTCATAGATTTCATAGAAATTCAGGCTGGAAGGGACCCCGGAGGAACATTGAGTCTAGCCCCCTGCCCTAGGGGCAGGAAGTCAGCAGGGGTCATAGGATCCCAGCAAGATAAACATCCAAATTTCTCTTGAAGGCATTCAGAGTAGGTGCTTGAACCACCTCCAATGGCCAGGTATTCCAGACCTTGGGGGCTCAGACAGTAAAGAAGTTCTTCCTTCTCCACATCCTTTTTGAATTATGGAGCTCAAAACTGGACACAGTACTCCAGCTGCAGCCTCACCAAGGCCGAGTACAATAGGAGAATGACGTCCTAGGATTTGCTTGAGAAGCATCTATGGATGCAAGCCAGTGTTTTGCTTGCTTTACTAACCACAGAATCACACTGGAGGCTCATGTTCATCTTTTGGTCAATCATGACTCCCAAGTCCCTTTCATCCGTAGTGCTAGCCAGTGTAGCACTGCTGAGCCTATAAGGACGCTGCAGGTTTTTCTTCCCAAGGTGGAGAACCTTGCATTTTTCAGTGTTATATACCAGCAGGTTCTCGTCTGCCCATTTCCTGAGCCTGTCAAGGTAAGCCTGGATCACCCTCCTGTCCTTAGATGTTGATGCTTTACCCCAAAGTTTGGTGTCATCAGTGACACCAGTCTGCTTCTGACTCCAATGTCCACATCATTAATGAAGATGTTGAACAATATGGGTCCAAGGACAGAGCCTTGAGGGACCCCACTGGTCACAGGGCACCATGATGATTGACTTCTGTCAACTACCACCCTCTGGGTCCAACCATGGAGCCAATTCCCCAGCCAGTGGATCATGGTGGACCTGAGACCGCAGTTGGCCAGTTTTGCCAAGAGGTAATCATCGGATACCAGATCGAAGGCTTTTTTGAAGTCAAGATATACAACATCAATCGCCTTTCCCTTGTCCAGGTGATAGGTCACCTGGTCATAAAAGGAAATAAGATTGGTCAAGCAAGACCTACCAGCAACAAACCCATGCTGGCTATCCCTCAGGATGTTGCTGTCGGCCAGTCCATTAAGAATGGCCTATTTGATAATATTTTCTAAGGCCTTCCCCAGGATAACCACATACAACACACAAACCAGGGGGTGTAGGAATCCCAATTTAGGCCAACAGCTAATGTGCACTCAAGATGTAGAACATCAACATTCATAAATACTCTCTACCTTGTAGGGTCTTGAACCCTCAGCTTCTCAATTACACAAATACCCCCATGCCCTGACTATAGCTTATCCTATAGCTTCTGCCTGTTGAAGCCAATTCACTTTTTGGTAAACAAACAGGCACCTAACTGTCCCCGTGCATTGAATAGAAAAGGCACCTTACCTCAGGGTGAGAGTAGAGGATCTATTCTTATTTGAATCTTTTGTTTAATTATGCTGCTTCCAAGCCTCCTTCCTCTAATTATGATGCTCAAACATATTTTCCTCTACATTTTCCCATCATGAGCATGCTTAGAAATGTGTCTGATTCTGCCTCAGCATCTGAATATTATTCTATAGATTTTTATACTGTATTCATCAGCATAGTATCAAAATGCTCTTAAGTAGTGACTTAAGAAATGTTCATCATAGAGTTGTTCTCTCATCTTCTCAAAGGGAGACCTATGTTCAGTGGAGTACTTTGAGATATAATTCTCTCTCTCTGACACATACACGCACACGTAACTACACAACTCTCCCTGAGAATGCAGTCAGAGCAAAGACACTGGAAAGAAGGTGATAAGATATGTGAGGGAACACCTATGGGAGTTCCCTAAGTGGAAATGTCCCTGGAACAGTTCCATCTCCTGCAGGCAAACTTTACCCTTGTTAGAGAAAGTGCCATTATTACATCCTACAATCTTCATTCCACAACTTTAGTTAATCTTTTTTATTAAGATTCTCTTATCAGTGGAGATGCATTACACAGGTCACTCCAAATACTTACACCTAGGAACTCACGGAAATGTTACAAAACCAGTGTCTGAATAAAATGTTGCTGTTTTGCCCTGAAACCAGCAGCAGCCAGCAACCTACACATTACTTTGATTCATACACATTATTGGAATGGAATGAGTTATTAGCAGTCTCCTTTTATTTTGATAATGATATTTAAAACATTTTGTAAAAATAAACTATTATACGACACTGAAATTCCCTATTGTTCAGTGAAGTTCCTTCCAACATGAAGATCTTTGTTTTAACACAGTCTTTGTAACCATTCTAGGGGCCAAAGGCTCAACCCATTCATCAGGTTTTACCAGTCTTGGGATCTCCAGTAGATCTGAGGCATCTACCATGATGTCCAACGAAGCTAAGACCCACCAAGGAGGAACACCACGGGGTGGGACTACAGCTTCCGTCCAGTCCATCTGTAAGTTGGAGTCATTTTGTTCTTTATAACCAGGGTTGGCCACCAACTCATGGAGCCTTTGGATCCAGCTCATGGAGCCATGACATTGGCAGCACAGAGTGCCAGGGGGCTCTGCTCACACTGCGCTCCAGCTGGGTAGAAAGGAGAAGGAGCAAAGTAAGGTGGCTGGCTTCTAGTGCCGGGCTACCTTGGACCTAAGCTGGGCCATTCTAGCAATCTGCCAAAAAATGCCACCAATCCTTGATTTATAGCACAACAGGGGCATGTCTAAGAATATACAAACATCGGTACCCATTACTTAAATATGTATTTGCTATATGAGCAAGTATGACTATGGAAAGACACTGCATTGTACTACAACAATGTTTCTCCTGTTTGCTATGAGATCTGTGATTCTCAATCAGGGTGCCTTAGCACTCTGGGGTTCTGCCTAATATTAACATTGATAGGTATGTAAACACCTTTACATGATTCTCAAGATAAACTCAGGGATTTCAAGCAGTAATCCATAGTGTCAAAAACATTCTGACCTGCTGTGGTTTTCCTGAGTTCTTTGCAACAGAAGAATTGTTCTATTATTTTTCTGTCAAAAATTAAGTGAAAGCTAAGAGCTGGCATTTTCCAAGGGATGCCTTGAGTCTAAAATTGTTCAGAAGTACTGTACTAAAATGTATAGTGGGACACAGAAATGGGTAGTCAACAATACACAGATAGACACAGCAGTAGCAAAAGGCAGCAAAAATAGAATGCACTAATGCATTATCATACAATAGTGACCAATAGAGTGCATTAGCATCACACTAGGAAAGTTAGTTAACTGTTATTCTATGAGCTCATTAGCACCACAAGAGAAAAACTTCAAAATTTTGCATTTTTGCTAACACTGCTTCAGGTTCCTTGATTGTAGCAAACGTATAATCCCCAAGAAAGCAGGGCTGCCAAGCAAAACCAGCATTAACTCCATGACTCAATGTTTCCAGAACAGTTACATTTAATACTACGTTAAAAGTACTAATGGCAACTGTTGGTCAATCTACATTGAGCTTCCAACATTGCTAGCACCACTGGAGATAAGCAAGTTGTTGAAATAATAGGCCATGTTAAAAAGATGTCTTAATGTAAGGAATGGCTTTACAAGTTGAGCTAGGCTACAGCTGGAACTCTGGAAAAATATTGATAGAGTATTACAGAGACATGATTGAGAGATGAAGGTGGCTGTAAACATAAGAGACTGAAAAATAGCTGAGCTGAGGCATGCAAGATATCTGCTCTTGTGCTTGTACAGAGTTCAGTATGTAACCCCTGGCACCTGGTGCTAACCGCAGCTGTGTCCAATTTTTCAGGACCTCAGGTGCCAGGTAGCTCTACCCCCTGATCAGCTCACCTAGAAGTGACCAGAGTCTCCCTGAGAGAAGAGGCTCCCTTTACAATGGAAAGACTTTGCAGACTCATAATTAACTATTTACAGAATTTAATTATATACAGGAGAGACTTGCTACATGTATGCAAACAGTAAATACTATCAAAAGTTTGAAACTATTTCCAATGCAAAAGGATAAGTCTATACAAGAATAATGGTTGATAATTATTTACACCTGAAGAATGCTCAAATGAATTAATACAACGCTAATAACTTAGGCACTATGTTAAATACTCAGTGTATTAAATCCCTAATTAATTATTTACAACTAATAGCCAGTCACCCTGATTTATACTGAATGAATGGAGGGAGGGCCAGTCCCTCACTCCTCTCATCACACGCTTGTGCCTCCAGCTACCTCAGGCCCAGGCATCTTGCAGTTCACAGAGGCTGTTTCCACTAGGACTCCTGCAGAACACAAATTCTTCTCCCGACACCCGTCTGGGCATGGCTTCTCCAAGCCCAGAGAGCTGTTTACATAGTTAAACACACAGAGGGAGAGCAAGCTGCCGCCAGCAGACCAGGCAGCACCTCTGGGCTCATTTTCCCTTAAGGCACTGAAGCACACTGAGGCTTCCCTGGCTCTTAGCCCACACACACATCCTGGGGACTTTCCCTAGCTTTCCCTCTTTCCGCCAAGCTGTCCCAGTCCCACCACAGTCCTTTCCTCAACCACTCACACAGGGGGTTTAATCACACTTTTACCAACCCCCTCCAGTCTCCAAGCCAAGTGGGAAATCACCTTCCCACTGTCTAGTGGCTTCCTGGGGCTGTGTCCCCACCCTAAGGAATTTGTTTAGCTCACTCTCAAGCTCTTCATGCTCATTCTAAGGGTCTGCTTTCTCCTGCTTGAACCTTCAGGTGCTCTGCTGGCCTCTGGCCCACCCATGAAGGGTCCAGCAAGCACAGGGTGGGACCACACTGCAGGGTCTTCCCAGCTCTAACAGGGGCAAACTCCCAGGCCCGATCCCAGTACTGACCTACCACCTGTCTACAGGCAAACTACCTGCCTCACTTTTCTGCCACGCCTGTTTTGTTAGATAAGTAAAAAGATGGTATTAGGTGGGAGGCTGCCCTTTCAGTACCCTAATGCCAAA
Organism: Gavialis gangeticus; assembly: GCF_001723915.1. Taxonomy (NCBI): domain Eukaryota; kingdom Metazoa; phylum Chordata; order Crocodylia; family Gavialidae; genus Gavialis; species Gavialis gangeticus. The sequence goes on along the minus strand of NW_017729006.1, from coordinate 44,668,396 downwards.
GGGCAGTTCCTACATGACTCCTACCTTCCCCTATCATGTCTCATGCTTCTCTGAAGACATACAGTTTGTTATATCTCCGGCCTGAGGCTGGACTAAACTCAGTACAGAGTTAAGCATCTAGCATACTCTCCTATTAGGGGCCTCATACATTCCATCCCCCTCTCACCATGGCCTCTAACACTCTGCCTGCTTTCACCAGGCCTCTCTCTCACTGCCCTGTCCTGGGCCACATATACCCCACCCCGCTCCCTTTGACCAACCACATGGGCCATCAGGCTTATTTCTTCACTCCTCAGCCAGCCCTGGCACAGCCTTTTGGGCCTCTCCTGTGACCCTCATTTGAATGGTGGCTGGGCAATTAGCCAAACTCTGAGATGACTTTGCCCCTAGTCCCTAACTGGGACACCTTGCCCCTTTCTTGGGCCTACAGTCCACCCCTATGCTGGGGCCTGGGATCTTATAGATTCATAGATTCATAGATTAAGGGTCGGAAGGGACCTAGTAGATCTTCTAGCCCGACCCCCCGCCAGGGCGGGAGAACAACAAAAACCCCAAAAAGAGAAATGGGACTCAAACGAGTGCTTACACCCCTGCAGGCTCAGGTGCCTGTCAATAGGTGTGCCTGGCTGCAAATCCTGGCTCAGGTGCCTCATAGTACGCATGCCTGGCTCCACTGCTCCCACCAATAACCCACTGGATGGGGGGGGCTGGGGTTAAGGTGCCCCTACCCACCTTTCACCAGGGAGGTAACTGGTCTAGCATTTCTTGGGGATTCCCTCACCACAAGGAGTCCCACCAAGCCACCCTTCCCCAGCAGGGTGCAGTTTCAAGTCATACCCAGGACCAGGAGCCTCCTGCCATCCCCACAGCTCTTGCCCTTACCTCCAAGCTGTTCCAGGAGAAGCAGCTCAGCTGGGCGGTGTTACTCCCTCAACAGCTGGCATCAGCCCTGAGAGCGGGGCTCTAAAATGGTCACCCTATTCAAGCACCTGCCAGCTGCCTGTCCCAGCCCTTAAAGTGACAGGCACCCAAAAGGTACTCTGTCACACCAGCCTTTTCACACAGCACTGCAGTTTTAAGGGGAGCTACCCAGCCAATCCCCAGGATGGAATTTTCCCATACTTCCTAACTGCTTTTTGAATCTTGCATCCACTTGCTGGGGATAATCTGAACTGTAAATATGGTGTCCCTGTTAGGACAATCTTGCATCCGCTTCCTGGGAATCATACTAAATTATAAGTATGGTGTCCCTACTGTGAAAATTTCCCTCAAGCATTCAGGCAGAGCTTGATACAGAACACTAGGAGGGCAAGTGCCCCTTAAACTGCCTGTTACAAGTATATTAGGACTTCTGTTCTGATTTAGACCCTCAGGTGTTATTGTACATAAGTAAAAGATAAAAGGAAAACACTCTACAAGTATTTGAAGAATAGTGACATCACAGGAGAGGAGTTATGCAGCATGGTGTAACTAGGAACAATGGGATGAAATGGAGTAACAAAACCAAAAACCTGAAGCTGACTATCAGGAAAATCTTTCTGACAATGAGACCAGTAAGACTGTGAATAAGCTTCAGGAAATAGTAGAAGCCCATGTTTGGGCAACTTGAAAATTAGACTGGAGAAAATGTGTATTATACTAATGTGGTAATTAGTATAATATTCACAAATAAAAATAAGATAATAAGGTTAGCTTTAAATTAGTGAGATACTGGTGACAACTAAAGGCCCCGATCAAGGCCCAAACGTCCCATAAAGGCCCAACCAGGCCCACCAAAGACCTCCAAGCTTAAATATAGAAGGCGGATAAGGGGTCAAGAGTAAGGAATGAAACATAAACAGAATAATGAGAATGATTGTTAAGATGTGCATTTGTTCTGCTTTTACTGTTTTTTCTAAATTTATTTGTTTTGCTTCCCTTTTCTAAAAGAATATTTATCTAGATGAGGAAAGTGGTGAAGGAAAAGTAGATGGAAAACACTATAATCACTTGGTAAAAGGAAAGGAGGGAAGAGCAATACTAATGATGGAAAGAAGGAATAGGAAGAAGGAAAAGACAAAAATGCGAGTAGAAGGTACAAGGATGCACTTTGCTGATAGGAGGAGCTTTAAACAAGTAATTGATCAGCAAGTGGTAAAACTTATCGAAACAATTACATCAGAAGATAAAAATCTGATGACACCATTTCTGTCTAAAAGTTCTGAAGGAGCTATTTCCACTGCTAGTGCCTATTGTGGGAAAGGAATTTCTTTGCTGTTAAGGATTGTCAATGCCTGAAGTTTTTTCTCTTCCCCAAGCTCACATAGCTGAGGGCAGAGGGCAAAGACTGCATGAGCACTGGCCTCCTAGCTGAAAAATCTGTTAGGGGAATTCCCTACTGATTTAAGGAAGAGAGGGCGTGGGCTAAATTTTTCTCTCATTGCCCTGCAGTAAGCCTCAGCACACACCTGGAGAAAACAAACCAAGGCACAAGAAAACCCATCCATTAATTGACCTCTTGATTGTTAATAAGGGTGGTAATTTTGATAGTAGCTTTCATGATTCACTGGCCACTGATTAAGAGTTCCAACTCATTTTAATCAGGTCACTGATCCATTTTCAGAGAGCAAGGCTTTTGGTCACTACCACTTTGGGTAGGTTTTGAACAGTTGATTGGATGTGAACGTCTCTATGTTCCATAAAGTTTTTTTCTCACTGGCATGTAATTTAAGGTTGCTATTATGTACATACATTTTTTTTTGTCTGTCTTTGTCTTTTAGCAATGGGCGGCAAAGGAGGAAGAACATGAATAGAGAAGTATGGTTCAACCCTCCAGTCCTATAAGCAGCTTATCATTGGATGACCCACCCACTACTCAAATCTCATAACCTTTGCTTCTACTTCCTTATAGAAGAGATCACGTTTTAATACAATTAAATAATAGCTTTACTGAGATCCTTATCTTGTGCAAGAAAACAGTGTTTGGTTTGTTTTTCCTTTCTAGTTATGTGCTGGTTATTATGAATTCATTAAAGTTAACATTTCTGTTTAGCTAGAATTTGTGTCTCCGGCCTTGGTTTTTACTGTTTGAAATACTCTCAGAAATATTACTTTACAATCAAGCTAATTCAAGAACACATAACTCAAAGAATTGTGAGTTTCTTACTGCCTGTAGGTTTCTTACTGCCAAGAGAACTCATTTGCCATGCTTGAGGCACTTATGGGTAACTGTGTGCACCTGCTTCCTCCTTTGGAGGTTGCTGCTTGAGCTGATGCTGATACATTAGTGTTGGCCCTGCTACAGCATCTCTAAAGTGAAGCAATTAAAAAAAGTAAGGCAATTTGGGTGAAGGGAGGCTGACTGAAGGGCATGAAGGGGATTGTCATTTACTGCATAAGGATTAAAAGATAAGCCTCCCATCCAAGAAAGGAACTCTGTTCTCTATTAAGGACATCACTTACACACAAATATTAACTTCACTCACATGCTGAAACTCTATTGCTCACATAATAATTTCTAACATCATAATAATGATAATATATAGAAGTAATGTGTGTGTGTGTGTGTGCATGCATGGGTGGATCTAGGATTTTGAAAGGGAGGGTGCAGAAGGTGTGAGACATCATCATATATAACAAAACACATATTTTTCATCAGTTAAAGAGAAACTAGATGCTTTAGTAATATGCTAGGTGGATAACAATATATTATTTAAGATGAAAGCAAAAACAAATATAACTATTAGAATGTGCACTCATTTACTAGATTCATAGATTGTAAGGCCAGAAGTGACCTTGGAAAATCATCGCTTCTAGCCTCTTGCACCAAGCAGGAAAGATAACTGGGGGTCAGGTGACCCCAGCAAGGTGACTGTTTAGTCTCCTCTTGAAGATTTCCAAGGTAGGTTATTCCACCACCTCTGGAGGGAGCTTATTCCACAGTCTGGAAACCCTAACTGTGAAGAAGTTTTTCCTAATGCTGAGCCTGAATCAGCCTTCCAGGAGTTTGTGGCCATTACTCCTAGTTTTCTCCTTGGGTGCCCTGGTGAACAGTTGCTCACTGAGCCATTCATGTACTCCTCTTGTGTAGTGGTAAGCTGCTACCAGGTCCCCCCTCAGCCTTCTTTTCTTAGGCTGAAGAATCCCAGACCCCTCAGCCATTCCTAGTATGGCTTGCCATGTTAGACTCTGATCATACAGGTGGCTCTTCTTTGGACTCTCTTTAGATTATATATAAAGTTTTAAAAAAGTAACAAACTAGGCAACATAGTAAAAAAATGCTTGCTATTAGTCCTGCAGTCATCACCAATAAATGTACTTTTTTCAGATTCATAAACAAAAACTAGCCTTCTTGAACAGCTTGCCAGTGCCTCCAGTCAGTCACTTCTACACCTGAGTTACTATTACCACACATGAGTTAAGGTTTTCAACTAGAGTTTGGGTGGAGCAGGAATCAAAGGGGATGCAACTACACTGCTGCATCCCAGCTGGATCCATCCCCGTGTGTGTGCGCGCACTACTTAATATATACACATTATAGAGATGTAGATTATATTTGCACATATAACCTATACATACCTGTATGTGTAACTCCTGATTTTTATTGCATTTTATATATTTTATACAGTATCCTTAATCTTACTGTCATCATTATTTTAACTTTAGTATTAATTGTACAAAATAATACTATGCTGCACTTTAGGAAAGGAAGTAAAAGAAGCCGAGTGAATCTAAGTAGGCAGAATGTCATTATGAAATGCAAAATGGGTACAGGTTACTGGGGCATCAGGTCATGGTCTGGATCAGTAGAGTGGAGAATGTGAAACCAGATTTCAAGAGGGAGATCTGACAGACAGTCTGTGATGCCAGCCAAGATCAGAAGGGCAGGGCTACCCATGTGGCCTTTGACAGCTTGCTGAAATTTGGTAAGCGGCCCTCCACCCAAAATAATTGCCCACCCTGTCCTAACACCACCCTGATACAATCAATCTCTTTTCCATCTCCTAAACTTGCCCACCTAGTACAATCCTCAGCCAGCCCCCTTGCCGCAGCAGCATAACCCTACTCCTCTTCAGAATACCAGCAGCACCTTCTTCCATTGCCTCTACCAATCAACTGTGCTCATCACATGGAAATGTGAAAGCAGTAGGGAATGTATATACCTTGCTGGGCATAATGGAGCTCCCATTAACTGCTCACAAGAGAATTTCGACGGACATGGCAAAGGGCTATTGGGTTATGCTGGGCTTCAAGGAGGATGGCTGTATGTAGAGGGGGAATAACTAGATATTTTCAGGTTACCGAATACGGACATCTGAACCATTGCTACTTTGGCCTCTTTTACAGGCATTTACCCTGCTGAAGGAAATGTATAGTTACCCCAAAGCACTTCTGTTTTGATTTGTGTTCATGTAAATAACTTCAGCTGTGAAAAACAGTGGAGAATATATTACAAATATTTTACAGACTGCCACAGTAGCCTGCTTTTGAAATTTCATACATTTTCCTATCTTTTTATTTAAAAAAGTAAAAAAAAAAGAAAAAAACAATTCCACCCAAACTCTGAGCTGCAGGCAACTATTTGACATAGTTCCAGGGAAGGAATGTGGAAAAGGTGGTATCTGTAGGTCACTACACTGTATCTGAGTCAGCATTTGGAATGTGGGACCATGTTTAGGTTGCTATGAAATGTATAGATGGCCATGTGCCTCCTAAGGTCTCCTAGTGATTGCTGGGAAGTAGCTGTGCCCTATCAACACCTCCCAATATCCATCCATGCTCCTTTCACTCTAAAGGAGGGAGATTAAGACATCTTTGGCGACACTAATGCCTCTCGGGCTCGGGGCAGACATTCAAAAAGTCTGAGCCTGAATTGATTCAATCTTTGCAGGTTAGTCTAACCTGGCTAGGCTAAATCAGTTTGTAGCTGCACAGATATCCCAGATGTGCAGGCACATACCTGCAGTGACTCCAGTTAGAAGCCAGGGGCGCTAAAGCAGTCCTCCCTTCCTTTCCACAGTGCTGAACTGAGGGGAGCATGACCAGGCCCCATCTCTGATTGGGGGGAGGGGAGAGGGGGGTAGCAGCCTGCAGTCTCTGCTGAGCTCCAGCCAGGGAGCAGATGGGAGGGACCAGCTCTGCTGTGGAACAGAGTGCACCACCCAGCCCAGAGGACATGCCAGGATGCTGGGGGAGTCTGGTTTAACTTAAACCATCAAGGAGTCTGAGACAGACATTGCATAAATCAGTTGACCTGAATCAATTAAACCTGATACTACATTCAACCAGGTTTATCTCAAACCAGTTTCAGCCATTTTCAGACTGGTTTATGTGCACTCAACATCTGTTCTGTTACAGGTTTAAACCAGTTTCTGATCACTCAAACTGGTGTTAAGACATTAAGACATTATGTGTAATGTCTGTCCCTAGCCTTGACGCTTTCCCTACACTAATGGTAGGTATGGGTATATGTTTGAGTAAACTGTGACAACAGAGAACCATTCAGCTATATTGGTAAGCACTCAACCATCTAGACTGTGAAATTTAAGAGTAAAGATGCAACAAGTCATAAAAGACATACTGGACTACACATTACACAAACACATATGTGAGGCATTAGACAAGGAAGTATATGGATTTTTATTGCATTGTCTGAGACCACAGCATGCAACCATGTCAATAAAGATTTGGTTGTTGGTAAGTCTGTGTCATGGGGGAACTGCACAGAACAGACCCCGAATGGTCAAAGAGGAACCCCGGGACCCAAAACATGACCAGGAAGATGAGGGGAGCTGGAAAGAAATGACAATCCCCTTACCTGCAGCTGACGCCGCAGAGTGACCAGAAGAGGCGGCGGGACCTGCACGGCTGATTAGCCACATCTTTTTGAAACTGAGGCCAGCTGTGATTAATGAGGATCAGAGCCGGCGCGGGAAGTAAAGAGCGTCCAGAGAGAGGAGGAAAGGGGGGGAGGAGTGTAGGAGCAGAACCATCAGTGGAGGTGCCCTTGGAGCCCCGCTCGGAGGCAAAGAAGCAGCCAACAAACCGCCATGAGGCAGGAAGGTACCCCGTGGCTGCCGAAGGGAGAACAACAGTGGGGAGGTGACGGATGCCTGTGCTCAAGGCGGCGGAGCCGGGTGCGAGGACCCAGGTACAGAGAACAATGGGGGAAGCGACCCCAAAGACAGGGGGATGAGAGAAAACCCGACAATCCAGGTGGGACCGGCACGGGTTTGGAGAGACTCCTGGAGTCCACCCCAGCGGGGAGCAGAGAGCGTGAGCAGCGAGAGAGGCTGCAGGGAGCAAGAGCCTGCCGGGGGGAGTCACTCAGTGAGGAACTGAGTAGGAAGGAATCGGAGGGACCAGGAGTAGCCCCGTGCGGCACTCCAGCAGTACATCAGCCGGACAGAGAGGGGCCGCAGATAGGGTTAACAGGGAGAGGATTTCTCCAGGCCAGGGAGCCCAATTTTGTTTGCAACCAGGGAGTTTTACTGGTAGTGTCTTCTTTAATTTTATGGTTCAGTTGCCCACTTTTGGAGGGGTAGGGAGGAAGCCTGAGAAGGGTCTCCTTACCAGCTTGGTCCAGGGTCAGGATAGACCTGCGGATCCATAACAGAGGACCCCTTACATCACAAGACGAGGGTCGGGCCTGGGAAACAACAACACCTTGGCGAGGCTGGGTATTAGGGCGACGCATAGGGGAGGTCAGAGCCTCACAGAAGACCATCGCCCCAACTCCGGATAGGCCCAAGTAGTCGACCCCTCCACTGAAATTATGAGCAAAGTCATGGCAGGTGAGATTGGGGCGGGGGCTACCCCAAGGCCATATATCCGGGCTATACAACACCAGGGATGAGGTGACAGGCAAGCTCCCACACCCAAAGCCAAGCAGCACAGGACCGGATGTTTGAAGCCCACCGGGTGCAGTATGAAACAAAAAATTTTAAATCTTGAAATTTGGTATTTCTTGACTTTTGAGGGCATAATATTGCCATCTCATTTATGTGTGAATGCAGTAGCATAGCTAAGGGGCAGCAACAGCAATAACTTCTACCACCATCACTATCAGTGCAGCAGCCAGCACTGCCCTGTGCAAAGCTGCTGCCCAAGGCACCGTACTTTCCCACTTATGGTTCTGTGTAAGTCATTTAAAAATAGTTATAACCAATAGGTGAGGGTTAGAAAGTGTTATTTGTGCAAATAAATTCTTGACAGTGTATTTTGCAGTTTTCCAGCACTTGTTATTCTTGTACCTGCAGTGTGGGGTATTTGTTCCATATTTAAATGTGGCCAGAAGGATTCTGAGCAGCTTGACTTCAGGTAGAAATCTTCAGCTATACATGGTTACCCCTTGCTGAATCATCCTGAATGGACATATTGTATCTGAAGAGAACAAACTATTTCCTTCTGAAGACCTTACTCAATGCCTGCTTAAAGACATTGAACATGATCATTTAAAACAAAGCATTTACACTTTAAAATAATGCTAACTACAAAAGGTAGTACAGTAACACCTACAGCAATCTAAATATCTCCTGTTTCTCATTTAATCCTTCAAAACAAAAAATGACAAAGAAAAGGAAAGGGAATGTGGCTTGTCACTGCCAGAGCAATGCTCTAAGCAATATGTTACAGGAAGCACTGGCTCTCTGCAAGGAAATCAATTTCCCCCACGGGATGGGGTCGATATTTGTCTGACAAGACAGCATAGAGGCAATTTAATAGCATTTTATCTAAATGTATCTCTGCCTCACCCCAACTGCCCTCACAGTTCATGAGCTGGATCTCGTCATAAAATGGTGGGGTTTTTCATACACTTGGTAAAACTTTATCATTCTGAAGACACTGCTGTTGGAAAAATCACTCATCAGTATTACTCTTAACTAGAGCAGTAGTTCTTTCCCAACATTTTTATTCTAACTCATGCATGTTATGTATATGAAGGCCCACTTCCAGTTATAGTGGAGAGACTTTCTTTACCCAGATACATTCTGAGCTATAGGTCACCTCTTGTGAAGGAAAAAGAAAAACAACAAAGAGACAGAATCAGGAAGTTTAAGGGAGCGTTTATATCTTAATGACATACTTATGCCAAAATAAAGCCCATTTCTCTAGGAATGTATAATTTACATAGATCAGTTGTCTGGGGTATCTGGTTTAACAACACTTAAATAATAAAGCTAAGATGATCTCATTAGTTAATTTTTGTGTGAAGTAAATCACAGTGAACAAGAAAACCTAATAAGCATAATTTCAAAGACGGATCTCCATAGCTGTCGGAGTTCGGTGTTGTGCCCCAAAGGCTCTTGCAATCCAGCTGCAGTTCTCCCTTGTCATTTAGAAGATTAGGGGGCTGATAAGCAACAGTCAAGCCTTATTAGAACAGACTGAGGCAACAGGAAGCTCTAATTGGATAATTTAATGCACAGGGAGACAACAAATGCCTGCATTGTGGTTCAAATGTTATTCTTTCATTGATTTGTTAATCTCCTATTCTGTGAAATTCCCACAAATTCTTATTGCAGGGAGAGGTCCAAAGCCTAAATTCAAAAACACTAGTTTACTGTTGCCATTTTCCACAAAAATCCCTTCTTGAGGTTTACCTAAGGGAACCTGTCCTGGCTTCTGAACTGTTTCACGGCAGAGAATAGAAGCTGTTCCTTCCCCTGGGAACTTAAGCACAGCTCTGGAAAGCGGGAACAGTATTTCCTATCTCTTGCATTTCTAAGTCAAGTGATGAGATGTATCATAAATTCACTATATAATTCAATAAATGTGAAATGCTATTTCTAGAGGCGGTGGCTAACACTGGCAAACATTTCAGGGGAGTTCTGGTACAGTTCCGGTGCAGCTCTATGCTACCATGGGCTCTGACACCAGGTGGCAAATTGATAATGCACAGTCTTGTGAATTGGGACACATCATAGATTACAGAAGGCATATGAGAAAATAAATATATCTGAAAGGCGTCCAAATCCCCCAGCATGTTCATAGCCAGACATGCAACAGGGCATGTGTATGTGTGTGTGTGTAGTTATGTAGGAGGAACAGCCCTTGATCTCCTAACTGTCCTCTCATATTCACACACTCCACTGGGGAGGGCTAAAGGGAAGACTGAGGCCTGGAAAGATTTTTTTTTCTCTTATATTTTGAATGTAAGGGAGGAAGGCCAAATGCTTCTTTCCTGTTAAAGACACAGTTATTCTCTTAGAGCCTTGTTACACGAGAAGTTTAGGTGGCTTCCGGAGCTCTTTACCCTCGAACTGGCTGCATGTTAATATCTTTTAAGTGGCTTAAAGCACTCATTATTTGGCTTAAAGCTATGCCACTCCAGGGCAGGATTATCTCCAATCCATCTAATTTTGTTCCTCTTTCATTACCGTGTGGCCACTTCCCACAGCTAATCCACCCAAGTTGAAGTCCTCCAGTATCCCAAAATCCACCCCTCCTGACTCAAGGCAACACAGGCAGATTAACAGAGGGGGCAGCTGGGCCCCTGCCAAACAAAGGCCCCCAGATGCCTAGGTCCCCCTCCCACTCCCCATGCCTGGGCTCAGTGTTGGCAAGTATATGATTAGTCTTCAAGTTTGACCCAGTTCTCATTCACTCGCTGACAGTTACAGTGAGCAATATAAAGCAAATAAAAAGAAGACTTATTTGTATATTGTACACTGGAAAATATGCAAATAAGTATACAAATAAGTCCTCTTCTTATTTACTTTATATTGCTCACCATAACTCGCTAGTGTTGGGAAGAAAAACCTACAGCATCCTTATAGGCTCAGCAGTGCTACGCTGGCTAGCACTACAGAAGAAAGAGACTTGGGGGTCATCATTGACCACAAGATGAACATGAGCCTGCAATGCGATGCTGCCGCTAGTAAGTGACCAAAATGCTGGCTCGCATCCATAGATGCTTCTCAAGCAAATCCCGGGACGTCATTCTCCCCTTGTACTCGGCCTGGTGAGGCCGCAGCTGGACTACCGCGTCCAGTTTTGGGCTCCACAATTCAAAAATGATGTTGAGAAGCTTGAGAGAGTCCAGAGAAGAGCCACGCACATGATCAGAGGTCAGGAAAACAGACCTTATGACAACAGGCTGAGAGCCATGGGGCTCTTTAGCCTGGAAAAGTGTAGGCTCAGAGGTGACCTGATGGCCACCTATAAGTTTATCAGGGGTGACCACCAGGATCTGGGGGAATGTTTGTTCACCAGAGTGCCCCAAGGGATGACGAGGTCAAACGGTCATAAATTACTGCGAGACCGTTTCAGGCTGGACTTAAGGAAGAATTTCTTCACTGTCCGAGCCCCCGAGGTCTGGAACAGCCTGCCATTGGAGGTGGTTCAATCACCTACATTGAACACCTTCAGGAGCAAATTGGATGCTTATCTTGCTGGGATCCTATGACCCCAGTTGAGTTCCTGCCCTTTGGGCAGGGGGCTGGACTCGATGATCTTCCGAGGTCCCTTACAGCCCTAACGTCTATGAAATCTATGAAATCTATAAGTGGGTCTCAAACTCCTACAGCAGCAACACCACTAGGAGGAGAAGAGGTTACTGTGTGGGTGTGGGTGTGCTTTCTACATGGGAGATACCAAGGGAACTAAGTGGAGACAGAAAATTGTAAAGATTGATCCATGTACAATATAAATATATGACACAGACCTCCAGTTCTGGCTGAGTAGGCACTATGAGGAGGTAAAAACAATAGAGGAGGAGAAAGATGGGGAAGGAGTCTGGACTTCACCCATGTGGACCCAGCAGAGAAAACCAAGATCTGGATAGACTCTGTCTTCCTCCACAAGGAGTGGAAGCCAAGGGAAGCCCACTCCATGCCCATCTGTTTCTCGGACCACTGTCTCCTCACAATGCAGGAAGAAATGGGAGGACAGCTGGATGGGGCAGAGGGATGTAGAAGCTAAACACCAGCCTGTTGGAAGATGAAAAGACCCAACACAGTTTCAGAGAGCCCTATGCAGGCTGGTGGACCCTCAAGGTCCTGTACCAAAACCAGACAGAATGGTGGGCCAACGTCAAAGACAGGACCAAGGATTTCTTCCAGCAGGCTGGCAAACGGTGAGCTTTCTTCCACAGAAGGCAGAACAAGCACCTGACCCATAAGTTGCAGGCCTTGCATAGGTAGGCAGTGGTGGGCTGGGATGTGAGGGAGGACATGCAGAAGGCAAAGGGCCAGGTTGGTGCCTGGTACCAGGAGGAGGCCAGGAAAAAGATCTTCCAGGCCGGGGCCCACTGCGTGGCAGAGGGGGAAGAGTGGTCTGCTTACTTCACCAAGCCAAGGAAGAGCAAACAAAAGCCCATGACATGCCTGAGAGATGGTGCAGGAGCAGAGCACCGGTTGAAGGAAGGCATGCTGGAAATGGTGACTGCTTTCTACCGAGAACTCTACACTGCATGACTGGAGGACCCATAGGCCATGCAGCAGTGTCTGCAGGGACTCGCCCAGGCACTTGGAGAAGCCAGGCAGCAGCAGCTGAAGGAGTAGACACTGGAGGAGGTTGAGAAGACCCTCTGGAGTTTCAAAAACGGTAATACTCCTGGATTGGACAGGCTACCCAAGGGGTTTTATGTGAACTTTTGGGACTTCGTGGGCCCTGACCTGCTGGAGCTCTTTCAAGAGTGACTGCAGGATGCCCATCTGGGGGCTGCAATGAACCAGGGCCTTGTGACCCTCTCGCACAAGAAGGGTCCAAGGGAAGAGCTGAGGAACTGGAGCCCCATCACCCTCCTGAACTTCAACTACAAGCTGCTGGCCAAAGTCTTGGCCAAGTGATTTAAATCTGTCCTAGGTTCTATCATCCACAAAGACCAGTCATGTGTGATACCCAGATGCCAGATCCACGGGGCCCTGCTGCAACTGAGGGACGTGCTCCAGCTGAAACAGAATGGAGTGCCACCACCTAATGTGCCAGGGATGGAGTGCCACCACCTCATGCCCCATGATGCCACTGTTCACAGTCCCAAAGTTCGGAGGCTGGCCAGTGAAAATTAAAAGGAGTGGCCCCCAATACAGGGGATGGAGTGCAGAGGCAGACCAACAGGAAATAGGAAGTGCTATTATCACTAATTGTTACTTCAGAGGTGATTGTTAATACCTGTGAAGTAAAGAACAATGGGTTGTTAATGGACCAGTGATCCTTATAGTGACATAGCCATTGGAACTTGCTGTTACTAATATTTGGACTGGGGCACCCAGGAGCACCTATCATGAACCTGAACCCCAGTCTGTTAGGTGCTACGTAAACACCCTGGCCTCAAAGAACTTACAGTTTAACTAGGCTGAAATTAAATCCCTTTCACAAACATAACTGAACCTCACAGCTTGAAGGGAATGGTCCTGCACCCTATTGATAGTCTGCTGTAGTCCTTTTTATGTTTGAAAAATTCATCCCAGAACACAGTAAATTAATGGAAAATAGAGCAGGCTGCCCATCTACCCTTACATTTCTTCATCCATTTCTTTAATCAGAGGAAACAAAAAAGTACAAACAAAAATGAAATGTAAACTATGCAGCCACTACAATGTTTTAAATACATTAAAAAACTTATAAAAGCTTTAATAAGTGTTAAAGTTTTATTTTGTTAAAGAAAATATTTCACTATCTCTTTCTAGACTTTAGAAAAAATATTAAAATGTAGTCTCCTAGTTTAGCATGCATGCATTAAAATGATGCTTAATCAAAAAAAGTATGTCTATTTTGTTTGTAAAGCAAGCAAAACATGTTTGAATAGATTAAAAAAAAAACTGTGTAGATGCCATAAATCTCCATGGAAAATATTGTATTGTCCATGGGGGAAAATATCTACCACAGAAAATTAGTTCTTAAAATTCAGAAATGTTGGCTGTATCAGTCTTTTTGCAACTGGAATTTTCACCTAACAGAGATTTTTACAGGCCAGTTTTAGGCTAGTTCTGAGATTTATGTTTATACATAAACAGAGCTCTGATTTTAATTGCTATCAACTTCTGATACTTTGTAGGTTGTCTTAAACATTGTGTGTCCCAAGAGACTATTTACTTTTCCAGTCATGGTCACTGTTTCTAGATTTATACCGCTCCAAAGAAGGAAGCACACAATAAAACATAATGTATTCCATGGCTGTAAATGGTAATGTCACAAAAGAATGCAGGGATATTTCAAGTCTTATAACTATATCCCTATCAGAGTTACTGCTGCAGTGCTTTAGTTTCATAACGGGAATAGGTTTTTCAGGGAACTAAAATATCTAGTCTGTCTGCCATGATATCTCAGAGCTCTGATATTACTGACTTTTAGTCCTTCCTAGCTTTCTTACCACTGGACCAATAATTATGAGTGCAGTTTCACCACTTTAAATCTTATGGAGGAAATTCACTCTGTTATGTGTCAGGAATAACTCTTTAAGGAAAAGTTTGCAGTGTAGCCTTCTACAAAAGCTTATCAGAATGCAGGAGGAAATAGTAGTTACTTCCTGAATAGTAAAATGTAATGTGAATCTCATCATTAAAACAGTTATTAAATGTTAAACAAATATGATTCCTTGGATAAGTGAAGTTATGTTCTAATCAAAATATCTGAACACAGCTTGTGTGTGACATTATCCTGTTACATGGAAAACCCAAGGCAGCTAGCAAAAAATCTTAAGACATCCTAGATAAAATTCTAGTATCCATACCCAACCAGAGCAATACTTTCCCTTAGGTAGTTCCAGTGAGATCCACCAATAGCTCTTTGAAATCAGTTGAAAGGAAATGAATCTACCTGGTATGTGTCAATGTAATGAAAAAGAAAATTATGAAATAAAAGTAGTCCCCCCAACCTTGAAGGAAGACTTTTTAAGGAGGAAGAGCTTCAAAAATCTCACAACAAAATTTTAAAATTGTTATCTATTCAGCTTTAAAAAATATATTTATGTTAATTTAGAGGCACATATGTTGTCCAGCATTCCTATCTGTACCAGGCACGAGACAGAGAATAGTTTCTGTGTACCAGTTATTCTGAGACCACAGGAAGGGAGGACAGTAACAGGAAACACACCCTAGACTAGACAACAAAACTTTGTTGTTTAGTAAATTAATTACGTATAGCCTGAAACTCTCTCTCATTCCTGTAAGTTATACTGTCCTCTTAGGGTAGCAATTCTTGTGAAGTTTTAAATGGAACATTGTTTAGCCTATTAAATAATAACTTGTTTGGTTATTACTCCACCTCAGTTACCACTTGCTTTCAGGCATGGATTAACTTGCTCCTGCTGATTTCTGCAAAATATCTTAACAAATTTCTAGCAATTGGGTATTTAGTAAGGGGAATAATTTTGGGTGAGTTGCCCTCCAGTATGTGACCCAGTATTTTGGACTGAGGCAAGTTTCCTAGCAACTTCTCTGGTGTTTGTTTTTTCTGAACAAGGGCACAAACACAGTAACATCACCAGCTATGAACCGTGATGTGACACTACTGTGCAGTAGTAACAAGTTCCTGTGCAGTAAGCGTCGCTTGGCAACTGTACTGGGATGCTACTGTGCAGTAACGTTGGTTACTGTGCAGTAGGGGTGTGCGAAGCAGGCCATATCCAATTCAGATTCAGCTCGATTAGGGGGACAGTGATTTGATTTGTTGATTCAGATCACAGTCCCAATTTGATTTGGCCGAATCTGAACATTCAATTCTGATTTGGAAAATAAATGATTCAGCCACAGATACAGCTGTCACGGGGCGGGGACCCAGGGGAGGAAGTGATCTCTCCTAGCGACCCCTACCGTGCCAAGTGGGTGTCCATGCGCCCTCGTTCTCGCCCGCCATGTCTTTGATGACAAAAGTATTAAGGGAGGCTGCCTTTTTGCCCCCTTGGACATGGTACCCCTGCTGTATCCCAGTTTGAGTCCCGTTGTAGTGGACCCCGTGCATTAAAGCCTCAAGGGCTACGCGTGGCTCATACCACCCCTAATACCACGCCCCAAGCCTCTCAGATGTACCAGACGTTGTCGAGTCAATTTCTTAGGTGGCCTGTGTCTTCTCAGACGCTCACTGGCCTCTCCTTCGTTAGAGTCTCCTGCGTTCCCCGCGGATGCTCCCAGGCCTCTCTAGGCCGAGCCCACACTGGGCCCTTCTCCCTCGTGCGCCCTCCTTGGGCTACTCGCCTATGCACCCTCACGGGCGCTCCCTGGTTTCCCTGCGGCTGCTGCCCGCTCTGGGCCTTTTCCCCGCGGCTGCTGCCCGCCCTGGGGCTTCTCTCCATACTCTCGCCCACGCCGGGGCCTTGCCGCGTGATTCCCGCCCGCACTGGGGCCTGTGTGCACCCTCCCTGGGGCTTCTATTCCTGTGTGCGCCCTCCCTGGGGCTTAACGTAAGCACCCTCTGGGCTTTTCGCCGTTGCCCACTCTGGTGCTCCTCACAATTGGGGCTCAGGTGGCCGTATCCATGCCTGGTCCCCAATGCACTGTGCCCCTTCTCAGGGCTCGAGTCAGTGCACCCCCTCCTCAAGTCTACAACCCCCACTGAGGCTCAGGTGGCCGTAGCCGTGCCTGGCCCCCAGACCCGCCTTCTCGGGTCTTACGCCCCACTGGGGCTTCTCACCTGCGTGCTCGCCTCCACTGGGGCTTCCCCCACACAACACTGCCCCACTGGGGCTGGGGTCTATACACCCCAAAATGCGGCACCCTCTTCAGCACCAGGAACCCCCATGCTACTGGGGAGCTCCCATGAGGCCTCCTCCAACCCCTACAGCCTCACCCGGTCCTCCAGTCTTATAAGACT
>NW_017729006.1:44638477-44646665 GCF_001723915.1 Gavialis gangeticus | reverse complement strand
AACCCCTTATAGCCTCACCCGGTCCTCCGGTGTAACAACTACCAGGGCTACAACATAAACTCCAAGCCATCTGGCTAAAACACAATTTCTAAGCCCTCTGGCTAGCCATCGTTCAAAACCCTACCAGGGCTTGCTCCACCCAGTCCTCAACCAAAGCTGTTCAGGCCATCTAGCTTCTACAGGCTGCAATACTCCAGCAGAGCTCCCTCACCCTTTGATGTTAGCAGGGAACTGCCTGCTTGGCCTCAGACTAGGCTGTTTATATAGGCCAGGCCCTGCCCCCTTCCGGTCAGCTGACCAACTGCAGTTGCCCCAGCAACCGGCACCTGTACCTTTCCCTAGGAGCAGGCACCTCCGTGCCCTGTGACACATCTCCCCACCTTAAGTTCATAACTCCCTAGGAGCAGGGCACGGGAGTGTCCTGCGACAACAGCTTTATATGTTTTTTCTACATACCTCAAGGCACCAGGCACAGCTTGTGAATGCTGAGATGGTGGGGCAGATGGAACATCCCACAGGAGGGGGACCCCCATGTGCTTAGCAGCAGACCCCCGCACCCTACCAGCTCAGCAATTGGCCACGGGGGGACCCCGGGTACTCCTCCAGGAGGCACCAGTCGTGGGGGGGGTCCACTGCCGAGCACACTGGGGACCCCCCCATGCTCCCATGGGACGCTCCATCTGCCCCACCATCTCAGCGTTCACAAGCCCTCTGGTACCTTGAGGTATGTAGAAAAAATATATAAAGCTGTGCCTATGCCCAAATAATTGAATCTCCCCAGATCTCTCCAAATGGAATCAGAGTCTTCCAATTCAATTCAGAGAGATTAATGGGTCTCCTGGTTCTATTTGGATTCGGAGATTCGGCCACTGAATCGGACTAAATCTCCACTGAATCGAATCAGCAACCAAAACTTTACACAGTCCTACTGCACAGTCATTTAGCACTTGGTTATGTAAGTATTAAATGACTGTGCAGTAATAACTGCAGTGGGCATCTCGTGTAGGCATGTCCAAGGAGTACAAGACCAAAGGTGAGCACTGAACAATGAAACAGATGCATAGCAAGAAAAAAAGAAAATACAAGAATGGGACGTTGTAAATGCTGATAGCTACAATAACCAAATCTGAAATCCAATTGGTAAGAATGATTAGAAGAATAAAAACACAGAAAATAACAAAGATGTTCTTTCAGACTTGAGCATGGGGAAGTTTCCAAGTCAGAAAGCACTTAAGCAGTTGCTTAACTTTAAGTGCATCCCTAAGTCCTACTGTGATCAAGTGAAACGTATTTATGTTCTTTTCCTAAACCTAGACAGTCAGGCCTCTTGGTAGCAGGATGCAGATTTTGTAAAGTATCATGATAGACTCTCCAGAAAAATGACATAATTCATAGGTAAATGTAGGCTGGAAATCAATTTCAGGAGATAAATATATGACAGCACAGTTATTGTTTTTGTTTTTATTAACCCAGTGATATACATAAATCCCAAAGTAAATGTATGCCACTGTACTAGGAGGCTTGTGAAAGAGAATAGTATGGAATAGTTAATTTATATTAATAATAATTTTACTTGCTTTTCTTTTCATATTTGTATTAATAGCACATTTTATGCTAATATGCTATTGAATTGCTGGGATTTACTGGTGAATTTTACAGTAGGTATGTAATACATTTAGAACTGAGACTGAAAATATTAATATAGTATTAATTAAGCTAATATTACCTACTGTGCATGTAAAGGGTTTAAACACACAAAGAAGCTAATGGTATTATGATTTTCAGATAATCTGTTTTAAAATTGCTGACTTGGAAACTGTTTGTGAGATTAATAGCACTGAAAACATGCAGAGGTAATAGGATTACAATGTAATATTAAAGAAGGGTTTCTTGGGGGTTTGCTGCAGTGATGTCTCATCTCTGGGTATCCTGGACTAATTAGTCTGTAGTGGCATACAGTGGCAGAGCATGCTAACTGCAGATTTATCTTGCTATAAGTAGGGCTTCCAGTTCTGAGGTAACTGATATTTATTTTTTAATGCCTGATGTAAACCAAGCAAGGCAAACTCTGGGCCATACCTCTCTACATCAGGTTGTTCAGGGACATGCTGCAGTTCCCCAAATTGCTATGCCTCTGTCAGCTCCCCGGGCAGCTCCTGCTTTGGCCAGTGGTCACACATTTGGCCCATCAAATATTATATAATGAACAGCAAGGCAGGCGAGCTGGTGATTTTATGACTGTGTATCTCTACTGTCTATAACCATATATGAAGACAAGATGCCATAGAGAAGGAAGGACTTGTGTGCTGTGGAAAAGCATTAAACATGCTAGAATTGAAGATTTTTTTTACCCATTTACTTTTATTTTTCCCCTAATTTTCCTTGATATTTCTGCTGATTGATTATATTAATATTTTAAAAGATTTGCTTCTTCCTAGTCCCTGTTCTCAGATCCTGTCTTGGATTAGATATGGTGATTTAATACAATTTTAACATATTATTTCAGCTGATTATAGCAGGCCTGATGGACATGGCAGCACATTATCCCTGTTTTTGACCAAGCCAAGTCTGAAGCGCAGTTGATCTGAAGCAGTAATGAGAAAGCTAAGAATGGTAATATTCCAGCTGAAGCCAAGCAATGCATGGAAGATCCCACAATAATGAGTACTTGCTTGCTTGCTGCAGTATAATGATATATTCATTAAAGCTGGTGATTGTAATGGATTAGGAAACCCCATTCCTAGCATGACCCTGGTGAACAGTCCTTAAAGACCATAAAGCCTGCCTTCTTCCACGGCTGTTGACTAATATAAAAAGGTTGAGTAAGGAAGGGATTTCAGTTATGTCCTCTAAGCCCAGTGAAAGACTGAATGTAAGTGTCCCTGGGCTGGGCAGGAAGGAGTACCCACCTCCCCAGCCTGTCACCCTGGCACCACAAATGGGATCTGTTTCACAGGCTTTTGTAGGTATGCAGAGAAATCCCATTCAGTGAAGATTAGTGTTGTTCAGAATGAGAGTCAATGGTTAGTGGCAGCATGAAAGGACAACAAAATTATTTACCATGACTAAGGGACTTGCCTTTTCCCTTAACTGGAAAACTTGTTGGAGAAGCCCAATCCATACAGCCCTCTCCTTTTGGAAAGTAATACAGGGATTTTGATACACAATCAAATTCTTAATTACAACAGTGGCCAGTTTCTATAATCTTTTTGAGCGATGCACAAAGGAATTGCCAATGACTCTTGCCCCTAGGTGGAAGAGGAATTCCCAGTCCTGGTGAATGCTGTTTCTAAATTTAGTTTCTTCAATACATCTTGTAGCGTATTGTTACATTACACTGCAAGAACCTAGAACAGTTGTGAGAGTTTGGTGACAGTCTTTCTGTCCAACACACTTTGCCATGAAGGGCAGTAGAGGACAGAAGTAGAGCTATGGCTATTCAGTGAATGTTCAGGTCCAAGGACAGAGATTGGAACTACACAGGTAGAGGAGCTTAAAGTCTCTTTGCCTTCTCCTGGAAACAAAGTGCCCTACATGTGAAAGAAAAACACTGGTAATTGTGAATGCTTCAGACAGCAGACAGTACCTGGATAACAATTAAGGGTGTGCAAAGTGGGCTGTATTCTATTCGGATTCAGATTTGGCCCAATTCGGGGGACAGTGATTTGATTCACTGATTTGGATCACTGTCCCGATTTGATTTGGCCAAATCTGAATATTTGATTCTGATTCAGAGAAACAGTGATTCAGGCATAGATACAGCTTTATATGTTTTTTCTACATACCTTTAGGTACCAGGTGCAGCTCGTGAATGCTGAGATGGTGGGGCGGATGGAGCATACCAAGGAGTGTGGCAGGGCCCCCTGTGTGCTCAGTGGTGAACCCGGAAGTGGACTGGAACTACTTCCAGTCCACTTCCAGGTCCACTGCCAAGCATGCGGGGGACTCCCCAAAGCCCTCCCAGCTCAGCAATTGGCTGCAGGGGGACCTTAGGTGCCCCCCCCCAGACCCAGGACACACCAGCCGCGGAGCTGGGAGGTGGAGGGAATCCCCCGCTTGCTCCACAGTGGACCCGGAAATAGACCAGAAGTGCTTCTGGTCCACTTACGGGACCACTGCTGAGTACACTGGAGACCCCTCCCTCCCCTCACGCTTCTGTGAGATGCTCCATCTGCCCCACCATCTCAGCATTCATGAGTGTCCTAGTACCTTGAGGTATGTAGAAAAAACATATAAAGCTGTGTCTATGCCCAAATCGTCAAATCTCTCTGAATCTCTCCGAATTGAATAGGAAGCTTCTGATTCGATTTGGAGAGATTAATGGGTCTCCTGATTTGATTCGGATTCAGAGATTCAGCTGCTGAATTGGGCCGAATCTCCTCCAAATAGACCCAGTGACCAAAGCTTTGCACAGCCATAATAACAATATCAATAAGTCAACCTCCCCATTCACAAAAAAGTCCATGGGCAAAAAAAGCTTCAACTACTTTCAGCCTCCCAAAAATGCAAAACCAAAGAAGCATCTCTAATATTTACTGTGAAGAATGCACACTTCAAGAAGAATATGCATAGGACTTGGAATAACACTGCCACACAAGTGCAACAGCAGGAAATCGACAGGAGTGGTTCTTTTGTTCATAGTGCAGTTTGTACAAGGAAGATTCAGCAGCAGCAACAGCACAAAAGAAACTGTCCTGAAAGTAAAACATTTACAGTTGTTAAAGCATTAGTGCAGCTAAATCTTTTCCACCTGGGGAAATTACTATGAAATACGCATGTGTGAATTTATAGCATGCTAGCTATTCTGCAGAATGGACAGATGCTCTTAAGTAAGAAATAGTTTACTTCACTCATCTGGGATGAACAACCTTGAAGACAAGTGTTAGGGTGACAATATTTGGATCTTGGGGAGCACTGGATTTGCAGCTGAATAAAGGCTTTACTCTGTATCTCAGCAAAGCTGCTGACCACAAGGCAGAACGATATTTTAATAGTAACATTGCAAGACGCTTAGGCAAGCATTTTTCTAACAATATATTAGTGTTGTAATATGTGTGTGTGTGTGTGTGTGTGTATATCATTATGTATCATTAGAAGATAAAGCAGATTTTGCTTATGAGTGCTTATGCTAAGCCAGCCATTTGCTTATGCTAAGTAACCATCTTAACTGTGTCAACCATTTTCAAGTGAGTCTGTGTAAGTTTGTGTGCTGCGATTGAGGTAGTCTTAGGAATGTGGAAGATGGTACAACGTGAGAATGAAAAACAGACTGGAACATGAAAGAATACGTAACTGGTAACAGAACCCAAGATAAACATATGCAAAAAAGTGAATGATGATTGCTGAAGAGGCCTCCAGAAGCTCTCAGGTTTTAGTCAAAGTCCACCCAGTGACTAAAGAAGTGGAGTCAAGGTCTTAGACATGCGCTTATAGCAAAAAGCCATGTAAATGAAGGAAATGCATAGGCAATTCCATGCTAATGAAGTAAACAGTAAACAGGGGTGGAGCTTGAGAGAGGACGGAATATGGGTGGAACAAAGGAGGGACCAAGATGGAGTCAATACTCATGAATATGAACCAAGGTGTATAAATGTGGAAAATACCTGATGTTTAATGCTGCTCCCCGGTTTATTGCTTTTTTGGGAACTCGCTCGAAGCTGTCTCCATTCTGAATAAAGTTGTTGTCGAGCAATGTGTTCTGGTGTTTGCTCCCTGAGCAACTGGATCCATGAGCAATTGGATTATCATCTACCTAGTCGTGGGGTGCCACATGGAGTCACGGTCTAATAAGGATGGGAACCTATCTGGCCACTTTGGGAGATCAGTCTATTTCTGTGGACCCTGAGAACCTCATTTATCATTAACAACATCTTTGTCAGATACAGAAATGTCATTAGCTCCATTTTACAGGTGGAGAACTGAGCTGCAGAGAGACTCTGACTTGGCTAAGATCATACAGGAGATCTGAGGCACAGGAAAGAACTACAGTATGTGCAGATCCCCTGGTTCACAGGCTGCTGTTTAAGCCATCCTTTTTCTCCATAACCTCCATTATCTTAGTTACAAAGTTACCTCCACACCCCACACAAATATTTCTCCTCACTCCTACTGTTGGAACTTACTTACACAGGAATTTAAAAGAAAACCATGAGACAATTTACAAAGTTATTTACACTAAACTGATCACCTGATTCCAGGTTCCCTTCATAAATATATTTTTACCCCTCCTGGGTATTTGTTAAAAACACTGAATCTTACATCTGGACATCAACAGGTTGACAAGCACAGCAAGGAAGCTAACATGGAAAAGACAATCTATTAGAAGCAGTGGCCAGCAAAGTGCCAGCAAAGTGCACAATAACTAACAGTAAAAATTTGCATCCATCTGCTAATGAATAAAAAAGAGGAAAAAAACAAGAGAAAAGAAAAGAAAGGAAAATAACATTTCTAAAGAGGAAAAGGATTGAAGGAGTGAACTGTGGTCTCAAAGAAAGATCTCTTATGCTAGGAATACTCCAGGGAAGAGAGGAAGGATTATAATTTAATTCATTACGTCTTTCCCACAGGAATAAACTGTACTGGTTGAGGTACATTAATACCAAGAGGACTGCATGAAAACTAGGGTGGTCCTATCACTCTAATTTTACAAGGGTAAAAGGCTGGGCAGGGTGGTATCTTATAGATTAGCTCATTCATAAAGTCATGAAGTGTAGCTTACAAAAACTCGTGCTTCTCTGAACACCTTAATGCAGGGGTGGGCAAAATGCAGCCCACGGGTTGGATGCAGCCTACCAGGCCATTTTATCTGGCCCACGGGGCCCCTAAAAATTTAGAAAATTAATATTTTTTCATCCCTGACTACCCATCATGCAGCCCTCGATGGCTTGCCAAAACCCAGTAAGCAGCCCTCCACCTGAAATAACTGCCCTCCTCTGACTTGGTGTATAAGGTGCCACACTGGGTGCATCCATACATTCATTAATGTGCCATAATTACGGCACACTAAGTTTAGTGCTTGTATAACCAAATATTAAATCAATGGGCAGTAACTGGCACTACTGTGGATTAGTGCCAGCGCATGGGTTTTTACAGATGCTAACTGTGCAGTAGCCTAATACTACTGTGTAGTAGTAGTGTATTAGTATGTTTTTTGCCTGCCACGCTACTGAGTAATGTTATTAAGTTACTACACTGCTAGCATCTCATGTAGCTAACACCCACTGTCCTGTCTTCTGCCTAACCTAAGAGTAACACAGCTGACTACCTCTATTTACTAGAAAAGTCAAAGTACCTCAATTTTGCCTGCAGACAGACCCACTGTGTGTCATTTTTGGAACTATTCAGTGTTACCTTGTTTTTGTTACACTGAGGTCATTAACTTTGGAAAATCCCACTCAAAACACCCTAATAGTATTGTTACACACAGTGGCCTGTACCCAAACAAATAATTTTATTTTATAGTGAGATTGCTAGTAAAATGTTAAACTTCTGAATGTTTCAATTTGTTATTGATCATGCCTTTTAAAGAGTCTATTGTATCCTCCTGGTAGAAAGATTTGTTTTGCTTTAACAATACATGGAATTATGCTTTCAGTTCCTTTTCTTTGTTTAGTGAAAAGCTCTCTTAGTGAAAACCCAGTAGACCACAAAACTAGTCAGGGACTTTTATCCAGGATGCCTGACCCATTGCCTGACAATAATTAGTTCAGGTTAATTACAGCAAATCTGTAGATTTGCTGCCTGAAATCATCTCATCCCCTAAGCTGAACCCTCTAGAGGTTTCTTTTATGAGCTCTGCATCCTAAGGGTGGACTTAAAGTAATGAATTTGCCTCTAATAAGATTCATAGGTTTGTTCCCTAAGCAATGGTGTCAATTATAGAATCTAACACTGATGGCTTATTTTGCTAGAAAATACAGAAAATGGGAGTTTTTAATGAGGCATGAGGCATGTATGAGGTTTAACATTTTTATTTAACTCTTTGTCTTGTTGAAAATTACAAGACTTGATATAATTGTATTTTTATATCATTTTCTGTATATTTCTGAGTATGCCAATGACTAATTTCCTTCTGCTTTATAAAGGAAAAGGTTAATATAATGACTCTGAGATTTCATTTGGAAATGTTCCAGAAGAGTGTTTGAGTATTTGCTGCACTAAACGGCAGGAAGTAATGAAACAGGTTATA
>NW_017729006.1:44629664-44633477 GCF_001723915.1 Gavialis gangeticus | reverse complement strand
TCTAAATACAACCCTTTCTTTCTACAGTTTAGGGACCAGGAAACAGGTTACATGTTGGCAAAAATATTTCATGTGCTGAGAAGATTAATATTGGATAAAGGCACAGGGGACTCCTGTCTGAGTTCCACCTCAATCCTTGCACAATATAATATAGACCCATACTTAATATTTACACTTCTGTGGCCAGTACTTAATCATTAACAAAGCAAGCATTAATTTTGGGGGGCCACAGCATGAAGAGATGAAACAACGCCAATAATACAATACTTCAGTTGTCTATACTGAAGTAGATGCCTCATTGGTAGGCCCTGGTTTAAATCACGATTTTGCATTTTTCATGAAAATTGCAAAATTAAAAAGATTTCCACAAAAAAAATGTGATTTGCAATGAAATGCTATGATATGGCCACTTCCTGCGATGTTCCTCAGAGAGTGGCCACAGCATGTCATTTTGTTGCAGTACGATGGCTGCTGCAGGCTCCGTAAAGCATTCGTCAGCCAGGAGCAAAAGCCTAGCAGCCCAGGGGAGGGAGGAAGGGCTCACAAAAGGGATGGGGGGAGGAGAGAGCTTGGGGATGAGTGGGAGAGGGTCTGTTTGCTTCTCTGGGCAGTAAAACTGGGGTGCTGGGGCTTGGAGGCAGGGAGGGAGAACAAAAGCGCAGAGGAGCAAACAGCCCCTCCTCTACCCAGCACCAGGGCTTTCTGCCTAAGGCAGCCAACAGCTTCCAAGCCAGGAACATTATTGCCTGCCTATTTCCCTACTCCAATCATGCTTGAATAAGAAGAAATAAAAGGCAAGTCAAGAACATCTCAGTCCAGGGAGGTGGGGCAGGGAGGGGCATGGGGGCCATGGGCTTTTCAGCAGTGATCAGAGGCCTTAGGAGCAAGGCCTCTGCTGCTGCAGTTAAACCTGGCCCTAAACCTGCCCCTTCAGCCAATCTGAGGGCATAGGGAAGCAGCATGCTCTGGGCATGGAAATGGTGGTCCCTGCCACAATTGGACCATGATATTAGTGAGCTGGGCCCACAATTTAAACCAGGCCCTACTCATTGAAGACAAAGAAATACTCACATATTAGAACCCAGACAGAGGGGCAATGCTGGAAAACTCTTCAAGCTCGGTACTGAGTGGCTCAATGTTTCCATTCTTTTTTTTTTTTCATCTAGTTACTGTGCTTAGAGTCTCTGGAAAATGAACCACAGTGTTAAAGCTGATGGATTTATTTCATAAATCCTTTTATCCTGGTGAACCACAGCAGTAAGTCTAAACTCCCGTGTAAAGCAGCAATAGATTCTAAACGGAAATGCATGGCTCTTATCGCAGGGCAGATTTTTGCTACCTTAATGACTCTTACCAGAAATTTTCCTCTTCTTTTTGCTCAGAAAAGTATGTATATAAGGAATTAATCAGGAATCCAGGTGAACTCTTATCACAACAAAGGGGGAAAATTCTTTTTGTCCAATGCCTCTGCAGTCCTTCCCTTTTGTCCAATGCCTCTGCAATCCTTCTTCTTAAGTCAAATTTTACTTTGTCTCCAGGGTCAGATATCTCTAAACTACTCTTGCCTGAAAATATTTTTGGTCTGCATTTTTCTTCTCTTAAATTCTTCACTTTTCACTTAGAAGTGCCCCCATTCTCCTGGCACCCATATTTACCTTTACTTGAATTCCAGATATGTGGAAATCTTTGTGTCAGCATCACTTCCTAATGCAACTAGTTTTTCTCAGTCCAAACCCTATGAACTCCAGAGAGTTTGAATGCTGCAGCCATAGAAATCCCATTAAGATAAACCTGCCCCCTCAGCCAATTAGGAGTTGGGGAGATGAGAGGATCAAGCTCCACTATGGAGCTGATCCAGAAAAGCTGCATCCTCTCTCTCTCCCCACCCCACTCCCAGCTCCGGTACTGCAGGATGGGAGCGGGGAGGAAGGGGCTCCAAGCTAGGGTTTGCCCAGCCTGCACTGGAGTGGAGGCAGGTGGATTGGAGCCCCCAAATTGGGGTGTGCAGGGAGGCTTCAATCCACTCACCCCCTACCCTCCTCCAGCACAGGCTGGGCAAACCACAGCCTCAAGCTCCCTTCCCCACTTCCCCCTCCCATCCTGTAGACAGTACCACTACTTCTAGGTCAGAATGAAAAATGTTGTTTCTGCCATTATCTCTGAATCACAAAGCTGTATTATCAGTTCATTAATGACAACAAGGAGTATTGATTTGTCTGGCATATGAAATCATTATTTTGCCTTAAAAAGTCCAAGCCATGGACCACATTTCAAGACATTCATTTCCTTTATTAAAAGACTATTTTATAACTCCAAAATCAGATGCTATGATTTTTTATAATAGACATGAGAGGAACAGTGTCTGAGTCTACACGAGATGCTGTCTACACAGTAGCATCACAAAAAAAAACATTCATCAGCACTACTACGCAGTAGGGCTGTGCAAATAGGGAAGTATTCAATTAGGATTTGGATATGGATTTGGAGGACAGTGATTTGATTCAGAGATTCAGATCATTGTCCTAAATTGATTCAGCCAAATCAGCTTCAGAACATTTGACGCTGATTCAGAGAGATTCAGTGATTCAGATCAGCTGGGGAGAGCCACAGGAGAAGCCCCCATGGCTGCCCTGCCCAGCTCAGCCCCGTCCCCCAGTCTAGTTCCAGCACTTAAAAAAAAAAGAAAGAAAGAAAGAAAGCCCCATACTCACCAGCTGCAGAAGCGGCGACTGGGGCCTCTGGGCACTTGTGACATAGCCTCCTTGCACAGCATGGGACAGTGGGGATTGCCCCCCTGCCTGGCACCTACACAACAGCTGCCCCATGGCACAGGTGCAGCGTGGCTTGGCAGGGCACTGCACGCTGTTCCAGAACTGGGGCCACTAGGGCTGAATGGTGCCAGGCTCCAACTGACTGCTAGAGCCACCCCAGCTCCCAGGCAAATTGAACCAGGGGCTGGGGAATCAAACAGGGAGCTAGGGAATCAAACCAGGGGCTTGGGAATCAAGCCAGGAGCTGGGGGAATATTCAGGTCCCTGGTCTGATTCACCAGCTCCCTGATCTTTCCCCCAGCTCTTCCAGGGGGCACGGGCCCCAGGATGATATGGGTTGACAGCAGGCTGCTGCTGCCAGCTGGTGACGGCAGCAGCTCTGGGCTATATCCCCAGCTGGCAGCAGCAGTTTGCTGAAACCCTGTGCGCAGA
This sequence comes from Gavialis gangeticus, assembly GCF_001723915.1. Taxonomy (NCBI): domain Eukaryota; kingdom Metazoa; phylum Chordata; order Crocodylia; family Gavialidae; genus Gavialis; species Gavialis gangeticus. The sequence continues at coordinate 44,630,274 of NW_017729006.1, read as the reverse complement.
TCCAGGGGCCGCGCCCCCGGGAAGAGCTGGGGGAATGATCAGGGAGCTGGGGAACTGAAACAGGAGCTCTGGCTGACAGGTGGAGCCACCCCAGCTCCCGGACAGCGCACGGCACCCTGCTGAGCCGTGCTGCACCCGCACCATTGGGCAGCTGCTGCGCAGGTGCTAGGCAGGGGGTGGTCCCCACTGCCCTGTGCTGTATGGGGGTGCTCTGCCACAAGCCCACCAGAGGCCCCAATCACCTCTCCTACAGCCAGTGAGTATGGGACTTTTTTTTTTTTTTTTTTTAAGTGCTGGAGGCTGGGCCAGTGGGGGATGGGGCCAGGCAGGGCAGCCATGGTTGCTTCTCCTGTGGCTCCTCTGACTGTGCCTTCCTTTGCTATGGCAGGGGGAGCTGTGGGGGCTCTGCCCTGCTGCCACTTGCCAGCTGGGGTGGGGGGCACAGGATGCAGTCACAGCAGTACTGGGAGCAAGGGCTATACCTTGCTGCCACTTGGCCCCTTCCGTCTGGAGTGATCCATGCCCGCATCCCGCCCCCTGCCCCCCCTGGGCAAGCAATAGCAGGGCAGAGTCTCCACTCCCAGCACTGCTGCGCCCAATCCCGCAGCCG
>NW_017729006.1:44623067-44624664 GCF_001723915.1 Gavialis gangeticus | reverse complement strand
CCAACAGACTTACCAGCTGGAGACAGCTGTCAGCTGCCTGTTTAGTCTATGGCCGAATCTCTGAATCAGCCCAGTCTTTTCCAAAGCTTTTCCAAATGGATTCAGATTCTTTGAATTGATTCGGAGCTTTTACTTGGTCTCCCTATTTGATTCAGATTCAGAGATTCAGTCCCCAAATCAGGCCAAATCTCCTCCAAATCAAATCAGCTACTGAAGCTTTGCACAGCCCTACTACGTGGTAACTCAGGTTACTGGGCAGTCATTTAGTACTTGTTTAGACTAGGCAAGTGTCAAGTTACAGGTGCTCCTGGAACTGAGAAATTATACACACTATTTTATTTATTTTCTTAGATTTTCTGTCAGTCTCATACTATTAGTGCTATTTAACACACAAAATAACATTATTTGGTACAGAAATTGAATGCTTCCCTTCACAAAGTGGATGCAGCACAGGACATTACAAAGCCAGCTTCACCATGTATGTGCCCTATGACCAAGAGATTGTTGAAGCTGCTACTCTAGTTATATTCGTGGCTGCTTTTCTGTGGGCATGGACACACATAACAATTTAACTTCTCCCAGAATGTCATTGATTGGAAAATGGCTCACAAATCAATGCGAGTCAGAGATGTTCATGCATAACACTGCCAAGGGTTCCAAGTAGAATGGTAACTTTTTAGATTTTGCAGTGCTGTGGGTCAGCTACCAGGTGTGGGAGTGAGCATGCAGCCCAACATGCCTTGCAGTAGCAAGTCCCCAGAATTTCCATAGGCAAGGAAGAAGGACCCCAACTGGCTGAATGCCAAGGAAGAATAAAAGGAAGATACCAGTTGCCTGCGGTTGCAATTTTCTGCTTCCCCTTCTCTCCTACGCTTGACTTCAGTAAAGACCATTCTTGTACTTTTTTGTATTCTGTGTGGTGTTGTTCTGATTGGGGGTGGCCGGATAGGTGGGTGGGTTGTTGCTGCCTGGACCCCTGCTTCTGCTTTCCCAGGAGGATAGGTGATCCAGTGGGGTTGCTGGCTTGCTCTCTCTCTATTTATGAAAGTGATAAAAAGTTTCATTTTCCAACAAGACTTAGTAAAAGATGAGGGGTATTAAACATTCATCTGAAAACTCATGCTGCATCTTCTCTGGAAACATTTCCTTTTATAAAGTTATCATCGGCAGTCTAGTTACATGTAGAGCATACTGGACTCAGTGTGCTACGTTTTGTCACATAGCAACTGCTCCCTGTAGAAAGGCAATTGAAAGGTTCAGGTGTGCAGAATATCCCTCTTTTAATCCTCTATTTTAATAAGAATCCTCACCAATTGGAATCTGTAACCTGTTAATTGCCTTATCCTCATTTATATGATAAGTGGTTCATTTCCTTTATTGTGATTGAATCCCCTCCCTGTATTCCAGGAAAAGTGGAGCTGCAGAGAGTGCTTGATTGGATTTCATTGCCGTAGGCCATTTCTTAAACAGGTTACAGGTTGACAAACATAGAAGAGGGATCAATATCCATCCTTTGCCTCATTGACAAGCTAATCTTTTCAGTAAACATTTCATCAGTACCTGCCATTTGTATACATACCTGCCACATGAGGATTGG
>NW_017729006.1:44612179-44618067 GCF_001723915.1 Gavialis gangeticus | reverse complement strand
TGAGATGAGGCCAACTTGCCTCTACACCATGAACTGCCACATGAGGATTGGAGAAAGCTCTGCTTTATAAGGTTTAGGCAACTAATAAATGAAAGGACAACAATATAAATGAAGCAAATCACCAAGATAACATTTTTCTGCAAATGGCCTTTTGTTGCCTGCAGAAATTATCCAGGCACATTTTCAGCAGTTCTTAATGTTAATTGTGTGGGATTAGGCTCAAAACCTGCGACAAATTCTGTTTTTGCAACTTAACTTGCATTGTTATATCTAAAAGGACCAGCTTCTCAATCTGAAATTTGGAACCAAGCTGGAACCAGTTTTTGGGAACCAATGTTGTCAAATTTGTTTCTCTTACTGGGCACATGTAATTTAAACAGGGGCACTGTGAAAGGTCCCCTTGAATCTACATGGGCTGCTCCACCTCCATTTTGCCTGATATACATTAATGGAAAGTACATCAATATCACTGAAGTTACCCAGGTGTAAACAAGAGCACAGTTAGACTCATTTCTCTCTTGACAGACAACAGGAATATGTTGCTCGTATCTTGAGAGAAGGATACAGTATTCCTAACCCCAACTAGTCATAAACCAGCATGCGATCTCCAAAAAGCATGGCTGTCTTTAAAATTGTGAGATTTGCTTATTTATTATTTATTTTGTAATAATCTGAAGTTTTTTTCTTTATTTGCTCTTGGATTTTGAACCCTTTGGTCACATGGGTCATGATTTCAAGCTTTTCTCCCCACATATATGGACAAGAAACGTTTTTTTTAAAGTGAAATCTAAGATTTTCATATAATCACAGAATTTTATATAACTATTGTCAGGCCCCTGTTATAATTGCAAGAATTAACAACATTAGATGGCAATCTAACCAGATAAAAAGCAAACACAAACATACTGCAGAACTCTGATGCCAAAATATGCCAGAATATGGACCTCAAACTTTGGAGACGATGGAAACTTTTTATTGTAAGTTTCATTGTAAACACTTCACTAATATGTTTACTGCCATTCTGTCTCTGATATAGAACAGGAGCTAGGGCCTGCTCACATCAGTAATTCCACACGGTGACAGATAATCAATTTCTTTTACAATCCATTCTTCTGCTTCTGAGATACAGCCACTGCATTGCTTATATTTGTATTAAAGAATTGCATTATTCCTCCTTGTGCCACTGGGATTCAACCAGTGTAAGCTGAAATCGGTCATAATATTCCCTAGTGCTTTTGGGGAATCTCCTGTTATTACTCTAGCAGTGGAGGAGATTTTGCTAAAATCCTAAGTGTAGATGTAGCCTACCTATGGTTATTGCTATTTTTCAACCCGGAAATGGCACTGGTTGTACCAATTGTATATTCTTACTACCGTTTCTTCTAGTCCTGAAGCAATGTCCTTAAATCAGAGAAATCTTGTGATTTCTTTTTTAAAGCTCAAACCAATAGCTTGTTTCTTTTTCACATTTGCCTCTTGATCTATGGCAGCACATTTGGTATAAGAAAGTTCCCTTGGGTGGTACACTTACATTCATATGTTACATTAATTCTCATTGCAGAAAGTCAGAAAAACTTGACCTGTTACAATTCCATTGACATCAGTGCAGCAACACTAGGAATTGATATGATTCAACATGTTGTCTAGTGAAAATGATCAAATCCATCCATTTTGTGTTCTAAAAGTGCTAATATAGGGGGAAAGAGATGTTGCACTAGTTTGAAAAGCTCATACATTTCCCACGGAAACTTTAAATTAATAACAAAAACCATGTTTCAGCTACTACCTAAATACCTTCAAAAACAGCAGAGAGGAAGTTAACACATAACAGTTTGGGGAAGAATTTAAAAATAAAACATTTTCATATTAATTAATAGTATTCTATTAGGTATCAAGTTAGACCATCTAGGTCTGAGAATTTTCATTTTATAACCTTTCCAGTTAACAGAAGCTGTATTTGGATATGCCTTTCATTTAAGGTAATTGGGTGCTCAGACTAGAATAGTAAGAGAAAAAAAGAGTTCCTAGAACTGTAGGTTAATTGCTAGTAAATGTTGCTCATGGAGTCTTGGTTTGGTTGATTAATGGCCTCAGTGAATAGCTGAAAATTTGCTACGGCTGTTAGAAAGATCAGTAACAGCTTTAACTTTCAGCTATCGTGACAGGTGGAGAGAAACAATTAACAAAATTTCTAATGCATTTTGCCGGTGTTACTTTGCATCTTGAGCAAAGTAGAAGTCACCAGAGTGCTATTTTGGTTTGCTAAGATTTATAGACCTGTACAAAAAAAAGTAAGAAATTAAATTGTTTAGTCTTAAAAGACTTCAGGCACATCTTCGTTGTATACGTAAGAGATTTTTTTTTATACATAAGTAAAGAAACCCAATTCTGTTCATTAGTCCTACTATTTAAAAGAAAAGGGAGAGGAAGATGATTTAAGAAAGGTTACTTGTCAGCTGAACAAATCTTAGTTTAGCTCTTACAGGCTTAGGTGAGATTCTGTGCTGTGGCTCTAAGAGTCAACACAACACAGCAGTCTGGGGGATGCTAAGGAGGCTTTAGGTTACTGTAGCATCTTCTTAATCCTGGGCTATACCAGAGGCTGGTACACTGATATAGCTTACCCTACCTGGGGGACTGTCTAAAGCTATTTCTACACCACTCCTTAGGGTTGCTCTTAAGGCCACCTACAACCCCATACCTGCACACCAACTACACTGAAAACCCCTAAGTAAAACCCTGTATCCTTACTTAAGCACAGAGGCTCATGTGCTAACCCCTTGGGCCTTCCTACACCAGTCGCCTCACTCACCTCACTCCAACCACAGACTTGTCATTGTCAGTGGTCTCGCCCACCATGACTTGTTGGGAGATGCTGACTTAGAGACAGTCTTCCCAGCAGAACAGGCTCTTGGATATTTGGCCCTTGTCTGGACAGGGGTCCACACTGCCCACCCCTGTCCACTGCTGCATCTAGCGGCTCTGGGCCTGCTACTCAGAGCTACAGGCTTCCGGTGCAGCATAGTCTGTCCCAGGCTCACAGCTGCCAAGCAGGGCAATGTTGCTGTTTGATCGTCTCAGCTGAGCTCAGAGCCAGTTCTTTCCCTCTGACCTGGCCTGTGCCGGCATCTCCTGGCTACTCTCCATGTCTCTCTCCTTCTCAGTCTCTGCAGTTTCAGTCCCTCTTCTCTGCACTCTTGCACACTTCCCAGCATCAGGGCTCAACTGCAGTCATGAGTTGCAGTCTGATTCCAGGCGCAAGTGCTCTGCCGCGGTCCTCTCCACCCGAGGCGGCGACATCAGAATCCCCACCAAAACCAAAGGAAAACAAAGACATAAGTCTGGGGACTTAGCTGGTTCTGTCATATGACATCTTCCATCATCCTTACTCTGCCACTGCTTCTAGTTTGTTTTTTGGCACCAACTCTGGCCACCTGTTGCAGCTCCTAGGAGGTTGTTCCCTTTGGACTCCCTCTGCTGCTCTCTCATCCTTCTCCCCCCGCCCCATCCCAGCTAGCCCCAGCCTCACATCTTGTGGCAGTGGGTCACCTAACCCTTCCACTTCCACCCTGAGAAATTAGCATCACCTCTGCCTGCACTCAGCAGTTCCTGGGCTTCCGCTGCTTCAGCTTGAGTCCTCACCATGGCAACACCCAGAAGCCCCTTAGCTTTGACCATGTGCTACAGGTAAGTGGGTGAACGTGCTTGTGTGTATGCCTGGAGCAATAGGGAGTGAGCACAGAGTGAGGTGAGAGACAGAAAGGTGCTGACGCAGGAACAAACGGGAGGGCATGCCCACATCACCATGAGATGGGGAGGGGGGGAGAAGAAAAGGAAGGCTCTGAATACTTGTCATCTCCCTAGTAACAGGGTAAGGGCCTGGAAGTTGGCTGCTACCAATCCCACAATTAGCCTGTTCCTAATTCCCAGCCCTTCTAAATCCCATTTCCTGTTTCAGCTGCCCATCAATACATATGATCAAAAGAGGGGCAATGAATAAGCTCTGGACCGATTTCTAGAAGGGCTCTCCTTGTGGTGGCCTGTGGTGCAGGCCACAAGTTAAGATATAGAAGGAAAAGGGCAGCTCACATGGCTTCAGCTGGTTGAGGATGACCTCCTGGATCAATTGTTAATATCACCATATGCACAGCCTACTGCTATTCGGGGTCCCGATAGCCCCCATAATGTGGCACCCCAATCTTGATAACCCATTTCTACCCCATAATGCCCCCAACACTGGGGATGCAACAAATTCTCAAGGAGCAATACTCTGGCTACCTTCTGCAGGCATGTGCCTGGGGAACCTTTCCACAGCCAAAAACAGGGCTTTCAGGTCCTCTTTACACTGCTATGGAAAAAAGAGACTGGAACATGGGCAAGAATCTTTCCCTCAGTGAGTATCAAAAAAGTATTTACTTGTATAGAAGATGAGGTTTTTTTCTCCCAATCAGTATAGGGAAAAAGCTCCTCTTGTTAAATGTACGTACAAGGAAATCTCATCAAAAACACTGTCTATCATTAAACTGCTGTCAAAAGCAGCCTGTGCTCAATAATGGAAACCAACATGAAGGTGATTAAATGTACCCAACACTAAGCATGGCTATAAAACATATGCCCCATGTTGGGCAAACATACTGATGGGGACCTTTTTTTGTGTGTGTGTGCATGTGGCCCTTAAAAAATGGGCAGTTGATTCTCCAGAAGGGAATGAACACTGGGCCTGGAAGTACTGCAATACCAGGCTAGCACTCCGAGAAACCAGAAAAAGCTCCAACACCCTCCCCTGGTGCTAAAAATGCTGATGGGCCAGGGTGGGGAGGGGAGGGGTGAGGTGGATGGAGAAGCTCACTGGGCTGGGGTGATGGCAGCGGCACCCATCTGTGGGGCGGGAAAGCTCACCAGGCTGGGGTGTGGCAGTAGCAGCTGCCTCATGTGAGCTTCCCCACTCCACAGAGGGGCACTGTTGCCCTTGCCCCACCCCTGCTCTTCTCCCGGGAGGCAACAGTGCTCCATGCCCACCCGCCCTAGGAGCAGTCCAAGTACCTCCAGGGGTACACATACCCCTGGTTGACAACCTCTGCTTTAATTTGTCATAGTCTCTCTGAATCCTAACCCTACCCACCAGCATATCTACTACTCCCCCTAGCTTTGTGTCATCTTCAGACTTGCTGAGGATGCACTCTATGCCATCTTCCAAGTCATTGATGAAGAAAGTGAACAAAATCGGCCCTAGAACCGACCCCTGGGGCGCTCCACTTGATACCAGCTGCCAACTAGACATCAAGCCATTGACTTCAAGCCATGAAGCCCTCTAAGCTGAAGATCCAGTCAGTTTTCTATCCATCTTACAGTGCATTCATCCAACCCTTAGCTTGCCTAAAAGAATGTTGTGGGAGACAATATCAAAGTCAATGTATACACATCCACTGGTCTCTTTGCATGCAGAGAGCCAGTCATTTCATCAAAGAAGGCAATCAGGTTGGTCAGGCATGACTTACCCTTTGTGAATCCATGCTGGCTGTTCCTACTCACCTTCTTCTCCTTCAAGTGCTTAAATCTGGTCCATGATTTTTCCAGGGCCTGAGGTGAGGTGGACTGGTCTGTAGTTTCCTGGATCCTTTTTTTTCTGTTTCTAAAATATGAGCACTATATTTTCCCTTTTCCAATCATCTAGGACCTCTCCCAATTGCCATGAGTTTTCAAAGATGATAGCCATTGGCTCTGCATTCACATCAGCCAATTCCCTCAGCACCCTTGGGTGCACCCCATCCAGCCCCGTAGACTTGTATATGTCCAGCTCTCCTAAATAGTTCATAACCTGTTCTTTTGCTACAGTTGGCTGCTCACTTCCTCCCCAAACTGTGCTGCTAGGTACAGTAGTCTGGGAG
>NW_017729006.1:44610092-44611566 GCF_001723915.1 Gavialis gangeticus | reverse complement strand
CTGCATCATCTGTCACTAGGTTGCCTGCCCCATTCAGTAACCCTCCTCGTCCTTTTTTTGTTTTTTTTTTTAAATGTTTTGTGTCCCAAGTCAAATCCACCAAATCATATCTAAATCCATGACTCATTCAAGAAACATATGTGGCCCTACTACTGGCAAGCACCCACCACCCTCACCTGGAGCTTCAGATGTTTCCAAATCCTAAATGCAGGCCCAAGCCCAGAGGCTTGGGGTTCAGATGCCCCCAAGTTTTGCTTGCCCTCAACCATATGGCCACAGGAGCAAGTTAGCAAGGAGTCTCCCATTACATTGAGTGGGACCATACATCTGGTTAATTGGCAACTGGCCACCCCATCCCCCAAGGTCACACTGCTTTCCTGAGATCATCTCCTTCCCTCTCTCTATTTCCAGAGAATGCTCATCCCTCCAGACCTGGACACTTGGGTTCCTAGCCCTCCAGGCTCCCACAGCAGGGAGATGGAACCCAGGTATCCAGGTTTTCCCAGCTGGAAGGCAGAATGCAGGTATTCTACAGCATGGTCAGTGCTAGGTTGTGAGCAACTGCATGGCTTATGGCCCCAGGTAGGGGGAAAGGGTCCAGACAGGGAACTCCCCATAGATCCTTTGGTTTCTCCCTTGTCTGCGGACTCTACGTTTGTGCACGGGAGGCCCAGTTGTGCAGCCCAAGAAGCTGGACCTAGGATGGATGGCCAAACACCTACAAAGCACCAGAGACATGTGCATAGACAGTGTTGGTAAAATGAGGACCAAAGGGGACCCTCCAGGGCTAGCCCACAATTTTTTGGGGCCCCCTGCAAGATATAGATTTGGGGTCCCCTGATCCATCAGCAGAGATGGCCGTAGCAGGGTGTGGGACCCAAGGCAAATCAGTCTGTGTGGGGTGCCCTTTCCCATCCCACAACACACTTATGCCAGTAAATCTCAGCACACCGGATGCAGGGTGGCGGAGGGGGTGGCCAGAATTTCCAGCCAGAACATTTAAACAAACATCCAACCACTGGGCGGGTGGGCAGGCTACACTGCATACACAGCAGCCACCACCAAATGTGGGAGGGGCTACAGCCTCTCCACCCAGCTCTGCAGTGCCCCCTGCAGCCACAGATTCTGCAGGATAGGATGGGCCAGCCCTGGGACCCTCAGTGCGGGGGGTTGGAATGGACAGGTTGGCAGCTGCTTGCACCTGCACTGCCTTCACATTTGAACAAGCCATCCAGGCCCAGGAACATGCTGCAAAGTTCCAAAAATGAGGACTACAGATGCCTACCTGCTGTCTGAGCAGCTGAGAGAGTTGCAGTGCTAGGATAAGCAGTTTATGCACCAGGTCAACGACCACTTGAGATCCAGCTATGACACCCAAGTGGCATCAGTGCCACTTTCCATGGGGAAACCATTGCCCTCCTGGGCAGGAATGGTGGGGCAGGCTGCCAACCAGTCCCCCCTCTGCCCCCCCCCC
>NW_017729006.1:44575451-44609680 GCF_001723915.1 Gavialis gangeticus | reverse complement strand
TGTGAATCCTCCCTGGGGTTACATGCCTGAGAGTCCCATGGGGGCAGGGTAGGTATTGGATGGTGACCATGGGGAAATGCTCCACACTGCACATTGATTGGGAGATGCTGGGGGGCAGGGGAGCCCCAGAAGAGGAGATCTGGCCCTTTGGAGCCACTGACCAGTGGTCCAAGGAGCCAGGAAGGCACCTGGCAGGGCAGCGTTGTGGGAGGGGAGAGGGATCAGGCTTCCTGATACCAAGTGCCAGGGCCAGCATTGACTCAGCCCACCTTCCAGGGCCAACTTGGTACCTCTGGCCACTGGTGGTTGCCAGTGTAGGTGCAGGGCCCCAAAGAGGTTTCAGACCAGTCCCAGAAGGGCACAGGAGTACTCAAAACAAGGGGTGGGTGTGGGGAAGATTGCCCAACAGCCCACTGGGCCTGGCAATTCTGGGCCCAGGTCCCACTGCTGAGGAGCAACACAGCCTCTGCGAGGATAGGCAGCCCCTTGGGCTTGGGTCCAAGTTTCAGAGTGGGCAACATTCCACATTTTTCCTTTATTATGCATACAAAAGGTTTGGCAGCTGCAACATATAATTAAACCAAGGGGCAGCAGTTTCATGTGTGGCATTTCTGCTACTGCCCCAAGGTTTCGCATTTGTTAAGTTGAGGGTTCAGATTGTCTCATGATCAGGCACAGTTAAAGTACTCTGCAGCTGTGCTCTTCTGTCAGGAGACAGCTGTAGAGCGTTTCAGGGACCCGATCACAGGAAAAACCATCACTTCTTTCAGTGCCCTTAATGTCATGCAAAATCTTCAGCCAAGGCATTCTGTCCTACACTCCAAGTGGCACATTTCTTCCTGTCTTCTGTGCCAGCATGAACTGTGCCATTTAAGCCACATGTTCATGATCTTGATCACACCTATTAGCATTCAGGTACCAAAAACAAAACCTGCAAGAGGAAAAGACATGAAAGCTGCAGGGCATGTCTGACTGCTAATTAAGCCAGCTGAATTGCAGTAGGTGTGGGGGAAGGTCATCATGAATGATCCCTTACACAGTGACAGAAAGTGTACAACAGGAAATTGCTGCCTGCAGGCAGTTTGCTCTTTGGCAATTCCAAGCCAGGGAAGTTAAACAGAGGACAGATTTAACCGATCACCCAGAACTCACCCAGAAATTGTGCACTCATTTCTGAAAGTAGGCAAGCAACAAAGGAGCATGATCCAGAAATGGTCACCAACTATAGGGTATGTTGTGTGCTGGCTGTATTTAAAAAAAAAAAACAAAAAATATCTTACTGAGGGCACATGAACAAACCATCCTGATGTGCAGAAAGAATAGCAAATATGGCAGATGACCAGCTTGGCTTAGCAGAGAATTCTTCACTGAGTGTAAACACAAAAAGAAAGCTTACAAGTGGAAGCTTGGACAAATGACTAGGGAGGAGTTGCTTGGGCATGCAGGAATAAAGTCAACTCCCTAAGTGTAATTGGAGTTGCACCTAGCAAGGGATGTGAAGGGTAAGATGAAAGGGTTTTTTTTTTTTGTTTTTGTGTTTTGTTTTGTTTTGTTTTGTTTTGTTTTTAGGTATATTAGCAACAGGAGGAAGGTTAGGAAAAGTACGGGTCCTTTACCAAATGGGGGAGGAAGCCTAGTGACAGAGCTTGAGGAAAAGGCTGAAGTACTCAGTGCCTTTTTAATCTTGGTCTTCACAGGCAAGGTCAGTTCCCAGACTACTGCACTGGGCAGTACGGTTTGGGGAGAAGGTGAGCAGCCCTCAGTGATGAAAGAACAGATTAGGGACTATTTAGAAAAACTAGACATGTACAAGTCCATGGAGTGGGATGCAATGCATCCAACGGTGCTGAGGGAGTTGGCTGATGTGATTGCAGTGCTGGGCCATTATTTTTGAACACTCATGGCAATCGGGGGAGGTCCAGGGCAATTGGAACAGGGCAAATATGGTGTCCACCTTTAAGAAAGGGAAGAAGAAGGATCCAGGGAACTACAGACCAGTCAGCCTTACCTCAGTCCCTGGAAAAATCATGGAGCAGGTCCTCAAGGAATCCATTTCTAAGCACTTGGAGGAAAAGAAAGTGATTGGGAACAATCAGCATGAATTCACCAACGTCAAGTCATGCCTTACCAACCTGATTATGTTCCATGAGGAGATAACTGGCTGTGCGGATGCAGAGAAAGCAGTGGATGTGATATACCTTAACTTTAGCAAGGCTTTTGATATTCTCCTGCAGCATTCTTGCAAGCAAGCTGAGGAAGCATGGGTCAAATGAATGGACTGTAAGGTAGATAGAAAGCTGGCTGGATTGTCAGGCTTAATGAGTAGTGATTAATGCTCAAGGGCTAGGTGGCAGCTAGTATCAAGTGGAGCACCCCAGGAGTCAGTCCTGGGGGCAGTTTTGTTCAATATTTTCATTAACAATTTGGAGGATGGGATGGAGTGCACCCTTAGCAAGTTTGTGGATGACACTGAGCCCCGGGGTGGGGGGTGGGGGGGTATAGTCAGTACACTAAAGGGTAGGGCTAGGATTCAGAGTGACCTTCACAAATTGGATAATTGGGCCAAAATTCATGAGAGAAATCTCATGAGGTTCAACAAGGACAAGTGTAAAGTCCTGTGCTTAGGATGGGACAATCCCATGCACTACTACAGGCTTGGGACCAACTGGCTAAGAAGCAGATCTCCAGAAAAGGACCTGAGGGTTACAGTGTATAATAAACTTGGTATGAGTATGCCAGGAAGGTTAACAATATGGCTGCATTATTAGTAGTGTTACCAGCAGATCAAGGGAAGTAATTATTCCCCTCTATTTTGCACTGGTGAGGCCACATCTGGAGTAAAGTGTCCAGTTTCAGGCCCCCCGCTATAGAAAGGAGGTTGACAAGTTGGAGCGAGTCCAGTGGAGGGTGTCATGGGACAAGGTCCTTAAAAGACAGCTGTGATCTCCCAAGGCCCCTTACCGTGCCAAGTTGGCCCAATGGGCACCCTCGATTCTTGCCCGCCACATCTTTGATGGAAAATATATAGTAGGGAAGCTGCCTTTATGTCCTCTTGGACACGGTTTGCTGTATTCTCTGACCCCGTGGGCTCCCAGACCCTTTATGGGTCCTGTTTTATGGTGGGTGTTTTGGGGCACCCTAGCCTTATGGGCTGTATGCGTGGCTCCAACCGTCCCTTTACTACGCCCCAAGCCTCGCTGATAGTACCGACGTTGTTTTGCTTTGGGCCTTGTTGTAATTTGGCCCCCTTGTCCTCCCTGGGCTCTCCGCAGCCCTGTCTCGCTCTGCGCCTCACTGGCGGTGGGGTCTGTGCACCCCAAATGCTGCGCACTCTGGTGCTGGGGTTTGTACACCCCAAATGCTGCGCACTCTCTGGCGCCTGGGTCTGTGCACCCCATATGCCACACACTCTCTGGCGCTGGGGTCCCCACGCTGCTGTGGGCCCCCCCCCATGAGTCCTCCTCCTTCCCCTAATAGCTTCACCCAAACCATTGGTCTTATACAGCAGTAAACAACACACAAGCCCCTGGGCTGCAACATAAATTCAAGCCATCCGGCTACAAAATCATTCAATCCATACCAGGGAATACTCTCCCTCAACAGTGTCAGAAGCTGCTCCTGCAGTCAGGCCTCACCCCTTTGCTTGCTCTGAGACAGCTCCTTCCCCCCTTGGCTGCTGGCTAGGAACTGACCTCCCCAGGCTTGGTCCTGGGGTTTATATGGTCCCAGAGCCTTGCCCCTTCCGGTCAGCTGACCATGTGCAGGTGCAGGCTAATTTACCCTCTGGCTTGTTGCCCTGGTAACCTGCACCTGAGTTTCTGTCTCTCTCTCTCTCTCTGGCTGCTTCCCAGGCAGCCTCCACCCCTCTAGGAGCAAGGCACCTTTGTGCCCTGCGACAGAGGACAACAAAAATGGTTAGGGGGCTGGGGCACATGAGGCTGAGGGAAATGGGCTTATTTAGTCTGCAGAAGAGAAGACAAAGGGGGGATTTGATAGCATCTTTTAACTACCTGAAAGGTGGTTCCAAAGAGGATGGAGCTAGGCTGTTCTCAGTGGTGACAGATGACAGGACAAGGAGCAATGGTACCAAGTTACAGCAAGGAAAGTCTAAGTTATATATTAGGGAAAACTTTCTCACTAGGAGAGTAATAAAACACTAAAACAGGCTACCTAGGTAGGTTGTGGAATCTCTGTCATTGGAGGTGTTTAAGATCTGGCTCAACAAAGCCCTGTCTGGAATGATCTCGTTAGGGATGGTCCTGCTTTGAGCAGGAGGTTGGACTAGATGACCCTCTGAAGTCCCTTTCAACCCTAATTTTCTATGATCCTGTGATTCTTTATCCACATTCTTTCCACTGGAGGGATGCCTCTTATTAAGGCCTTATCTCCACTTAAAAGCTTTGTGTTAATAGCTGTACTAACTCAACCCTTTCTGTGCCATGTCAGTGCCAGGTCGCAGGGAGGGTGGGACTGAACACACCCTACCCACCTGAGCTTGGTGACACATTCTAGAGATAGAAATATGCCCATGAGGCTTCTCCAGCCTCATTTCCAATGCTTGATCTCAGGCCTGCCTGATAACCAAGGGCTGGAGAGCAGGTGCTGGGGATGAGCCCAGAACCACCTGAAAGGGGCTCTTACTTCTACAGAAGACACTAGTGGACTCAGGTTGGGGACAGATGGTCGGGAGGGGACATGGCTGGCCCTGTTCTCTCCAGCCCCCCACCACTGACATAGTAAAAATGACCCCTCAATGTAGATGCAGTGTATACTGAGGAGCGTGTTTCCCAGTACAGTCTGTGCTAATGGCACTGATGACATTTGAGCAGAGATACAGCATTACTAAGTAAAGACTAATAGTTATTTAAAACTAGAATGTTACAGTATGAAGAACACTTCACAAAATAAGCTTCTTTGTTATTAGTTTCCTTGACTATGTTGTGTCTAAACATCTGACAATAACTTATTTTAAAAGGATGCAAATGAAGCAGTAACTGGTGCACCAAATATTCTGGTGCACGTATACTGTAATTAAAACAAAAATACTGTATAAAATATAAACTAAATGTTCTAAACCCTTGGTTGATGCCTATACTCAAAAAGCTCTGAATATAGCCTTTCACGACTGGAACATGGGAACTGAAGAATTTAACCTGTTAGAAAACATAGAAATAATAACAAAGGACATGGGATAACAGCATATATCAAGGAAGTCATAGATAGTGATGAAAACTATGGCATAGACAAAACAGAATCTGTTTTGGGTAAGGATCACATAAGGAAGGAAAGGTGAACAAGGTCCCATAGGAATTTTATGGGGGCTTATTGTGTATCCTCAGGCTGTTACTCGGATATGAACAGAAATCTCTGTAAGGTCATGGCAGAATTTAGTAATTGTGGAAATTGTGTAATTATGGGAGACTTTAATTTCCCGGTTATAGATTGGATAAAAAATGCTACCAATAACCATAGGGCACATATATTCTTGGGTGAGATTGCCAATAGATTTCTCTATTAAACGGTTGCTGAATCAACAAGAGACAATGCCACTTAAGATTTGGGTTTGCTAAATATTGAGGATCTGATAAAAGAATTGTTTGCAGAAAATAAGGTTGCATCAAATCAACATAAGCGAATTCAGGTCACTCTGAACTGTAGGATAGTCTAGAATGGTAAATTATAAGAAAATAAAGGAAATAATCACAGAAACCAACTAGATTCAAGGCCTTGTTATGCATTACACTGTAAGCCATACAAATGTTGAAAGGTGTTAATGCTAGCTCAAGTTTGGAGTAGTCACATGTTCAGGCCAGGGGGGGCCTGGAGGATTGAAAGGTAAGAATTCCACCCCTCTCCCATTCTGGGTTTCCCCTTGGTCCCCACTCTCTGGGGCTCCCTCCTTGCCCCTTGGGGATCCCCCCTACCCTCACTTGCTTGTGACTGCCCACACTATTTGTCCCAGGGGAGCAAGCAGTGAATGGTTAATCTGCCTGCCCGACCCCAGCCACTACAGAGCTGCTTCTGTTCTTTTAGGGTGGCCTTGTGTCCTGGTTTGGCTGGGACAGTCTAGGATTCAGCAGCCTGATCCTTGTAGGTTGGTCAAAAGTCCTTGGCTAGAATCCAGTGGGGAAGCAGAACAGCATGGTGCGCCAGGTAAGTGGCCAGGCAGGCACTGCTGGTCCTGTGCAAGGATGTGCCACATGTGGGTGGGTTGGCACCTACTCCAGTCCACCCACCTTGCTCCCACCTAGAAGCAGCAGCACCTGTCTGGCCACCTTCCTGGTGCACCAGGCCGCTCCACCTCCCTGCTGGACTCCAGCCCAGGACTTTTGACTAACCAGCTGGGACCCAGTTACAGAGTCCTGGAGTGTTCCAGCCAAACCAGGACATATGGCCACCCTATCTCCTCTGGGTTGAGCAGCTGCAACAGGGCAGGCAGGTTAACCCTTCCCTGCCTGCCCCACCTTCTCCCCCAGAGACAGACAGCACAGGCAGCCACAAGTAAGTGAAGAGGTGTGGGGGGGAGTGAGCAGGGATCTGGGGTGCTGGGGAGAGTCAATAGCCTACGGGTCAAAAATTTGGCACCAAAACATCTGGAATTTATTCAAGAACATCCATAGATGGACAGAATCATTATGAACTTGTATAATAGATAAGGAAAGTATTTAAGATGGTACAACTGAACCTGGTACACTAGACATGACAGGTATGTAGGGATGTAGTAATTAAATAAGTTCATTAATCAGCAAACAGTAAGGTGCATGGCACCAGACATGACTGATTGTGTGTGGGCAATGATGTGTGCTTGATGTAATCACTTCTAATGTTCAAAAGTATAGAACAGAAACATTCTTTGGGTTTGTGTTTAACCTTGCACTATCCCTGCTGTCAGCCAGTCTGATCACCTGACTGGTAGTATGAATATTTAATTAGCATTCCTGAATAGCTGCATGCTTATTTGAACCATGTTGTGGTAGGACCTAATCAGCCCTTGGAAACAAAAACAACAAAATATTCTTCAGTCATCTAAACCAGGGGTGGCCAATCTGCAATATGAGTGACGAGTGGCACAGGCAGATTTATGTGGCATGCAGCAGATTGGGGAGGGGACAGGCAGCACAATGGCAGATAGGGCAGGGAGCAGAAAACAGAGCATCAGATCAAGCAGGGAGTACAGGGCAGGAAGCCAAAGGTTCAGGTAAGGAAAAGGGATTGGAGTGGCTTGGAGAGGACGCGGGGCTAATTTGCAGTATGCCTACCAAAAAGGTTGGCCCCATTGACCTAAACAAAGAAAACCAGGAGAAAAGAATTTATTCACTGAAGTTGGAGTGGAGGATCAAGGATAATCTAGATATGGCCTAAGAACTGAATGAATATTTTGCCTCAATCTTCAATAAAGATGAAAATTTAAATGAGGATGCTGGTAGTCTACCAAATGGGAACAACAACACAGTAAATGTCTACATCTAAGATGAAAGCAAAGCACAGGTTGTTTCCTATGACAAGATTAAGGGACATGGAAAATCTATAGCCCAACATATTGAAAGAAATGTCATGTGAAATAGTACTCTTATAGCATGGATCTTCAATGAATCTGTTGATTTAAGGACAGTACCCTACAGTTGGAAAATGGCAAGCATAGGATTGATATTCAAAAATGGGGACAAGGCATCCTAAGTAACTACAGGACTTTTAGTTTGAGTTCAGCATTATGCAAGGTCTTAGAATAGACATGGAAGGGGGAAAAAAGCAAAGTTACATATGTAAAAGAAAATGGGACAAAACAATAGATGAGATGCCACTCCACCTGTTATGCACATAAGTGAAGTTAAGTTGCCTAAGAGTGATCCTATCCTACCTTACATGAGTCCCTGAAACACAGTTAATGAAAAAGGTGAATGGTTTCCTGCTAGTCACTGTTTGATTTTTTTTTGTGACTCAATCTTAGGAGCAGAATAATGGTTCATTAAAGAAGAACATGCATTTACAGAATTTTCAGGAAGTTGAGCAGGGTAGAATAGAATTGCATTTAGGCATGCACCTAAGTCTGCTTAGATGCCTCATAAGTAGAATAGGATCTGGCCCAAAATGACTTTATCCAAAGAAGATCATATCACGTGAAACTAATTATTCTTCTGTGCTAGAATAACTATTTAGATACTGGCAGTGCAGTTCACTTCGTCTATTTAGAAGTAAGCAAAGTACTCAATACCATGTCTCTTGGGAAATTATTAGCTAAACTGTACTAGATGAGGATTAATAGCATAATTATGAGGCACATAAGAAGTTGGTTAACAAAGGAGATTACAACAGGTTATGTTGACAGGCTGGGGAATGGTTCTTAGGGATGTCTCACAAGGATCAGTCTTGGGACACATCCTTTCTAACATTGTTATTAGTGAGCTTCGTGCAAAAATGAAATGTGTGCTTATGAAAAGTGCTTTTTCCTACAGACAAAAAGCTGGGAAGTACTGACCAAATAGCAGAGGATCCGATTATTTTGCAGGAAGATTTAGATTACTTTATGGCATGTAGCAATAGAACTAGCATCAGATAACTTTAGTACCAATACAAAGTCAGCCATTTGGGGTGAAATTCTGCTTCCCTTTGTGCATCTAAATGGCAGTTTTTTAGCCACAGAAGTGGTATTTTTGGCACCTGCACATAGGTAGTGTTTCTATTACACCTGTGCTGTGGATATGTAAACAAGCTCATCTACATATGTATGCCCATTGTGGACATTTACTTGAACCTCAGTCCCTAAAGGTAGGAGACCAGAAACCCATGACTAATGCATATTAGATCCCAGAGCAGGATACCCCTCCCACATGGGTGCACAAGGGGGCTCACCCCCCCACCAGGCTGCAGCAGTAAGAGTGCAGCCACACACCCTTTAGCTGTGTGACACACGTAAAGTGAAAAAAGCTCTTTGAGTATGTGCCGCACAGATGAAGAGTGGGGGGTTGCAGTCCTTTGCTGTGATTCTGGATGCCAAGAAGCCCTCAGAGATCACCAGCATGTCATCTGGTGAGCTCAGAGCTAGATGAGTTCACTGGTACAGGGTCTTCCCAGAGTCCCTGTTTTCAGGTCCAGAAACTGCTGTTGTTCATTTGGAAAAGTGGCAGTTGGGAAAGAGGGAAGGGTCCAGACCCCACCCTTGTGTTTCTTTTGAAGCTGGTTCCTTGGGCAGCCAAGAAAGGAAGGAATCTAATATCAGGAACAGGAAAGAAATTAGGTGCATGACTCAAAATGAGGTGGAGACTGACCTAAAAAAAAGCAGGGTCTGGGTTCATAGCCTGGACCCTTGCTCCTAATGGGTCAGAAACTTTCTTACTTTACTGTTCCCCCTCAATTTTTTTTTCAATGACTATTAAATGCAAGGGTCAGTGGCTCACCTTCTATTACCTAAGCCAGGTGTTCCCTGTTCCTATAATGCAGAGTCTGACATGCCCAGAGAACGGATAATAAAATCAGTCCTACTCTTTAGCCAAGTGATTTGCAAGGTCTACATGAGTTTTCTGCAACATAAAATAGAATTCTGCCCTGTGGCTATAAAAAGGGGGCTCGAAGACTGGAGACATGGGCAGATCCAGGTTCATGGTGATGGGGGTATAGCCACATCCCCTTCATTGGTGTGATGTGTGTGCAGTGAATAGAGCTCATTGTGCACACGCCACACAGAAGAGGGTGTAACCACCACCCCCCCACCTTCCCTTGCTAGGAAACTGGATGCCAGTGAGCCCACAGCTCCTCATGTGCTGTCTGCTCTATCATCTCACTGACTGGTCAGCATAGGCAGTGGAAGGCCGGGGCTAATGGGGCTCAGTCCCCGCAAACGTGGGGCAGTGGGTAGGGCTGCAAGGCAGCCCAGCCATGGGCTCCAGGTGGCTGCAGCAGGAGTGGGAAGGGACACACATGAAGGCAGGACTGCAGCCCAGGGTGTGGATGACTGGCTGCCCAGCAGGGGAGGCAACTATCAGTCTATCTATTCTGTGAAGGGGAAGGGGCTTGTGGGGGGGAAGGGGCAGCAGATCAAGGCCCTCAGATTGAGGGAGGAAGTGTAGCAGAGGCAGGGGCTGGGATGAATGGGGCCCTGGCTGGGCTGGGTGGTGAGACAATCAGAGCCCAGACAGTTTGTCCAGGGGTATGGGGGGGCCTCCCACTGCTGTGCATACCCCAGTGGAAGCCCAGAGGGCATATTCCCCCCCCACATCTGTGCATGGGGCAGAGGCAGCTGCCACTGCACAACGGGCTCTGTGCACTGCTGCCAGTGCAGCTGCCCCAGGAGTGGCACAATGCCATGTGCATCTTGCCACCGCTGGGCTGCACTCTGCCTCTTGACTGCCCAGAGGTGGGACAAACATGGTGTTGCATGGCTTTCAAGGCAGCTGCACCAGCAGCAGCACGCAGAGCCCAGCTTGCAGCTGCCCCCACCCCGTGCACAGATCACGAGGTAGGGGGGAGGCACGTGCCCCCAGGCCTTCTCCAGGGTGCACACAGTGTCAGGAGCCCCCCCACTACCCCGCACCCCTTGACAAGCTGCCCAGGCTCCAACTGTCCCACCACCCAGACCGGCTGGGGCCCCATTCACCCCTGCCCCTGCCGCTGCTCCACATCCTCCCTCAACATGGGGGCCTCAATCAGACCCCTACCCACAGCCCTTCCCCCACAAACTTACCTGCTGGGGGGAGGGTGCACACGCATGCTCAGCCCCCCAAATAATTTTTTCTCCCTCTGCCTATGCTGGTCAGTGCAGGGTCTGCCTGGAGTCCCTGCATTCAAGCAGCTCTGCAGCCAGAGGATGAATGCTGCTGATGTTCACCCTTCTCCTCTCCCACAATGGTTTTCTGAGGAAAGTGCTGGGAGCAAGGAACTTGAACTGCATTGCAGTGTGACTCAATAGGTTAATGGCAGGGACTGTGTGGTGGGGTAGGGGTGTCCTTTGTGTGGTAACTTGAGCTTGTCATAGAAGCATTCAGATATTTCATATCCCATGAAAAAAATGCTAGGTGTGTGGAGATGTCTGAAAATTAATTGATTAAGGGCCTCTGCCAGTTATGCGTTGGGATGCGGTAAAAATTTCCCCCCTGTGAATCATGAATGCTTTGTTGGCTTCTGGTAGGGGGGAGGGAGGGGGACTCTGCCTTCCTTGTAAGCATTAGACATTGTTGGACATTGGTAACATCTAGGATTTGGAATTTGGCTGGGCTGCCTTGGTGCTACTAATGGTACTTGGAAATTTTTCAAGTTAGGTTTGGCTCATGCATACAGTGTCAAACCAGTCGCCATATTTGGGGTCAGGAAGAAATATTTCCCCATGTCAGGTTGGCAATGCCTGTTGTGGGGTTTTTGTTTTCAGCCTTTCTCTGTAGTTTGTTTTTCTTCATGTTAAAATTTGAGCATATTTTAACCCAATTCATTTCCTGCCACTCCAGTGCCAAGGCATTAGCGATGCCACTGTCTCTCTCTTTAGTGTGGCACACTGTCCAGGGAACTGGACTCAAACCCCCTGGAAGCTCCTTTCCATTCTCCATTCCTATTTCTTTATTTCACTTAATATTGTTACCACTTTCTGAATAGATTTAGTAATTGTATAGTAGGATTAAGAATATTTAAAAATTATGCTTTATTAGAGCAAACTGCTCCCATTTTGCACAAATTATATTATGTTGTAGCCCAAATAAAAAAAGATGCTAAGTAGTCTGCCAGCTAATACATTTCTGCTTTTTATTCTTTGGGCATAAATAAAAATAGAAGAGCCATGCTGCCATCTATTGTACACACTGTAAACAACTTCAGTTATAGGCTTGCAGTTAAAATGCCTTTGGTATTGGAGTGTTGTAGCTGAAGTGGTCCAGGAAATATGTGAGTTAGGAGAGATGCTAGACAAAATTTTGAGCACAAAAAGTCCTTCTTTAGGTTAAGGCACTTTGTTTATTTTTTATCATTATTGGTTTTGTCAGCCCCATGTCTCCCAAAATCATGACTCAGGACCCCAAAAATAGAAATTAGCTTAAAATAATAAAAGTGACACTCTTTTCATTTGCCTTTCCTTTTTATTTATTTTTTCTACTTATTCATTTATTTGATTTATATACTGCCCTTCCCAAGAAAAGTTCATTTCAGGAGCACTTTCAAACTTTTCACTGCCACCTAAAAGCCAAAAACCCACTTTTTAAAAAAATGAAAGCTGAAATCTTCATGTAATCACCTGATTCCATGAAGTAGGGCTTCAGGAAAATAAGTATATATTAGAGTAAGACATGTGAGTCAGCAGCATTTTATCCGACCGTGTTTCAAAATGACGACCTGCCTTCCTAGAACTCTAACTCTAATAAATAATTATTTCAAGAAAAGCAAAAGCAAACTAAAAATTGATATTTTATCCCTTTTAAGGATGCTTTCATCCTTCCACCCTTTGCCAGTTTGGTTGGTGTTAATCCAAATATTAAAGGAAAAAATAGAGGGGCCGGGACGGGGGGGAAGGAATACAGAGAGAAACAGAAATGAAAAAAAGGTCCCGAAGAGAACAACATCATGAAGACTTAAGGAAAAAGGGCAATGGGCAATGGAAGGAGAGGCTTATATTTCTGTGGTTCTATGAGTTTGTTACACAACCTTGGAATTGCCCATGATTCTCTACCGGTCTACCCCAACTGAGTCTCTCTCAAGGATTTAAAAACAAAAGCAACAAAAGCCCAGTTTCTCTTTCTCCGTCTATCCTACCATGAACCAGAGGTTGAAGCTATTGCACTGCTTCACTGGTAGGCTGCAGGGAGGCTGGCATTCTGGCCTTCCTTTCAGCTCCTATCCCCTGAGCCTTCTGGGATTGAAACCATGAAGCTCAATGGAAAGTCTTACCCAAGGTTTCCAGAAATTTCTGCCTTTACTTTCAACCATTTCCAGTTCATTAGAAAGACCAGTCAGTTTCTATTGCCATTACATTCCAGATGTGTGGAAACTGAACACCTTCCATCACCTCGGCTTGCAGGCATTGAGTAATAAGGCTATCAAGCATGAGTGCTGTTTGCAGCATCAAGGCCACCTCCCTAGCCATGCCTGCCATGTCAGCTGATCTGCTGAAGGGTGGCAGCTCAGGACTAGATGACCCTGCTATTGGAAAGATGACCCCTGGCAACATGCCAGAAGAAGAAGAAATTAGGAATTTCATGGAAGATTTCATGTGGGACCAGCTAGTGCCAGTTCTAGCTTGGAGGGGACAAGCATGGACTAATGAGAGATTTTCCATGGTTTCTCAGTGTCCTAGGTCTCTAACCATTTCTCGCTTCACTGCAAACATCAGGGCTTTGCATCATGGGCAGATGGCCCCCAGGGTTCAAAGACTGGCATAACTGTAATGCCTTAACAATTCTGTAATCTGATCTGGTTCCTCCCTGAAAGCTGCCTTTTCTGCCATACTTACAGTAATGCATGGGTGATACTAGCATAGGCTACACTGGGCTTAGTGCCACCCACTACCAAAGTGTGGGGAAGATAGATGCCTCTTGCTGCCTTCTCTTATTTTTCCCTCTTGCCCCCATGGTCACTGATTCCATTGTGCTTTCCTGTAATGTGGAAGGCCTTTAGGGATTAGGATGCTGCAGACTCCTTGCTGGAGCCACCCACAAATGGGAGTGGGACAGGACTGCACATTTCCACCACTGCCAAAGCCCTATACACCATTCTCTTCCCTTCTTTCCTTCCTTTCCCTTCCCCCAACCCCAGCTCTTGTATCCACTGTGGAAGCCTGTAGTGTAACAGGGGGTGGTCCCAGCCAGGGTGTCCAAATGCATGGTTGCTGTTGAGTGCTGCTGGCAGTAAAATATTTTCTCTGTATTTTCATGCTGCCAGAGCACTACCATGTAAATTCACTCCACAGAAGCCTAAGTCCAGGCTCATAAGTCCAGTGTCATGGTAAATTTTAAGGATGTGTGGTTTGTTGCTATTTGATGCAGCACTTTCTTGGTTCGGATCCAGTAAGCTGCTTAGAAAGGGAAAGAGGTATGATTGGGGCCAATGTCTTTTCTCACAGAGTAGCCACAGGGGGGGTAGCCCACTATTTACCCCTTTCCTTGTTCTTCAGCTACTATTGCCTTGGAAAGGGCAGAGGAGATGTGCAATGGTAGGAGAATCTGGCTGGGTACCAAGACTGCCACTGACACTAGTCCACAACTGGCCATCCCAGGGTGGCTGAAATGAAAGACCAACCTGGTAATGTTATTTTGGTTGTCTCCTATGTCCCTCGCTGCAGGGATGAATAAGAGGAGGGTAGTGAGGAAGCTTGCTCCTGCCAACACCACCTCACAGGGTGCATCTACACATTCAGTGGTGTGATTTTGCTACTGAGCTTTAAATTTAGTACCTCTAATATAAGGTACTAACTAAATGCGTATTAAGATGCCCTAATGGCAGTAGGCCTGTGCAAAGCAGCTAGCATTCGCTTTGGATTCAGATTTGGCCGATTCAGGGAACAGTGTTTCGATTTGGTGGTTCGAATCACTGTCCTGAGTTGATTCTGCCAGATCTGATTTAGACATTTGGCAGCAGCTGAAGAACATAGGCCCATCCCCATCTCCAAATTTCCAAATCACACAGACCCATCCCCCACCCGCTCTCCCAGCCCAGCAATGGCTGCCCTGCCTGCCTCAGCTCTCTGCACTTTGAAAAAAAAAGCCTAGACTCACCAGGTGCTGCCGGGCAGTGGGGACAATCTTTGCTGCCCCCCACTGGCCCATGCTGTGGGGGGGGAGCTTTGCACAAGCCCTCCGACCCCCCTCCCTGCTGTCCCAGCCCCACCGCCCCATGGCTGCCCCACCTGCCCCAGCTCCGGCCCTTTAAGGGAAAAAAAACACCAACAAACCCCTAATTCACCAGTTCCTACCCAGCAGGGGGCAATCCCTGATGCTCCCCACTGTCCCATGCCATGGGGGGCACTCCCCAAACCCCCAGGCTGTTGCAGGACCTGGTGAGTCCCAGGGTTTTTTTCAGGTGTTTTTTCTTAAAGGGCTGAAGCTGGGGCAGGTGGGGCAGCCATGGGGGGGGCTCATGCAGAGCCCCTCACACAGCAGGGATCACCTCCCCCACCTGGCAGCACCTGGTGAGTGGGGACTTTTTTTTAAAGCACCAGGAGCTTGGGTGGGCAGGGCAGCCATGGGGTGAGGGGCTCAGGAAGCGGGCGGGGGTCAGGGGGGCTGGGGGAGCAAGCACGGGATAGGGCCTGGCAGGCATCCCCCCATGGTCCTCTTCCCCCTCATCCAGCTCCCCCCCTCCACCCCCTACTTTCCAGCTCCAAGTCCAGCTCCAGCTCCCTGCTGCAGCGGGCAGGGGCTGCCCGAATCATTGAAGCTCTCCAAATCTTTTCCAAAGATTTGGAGAGTTTCAAATTGTTTCGGACCTTTTTATTGGTCCCCTGCTTCGATTTGGATTTAGAGATTCGGCCACCGAAAAATCAGTTAAATGGGATTATGGAGATCTTAACTGGGTCTCTGCAATACACAATTTAACTGGTCCTGCAAAGGAAGGGAAATGGCAGGAACTAATAAAGCAGTTTCCCGACCTGTGGGTTAAGCACAAATGATATTGTGGAACAGTCAATGTAGAAATAAGGCCACATTAAAGGGCCAACTTCGCTTTTCCAAAAACCACAATGCTAGCTGATCCGAATCCACAACAGCCATTCATTTTGGAATTGCCTACTTCTAATCAGGCTATGTCTGCTGTCTTAATGCAATACCCTAATGGCAAAGACGGGGCAGTAGCATTTGCTTCAATGACATTGTCTGAAGTAGAAAAACAATTTCAAAATGTGAAAAAGGCACTAGCTCTTTATTGATAGGGTGACCATACAGGTCAATGGGAAATCCAGGACACTGCCTCCGCACATCTCTCCCCACTACTCCCCCAAGCCAATGGTGCTGCCGCAGGCAGAGGTGGAGGCAGAGGCAGAGTGGCATGGTGCAACAAGCAGGTGAGCAGCAGTGATATCTTCCTGCCCGTCTGCCTGCCATGCCATGCTGCTCTACCTCCCCACCAGGCTGCACCCTGCAGTCCTGTGACTCCTTCCCCAGACTGGTACATGCACCCTCTCACCTGGCATAGGGCCATCCAGCACCCCTTTGGCTCCTGGCTGTAGCACCTGGAAGGAGGCATGTGGGGGTGCCAGGCTCTGCACAGACTGAGGTGCACAGCATCCCCGTGGCCAGCACAGCCAGGAACTGAGCTCTGCCACCCCACATGGCCATCCTGCACAGGCAGCCCAAATCCATGCCCCCAAACATGGGTCCCCACTGGCAGCTGGGTGGACAGAAGGGAGGGAGAGACATCCATTTCCCTCAGGGCAGGGATCTGCGCCACTCTGCCCACAGTGCCCCTCCAGCCCCCCTTGATGCCCCCCACACAGACATACAAGAGCAACCCACACACACAGCAGCACTCTCCCCCCACCCCACCATATCCCAGCCAATCCCCACCAATCTGGGACTTCTGCTTCTATTTTCACCAACCAGCTGGAATGATGGGATGGACTATGAAACCAAGGAATGTCCCAGCCAAACCAGAATGTATGGTCACCCTACTTATTAGGCATTGTTTCATTTTGAAGGATGGATTGGCTTTAATAATACAATTTTGAAAAGAAAATCATACTCCCATAAAACTGTTAACAACAGGAAACATTAAAAGTGGAAAGTAATCACAGGATAGCCCAATGAACACTAGCACTCATGGACAAAGTCATCCAAGTTGAAATGCAAAAATATCAATCAAAGCTGCAGCAGGATTCAATTTAGAGGGAGAGAGACATGAATGCCCACTTCCACGGGTACCCCCCAAATGGGCTGTTCAAGAAGAACCACAATGGGAAATGTAGGACCCTGGAAAAAAGAATCAAGTTTACTTTAAAGATAAACATCTTTTTATCAAGAAGAAACACAAAAGACAAGTTTTGCCCTGCTCAGCTTGCTGAAATAGATTAGAGATAACACCTCTAGATAAAGATTTTTATTTTTTTTCTGATTCCCAATGGGTAGTGTCTGCTTTAATAGACTAGATGGGAAAATGGGAAAGAAGGACTTTTCTTAGTGCTGATGGTAAACTTATAAGTCATGTATTAATAACCAAACTTTTACAACATGTAAAGCAAAGAACAGGCAAAACTTTAATCACTAAAGTAAAAGCACACAAAAAGATTAGACTAACAGCTTACTGAAATGACAAAGCTGATTTAAAAGCTAAACAAGATGCTTTAACAGGGGAAAAATGGAAGTTATATACTGACTCAGTTATGTCTGTTAAAGAAAAATCTCAATCTACTACCCGAAAGGGGTGGTTGGATTTGAAGGATCTTAAAAGCAGTGATATTGAAAAAAGGAAATATCCAAATGAAAAGATTATAATAATTACCAGTGCACTTGTCTCAAAATAATTAGTGACACAATTTTTCCCAAATCAGGAGTACGCTGGGTCTGGATAGTTCCCACTACAATCAGACATGAAATCCTCTATTTAATACATGACAATGGAGAACGTTTGGGTACTCAAGCCACCTGTAACAGATAAATCCACACAGTTTGGTGGCCTGATTGTCAGGCTAATATTCAGAGATACATACAAGGATGTTTAAAGTGTGCTGCTGTGAATGCTAAAAATATCAGTCATGAGACAATGCATTGTGGGACCCCAGTCATGAACCCAACTTAATTATACAGACCTTTGCCAATGACATGAAAGGGTTACAAATCTCTTTTAGCCATTGTGGATTCCTTTACCAAATGGGTGGAGGCTTTTCCTACTAAAAACAATACTGTAGTATTGATAGGGTGACCATACAGGTCAATGGGAAATCCAGGACACTGCCTCCGCACATCTCTCCCCACTACTCCCCCAAGCCAATGGTGCTGCCGCAGGCAGAGGTGGAGGCAGAGGCAGAGTGGCCTCTGTGGTAAATCAGGTTATTCCTAGAGGGGGGGATTCCATTAGAAATAGAGGCTGATCGAGGACCTCACTTTTTTGGCTCTGTTATGAAATTGATGTGTCAAATAATGGGAATAAAACAAAGATTTCATATTCAATAGTATCCTTAAGTATCAGAATGAGTCATTAAATCCAGTCCCTTACTGTCATAAGCACCACATCAGCTAATGGTAGGAACAATGACCTGGAAAGACCTCACGAGATTACCTAGTCTACCCATAGTTCACCTGCATGCTTAAGGTAGGAACATCTCTGTCTGCACCATCCCAAATCTGCACTTAAAAACATCTGGTATCACCTTCTTCCTAGGTATTTTCACCCAGGGTTTAAATACCATCTGAGTCAGCAAATTCTCACTAACATTCCCTGTGTTATAACTGAAGCACATTCCTTTTTCCCCTGTGGCCACTAAGCAGAATTGATCATCCTCATTTTCATACCAGCCTTTTCATAGATGAAGGCTGTTACCAAATACCCTCCTCTCCATCCTCTCTTTTCTAGACTAAATAATCCCAGTTCTTCCTGCCTGTACATAGGTCATGTTTTCCAGACCCCCAGCCATTGCTCTCCTGTGACTTTTTTTTCCAGTTGTTATATGAAGTGCAATTCCAAACCTGGATTCAGGACTCCTCAATGCTAGACAGAGTGGAAGAATCACTTCCTATGATCTGCATCCATCAATCCTGTTCATACTTTCCAATTCCCACTTGCTTGTTTTGTAGCAGCATTATATTGTTGACCCCCTGGTGCTTCACACCCCCAGTGTGGAGATCACAGCCTTGAGGCCATTAGAAGCTAGGTCCTCAGGAAGCAGGTTCAGTAACATGGGCTGCAGGTCTCCTGGCAGGAACAGGATGGGATCAGTACCAGGGTAGAGTAGTGGGAGCTGGCATTAAGGCCAGTAGAAGAGGGGAGACCCTGCAAAATGAGAGCCATGCCTCTGAGCCATGGCATCCGCTGGTCTCCCAAGCTCCATTCTCTCCTTGCTGCCTTCTGGGCCTTTTACTCCTCTCTTTGAACAGCTAGGGCCATAGAGTGGGGCTGGGAGGGGCGGTTTCCAACCCCCCTATTCCTACTCTGCTGGGGCAGATGGGAGAGGAAGGGTTTTTACCACAGACAGAATGGGCTCCTATAGACTTGCAGAAAGCTGGCTATGATGCACTGGAAATCTGGTGTGTCAGTGCAGACAGTGCAGTGATTAATCAAGTCTGTTGGAGCACACAAATAAACACACTCCAGCAGACTCTGGTGTCACATGTACTAGTGTTCCTGTGCTGAAAAATGGTGGCAGGGTGCTTTGAACCATTTTTCAGCATGGGGGATACTGATACACGTGACACTCGGGTGCTTTAAATTAGAGCGGCTTGCTAATTAAAGTATCTCCCAGCACCTCCCAGAGTACCTGTAAAAATTACCAATGTGGCACAAGGAGTAATCGTCCCAGGCCGCACATTCAAAGTGGCCACCAGGTAGCCATGAGGACACACCAGACAGGACCTTGCAGAGGGAGCAGAGGTGGCTAAACCTCATGTCCTTAGGTGACAGCAGCAATGTAGTTCATAGGTGACTGGTAGGGGGTGCTCGTGCCCCTCACAATGAGGCTGGTTCCTCCCTGACGGCTGACGCTGTTCGCTGTTGGCAGGGTGCACTGAGCCAGGCAAATGAGATTGGGCCACAGGTGGGTGGAAAATGGTGCCTGGGAGTGGGACAGGTGGATGGGGCCAGGGTCAGGATCATGGGGCGGTGACACTGTACGGCCACCCAGGCCAGGGCCATGATTTGCTCCCTGCACGTCCATGCAATGGGCACCAGTTCCAGGGGCAGGGACATGCGGGGAAAAGATCACAGCCAGGCTCTGGTCCTGTGCTATCACTGCCCTGGGATCCTGGCCCTAGTCCCAGGCCCATCACCAGCCCTACCTGCCCATCCCACTCCTGGATACCACTCTCCACCTTAGTGACAGAGGGCAGCCAGGGCCAAGCCTCTTCACACCCAAACCTTGACAGGTGCCCCACCCCTGGAAGCCATCTTGCAAGTTATTCCTTGCTCACTGGGTGCATCTACACATGAGCTTTAATGTGGAGTAGACTAATTAGCTCCATAGTAAAGTGTCACCGTCTATACATGCACTGGTATTAGGGTGCAGTAAATTAATTAACTCTGCCATAAGATAGTGCTACCTAATTCCACACTTTAGCACCCTTGTGCCCCAGTCAGTGCCTCCACCACCCAACATTGCCACTGCCCTGGGATGCTCTGCCTTTGCTCAAAGTGCTATGGTCCTGGGCACACATGTAGATGCTGCACCCAGAAGCAGTTAATTCGAAGACAAACTGTGCCAGTTTATTGCCCCACCTTAATTGCACATCAAACATACAGCTAAATAGTTAATAGATTTCATACACATTAGGGCTGAAAGGGACCTCGCAAGATCATCGGGTCCAACCCTCTGACCAAGGGGCAGGAAGTCAGCTGGGATCAGATCACCCCAGCAAGATAAGCATCCAAGCGTACCTTAAAGATATTCCAGACTAGGTGCTTGCACCACTTCTGAGGTGAGTCTGTTCCAGACTCTGGAGACTCGGACAGTAAAGAAGTTTTTCCTTATGTTCAAGGTCTAACAGTCACAAACTGCTGGAAGATCATTTTAGACTGTCTTCCCTTGGTGTGCCCTGGTGAATAGACATTCTCCTAGTTCCTGATGTACACCCCTTATATACTTATAGGCTTATATACTTATATACTTGCTGCCACCAAGTCACCCCTGAGCCTTTGCTTCTCCAGGCTGAAGAGTCCCATGCCTCCCATCCTCTCCTAATAAGGCCTGTTCTTTTGACCTCTAATCATGCATGTGGCTCTCCTCTGGACTCTATCAAGCTTTTCCACATCCTTTCTAAAGTGTGGAGCCCAGAATTGGATGCAGTACTCCAGCTGCGGCCTCACCAAGGCCAAGTAAAGTGGGAGGATGACTTCTTGGCTCTTGTTTAAAATGCACTGGTAGATGCAAGCCAGAGTTTTATTTGCTTTACTGGCTGCGGCATGCATTGCTAGCTCATGTTCATCTTGTGGTCAGTCATGACCCCCAAGTCTCTTTCAATTGTGGTGCTAGTGAGTGTAGCACTGCTGAGCCTATAAGTATGATGCGGGGTTTTTCTATCAAGGTGGAGCACCATGCATTTCTCGGTGTTGAATGTCATCAGGTTTTGATCCACCCCCCTTGTGAGCTAGTCCAGGTTGGCCTGAATTGATAGCCTATTCTCTAGCCTGACCACATTTCCCCATAATTTGGTGTCATTTGGAAACTTAGCCAGTCCACTTCTGACACCTGAATCCAGATCATTTACAAATATATTAAAGAATACTGGTCCGAGTATTGAGTCCTGGGGGACGCACCTTGTCACCATGTGCCATGTTGACTTGGTTCCATTGACTATCACTTTCTGGGTCTGACCACAGAGCTAGTTCTTCAGCCATCAGACCATAAAGTTGTTGAGGCTGCAGTTCCTTAATTTTACCATGAGGACATCATGGGAGACCAAGTCACAGGCTTTTCTGAAATCTAAATACATGACATCAACCTCTTCTCCTTTGTCCAGGTGATGCATCACCTGGTCATAGAAGGAAATGAGGCTGGTCAGACATGACCTACCCACAATGAAGCCACGTTGGCTCTCTCACAGAATGTTGCCTTCCATTAGCCTGTTGTTGATGGTTTCTTTGTTGATTTTTTCCAAGATCGTTCCAGGGATTGAGGTCAAACTAATTGGCCTGTAGTTCCCTGGATCATCCTTCTTTCCTTTCTTGAAGATAGGCACCACATTGGCCCTCTTCTAATCTTCAGGAACCTCTCCTGAACACCACAAGTTCTCAGATATCCTCGCCATTTGTCATGCTATGATGTCAGCCAATTCTTTTAGCACTCTTGAGTGCATTCCATCTTGGTCACCTGACTTTTGGGTGTCCAGCCTCTCAAGTTGTTCCCTCACACAGTCTTCGCCAATTATAGGCACACGATTGCCCTTACCCTGGTAGTCCTGCATCCTGTCAGGCAGGGTGATCCCCTTGGGCTAGTGGAAAATCAACGCAAACTAATCATTGAAGAGATTATCTTTTTCCTAGGTGTCAGTTGTCAGCTGCCCCATTTGGTTCAGCAAGGGTCTGATGTTGCCCTTAGTTTTTTTTCTGACTTCCCACATATTTGAAGTAGGACTTTTTATTGCTTTTGATTCCCGTAGCCAGTTTGAGTTTGGTTTCAGCCTCAGCTTTTCTTGTCCACTCCCTACAGGTGCAGGCCAGTGCTGCATAATCCTCCTTAGTGGTAGTTCCTGACTTCCATCCCTTATAAGCTTCTCTTTTCAGATTCAGGAGTCCATGAGTTCCCTATTGAGCCAAGGGGGTCCCCCAGCCCTTTTGCTACCTTTCCTATGGGCTGGAATGGACTTCCCTTGTGCTTTTAAGATCACATCCTTAAGGAGCAACCATTCATCATGGACTCCCCTCCTTATCAGATCATGGTCTCTCAGGGCCTCAACAACTAAACTCATGAGCTTGTGAAAGTCAGGTTTCCTAAAGTGAAGGATTTCTGCATTGCTGACTGATTTGCAAGCTTTGCGATGGATAGAGAAAGTGATCAACTCGTGATCACTGTCACCAAGCTTCTCTTCGATCTTCAGGTTACTGGCTAGATCATCCCCCTTGGCCAGTACCAGATCCAGCACTGCCTTACCTCTTGCTGGCTTGTAGACTTCTTGAGTCAAATAGAGCTCACCAATGCAAGTGAGAAAGCTGTGTGACCAATCAGATTTGGCTGAATGCTCTTCCCATGAGATGCCAGGGTGGTTGAAGTCTCTCATGATGACCATGCACCAACAGCGTGCAGCCTCTGCCAGTTCCCAAATTCATGGTCATGCTCTTCCTCCTGGAAGAAGGTCTGTAATAGACTCCTACAGTTATATCCCCTTTACCACATTCTCCTTGTATTCTAACCTACAGGGTCTCAAGTTGCTCTCCTTGGGTGCCGATCTCTGCTTGTAGGTAAGTGTACTGCTGCTGCGCATAGAGAGCTACACCCCCACCCTTCCTTGCAACATGATCCCTCCTGTACAAGATACAGCCATCAATCCTATGGTCCAGTCAAAGGTGGAGTCGCACCAGGTCTCCATTATCCTTATAAGATCGTATTAATTTTTGCTTAGCAGAAGGGCCAGTTCCTCCTGTTTGTTCCCCATGCTCCTGGCATTTGTGTACAAGCAGCTAAGCCTGCCATCAGAAGCCCAGGGCTTCCCTGTCTTGTTAGAAGTCCTATCCTTGGGCTGGGGTAGGAGTGAGCTCCCTTGTGTTATCTGACCTGCTGATTCTGTGGTTGTCACTTCCAGGGCTTGCACTAGTGATTGTCCACCCATTCCCCAGTGATCTTAGTTTAAAGCCCTGTCTTTTGGGAAATAGTTTATGCATCTTTTGGGAAATAGGACTTGCAACTATATTGTTTTTCAATTAAAGATACCTGCTGGTTTTCTTTCATCCATTCCTCTTGCTCCCATTCCCTCATTTCTCCATGACATCTAAAAATTGTAATTAGATGCAGACAGAATCATGGCAGCATATCTAAATATTGATCCAGTTTTCTTAATATAGGCCAGACCATGTGGTCAGTAACAGTGATATTAGGAAGTATAATGCATGTATTTCCTCAAGTAAGGTCAATAATCCTCAAAATCAGTTTTGTCAGCTGCATTTTGTCTTGTTAGAAAGTTGTTCTGTTTTTACCCCTGGAGACGACAGTATATTGTATATATAATACCCACCTGTTTGGAATGTCTTAATTCCAGCGTTTGTGATTTCTGAGATACCAGGGCCTGGACTGCAAACAGAAGTACGTGTGTAAGAGTTTACAGAATCAGAACCAAAGTGAATAACCTCTACTGAAAATGTGTAAAATTGAAAAAGGGCAGGGTGGGGGACAGGAAGATGTGAAAGAGAGCGAGAGAGAAAATTACAGAGAAATAATGGAGAAACAGAATTTCAAAAGACATAGTCCTCTCAGCTCAGTGAGAAACCTGCATCAGTCACGGAGAAAACTTCATATAGAGAGACATGGGATGTTTATGATCTGCTGTAACATTTACAGATTTACAGGGTTAGCCCCTCCATTCTCTCTGTACCAATGAAATCAGTGTGTAATGTGAATGTAATTTATATAGCAGCAGAAGGAACTAGGGGGTGGTGTGCAGAGCTGTGATGCCTGTTAATTTGGACTACAAGTCCCAAGAAACCCCAGGGACTAGGGCAAGGGAAAAAGGAAGAGGAAGCTTGAAAGTAAGTAAGCAGAAGAGACAGCGGTGCATACCTGGAACCTGGTCAGCCCTACACAGAGGAGTGGGCAGTGGAGTTGGAGACCTCACTGGCTCGGTCACCCAGGACTGTGGACCAAAGGAGCTGGACTCAGACTTGCAGGCTGCTGTTTTAGTGCTGTAGGTACTAAAGACACCTGGGGACAACTCCAGAGATGTGTGGGGGAAATTAAGATGCTGAGAGTATGTTACAACAGTGTTGATGTTTCTTTACCTTTTACCTGTTCCCTCCCTTTGGCTCATTGGCTTGTGACCCTAACTCTATGATTTTCTATATAAAAGTGGGAGGAACTCCCCCTTGCTTCTTGTGCCAGTTTCTGAGGCTGCAGGGTTGGCACAACTGGTTTTGCATTTTGCATTATAAAAGTTATGATAACAAAAGTGTATATTCTGAAAGTACAGTTTCTGGATTAATTTAGCATAGACTGAGTTAAAAGACTCAGAAATCAGGCAAATTACCTAGAAATAATTCATATGAAAATATTTATTTTAATCTTCAAATTTTCATTATGTGCATTACATTCTTGTGTTACAGCAAAAAACAGCTGACATACAGTACCACAGTGACATATAAATCAAGCTGTAGAAATCTAATATA
The DNA here is from genome assembly GCF_001723915.1 of Gavialis gangeticus. Taxonomy (NCBI): domain Eukaryota; kingdom Metazoa; phylum Chordata; order Crocodylia; family Gavialidae; genus Gavialis; species Gavialis gangeticus. The sequence continues at coordinate 44,584,762 of NW_017729006.1, read as the reverse complement.
CCAAAATTGTGTAAACAAAAACCTTTCCATCTCAGTACTTTCCATGGACCAAATTCTGACCTATCGAATCCCACTGAAGGGAATATCTACAAGGCAGAGCTAGACTCAGTATGAGGAAAACTACCAAGACTTGGTCTTTTACTTCTGGGGTAGCAAACACCAGTCCCTACTTTATACAGATAGGAAAAATGCAAGTTTTAAAAAAGTAAATTAAACCTGGGTTGTTTCTATATATCCATATAGATATTGTGTTACTACTGAAAGTTGCAAACTCAAAGTAAGCTCTATGGACCAAAATCTTAGTTCACAGATACTCAACTGGCAACCGCAGTTGAGTTTCCAAGGAGACGGAGTAAGATACTGGACTGTTTTTGCCTGTAAAATAAGATACCTGCAGCAGAAATTCAGCTGGAAGTAATAATGAATTCACAGAATAAAAGTACAAGCTGAAATTTTTCTTCCAGTTGCCATCAGTAAGCTAAGAAGTCTTGTTCCCTCTGCATGGGGGAAAATATGGCCTTCAGTCAAGTTCCTGAACAACCCCAAGCTATCTGAACTCATGAGTAGCCCAAACCAATTATAACTAAGCTAATACCTCTTCCGTTCATCTTGTCATGGTTTGAAAAGGCATCTCTTTGGGATCATTCAGTAAAATTAGAAAGGAGGACCACAGAAAACTAAAGAAAGGGGAGTGCTTGTTTTTTCTGTAATGGAAATAATATATCTTTGCTGAATATCCATCCCCAGTGCAAACTGTGCTAAGGCAATCTATATACTGTAAAATTTAACAAATAATTTTAGCATGGGAGATACATTCCATTTGAAAATGTATTTAACTATTAAATTTTAGTCTCCCAATTGAATAGAAACATTTTTTACAGCTGTTGTATGACACATCAATTACAGGTTTGCTCTACTGGATTTTCGATAACATTCAGCAAGATTTTTTTTCTGTTGGTAGAAATGTATGACTCTGATTTGCACCATCCTAACACATGTAACATCCTGAAGTCAAGAACACACGTCACAACTGCAGGAGTGGACCAAAACAACATGCCATACAGGTGGAAACAAATGACTGACTTTCCCATTAAGAAATAGTGGAAAATCAGAACTCCTTAAAGTACAAAAAAAAGTTTTGCTTTCAGTTTTAAACAAATGTTAAAAATATAAATGTGTTTGATATAATAAGCCACACACAGAATTCACTCAAACCCATTAATAATCCATATAATCCAATACCTTTTTCCTGCTTTGCACAATTAAAACCTTGGAATTTGTACTTACCCATGCTTTTATATTTCTCAAATGAGTTGATTCAGAACAGGAACACACTTCATAACCTGTGTAGGTCTACTGTACACACTAACTCAGATACCATATATGTATTGCTGTTTCCGTAGTTACAGGTAAAAGTTAGTATCAAATATGGACTATCATTTGATTGCATTCAAATTTAAAGATCCCAGTCCACAACTTCATTTTCCATTAATCAGTAAGACTATAAATTTTATCATTATTTCTTTGGAGGAAGAACATTTTGTTCATAGTAACCAGGGTTTACTACGTTTCCAGGTGGGTCGTACCTGGCCACCACAAACGTGGAGCCATCGCTTGCTGTGGCTTTTCCAACTCCCATCTTCTTTGTGTTCTTCCAAATCATAGCTGTAAAGTGACCTGGGAGAAAAGGAGATTAATACATTAACTTGGGGCAATGGATCAGCAAAATTCTTTCCAGTGATTGATCAAAAAATGTCATAAACTAATGGCTAATAACATCTTAGTGCTGAATCTGACTTCCAGCTTTGGCTAACCAATCCCTCCAAGCCCCACAGCAGTCCCATTAACTTCAGCTGGGGTTACTTGACAGGAGAGATAAATCAAGGCAGGTATCCGTAAAGCATATTCAGAAAAAAAATCTGTGAGAGGTTCTTCAATGCTTAATATATTTTTTTTTAAGGTTAAAAGTATATTTGCCTTCAAAATTACTACATTTTAAAACTGCGAAGGTTAAAGAGAGACCAAGACTTTTTCTTAAAAATCATTTTTAACACAGAAATGTTGTTTACTTCCTCATTCCTCCAGGAGTCATAGTTTCCTTCCTCTTTTCTGTTATCATCAGGTTACTGTGAGCAACTGTAAGATTTGCTGTTTCTACTATCTGATTTTCACTACTTTTTGAAAAAGAACAATGAGAAAAGTAAATGAACCACCTTTAAAGTAATTTCTGCATCTCTGAAAGAGAAAAGCCTAGACTTAACTCACCTGTTCCTGAAGAAAACCCTGGATTTTGAAAGTTGTAATTTTTTATTTCACTGTACCATCTGTCAGCTACTTCCTTTCCTGGAAGAAAAAAGAAGTGATTCTTTAAAATTGCAACAAACAGGATGAACTCAGCAAAATGTAACTGATCTAGCTTCTTGCCTACATCATTCTCCTAAGACTCCTGGCAGGTGTTCAGTTAAAGATGCCATGGGATCTGGTGCATAACCCCAAAAATCACACTTCCTGCCCTGGCTACATGTGAATGGCAGGTGGCAAGATTGTGGGATTGGAGATCAGATCCCCATCGTACCATATTGTCATGATCCCAGGCTCCCCCTACACCAGCAAGTAGAACACCAGTCAGCCAATTCCTGGTTGTAGCCTTGGAAACATACTGGAGTCAAGGGCTCCAATGCCCGCCCCACCTACTGCTCCCAGTCTCTGGGGTGCACTGGAACCCTTGACTCTGTGTCCCCAAGGTTGGGAGCCCCAATAAGCTGCTCCTCCCAGTCTATGGGGTACATCACAGCCAAGGGCTCCAGTCACCCCAGGGGCTGGGAGCCTGACCAGCTGTCACTCCCAGCGGCCAGGGCACAGCAGAGCTCTTAATTCCACTGTGTACCAGAGGCTAGGAGCATAGGTTGGCTGATCTGTGCTCCCAGCATGCCGGGTGCAACAGAATCAAGGGCTCTGATGGCCTCCATGGCTGGGAGCTGCAGGTAGTCAGGACTCCCAGCCTCAAGGGGCACACTGGAGCCCTGACTCCAATGCAGTCCCAAGGCTGGGAGCACTAGTCAACTGATCTGCACTCCCAGCCTCGGGAATGAACAGGAGTCAAGGGTTCCCATGTGCTCCTGTGGCTGGGAGCCCCAATCAGCAGGTGCCTGACCACATGTGTGATTTAAGGCATGATGGGAACCAGCCACAGAGTTATTACAGATTTTGTGTGTAATAACTGTGTGGCTTATTCCTTGTTTTATTGTGCTATTAATTGCATTAACATGTGCCTGTGATTAACTGGTTAACGACATCTTAAGTGTAACATCTGCCAGGGGCCTAATAGTTAGTAGAAACTGCTGGAAACTAAATGAAGTTGTATAAATATGAACTAGGCAACAATTTTAAGTTCCTTTGTTAATCAGGGTGAGCTCTTAGCTACAGATGGCCTTCCCATTATTGCTAACATACTCTCCAACTCAGCATTATTAAAAAAGAAACTACAGCAGGAAAAAGATGTGACAGAGACATAAATCCTTGGTCTCTTCTGAGACCTTGGACACACACTACTTTTGTAATGTTATATAGGCCCTTGTGGTGCTACAAAGAGCTTGTGGCCACACATTCTGACTGTTTGTAGTACTTCAGAAATGGACGACTCACTACGAAAAAAATCTCTATTTCAAAAAGAACTCCTTTGTGGCGCTACATGGAGAAGGTTTCTTAGACCCCCCTTCATCCTAGAGTGCTCTATTTTCCCTTCCACCACTCCAAGGAGAAGGGAGGAAGAGTGTCTAAAGATGTTTGTACACCTGAGTATTTGAGTCTGCTCCAAAGTGGCGGGTCTCCAGCGCATTGTGGGATGAAAAGGTAGGTGTATAAATGCCTTAAGTTCCTAACTGCAACAGGAGGCAGACATGCAGCCCTGTTAGCTGTAGTAGCTGTGCTGCTTTTCCGCTCCCCTTCTCTACTATGTTGGCAGAAGGGAGCAAAAAAGCAGCCCTCTACTGGCCCCTACCTGGAGAGTGTGCCTTTGACGTTGTTTTGGCATGCTCCAGCTAACAGGCTGTTCAGACACTTGAACATATGGACATATTTCTAACACTACAAAATTCCCCAGACTTTGTAGCACTCTAAATGTAAGGTGTAACCAAGGCCTAAGGAACATCAGCAGGCAAAAAGGTGCTGATCTTTCAGAGGGCGTGTTCAGACATGTGCTTTAATGTGCAGTAGCTTATTCTCCTGTGCATTAAAGCGGCATGTAAAAAACCGTGCTATGCTCATGCATGGTAGAATAGGCTACTGCGCATTAAGCATCACCTAAAAAGCATGTGCTTGTGCTACTGTGCATTTAGTGCTGCCCAATCCGCATTTGTTTAGTACCTCAGATTGGAAGTACTAAATGTAATGATCATTAGGAAAAGTGCATTAATGCATGTGTACACATGCCAGAGAGAATTAAAATAAAAAAAACACAGCCACAGTATTGGAAAATCAGTTTGGACCCAAGGCTTTAGGTGCAGCAAATGTTCCAGACACATTAATTTTTGCCTTGAAATCTGCTTCTGTTCCCCATTATGTGCCATCAATCTATGAATATATAATGCCACACAACAAGCCTGATGCACTATATTTAAGACTCAAGTGGAATGAAGATGTGGGGTTCAGTTAACAGACCCCCAAAGCAAATCAGCAATTTAGAAGAATATTCAAACATCTACAGCTGATCTCAGCCTGCATCTTATAAAGCAAAAGATCATTTTTCGTCTTCACTCAGCTCCCTCTCAACTTAAAAAAAAATTAAATACATTGCCAGTAGATACATGTTGGAGATGCACTGCATCACAGGCACTGTGTGCTATTATCAATTCCTTTTGGCAAGAAACTGTAACCAGAGTTAATACGGTTTTGAATACAGCACTGCTGCCTTTGGCAAGTATGTGCACTCTTGGGTATATACCTAAAGAGTTCAAACTGAAACCTTCCCAGATTGTGCTCTTACAGCAGGCCTTATTAGTGACATGCAGGATTATAATATTGCTTGTGAAAGATATAGGGCCTCTCCCAAAGTCAAAACCTGTCATAGTGAGACAACACACCTGGCATTTATAGAAAGAGTCCTGTTCAGCAGGTATAACTACTTTGACAAGTTTGGTATGATTTGGAAAGACTTCTTAGAATGCTCTGGTAATTAAATCGTTACTCCTTGCACATTTCTCTTTTCATCTGCTATTACTCCTGCCTTCTTCCCTCCCTCTTTTCATTCCTTTTATTTAATTTTTTTCTTTCTTTTCCCCTTTATTGATTACTGATTATGACACATATGTATGTATTTCAGGTTGATATGTTATATTGATATATATATGTATTTCTAATTTTTGTTGCAATTAAAAATCAATACACTTTTTTTTTTAAAACCACATTGAACCCCCAAAAATTTTAAGAATGAACAAAGGTTTCAGGAGTGATTAATTCCCCCTGATAGTTTCATAGTTTCATAGTTTCTAGGGTCGGAAGGGACCTGAGCAGATCATCTAGTCCGACCCCCTGCCATGGCAGGAAGAGCACTGGGGTCAAATGACCCCAATAAGGTGGTCATCCAACCTCCTCTTAAAAACCCCCAGGGTGGGAGCCTGCACCACCTCACATGGAAGCTGGTTCCAGACCCTAGCCGCCCTGACCGTGAAGTAGCGCCTCCTGATGTCCAACTTAAACCTTCCCTCCGCCAGCTTGTGACCATTGTTCCTGGTCACTCCTTGCGGTGCTCGGGGGAACAGGGACTCCCCCAGCGCCTGCTGATCCCCCCTAACCAGTTTATAACAGGCCACAAGATCCCCCCTCAGCCTTCTCTTTTGAAGGCTGAACAGGTTCAGGTCCCGCAACCTTTCCTCATAGGACCTACCCTGCTGTCCCTTGATCATGCGAGTGGCCCTCCTCTGGACCCTCTCGATGCTGTCCACATCCCTCTTAAAGTGCGGCGCCCAGAACTGGACGCAGTACTCCAGCTGCGGCCTGACCAGTGCCGCATAGAGGGGGAGGATCACCTCCTTGGACCTGCTCGAGATGCATCTGTGGATGCACGACAAGGTGCAGTTGGCCTTCCTAGCCGCCTCCCCACATTGCCGACTCATGTTCATCTTGGAGTCAATAATGACTCCCAGATCCTTTTCCACCTCCGTGCTGACAAGAGGGGAGTTCCCCAGCCTGTATGTATGGTGCCGATTGTTCCTCCCCAGGTGCATCACCTTACACTTGTCTGTGTTAAACCCCATCCTGTTCTCCTCCGCCCATCCTTGTAACCTGTCTAGGTCCAACTGTAGCCTGTTGCTCCCCTCTAATGTGCCCACATCCCCCCACATCTTAGTGTCATCAGCAAACTTGAACAGGGTGCTTTGCACCCCCTCATCCAAATCACTGATGAAGATATTGAACAGGGCGGGCCCAAGGACCGAGCCCTGTGGGACCCCACTTCCCACGTCCATCCAGGTCGAGAAGGACCCATCCACTACCACTCTCTGGGTGCGACTCTCTAACCAGTTGGCGACCCATTGGACTGTATGGGTGTTGACGCCACAGTCCCCCAGCTTCCTAATGAGAATGGGGTGAGAAACAGTATCAAAAGCCTTCCTGAAGTCCAGGAAAACTATATCCACTGCCACCCCTGCATCCAATGATTTAGTGACCTGGTCGTAAAAGGCCACCAGGTTGGTCTGACAGGACCTGCCACTGATGAACCCGTGCTGGTTGCCCCTGAGCAGCTGACATATGACAATTTTATCCACAGTCTGTATTTTCCCCAACATACTCCCTGCCATTGCAGTATCAAAGCACCCTTGTCTCTCTGGCTCTTACGGCACACCATGGGGATTTTTACTGGTGGATGCTGCATGACTTTAGTGGAGGGTCCAGCATGGATGTACTTGTGAAGCCTTCTGGATAGATGTTTTATGTGATCAAAGGGGATCTGGACTTGAGAAGCAATACACCCCTTCCAGTCCAAGTTTCCCTTTACTTACGCACAATTGGGAAAGTTAAGGGTGAAGTGATGGTCTTGTACAAAGGGGTTTCTGCCCAGGATTTATGGACAGATGCCACTGCAAAGTTTCTCCTTCCTGATTCTCCACAGGTATTGATGGTTTCCAGCCCCGTTTTGGCTCCTTCTGGTCCATAGAGCTGAAGTATGTACAATTATTATAAGCCTGGATAAATTTATCTTTGAAGTAAACATTTCAAAGATACTCTTCCCCTGTCTCACCTATGATAAAGCCATTCTGATAGATTAATAAAATACTGCCAAACATTTGAAAAAAATAAAAGAGCAATACATAAAAAATAAGGGTATTACCTGGTGATAATATAAAGCAGCTGTCAATAGATTTAAGGTCAAACATTTGCCAGGATTTCCCTGCAATCCCAGAGGTGTGGTATCCCACCCCTGCTTGGCCCACAAGCAGCAATGCCAAACAAGTAACACACTGCAAGGCAACAGTGTACATCTCTGTTTTAACTTTTTAACTGCCATTGGCCATAAGCAATGTTGGAAAGTCCCATGGGAACACTGCCTGTGAGCATGTGGTAGGCGACTACTGTCTTGAAACATTTTTCTCTGGCTCACTGAGTTTCAACTGGAGAACACAGTAAAGACTCTAGTCCTTGGCTCCAGTTACCATGTTTCTGCTGGAGGGCAGATTTATTCCTGAAACTGAATTAGACAAAATAACAAAGGGTTCTTTCACTCACCAACAGTCCTTAAAAAAAGGCAAGTCAGAAGAAGGAGTCAATTTAACAAAGGGTTCTTTCATCCACCAACAGTCCTTAAGGAAAAGGCAAGTCAAAAGAGGGAGTCAACTCTGACTCTCTAAAGAAGCAAAGAGACCATCTACAACAAAAACTAGAAGCAGGACCCTGCTGTCCAATCCAGCAACTTTTGTGACCAAAGTATTTATAGCAGTCTCTTGCCCCACTGCAAGCATGGATGGTGTTGAATGTTGTACCAGTGCTGTAGCATTCGTGTCGCACAAATGTTGATTGCATTCCCTCAACCCTTACTAAAATGCTAACCACACACCACCTGAAGAACACCTGTAGCCCAATTTCTCTGTCACAGAGCACGCAGATGCCCTGCTCCTTAGAGCAGAAACACCTAGGGAGAGAGCCCTAGCAGTGAGTGGGGAGCTCAGCTGCTAGTTACCAGGGCAGCCAGAGTAGTAATAAAGAGGCACAGGTGCTGGTTGCTAGGGCACCTGCTGTGGGTCAGCTGACCGGAAGGGGGCAGGGCCTGACCTGAGTTTGTGTTGATGGTTTACTGTTTACAAACAGTGGTTTGGGTGAGGCTATTAGGGGTTGGAGGAGGCCTTATAGGGGCTCCACAGTAGCGTGGGGACCCCGGCTCAGCATTCAGGGGTGCACCAACCCTAGCCCTGAGAAGGGGAGTGGAAAATTGGAGGCCAGGTAAGGCTGAGGCTGCCTGAGCCCAGCAGGGGGGTCGAGACCCCGAGGAGGAGAGTTGGGGCCAGGCACTGCTACGGCCACCTGAGCCCCAAGACTGCGGTAGTTGATATATTATCAAATATATAAATGATCAAGACTTGGTGGGTGAGAATGAGGGTGTTTTGAGACGAACTTGGCATGGTAGGGGGCGCTAGGGGAGATCACGGCCACCCCTAAGACCCCGCTCCGTGACATTCTCATTAACTATCTGGTAGGCTAGGGTAGTAATTACACATAAACTGGTATAAGCGATTGGAAACTGGTTCGAATCTGTAACACAACAGGACTAGAGACAGAAGTTACACATAAACAGGTTTAACTGATCAGAAACTGGCTTAAACCTGTAACAGAACATAAGTTCAGTGCACATAAACCAATTTCAAAATGGCTGAAACTTGTTTAAGATAAACCTGGTTGAATGCAGTATCAGACTTAACTGATTTGGGTCAAACCAGTTTATGGAACTTCTGTCCCAGACCCCTTCCTGGTTTCAGTTAAATCAGAGTCCCTCAGCATCCCAGATGCTTTTCAACCCTGGACTGGGTGAGGTTGGGCTGGGCTGTCTGCTCCAGACAGCAGGGCTGGCCCTGCCCCTCTCCTACCTAGCTGGAGCAGTGAGGACTGGCTGAGAAATAGATGGAGATTGCAGCCACAGCAATGTCCACCTGGCTTCTCCCGGCCCCCCTCCCCCCAACACTGATTGCTGTTCAAGCAGGGATCCCCCCATCCCTCCCTCCCTCCCCTCTCCAACAGCATGGAGACGAGCTTGCATCTGGTCAGGGTCATGCCACTCCCATGCTAACTAATACTGAGAGAGAGAGAGAGAGAGAGAGAGAGAG
>NW_017729006.1:44572695-44575297 GCF_001723915.1 Gavialis gangeticus | reverse complement strand
GTGTGTGTGTGTGTGTGTGTGTGTGTGTGTGTGTGTCCAATTTCACTGGGGCAGGCAGGCAGAACAGTGTCTGCTTAGGGCTTTGTGGAGCTAATCAACAGGTTGATTGGTAATGTCCCTTGTTCCTTTAAAAGCTTGAACTAATGAGAGGCTTTTGTTTTCTTAATGGGCTAATAAACCTTGTGCTATCATCACCCTGCTGGCTCCCTCGCCTGTCAGGTTTGCTGCAGACAGTATGAAGAAGCAGAGAGTGCCTCAGAGTGCTAGCCAGGGCCAAGGTCTGGCAACACTGCCGCCCTTTGAGCAGCAAACTGGGAAAAGCCTGATAAAGGCTGCTTCTCCCTCCCACTCCAGGCACACCCCAGATGGCAACTGTGCAGGCCAGGTTGGAGGTTTAAACCCTCCCCATATCAAAGCACCATGCCAGGGCCTCACCACAGCCCCTCAGCTCAGCATTGTGGAAGGAAAGGGAGGGCTGGTGTAGAATCCCCTGGCTTCTAGCCTGAGCCACTGCAAGCATGTACCTGCATCTCTTAATTTAAACATGAATGTCTATCCACCTCCAAATAGGTTCAAGCTCTGCATGTTAGATTAACCTGCAAAGACTGAACCAATTCAGCTCAGTATTTTTTAATGTCTGTTCCTAGCCCAGAAATTCAGCGCACAAAAAACACTTTGAAAATGGCCAACATTGGTTTAAGATGAACTTAACAGATTTAGGCTAAATCAGTTTATTGAACTTATGTCCCAGATCCCCTCCAAATTCAAGTTAACTCACAGTCCCTCAGCATCCCAGGATGCTTTGCATCTCCCCTGTAAACTGCCTGTTGCAGAGTGAGTGGGTTAGGCTTGACCCAAGCTGTCACCTGCAGGTGAGCAGAGAGGTGTGCTCTAGCATCCCTCAGCTTCATTGTCTGGGCCACTTCAAGCATGTGGTTACATTTCTGGAATCAAAAGCAAATGTCAGTTCACTTGCTTATCAATTCAATGTACACAGCTTAGACCAACCTGTGAGGATTGAATTGATTCAGTCTCCAGCTTTTTGACTGTCTGTACTTAGCCATAAAGTCAGTCCCTATAGCTGTTCTTCTTATCTTTTTTAATGTGTTGTAAAAGACATGTTCAGATTCTCCAGTCCAGTGCAAATGCCCAAGATTACATGTTCAGCACAGTCAGGCTCTCAACCAACATAAACAAACCAGAGAAAATCTCCTCTGTGAGAGGGCAATCCTGGGGGAGATATAGAGTAGATTGGAACAAGTGGACATGGTGGCGTGCCTTTGTGACAGCTATGGCTAAAACTCCAAAGTAACATTAATAGCCTAAGGGAACCACCTTCAGATCCCAGGACACCACACGAAAAACAAGATGAGGTGGGTGCAAAGGTGATCTTTGCACTCACAGATACACAGGGCTTTACTCACTGAAACCGCATTTCACTCTGCTATTTTTTCTGTTTCTCATCATCTACTTTCCATCGTCTACTTTTTTTGCCTTGCAAAGAAGTTGCAGAATTTTCACTCGACTGTGTAAACACTGCCAGGGCACAATGGTAAATTAGGGGGAGAGGGAGCGGCATCTTGAGTTAGCTCTTTCATCATTGAACAGTGACTCTCTTAATGTGCTATTGCTCAGGGACCTGATACAACGGAGGCTGCACATCATTAGGGCAAGTTAATTATTGATTTGAAGTCCAAATACTTAAAGTGAACTCCACGACTGTACCTGGAGTTCATGAGACCAACTAACTTCTCCTTATTTATTTTTATTCATGGGAGAAAGGGGAGAGAGATGGTTGAGGCTGGAAGGTTTACTTGATACTCTGTATTCAAAAACGCTATGCTCCTTTTCCATTTGGGGCCAACCCAACAGTCTGCAGTTCCTGCTTGAGAGTTACTATGTGTTTCTGATTCTGCTGGAACTCCAAGTGAGAACGGAAGACACATACCATCTCTCAGGAAGTACTCACAACTTTCAGGGTCAGTAAGAGGTCAGACCACAGACACTACCACTGGGTTTTCAGTGGCTTCTATAGCTACCAACTTAAAAACAAAATACTGCAAGTCATCCAAAACTTGGAGTACTAAAGCTACAATTGGTAAAGATCTAAGGTGGGGGTGCAGAATTATTTTGGCTGGAGGGCCGCTTAATTTTTAGTGTGTTGTCAAGGGCCACGAGGGTAGCTCTGCCCCTTGACAGGAGTCCCACCCCCTGGTTGCTATCTTGGGACTGGAAATCCCACCCTTAACCCTGACCTTTGCCACTGGAAGTCCCTCCCCTTACCTCCAGAAGTACTCTTTTGGGGAGGGGGGTTTGCCATCTCAGAACCAGAAAAATTATATATTAAAAATCAAACTTCCGCTAGAACATATTTTAATTTTATATCAAAAAGTATTTTTCTCCTGATGTATGCATTTTTGTGTAGTGTATATAGAGGTGATTGCATAATAGCTCAAAATAAGGTCTTATTTTAGCATATTGTGTGTGGAAGAGTGGGTAGGATATGGTTGGGGGGATGTGGGGTTTGTGTGGGTCTGTAGAGGGGTGTGGGTGTGTGTGCGTATTGTGTGTGGAGTTCTTAGGGGGGTGTGGAGTTTGTGGG
>NW_017729006.1:44564455-44567695 GCF_001723915.1 Gavialis gangeticus | reverse complement strand
GCAGCCTCTGTATATATTGGGCACGTTAGTGGGGATTTGGGGTGTGTGTGGAGGGGTATGATTTGTGTTGGGGGAGCTGTGGAGTTTATGGAGTTTATGATGGTGTGTGTGGGGTTTCTGGAGGGAGGTGTGGGTATGGTGTGATTTGCATGTGGGCACCCTGCCACAAGCCTCCACCATCCATGGTGCACAACCCTGCCGTTGCCAGGAGCACCAGCAAGTGGCGGACCCTCGGGGCTCATGCTCCACAAAAAAGGCAGAGCTGCACACATCTCCAGTTAAGTTCTGGGAGCTTCATGTGGTAGCACGGAGCCAGCCTGGCCCAGCTCAGTGGTGTGCAGCTCCCTACTGCAGTGCCAGGAGCTACAGGGAGTCAGGTACCATCAGGCCAGGCTGCCTCCGTGCCTCCACATGGGGTTCGCAGCACTCCAGCAGGAAGCCACAGGTGGAGGCACAGAGCCAGCCTGCCCTGATACGACAGCATGCAGCTCCTGCCTGCAGTGGCAGGAGCCCCACATGTTGGCATGGAGCCAGCCCGGCCCGGCCGAGGCAGAAGGCACATGGCTCCTGGTTGCAGCACCAGGAACCCCACATGCTGGCACAAAGCCAGCCCAGCTCGCCCAATGTTGCATGTTCCTGGATGGAGTGCCGGGAGCTGCGCATGGCAGCACAGACCCCACCCAGCGTGACTACACATGGCCACCCATAGCTTCTGGCTGGAGTGCCAGGAGACAAGGGGAGCCACAGCCAGGTCAGCTTTGTGCTTGCACGTGGGGACTCCTGGCTGGAATGCCAGGAGCCCCACGGAGATGGAGGCACAGAACCGGGCTGGCGTATCCTGGCAGCGTGCAATCTCTGAAAGGCTAAACCTCCCACCGGCTTTCAGAGGGGTAGCCACAGAATGGTAATTATTGCCTTTTGGAGCGGCCCCGTGGGCTGGAAAGAATGGCCTGGCAGACTGAATCTGGTCCGTGGGCCATTTTTTGTCCATCCCTGATCTAAGGGGAGAGATCCAGTAAAAGATCTAAAGTGAGATTGAGATGGAATTTAGATGTCTCCCCTGCACTTTATCTCTTGACAATTTAAAATATAAATAATACAGGTAGGGTTTTCTGCACATGGGGGATGAAGCTTGGCCACAGGTCTCTGTGCTGGCCTGCCCCACCTTGTTCTACCATCAGGGTTCCTGGGAGCCACAGTGTTGGTGTGTGTGTGGGTGTATGTACATGCACCCCCCGCATCCTGGACTTCCTTACCCCGTCCCATATTTCCTTCAAAATAATATGGTCACCCTAATTATAGGGCAAGGATATAAAAGATAATGACAAGCTGGCTGAATATGGACCACAGAGCTGTGTCATCCATCCATGGGGATTCTGGACCAACCAAGAATTCCCTGGTGGAGCCCACCACAAGTTTCAGGGTACAGAGCCCCGTTCAAGATACATTTTGAGAGTAAAAGGGCCAACAATGGCTAAGTTAATCTCTGCAGCTCCTTCAGCTGATAGTACTGTTTGCCCTGCTGCTGCTCATCCTACCACTAGCGGTGGGTCCAGATCCAGCCCACAGGGAGGCCCATGGTCTGGATCCAGCCTGAAAAGCCAAGTAAATTTGCTATAGAAAAACTGTGTCATCAACATTTATGTCACACCATGCACATGCATCATTCTGTTCAACAGGCACAGTCTGTCAAATATGTAACCCTTCCTTGAGTTGTATTTATCTAGTACATTCCAATGCTTTCAACTTAGTTTCCTAGCTGATTATTTGTATGGCTGAATAGGCAAGGCTGAAGGTTTCAGAAGCAATGCATCCTGACACCAAATTTTCTGTTTTCATCTCTTGCAGGGACTGGTCATTGCAAGCAGCAGGAGGTATAGATTCTTCCCCCAACATACATTAGTAGTGAAGCCAGCACTGACATTCCAAACACTATAACAAGAGATCAATTGATTTTACAGCACACTTCCAAAGCTGCTAAGCCGACAAACATGTACTATGTTTGTCTCTAGTTGACTATCTGGCAGCAGAACACCAATGACTCATGGTTTGCTATTTCATAATAAAGTCTCCATATATCCCCCCCAACTCTATGGCTCATAAGCCCTGTAAGTTTATATCCTCATCTGTCTGGATGTGACACATTCACACTCGCATCTTACATAGGTTAATTGGCTTTTTAGCCACTCCCCTTGCACCAATGGCCAGACAGCCAGCCAAGTGCATGGTAGTACTAGAGCAAGCAGCAAATTGGTGAGCTGCATCTGGGTACTCAGAGTGGTCAGTGTGCTGTGGGTGAATCCCAGGGAATAGAAGGGGGTGTTGACTTGGGATCAGCACCCTCCCACCCCCACCCGGGTCAGTAGGGTTCAGGAGGTTTGAAAGTTTGCCCATGGAGCAAAGGAATGGGAATGGTGTATCTTGTGATGCTGAAGGAATAAAAACAGAGGGCTGTATTTCCCTAGAGCAGACTAACAATGCCCTGGAACAACCTGACTAAAACAGATTAATGATGAAAAATGCAACTTTGTGTGACTTAATGGCATCACAGTGTACACATGCAAGACTTCTCAGGGTATTCAATGATTCTGCATCATTGCAAACTAAACTACATCTGTTTTAGTTTAGTTTCCAACTTTGCAAATAGCAACTTTGCAGCTCACCCCCGTGGCCACAAGAGAGGTGGGCAGGTGCTGCAGAAAAAAAAAGGATTGGGCCCCTCACCGCTTCAGCAACTGTCTGCTGAAGGCAGAAGCAGCAAGGAGTCCAATCCTTTTTCTTTGTTTGTTTTGGCAGAGCCTCTCCGGCGGCTGGGGATGAGCTGCCAGTAGGCTAAGTGGCACCTGTGCTCCAGGGGACCCTTGTTCTTGCCTCTACAGTGGCAGCATTTCCTGGGGCACCTGGGTAGGCTGCTAGTGGGCCAGGTGCTGCCCCAGCTTAGGGTTGGGGAAGAGCTGGGTCAGGCCAGGTGCTACTACAGAGGAACAACCGGGCTTTCCACAGCTCAGGGGCCGCTCAGCCCACCCACAGCTCACCCCCTGGCCACAAGAGAGGCAGGCAGGCTCTGCCAAAAAGAAGGAACAGGCCCCTCGCCACTTCTGCTTTTTTTTTTTTTATTTCTCCTCCAGCAGAGCCTGCCTATGGCTGGGGGGTGAGCTGCTGGCGAGCCAAGCAGCCCCTGAGTTGTGGGAGTCCCCAGTCATAGTTTCATAGTTTCTAGGGTTGGAAGGGACCTTAGCA
>NW_017729006.1:44563534-44564444 GCF_001723915.1 Gavialis gangeticus | reverse complement strand
CAGTGCCCCCCAAGTGGGCTGTGAGTGGGTCAGATGCTGCCCCAGCTCGGAGGCAGCACCCAGCCAGATCCAACTCTTTCCTGAGTTTGCCAGGGCTTCTAGTGTACTGTGCATTGTCCCCACCACCTTCCCGCTGCCTGGGACTAAATGCTAACAGGTTGGCTTGCCCCTGGGGCAGCACGGGAGGTGCAAGGAGGGCAGCTGGGTGTGCTGGCAGCCAGAGAAGGCACCGGGGATGGTGCATAGGGCATTGGAAGCCTGCTGAACCTGAGCTTCCCCAAGCCCGCCCAGGCTTCCAGTGCCCTGTGCACCATCCCTGCTGCCTTCTCCGGCTGCCAGCACACCTAGCCGCCCTCCTTCTGCCTTCCCGCACTGCCCCAGGGACAAGTCAGCCCATTACCAGGCAATGGGAAGATGGCAGGGACAGTGCACAGGGTGATGGAAGCCCCGACAGGCTCAGGGAAGAGTTGGATCTGGTTGGGTGCTGCCTCCAACCTGGGGCAGCACCTGGCCCGCTAACAGATTGCCCACATGGCCATGGGGGGTGCTGCCACTGCAGAGGGAAGGACCAGAGACCCCTGCAGCTCAGGGGCCGCTTGGCCTGCCAGCAGCTTGCCCCCCAGCTGTGGAAAGGCTCCAGCTCTGCCAAAAAAAGGGATCGGCCTCTTGCCATAACGTGATGGAAAAATTTAAACAATTTAGTTGTCAGGGTTTTATTCTATGCCCCACCATTTCAATTTAGAAGGCACAGAATAAAATCCTGGGTATTAAAGATTAAACCCCAGTCATGTGTACAAGTGCCCTAGGATTTGTTTATAAGCCAGATCTGCTACAGTAAAACAGGGCATTGCAGGCACAACCTTATCCAACTGTTGAAAAAAGTATTTTATGCCACTTTGAGTCAGATAAC
>NW_017729006.1:44551962-44558534 GCF_001723915.1 Gavialis gangeticus | reverse complement strand
TATAAGCCAGATCTGCTACAGTAAAACAGGGCATTGCAGGCACAACCTTATCCAACTGTTGAAAAAAGTATTTTATGCCACTTTGAGTCAGGTAACAGCTGATACCACAGAAGGGTGTACTCAAAAAGAACAGAGGTAAAAGGTGGAGGTACATGTGCAGAGCATATTTCCCCAAACTGGATGGCACAAAGAGACGGTTGTTCCATTTATGGTTAAACCACTTGGAGTTACTGTGTAATGACACTGCAACTTTATACTGAATGCCACCATCTCACCTATTTGAATAATCCTATTGTTGAAAACACAACTAAACAAAAACAGATAGAAAGCGTTTGTCTGGGTTATCATGTGTAAGATATGCATTTTTATTTACAGCAAAGAAAATAAGAATGGACAAATTTCTAATTTTGTTCAATATCTTTATCACTGACCTAGAAGATGGGATGGAATATACCCTCACCAAGTTTGCAAATGATACTTACCTGGCGGGAGTAGTAGATATGCTGGAGGGTAGGGCTAGAACTCAGCGAGACCTCAACAAATTGAAGGATTGGACCAAAGAAATCTCATGAGATTCAATACAGACAAGTGCAAAGTCCAGCACTTAGGACGGAACAATCCCACGCACTGGTACAGGCTGGGGACTGACTGGCTGGGCAGCAGCTCTGCAGAAAAAGACTTGGGGGTTACAGTGGACAAGCAGCTGAATAGGAGCCAACAGTATGCTCTTGTTGCCAAGAAGGCTAACAGCATACTGGGCTGCATTGGTAGGAGTGTTGCCAGCAGATTGAGGGAAGTGATTATTCCCCTCTATCTGGCACCAGTGAGGCCAAATCTGGAGTACTGTGTCCAGTTTTGGACCCCCCCGCTACAGAAAGGACGTAGATAAATTGGAGAAAGTCCAGTGGAGGGTAACAAAATTGGTGAGGGGACTGGGACACAGGGCTTATGAGGAGAAGCTGAAGGAACTGGACTTATTTAGTCTGGAGAAGAGAAGACTGAGAGGGGATTTAATAGCAGCCTTCAACTGCCTGAAGGCTAGTTACAAAGAGGATGGAGCTGGACTGTTCCCAGTGGTGGCAGAGAGCAGAACGAGAAGCAATGGTCTCAAGTTGAAGCAAGGGAAATTGAGGTTATCCGATTGGATTAGATTAGATTAGATCCGATTGCCAATATGTAGCCTGGCAGCTTGTACAGCAGCATCTGGCTTGTAGAGCAGCTTGTAAGTCTGCTGTGGGGAAGGGGCATGGGTGGGTGGGAGGAAGAGAAAGGGAAGGGGGGGCAAATTGAGGCCTCTGTGGTGAGGGAGGGAGTGGGGCAGGGGCAGGGGCAGGTACTGCCCAGCTGGGGAAAAGGCAGGGCACAGGGCGGAGCTACGAGTGGCTCGTCCAGTGGGCACTGGGGTGTGTGGCTCCTGCTGCTGTGCACACCACCAGGGGAGTCATGGGGGGCATGTGCCCCTGAATCTGTTTGCAGAGCGACGGTGGGCTTCTGCTGTGGGCTGGGGCCAGGGGTGGTGCCAGGGTCTTAACCATGGGGAGGTTGAGCTGCACTCAGGGCAGGTGGCAGTGGTGCTGGGAGGGGGGCTACAGGGGGTCAGGGCTACAGCCAGCCCAGAATTTGCCATAGTCTCCTGTAGTCCCCACTCCTAGCACCATTGCCACCTGCCCTGAGTGCAGCCCTGGCCCAACCTCCCACTGGGAAGAGCCCGGCACTAACCCCCACTCCAGCCTGAAGCAGCAGCCCACCCTTGGCCTGCACACAGATCCGGGGGGCAAGTGCCCCCCCGCCTTCCCTGGGGGTGTGCACAGCAGCAGGAGCTGCCCCTTCCTCCTGTGCCCCCCCTTCTGTGCCCCCCAGATGAGCTGTTCACAGCTCTGTCCCATGCCCCACCCCGGCTGGGCAGCGCTTGTCCCAAACCCACTCCCTCCCTCCCTCTCCACGGGAGCCTCAGTCTTCCCCACCACCCCTTCCCCCACAGATTTACCAGCTGGATTGTGCTCCCCAAGCTACCAGGCTGGCTGCATGCATGCTGCGACTACACGCACACACGTGGCATTTATCGGCAACAGTATCAGCCACACCAGCCAAAAAAAGTTGATTGCCAATAATGTTGATCTTCTTTTTATCAGTGCTGATACGATATGGACCGATGTATTGGTGCACCTTTATCTATAACCCCTCATTTCTCACTATGTTCCCTTAATTTCTCTGAGTCCATTTTTATTGTCTTTCTTTACATCCACTATGTATCCTAACTTGTAAGTAATCCTATTGAATAAGCTATTAAAAATCACAAAATAAATCATGCAGGATGGTACATTTCCACATAAGAAAATACAGCAGATTGGCACTCATTTTAAACAGAAAACAAAACATGACTACTATTCTTCTTGCATTTTTCTAATCTTATTTTTTGTAAAAAATCTAAAAATATACAGCGTTTACTTGCATACTACACATACCTTTTCCTCAAAAAACAGTCCTCTGAAATTGGGGTGCATGTCTTAAGCAGGAAAGCTGATTTTTCTTCACTGAAATAGAAGTATGGAGACACTATGCTCGAATGGCTGCCAAAATGACTGCCACTTCTCTCATTGCCAGTAAATAGCAGGTTTGGAGTTCAGTGTCCCAGCTGTTCAGACAAAACTACTGTTAATTCCTTAGTAGCTGTGAGAAAGTTAACACCGTAGCTTGTGCCTAAAGCAGCTACTGAACTGGCTGAGGGCAACTGAGTTGGTGCATGCAGCCAGTCATGACTCCAGAAAAAATTTTCCTCCTACATTCTGCCTTCCAAAAACAAAGTGTGTGTCTTATTGGGGTCATATGGTATGTGAGAATGTATGGCATTTATTCCCCAGTTCTCAATGACACAGAAAGGTAGGAAACTAAAATGTAAGTTTCCTTAAAAAAAAAAATCAAGTATGTACATATTTACCAGACCTAATTTTATGTATAGTGTTGAATCTCTCCTTTCTGCCATCCCTCATATATTTCCTAGCAGACATGCAGAAAGTTTGCAAGTAGGTTATGCCTGTTTTTTACTACATTTTCTAAATCTGATTTTAAAAAATCCCCCAAAAGCTAACTTAAATATTTCCATTGATTAAATCATTTCTTGTTTGATTTTTTATTTTGATGGGAAAACCAGAGAATCAATTATTCCCACAGCTTGCTTACAGCCTCTCCTGCTTCATCTACATTGTGCTTGCATTTGTAAGTGGCAAGGAGTCACCCAGGCCATGAGGCAAACAGGGACCACCAAGGACATGGTGTATATATACCCTACGTACTCCCTAGGGAGTACAGGCAGTGAAGTCCCTCTCCTCTCCAGGTTGGCTTCCTATAGGGCTTGTTCATATGCCATATGGACTGTTCTCTTGCTACCCACCATATAAGTAACATGCAAAATGTGGTCCCAAGTATCTCTAATACTTGCTTTCAGGTGCAGTGACACATGCAGGATGCCATCAGAATCCAGTGGAGCACTCTATATACCACAGAAGCCCAAAGAAAGGAGTTGCATAATGTGCTGGGTTATTGGCAATTGTGATGTTATGCATTTTGGCATAGAAAAAAAAAGTCTGCAACTCAACTTCCTCAGGATTGGAGGGAGAAAACAATTGCCTTGCATGTGTTAGAAAATGAAAATACTTTTCAAACCATAGCCTGTGCTACTCCAGAAAACTTATAATATCATTTAAAGGAAGTCTAAAAACTCACCATTAGACCACTACATTGTCAAACCCTAATTATTTCTGAAACATTAAACGTGCCAGCATTCTTGTGGAAAAGTCTAAGAATCCAAACATACAATAACCACTTTTTTGACAGAATGTGCACCACGTTGGAAGTTTATTGAGTTTTCCTTCATCTAGAAAGTAAATTGGAAGACACTGAGTCTCTTTGTCAACTGCCTGAATAGACACTGAAATACAAGCCAGTTTCCAGCCTCATTCAGCAGGATACAAATTAATTATCTGGATGAAACTGCACAAGAAGAAAATGAAAAAAAAAAAGAACCAACTCCACAGGGACAAAGCCTAAGCCAACAACTGAGAACAATTTTCTATATACAACTAGCTTTCATCCTCAGGTACTTACAAAGGTCCTACTCTACAGAAAATTTAATAGAGTCAAGACGATCGCAGCATAAAAGTGATAACTGTAGGGAACAAATAAGACGGGTCAGATTTCTCAGCAGGGTATGCAATATTGTAAATAAAAAATTAGGTAAAGCCATACAAGAAGTACTCAACAAAGATAAAAGAGGTGAGGAAACAGCATGAAGACTCCATGGAGGCGTAAGCTTTATTTCATCTTTTTCTGGCTCTCAACTAGAATTTTATAAGTAACAAAGTTATATAATTTTACTTTTCAGAAGTTTTTGTGGAGCACTGATCCTACCGAAAAGGAAGAATTAAGATCAGCTAACAAGGCACAGCCACTGTGTTAACCTCATCACACAGCTGTGCTTTCCCATACTACCTGAGGGCATTCCAAAGGACAAAATGCTAGTAGTCATGAAGTGGACCAAAATGTGTAGTGACTTTTCAATATTAACAAATATCCATAAACTGACAGACCAAAAAAGAGTTACGGGCCAGGCCAACTTCAATATAATTTCAATGCCTACCTTCCTCAGGCTTTTTTGAAAATGCTAGCAAAGAGTGATAATGCAAATGTTCACTTTTAATGAACAGAGAAATTAAACCAGTGTTAACCCAGTGCACTGGAGAGGAGATAGGGATGAGCAAGAGCACACTGAAAATTATTCTGACTGAGAGCTCATCATGTGTTGCCTATGTGAGAGAGTTTTAATGAGAGCTCAGTTCTTTTAACAACTAAACTAAAGGCGGCCAAATTCATATCACTTTTGGATTACAGAGTATTTAAACAGGGGATTCAGAACTGAACAAAAAGAGATGGGCACAATGTCCTTAAGTATTTTAATGGAGCAATTTCCATATTTCATAAACAACTAGATTTCTCAAGCTTATTGGCAATCTTGGGCCAGGGCTTATGGTGTGTTAGGATGATGCAAAATAAAAAAAGAGAGACAACAAAGAGGATGTAAAGGGTTCTTTCTCCATCCCCACCCCCATGAAAGCAGTAGGGCAGAATTTGTTTCTAGCACTCAAGACTGCTCTTCAGCAAGGACTTGGCTGTTAAATGAGTACATACACTGCAGCATCAAAGCCTCTACTCACAGCCCACCAGCTTACTAGCTCCTTATCCTGATATCACCAGGTCATATTAGCTGCTGCATATGCTTCTCCTTTTCAGAACAGAAGTTAAATAATGTACAAATGCACATCCCTATACCAGTATCAGGGAACCAGGCTGGGAGGGTTCCTGGAACAGAGGAAATACTGCTTTTCCCCCTGCTGCTGGCCAGCACAGAATATGGCCTGTTTTACTATTTTTATTTCTAACTCAAAGTAACAAGACTTGTATACTAAATACTGTTGACACAGGAGGAAAAACTAAATTTACCTGGCTGATCATAGGAAGCCCATGCTAGGTTTTCTCCACATTTTCCATTAGCAGATTCAGGGCTGTGTTTGAGGACTCTTGTGCTAGCCAATGCTTCTGCATACCTAACAAAGAAATCCACAAATTATATCACATACCAGCGACAGAAAAGCACCAGCTTGTATGGCATGCAGAGGGAAAAATCAGGGTAGAAGGTGGGGATGTTACAAACCTGTCTCTGAATTTCCATATACCTATATGGTAGTGAACATAGGCAGCAGAAGGGCAGCAAGGGGGTGGGGGCTAACATGGCTTAGCCCCTTATGGCAGGGCACTGCTTGTGCCTGCCACTTTAACAGCCCAGCCAAGCAGCCAGCAGGTGCTTGATTGTGGCAGCCATTTTAGATCCCTGGCTGCCTATATAAACAGAACAGGTCACTGCTAGAGGTGCCCAGAGCTGAGGGGCTGGGGTTCTGACTGGCTTGGAGATGAGGCCAGGGCCAGTGTAGCCCTGGGGGGACTACACCTGTAAGGGGGAACAGCTCAGGGAGCTAGGTAGCCTAGAATGAAGGCAGAGTAAGCCACCTGAAAGGAGAGATCCAGGTGGGGTTCAGACTGGGGTCAATGATGTTGACAGCAGTGGATGCCATCTGCGAGGCTTGGGCTGCAGTGTAGGGAAGGAACAAAGCTGCAAATAGTGCCCCCCTGGCATCAGGGCAAGAAATGGGCAAACTCCCGCCTAACTAACCTCTTAATTAGATAACAAGGCATGGCAGATGAGAAGGCGGGTGGTTGGCCCAGAAACAGGTGGGTGAGCTGTTGGTAGACTGGCTCCGAGAAGGCCTCCTGTTACACTCTTCCCCCGCTCCCCAAAACACAGGGCAGCAGTAGGGTCACAAGGCAGACTGACCCTGGGCTTCTACAGTAGAGGTGTAGAGGGGCACATGTGCAGTGGTGAGGGAGGGAGTGGAGCTGGGGGCTGGGCAGGTGCTGCACAACTGGGGCAGGGAATGGGACTGAGTCGCAAGCAGCTTGTCCAGGGGACACAGCTCCTATGCGTACCCCAGGAGGACATGGGTGGGGTGGGGGGCGTATGT
>NW_017729006.1:44546647-44546962 GCF_001723915.1 Gavialis gangeticus | reverse complement strand
AGCTCCTATGCGTACCCCAGGAGGACATGGGTGGGGTGGGGGGCGTATGTCCCTGGATCTGTGCAGGGTAGGCTGCTGTTGCAGGCTGGGGCTACACTGGACTCTTCCTGGCAGGGGGCTGAGCCAGGCTGTGCTTAGGTCATGTGGCGGTGGTGCTAGGAGGAGGCTAGGGGGGCTTCAGCCACCCCAAAATTCACTGTAGCCCCCCAAACCCCCCTCCCAGCACTGCTGCTGCTCACCCCAAGCACAATGCGGCTCAAATCCCCTGCCAGGAAGAGCCCAGCACAACCCCAGCCCCAGCCCACAGCAGCAACC
>NW_017729006.1:44545068-44546636 GCF_001723915.1 Gavialis gangeticus | reverse complement strand
CCAACTTGAGAGAGTTTCTCCTTATTTCTGAACAAGGACAGGAAGAGCCCAGCACAACCCCAGCCCCAGCCCACAGCAGCAACCCACCCTCCCCTGCATGCAGATCCAGGGGCACATGCCCCCCCCACCCCAGCCACTCATGGCTCCATTCCAGCACCCACCCCAGTTGCACAGGGCCTGCTCCAGCCCCACTCCCTCCCCTCCACCCATGGCCCTTTACCCTCCCCCTGCCCCTTCCCCCACAGACTTACCTGCTGGGGAGGGGCACACGCATGTTCAACCCCCTCAAATTATTTTTTCTCCCTCTGCCTATGGTAGTAGATGCACTGAAATATACCCAGGTTGAGAGGGCATGAGGAAGGGAGGCCCTGAGGCCTTGCACCTTCTCACATCTGGGATTCTCCATCTTCCATGGGAACATGGCTCACTATGGCATAAGGTCTGGAGATAACAAGAAAGCACCAGCCTCAAGTCCTTGAAATCTGTGGAGATTTGGAGGAATGTAGGGGCCCAGACTGTCTGCTACTTCTATAAGGAAAGAAAAGGAAGAACATACAGGAAATGCCGTTAAATAACACACCCTGGAGGGCTAACTTTCCCCACAGGAGCCAGGTGCATAGGGGCATTATGACATGGGATCTGGGTTTTCCATCTGCCATGGAAAAACTCAGACTTTCTCTTTTTAAAGGAGGAAAACCCAAGAAACTGCAGATTTCTCCTTGCAGGCTAGCAGAGATCCAGCCTGCAAGGGGCTGTTTGGAGCTGGGGGAAGTGGGATGCCTGGGGTGCCACACTGCACGTTGCAGCCAGACAGCAGTGAAGAACAGCTCCTACAGCTCCCTGCAGGTAAGTTTACTGCAGGGGGTGGGGGTGCACAAGCCACGCAGTGTGGGAGCAGGGAGGGCACAGACAATGCAGGGGGGGCACATGCCCCCCCAGATCTCTGTGCCCACAGTGGGGCATGGGGCTGTAGCCAGGCTAGACTAGCTCTGGACAGGAGCCACCTCTGCAGCCCAGAAGATGGAACCCAGCACAGGAGGGAGTGCCACACTACCACGGCCACCGAGATGAGGTGCAGCAGCACAGAGTTGTCTCCCACTGCTGCCAAGCGGGCAGGGGGCAACTCACCTTGGCAGCCATGGCAGTGCAGCACAGTACTCTCTAATGCACCATGTTCTAACATGGAGCTGCAGAGGCAGCTTCTGTCCAGAGCTGGTCCAGCCTGGCTGCAGCCCCTCACCCCACAGTGGGCACAGAAATCTGGAGGGGGGGGGCACATGCCCCTCCCTACATGGCCTGTACGCTCCCCACCCCCTGCCACATCATCTGTGCCCACACTCTGATGTGTTGCCTGTGCCCCCACAGCCCGATTCCCCACCCTCTTCCTCATACACTGGGGGGCAGGGGGCATCAGGTCAGGAGGTAGAGGCACCAGCAGGGCTGGGGGGGAGGCAGGGCTGGTGTTCATGTGTGAGGTGCACTGGAAGAGCCAGGGGGCTGTGTGGGTTGGGAGTGAGGAGCACGGACAGGACTCCGGGGGGGGGGGGGGGGGGCGGGGTTGGGGGGGG
>NW_017729006.1:44531962-44540068 GCF_001723915.1 Gavialis gangeticus | reverse complement strand
ACTGCAAAACAGGAGAGGGGACAGCTGCAGCCCTGATAAACAAAGTAGGCAAGGGAAGCTCTGATTTCTTTTTTTCCCCCATGATAAAACCAAAATCAAACACCAAAATATATAGGTATTTAGAATTTATTTTATTATAACGATTGAGGCACTGGTAGGCTTCCAAACTGCTCTAAAATTGTAAATATATCAATAAAATATTGTGTTCGATAGATATTACACATACACTAGTGGCATTTGTTTGCAGAAAAACGTGGATTTTGGGGGGTTTAATAAGAGAAGTTGTGATTTTTTTTTATTTTTTTATTTTTTTTTTTTTTTAAGAGAATTGGGGATTTTTTAAATAGAGAAAAGCAGGATCCCTGTTATGACTTACAAATCAGAACACAAAGAATGGACAAATATACAATTGTAGCCACTTTAAAAGGGGAGAGGGAACTAGTGCTTGGGTGTAGACAACAGCAGTTTCTTCTGTTAGGTCTGTGTGACCTTGTAGAGTAAGCTAAAACACCCCAATCATGACCCTGGTCAAAGTAAGGTGACACCTGACCCGTGGTGTGGTGCTTAAAGCACCCTACTAGTAAGCTCCATTTGTTCTGACTTTTGTTATCTTCTATATGTGCATTTTTCACTTGTCTACCCTCGTTAATAGGAAATAGTTTTCATGACATCTCCCCTTAGGGATATTGTAATCCAACTGCATGCTCTTCCACCCCTGCTGGCTTTCCCCCCCAATGCAAGGATGGGCAAAATACAGCCCATGGTTCCAGGCACTGCTGGGTGCCAGGCAGGCAGGTGGGGTTGTTTCTGCCATGCCAGGCAGGCAGGACTGCTTTCACCCAGCGCTGACACAGTGCAGTCAGCTGTGGAATGGGGTGGATGCCCCAATCCCTGGCTGGAACCTGCTGCTAGAGTCTACAGCTGATGTCAGCAGCATGGTCCTTAAACACTGCCGGGACCCACCCAGGGCTGCTTCTACCATGTTGGGGGGCACTCGGGTCACGGTGGGGATGCTACAGCTCCCGGGGGCAGAGAGGGGAGAAAAAGAGAAAGTGTGGCCCTTGAGAACATACCAAAATTAATTAAGTGGCCCACCAGCAAAAATAACTGCTCACTCCTTGCCCTAGCTCATAGTTTAAAACTCTTCTCTAACCTCTTTAAGCACCAGCAGTCTGGTTTAATTTTGGTTCAGATGGAGCTCATCCTTCTTACACAGACATGCCCATCCCAAAAAGGTTTCTCATAAACTAAGCTCCTCCTACCTACACCTACATACTATGCAATTCTGCCTGTCATTTTGGCCAGCATATAGAACTAGAAGGACTCCTATTGAAAGAAGTCCAGCAGTAGTGTTCTTCTATCTACATTTTAGCTTTTGGGGAAGGGAGGGGAAGAAGGGGACATGGTTCTGCCTTTCTGATTTTTTGTGTTTGTTTGTTGTGTGTGGGTTTTTTTATATAAGGGTTTATTTGGGTTGGGTTTTTTTGCTTTTCCTTCAAGTTTGCAATTCTGGTTTCTTTTGTCTATTAATCTTTTCTACATTTTATCTAGGAGTTCAGTTTAAAACAATGAATTTAAAATTGTGAATTTTATGGACCAGTTATTTCACTTTTTCCCCAGTTTGCCATAAGGACATCGTGGGAGACCAAGTCAAAGGCTTTTTAAATCCAAGTAAAAAAAGGATGGCACCTTCTGTTAGCCTGTTATTGATGGATTCTTTGATAATTTTCTTGAAGATCTTTACAAGGGTTGAGATCAAACTGATTAGCCTGTAGTTCCCTGGATCTTCCTTCTTTCCCTTCTTGAAGATAGGCACCACATTGGCCCTCTTCAAGTCTTCAGAAACCTCACCCAAGTGCCTTGACTTTTCGAATATCCACGCCAAAGGCCGAGCTAAGATGTCAGCCACGTCTTTTGGCACTCTTGGGTGCATTTCACCAGGGCCCGCTGACTTACAGATGTCCAGCCTCTCAAGGTGCTCCTTCACAGTGTCTTCGCCAAATGTAGGCGTATGGTCACCTGTACCCTCATAGTCCTGTGTCCTGTCAGGCAGGGTGATCCCCCTGGGCTGGTGAAAAACTTACGCATAGTAATCATTAAGGAGATTAACTTTTTTCTGGGGGGGCGGTAGTCGGCTGCCCCATTTGACTCGGCAGGGGTCCAATGTTGTCCTTATTTTTCTTATGACTTCCTATGCATCTGAAAAGGGACTTTTTATTGCCCTTGATTCCCATAGCCAACCTGAGTTCAGTTTCAGCCTTGGCTTTTTTCTGGTCTGTTCTGTACACGTGTGGGCCAGTGATACACAATCCTCCTTTAGAGGTATTACCTGGCTTCCAACACTTATAGGATTCTCTTTTAAGATTAAGGAGGTCCATGAGATCCCTATTTAGCCAAGAAGGCTTCCCAGCCCTTTTACTGCCTTTCTTGCAGGCCAGAATGGACTTTCCTTGAGCTATTAGGATTGTATCCTTAAGGAGTGACCACTCATCTTAGACTCCCTTCCCTGTCGCATCATGATCTTTCAGGATCTCAGCAGCCAACCTTCTGAGCTTTTGGGAGTCAGCTTGCCTGAAGTCAAGGATTTCTACATTGCTGACTGATCTGCCAGCTTTGCGATGGATAAGGATCGACTTGTGATCACTGTTCCCTTCGATCCTCAGGTTGCTCACTAGATCATCCCCTTTGGCCAGAATCAGATCTAGCAGAGCCTTGCCTCTTGTTGACCTGTGGACTTCTCCAGTCAAACAGAACTCATCAATGCAGGTGAGGAAGCTATATAACCAATCAGATTTGGCTGAATGTTCCCCCCATGAGATGTCAGGGTGGTTGAAATCACCCATGACAACCATGCACCAAAAGCAATGGGTGGTCAAGCTCTTCCTCCTGGTTAGGAGGTTTGCGATAGACTCCTATGGTTATATCCCCTTCACTACGTTCTCCATGTTGACCCAGAGGGTTTTGAGTTGCCTTTCTTGGGTGCTAATGTCAGCTAGTACAGAGGTGTACTGCATCTTGACAGAGAGAGCTACACCCTGACCCTTCCTCTCAGCTCAGTCCCTCCTGTACAAGGTATAGCCATCTATACCTGTAGTCCAGTCATAGGTGGAGTCCCACCAGGTCTCCATTATCCCTATGAGATCATGTTTGTTATTGTTTAACAGGAGGGCCAGTTCCTCCTGTTTGTTCCCCATGCTCTTGGCGTTAATGTATAGGCAGCTAAGCTGGCCATTGGAAGCCATAGGCTTCTCTGTGCACTTAGAAGAGTCCAGAGGAGACAGGAGAGAGAGACACACACATGATCAGAGGTCAAGACAGCAGGCCTTATGTGGAGAGGCTGAGACACACAGGACTCCTCAGCTTGGTGAAGTGTAGGCTCAGCGGGGACTTGGTGGGAGCCTACGAATACATCAGGGGTGTACATCAGGACCTCGGAGAACACCTGTTAACCACGACTCCCCTAGGGAAGACTAGGTCCAATGATCACAAACTACTAGAAGACCATTTTAGACTGGACATGAGGAAAAACATCTTTACTGTCTGAATCTCCAGAGTCTGAAACAGACTCCCCACAGAAGTGGTGTAAGCACCTACTCTGGACACATTCAAGTTGTGTTTGGATGCTTACCTTGCTGGGGTCATCTACCCCCAGCTGACTTCCTGCCCCTTGGGCAGGGAGCTGGACCTGATGATCTCGCAAGGTTCCTTCCAGCCCTAATGTCTATGAAATCTATGGAATTTCGTGTATCTTTCTTTATGGCATATGATATTAAGTGCCAAGTCCTGAACTATGAGGAGTGTATGGTATCTGATTCAGTATGATAACTTTCCATGTTCCTAAACTATGATTTTTTTTTACCCCAGAGCACAAAATAACATTACCACAAGATATTTATCTATCATAAACTTATGTTGATAACTTTGAAATTATTGTCTCTCTCTACACCACCATGAGAAAGACTCATCTATACAGAATCATCACTTATAGATGTATCGTAGAAGAAAGGCAACACTTCCATTACTGGGTGTTATCATACAAACATGCACAAATTGTTGTAGTATGAATAATCAGAGCCAAATGTTGGCTGATAGAATATTGTACACCAATCCACAAATGTGATTTAAAAATCTCACTTTAAGAAAGGACTAAACTCACTGTTGTGCTCCATTGTTTAACGCCTTACAAATCTTTAGTGGGGGAACTCCATGCTTTTTTCTGTAGTCATTGTGGGTTTTTAAGACCTCTTCAGCAAATTGTTTGGAAGCTGAAACAATATAAAATAAATATTCAAGCATTCTATCAAATATAGACTTAAATAACTATAGTCACATATATTATTAATATACAGTCATAACTATATCAAGGGCTTTAGATCTAACAATTCTATAAGGTATCCTATGTTATTTTAAGTACCTATCAGTATGGGTGTACTCAAATCACAGAGCCTGGGGCCAAATTTCAAGGATTCAACACAGCCCTGGGCTTCAGTTTCATGGGCAGATCACAGCCGCTCCCCCAGAGCCTCTGAATGGCGGAGGCAGCCAGCAGACATGTGGGCTGCCACTGCCCCACTGCCTTGGCCTAGCCCTGCTCCCTGCCCTGACCTGCATGGGGGGCAAAATAAGCATACCCTCACCTCCTGCCCAACACCAAGTGGGTGTGGGGACTAGCTACTGCTGCCCCACTCTTCCCTGGCCAGGCCCCACTGCCTCCTCCAAACCCTGGCCCAGCTCTGCTCCATTTCCCACTTTCTGCAGCACCCGCTTACCACGGGATGGGCCCAGCCCGGCTGGACAGCTGTAAGCTGTCGGGGGGTGGGGGGAGAAATAACAGGGCTGGACCTTGCAGGGATGAGAGGCTGCATGTAGGCAGCCTTCTCGCCCAGTCAGCAGCAGGGGCAGCAGCCAGCCTGACCCCTGCTCAGGGTGGGGGGAGAAAAACTTTTTACTTTTACACACAGCTCTGCTTTTTCCCCCCACTCTTTTGTGGGGCTCCTTTTTAAAGTATACTTTACTCCCACTATACTCCATTTAACACTGTACACACTATGAGGGGGCCTCAATATAAACAAAAATAATCAGGTTACTTGAAATACTCTGTTGGAAAAGCTCTAGATAAACAGTATTGTAATATGATGCTGAAAGAAAATGATGTTAATCTTTTTATTCAGTAACATTTAATCTACTTCAAGAACCCATTTCCACATAACAGTCAAATGGCTTGATGCCGACATACATTAATATTGCAAAATATTAAATGTATAAGGTCACTTGCCTCAACTCTATTAACCAATACTAGGAAAATCTGCAGACCTGAAAAGGAAGCTGAATAGTATTAAAGGCTGAAAAAGAAACCACAAAGTGAGAGGCAAGATGGGAATTTACTGGAGATATTTTGTTTGTTTTGCTCTGAATATAAATTTGATTTTATTTCTTAAGTGCTTCAGAAAAGTTATTGTTTGAATCCTGATGAGCTTGGGGCTTTCAGGTAGCGCAGAAGAGGCAAGGCTACACCGCAACATTCTACCGCCAGGAGAGAGAGAGAGAGAAAGAACCTTTAACTTTTTAAATATTTATTATATTAAATAATATATAATAAATATTTATTATAAAAATATTTAAGACAAACGGTGAAAGTGCAAAGGTATGTGACCCTCAG
Source organism: Gavialis gangeticus (assembly GCF_001723915.1). Taxonomy (NCBI): domain Eukaryota; kingdom Metazoa; phylum Chordata; order Crocodylia; family Gavialidae; genus Gavialis; species Gavialis gangeticus. The sequence goes on along the minus strand of NW_017729006.1, from coordinate 44,534,409 downwards.
GAGCCAAGCATGAGACCTGGGGGGGTGCAGGTCCCCCCTACCCCTCCAGAGTGCATGCAGCGGCAGGGAGCAGCCCCTACCCTGCCCAAGCCCACAGCGGGCAGCCCACCCACTCCTACCCTGTGTACAGATCTGGGGAACGTGGGTCCCCTGTCCCCCTAAGACTGCGTGCAGTGGTGGGAAGCTGCCCCCCCATGCTCCAGACAAGCCACCCGCAGCCCCGTCCCACTCCCCTCTGGGGCCCTGCGGCCACACATTACGGCCGCAAGCCCACCGCCCAGCTGGGCAGCAGCCCCAGCCCTACTCAACTCCTGCCCTCTGTCCCTATGGAGGCCTCAATCCCCCCACCACACTTACCTGCAGGAGCTGCTCTCCAGGCTGGCTGAGGCCAAGTGCATATCCACATATGGTGCCCCCTGCCTGACCACCCTCCTTCCACTCCCTCGCAGCCCCCTGTAGCCTGGAACTCTGCCAGCCTGCAGAGGGCTCATTGCAAAACTGCAAAATCCATGGGTTTCTCTGGTAAAATGAGAAATCTGCATTTGCCTCCAGTAAAAGGTAAAATCTGTGGTTTACTCCATTTTTCCGTGGGAAATGGAAAACTCAGATCCATGGTTCTCTCTCATCTCCATACACTGCTGTTAACAAGGATGTTATCTCTGGAGACACCAATCCACACTTTGAGAACTGAAACTAAGCATCAGAGAGATGCTTAATGGGATCTTCTAGACTGAGCACCGAGTCCCATTGGGCAGAGTCCTATTTTCTTTAATCTTTACTAATTTGTAGAGGAGTCTCTGGGAACCCCATAAGATTGGGCCCCTAATACAGTCCATGGCCTGTTGTGACCTATTTATATAAAACTTTTCTAAAAAAGTTACACGAATATACTGTCTCAAACAGCATATAATTATAAGTTGCAATCCCTATTCCATGATTATATCTTTGAGTGTTAACATTTCTTAAATTAAAACTTAATTTTTGTAAAAGCATCTTAACAAAAAAATGTAAAATATGATTTAAAAAAACTGATTTAATTTTTTTTAAAAATCCATTTTTATTTTTAAATTGTTGATTTTTATCCATCCTGACTACCAATGATATATCTTCTCTCTGTTTCCAGTACACCAACAAAAGTAGCTGCTATAAGACGACTGTGTAAATTAGCAAGTATCTACCGTTATATCCAGACTATGTAATATGCTCTTGTTCCTTCCCCCCACCACGTTCTTTTGAGTGTTTTGATGTGTAGGCAGGGACTTCAAGCTGCCAAACTTCTTTTTCAGTTTCTTGGGCAGGAAGTTTGTGTTTTCCATATCAATGATATGCCACGCACTGCGCCAGGCACTGAAAGTGAGTATTAGTGGGAGCATTAGCAGAAATTTCCATGCTCTTAACCAACTGGATATGACTTCCCAAAAGGCTTTTGATACTGGCTCTTGTGTGTGTTTAAGTGGCATAGGATGACAGAAAAATGTACTCTCTACTCACAGGAAGCTTTACATTATGAAACTTTACACATTCTAATTAAAAAAAAAAGTAGTAGTTTTATGAAATGGAACAATGAATGTTCTCATTACTCATACTTATAATCCTTTTTTTGAACCTTACTGAACACTTGTTCCACAGGTTAACGTGCTGTGAAAGATAGTATTTGCTCTTTTTGTTTGCTGCCTTTCAATTTCATTGTCTGGCTTCTTGTTCATATCGTATGGAAAAAGGAAACAGGCATGTAATTGACCTTCATAATAAATATCGTTTGGAATACTTCTGTTTTCTCCACTCTTCTCTGAACTAAACAGTACCAACCTGTTCAGCCTCTTCTCATATGAAATCTACCTCTGTCTAGGATCACCCGCATTCACCTCCACAATACCCTCCTATTTCTGCTCCATTCTGACTCAGATAAGGAGAGAAAGGTGATGAGGACTCAGTACAGACCTTCAGATTCTTCACTACCTTAGCTCCAGTCTCTTTGTACTACCTCCACAGATATAAAGTTGTCCTTAAACTCAAGTTGTATAGAACTACTGTGTAAGTGTGTTGGGGGAAGGGAGAGAAGAAGTACTCAGCGTTGGTGTATTCAGCCTTGGTACTCGGCCTTGGAGAAGAAGTACTCAGCTGCTGTACTTGTCCTTGGTGAGGCCGCAGCTGGAGTACTGCATCCAATTCTGGGCTCCGCAATTCAAAAAGGATGTGGAGAAGCTTGAGAAGGTCTAGAGGAGAGCCACACACATGCTCAGAGGGCAAAAGAACAGGCCTTATGAAGAGAGGCTGAGAGCCATGGGACTACTCAGTCTGGAAACGTGCAGGCTCAGGGGTGACCTGGTGGCAGCCTATAAGTATATAAGGGGTGTACATCAGGATCTGGGGGAAATGTCTGTTCACCAAAGTACCCCAAGGGATGACAAGGTCCAATGGTCACAAACTCCTCCAAGACCGTTTTA
>NW_017729006.1:44531357-44531799 GCF_001723915.1 Gavialis gangeticus | reverse complement strand
AGAAAAAATTTTTTTATAACTTATGCCCCGAGAAAGGGAAAAATCACCCCATTCCCCCCCCCCCCCCCCAAAGTGGTGCTCTGGGCTCTTTTAAGAAACATTTGGACACTTATCTTGCTGGGATCCTTTGACCCTAGCTGACTTCCTGCCCCTGGGGCAGGGGGATGGACTCAATGATCTTCCGAGGTCCCTTCCAGCCCTAACGTTTATGAAATCTATGAAAGGGACAGTGATGTGGCATCCCACAAGACAGCACATGGTGTTCTACGTGCATCATGACTAATACAGGGGGACCACTGCAGCAATCATAATTTAGGAATTTCCTTAGGCTGAATTCCACTGGGGGCACTATTGGCCTAGAAGAAATGTAACACCCTCTCTTTTTTTGGCCCCCTGTCCTGCGTCTGGGCAGGTTTCTGAAAAAAAAAAAAAAAAAAAAAAA
>NW_017729006.1:44530968-44531344 GCF_001723915.1 Gavialis gangeticus | reverse complement strand
TGAATGTCCAGGTTTTCTGCTGTCCCAGACAGCTGCTTCAGGCTTGGAGCAGTGGGCCAGATGCTTGGTTGGCAAGGGTCATGTGCAAGCCAGTGAAAAAGACAGTAAGCATCAGGGCTGGGGAGAGCAAGGATCTGCAGGTCAGGAATGAGGGGCACCGGCAGGGGCTGTGGATCGGGAGTGTGGGGCACAAGCAGGGCTGAGGGGCAGAGGAGGGGGCTGCGGGTCAGGAGTGAAGGGCACCGGCAGGGCTGAGGAATGTGGATCAGGAGTCGGGCATGGGGGACGAGATGGGTGACTGTGGGTTACGTGTGCAGGCACTGGCAGTGCCAGATGGCTGCAGGTTGGGAGTGAGGGGCACCAGCAAGGGGTGGGG
>NW_017729006.1:44525001-44525968 GCF_001723915.1 Gavialis gangeticus | reverse complement strand
ATTCAGTCAAAGAATAACTAAAAATCCTGTATTTAAATAAATACTTGTGCAATAAACATTTAATCACAAGTGTTTTGCAAGTTTCAACTAGTTAATTATAATCTGCTTAACAATTTTTTTTATTTTGCTATGTATATGGGCTGTATGTATGCTATGCATATGGGCTGTATTTTAACAGTGATAATTTGGGAAGAGCATATCATAGAATCATAGAAATTTAAGGTTGGAAGGGACCTCAGGAGGTCGTCTAGTTCAACCCTCTGCTCAAAGCAGGACCAGCCCCAGCTAGATCATCCCAGGCAAAGCTTTGTCTAGTGGGGTCTTAAACACTTCCAAGGATGGTGATTCCACCACCTCTCGTAACCTGTTCCAGTGCTTTACTACCCTCCTAGTAAGAAAATTCTTCCTAATATCTAACCTAAAACTTCCCTTGCTGCAACTTGAGACCGTTGCTCCTTGTTCTGTCATCTGGCACCACTGAGAACAGTCTAGTTCCATCCTCTCTCGAACACCCCTTCAGGTAGTTGAAAGCTGCTATTAAATCCCGTCTCCTGTTCTCTGAACTAAAGAAGCCCAGTTTCCCCAGTCTTTCCTCATAAGTCGTGTGCCTCAGGCCCCTCACCATTTTTGTTGCCCCTTTCTGGACTCTCTCCAATTTGTCCGCATCCTTTCTGTAGTGGGAGGCCCAAAACTGAACACAGTACTCCAGATGTGGCCTCACCAGTGCTAAATACAGGGGAATAATTACTTCCCTTGACCTACTGCTGACCTACCAAGGCAGCCCAGTCTGCTCTTAGCCTTCTTGGCAACAAAGGCATACTCAATATTCAATGGGCTCAGGCAGAGAACATGTTCATGTCACAATGTTTGCAGTTGGTTCAACCCTGTAAAACCTACAGTGTTTTTTTTTTTTTTTTTTTTGCTTGCTTGGGGGTTGTATTTGTTTGTTTAGTTTCATACCTGTGAA
>NW_017729006.1:44513922-44524991 GCF_001723915.1 Gavialis gangeticus | reverse complement strand
TTTGCTTGCTTGGTGGTTGTATTTGTTTGTTTAGTTTCATACCTGTGAAAGCTGAGCTTCTTCAAAGTTAATGCCTGGCTGCCTTCTTGCACTGTGATTTTAGAACATTATACTAAACATGAGATTGATACTCCCCCATCAGATTTAGAACATCTTCTTCCATGGAAATACCCCACAGAAGGCCTGAGGAGGTGGGAAATTACCCAGATTCTACTTCAGGGTTTCCAAAAAGTCATTCCATCCACTGGAGGTCATGGTGGGGCCTCCCAGCATGATGCATACCAGAGCCAAGCAAAATGATTTTTTAAAATACTTGTTGGCTGGGAATGACACGTAGAGAGCTGGATACTCTGTGCAGCCCTGCTGCTGTTCATCCCATGATTGCATTAACTCCTACAGATTGCATTAACTCCTAAAGCCAGCTAATCAAAATGTTTCAGACAACAGCCAGTTGCCAGCTCCACTCCTAAACTCTGAGGAGTGTAATCCTTTCCACAAACAGGCTTCGAAGGTCAGTGGGGAAGGAGTGACCCTCTCCTGTCCCAGTGCCCGTGCTGCAGTAGGTCAGCTCTAAGCAGAGGTAATTACCAGAGGATTTGTCACTCATTGTCTTTTGAAATTATCTAGTTATCTTGTTGGTAAGAAAGATAGTAAATAATAAGGAACGAGTCATGAGTACATAACATTTAAGATGCTTTCCCTGTAAATGAGTCAGAAGTCAAAAGAAGTGTTAGAAGTGACAGAGTTATTCTAGCTTGTATCAAAGGAACCAGTACAAAAGAAACTATCTTCCTTTTTGAATGGTCTTTTATATAATTAGGTTTATCTATTTCTACTTCCCTTTGTCTTCATATTCATTTCTTATAACTTATCTTTGATCTGTAGTTTTACATCCCTCTTCCACTTTTTTTAAATGAACTTATCCATTAACATAATGAAATGTGGATTTTTTTAATCCACATCTGCTTCTCTTCAGACCCAAGGAAGCATATTTTGTGCCTGAAAGCTTGTGTAACATGTCTTCCAACAATACAGTTGGTCCAATAAAAATATATTACCCAAAAATCCTTGCTTCTTGCATATCCATCACAACTACAACACTCCAACCCTATTGCAATGATTAGAGGAGGAAAAAAAAAATCAAATCAGATATAGGTTATTTTTGCAGTTACAACCTAAAACGCCAATGCCATTTTTATCATTTGGAGATTTGTGAAAAACGCAACTTCTGAATATATGTATTTTAAAAGTTTAATAGCTTTGCATACAGTTAACTAAATCTTAAAGTGAAAGGAAATTCAAGGCAATATTCTATGGAGCTTTTACTCTTTGGAAACTTGTTACAACTGCCTTAACAAAAAGTATCACAAGTTCACTAGAGACACCATCTGTTCATTCTCGGAGAAACCTGACACATGCAGGCTATGAAAATGACAACATGCTTTCTGTGTTTGCCTGTTTTACAGGACCTGAGGGGATAGAAAGAGGATGATGAATTAGTCTTTATTGTTAGCAACAGAATGTTCGCATTCAGTAACAGTAAGATCTGCAACTGCCTTGGTGTTAACATATCTTCCTGTCTACTGTCTGTCTGAAAAGAGAACTGAATAAGGAAAAAGGTGCTTTTTAAAATCAAGTTAATTCACTCAATTAAAAACACACCCATCTAGTCATTGCATAGACAGGCCTTTAATTAATCAGAGAAAGGATGCTATATGAGAAATTTTGCATTGTAATTTTTATCTGGTAAACAGTAATTTTGGTCAAATTCGGACATGTGTATCATAATTGAAATCAAAGAAACTGCACATGGAGTGCAGAATTTGGTCCTAGCTTTCACAGAACTTTATCTTTTGCAACACTGGTCTGTCATTTTTGGTATTAGACTATTAACTCTAATTCTGCTTTCCAACTGAAGGATAACTGCAGACCATACATGTTCAAAACTATTAAAATACTACGATCAAATACATCAGAGAACTCCAAAAGAGTCTAAAGAGACTGCTAATCTGCAGTATTCAATTTACTGATCCAGGTTCTTGTGGGGAAAAAAAAGCACCCTGGAAAATAAATACATTGTGTTTCTCTGTAAATCACTTACTTGCAACAAGCTGATAAAGCGGAAAGAAAGGTTAGATGAAAAATGTTAAGACAAGTTGCTTTCTGCCAACACAACTGCTAGTTTCTGCATTTCTTCAGATTGAGTTGAACATAGTTCCTACTCCACATATGCTATTGTAGCAGCAGCAGGGTAAGAGAAAAGTGGGAGTGGGTTGTTGCTGGTGGTAAATTCATTCATAGATTCATTCAGACCTATACGATACGCTTACTGAGAAATGGCATACTGATAGAGAAGAGCTTGGGGGCAAAATCTACTGTCAGCCGGATAGTGTACATCCACCATCCAGTTTTTTGTCCTTGATATGTCTGCTGTTGCACATGTGGTCCATGCAGTTCCCATAGCCAACAAGCCTTCTATCCCCAGAAAGAAGTAAACCTGGGAAATGCTAGCAATGGGACTGGAGGAGCATTTCCCAGCTCTATCACTGTAGAGCCCTCCTGGGTGTGGCTGGGCAGTCACATCACCCACCCCTGGACAGATTCAGCCCTTGGATTTAAGGGATGGCAGATGCACCTTGCTCCACCATAAGGGAGAGGGAGATGTCAGGTAACTAAACACCCAAAGAAATCAAGGGATCTGGGAGGAGGAGCTGTAAACCACCTTTCTCCCCACAGTGCCCTGCGAAGATCACCCGAGAGCCTTGGGATGAAGTGAGGGCAGCCTTCATCTCTCTGAAACCTAGATATCAGATTCACCCAAAGAACCTTGTCTGCATACATCAGTCTATAACTTGCTGACTAAGGTTATCTGGACAAGACAAATAACTCCATTACACAAGTGCTTTCATGGCCATTCTCCTTCCCAGCCAGCAGTTTCAAAAGCTACAGCGCTTAGACCCATTCTTTAACTGCATTGATCAAAGCGCAGCATGAAAACCAGGCACAACATAAAATATGCAAATTTCTTTCCTTGCAAATAAGTGTGCACTGTAAAATAAATAGAGAAGAAATAACTGGCCCGTTTCACGGTACTATAAGAAAGCTCCTCCTAGAGACTAGCCCGCATAAAAGCAAGCAGGTCACACGGGATGACGTTGCTCATGTTGCCACTAAGCCTTCCACAAGCGTGGCCCATCGCATCTAGGGGTGGATCCAGAGTTTGGTAAAGGGGTGCGGTTGCAGGGGAGGGCTGCGCTGCCCCCTACCAGGGCAGGGAGCCCCGTCTAAGCTTCAGGGAAGGGGAGCGCTACCCTCCTTCCCCTCCCATTCCCTTCTCCTGCCCGCTGCTGCCGCGGGAACGAGACGAGCTCCAGCTGGGCTGAGCTGCGGCTGCAGAGGTAGGGGGTAAAAGCATGTCCCCGCTCCCCGCGCCTCCTTCGGGCCGGCAGAGAGGAGAAATGCGCCTGCCCGCCCTCTCGATCGCCGGCTTAGCACAGCCCCCGTGCATCCCCAGCATGGCCAACAAGTCCCCCCCCCCCCAACAACAACAACAACAAAAAGCATTCACCAACCTGACTTTCCCATGACCACGTTCTTGATGCTGGCTCTAAATTGCCCCTGCGCCCTGTTTCACTCCTAGAAATCCAGCTGCCAGCCCCTTTCCTTCCTGCATTCGAGCCTGCCCCGGCTGTCTGCCAGGCCGGTGCTTGCTCAGAGCAGCATGAAAATGCAACCGCCCCTTCCTATCATTCAAATAGCCTGCCCGTGCCTTATAAGGAATAAAGCAACTTTTTTTTCCTCCCCCACCACTTAAAAAGTTTCTGTTTTCAGGTCAGGATTATTTATCCTGCGCAGCAACCAAGCAGCTGAAAAACACCATATGGTTTCACATACCAGTTCAGCTTAGTAATGGGGAAGACTTCCGATACAGCGAGCTGGGAAAGTATCACCAAGTGACAAACAAAATGCTACACAGCATATGTCCTGGCACAACAGGGAAGTTAGTTAAGATGCAAAATTGTGTTGTTGATTGAGTTAAAATACAAATAAGCATGCAAGAGAATGTTTTCAAGTAAAAATACAGATTTTACACATGCATAAAAATAATATTTAGTGTGGATAAAATACTAGAAAACACTCACATGGACTGGCACAACAAATCTATACAACTATATGGTAGTAGGCGGGATACACAAATGGATAGGGTTATTCAAGAAAAATGTGTTGATTATTCAAGTGTGCTCCCATTGTTGAATTGTATATAAAAAACCCCTCATGGATTCATAGACTGTAAGGGGCTGGAAGGGACCTCGCAAGATCATTGGGTCCAGCCCCCTGCACCAGGCAGGAAAGACAACTGGAGTCAAGCAACCCCAGCAAGGTTTCATAGTTTCAGAGTTAGTAGGGTCAGAAGAGACCTGAGCAGATCAAGTCCAACCCCCTCCCATGGCAGAAAAGAGTACTGGGGTCAAACGAGCCCGGCTAGGTGATTTTCTAGCCTCCTTTTGGAGACCCCCAGGGTAGGAGTGAGCACCACTTCACTTGGAAGTTGGTTCCAGATCCTAGCCACCCTGACTGTGAACTAGTGCCTCCTGATGTCTAGCCTGAATCTACTCTCAGTCAACTTATGGTCATTATGCCTTGTTACTCCCAATAGTGCTTGGGGGAATAGGGACTCTCCCACTGCCTGCTGGTCCCCCTTGGCCAGTTTATAGACGGCCACCAGATCCCCTCTCAGCCTTCTCTTGTGGAGGCTGAACAGGTTCAGGTCCTGTAGCCTCTCTTCGTAGGGCCTGCCCTGCTGACCCGTGACTATGCAAGTGGCCCTCTTCTGGACCCTCTCAATGTTGTCCACATCCCTCCTGAAGTGCCATGCCCAGAACTGGATGCAGTACTCCAGCTGCGGTCTGACCAATGTTGCATAGAGGGGGAGGATCACCTCCTTGGACCTGCTCGTGATCCATCTGTGGATGCATGACAAGGTGCGATTAGCCTTCCTGACTGCGCCCCCACATTGGCAGCCCATGTTCATCTTGGAGTCTATAACGACTTCAAGATCCTTTTCTGCCTCTGTGTTGACGAGAGGGGAGTTCCCCAGCCTGCAGGTATGCTGCTGGTTCTTCCTCCCTAGGTACAGTACCCTTGAGGTGACCGTCCAGTCTCCTCTTAAAGATTTCCAGGGTAGGTGATTGTACTACCTCTGGAGGGAATTTATTCCTCAAAGTCATCTGAGCAATATACAATACTTGAGTACCTTAATCTGAACATCTAATAAAAGATATTGGATTTACCCAAAGAACCTTGCCTGCCTTAATCTGAACATAATATTTTGCCAAATTTTTAACTTCAGAAGTCTTAGAGTCATAGAGAAGCAGGGCAGAAAGGGATCTCCAGAGGTCATCTAGTCCAGCTCTCTGCCTGAGGCAGGATCATCCATGTCCAAACCACCTAAACAAACCATAATCTAAACTCTACACAAGCCTACCATGAACTCTGGCACAACACAGACCTAACATCCTAATCTGCCACTGGTAAAGCTGGGAAACCGTAGCAGCAAATGTCCTGCTCCTATGAAATGTTGCAACTCCATAGATGCAAACTCTTATTTTCACAAACATGAAACAATCACACTTAGTGTTTGGTAGCTTTTTTCATTTATTCTTCTGTAAAAATTCAGAGCTCTCTTTGCTTTTTGTATCAAGATGCTTCTCTGAACAAATTAGTCTATAAAGTGCCACTCCAGCTAAACATTACTCCATGGGCATCGAGTCTGTCAACCCAAGGGTCTGATCAGTCCTCCAGACATCCCAAGAGTCTGCTTAGTCCTCCAGGGCCCTTGGGTTGACAGACTTGATGCCCGTGGAGTTATGGTTAGCCAGGGTACAGACAGTCAAAAAGTCCAAGGCTGAATTGATTTGATCTTTTAATCTCAGGTTAGTCTAAACTGCATAAATTGAATTGATACACAAGGGGATAAACTTCCACTTTTGATTTTGGAAAAGGCACATGCCTACAGTGGCTCAAGCCAAAAACCCAAGGTCGGGGGGAGGGAGTGCTAGAGCACTCCTCCCTGCTTGGCTGAAGCAGACAGTTTGGGACAAGGCTGCTAGCAAACCCACTCTGCAAGGGAGGGGAGGATGTCACAGGAGAGGTGCAAAGCATCCTGGGAAGCTTTTTTTTAGATAGGAAGATTTTCCTGAAGTTTAAACCTATTGTTTTGTGTCCTACTTTTGGCATCATAGGAAAGCAGCCATTTTCCTGCTTCATTTTTGGTACGTCTACATGAGATGCATTACTGCGCATTAAATTAATCTAACGCACAGTAAAGCATCACCATTTACATGTGTGCAGCAATTATTGCGTAGTACATTAGTTTAATGTGCCATTTTCTAGTACCTGTAGATACAGGTATGTAACGGGGGGTCAATTTGCCTTTGGCCCACCCACCTGTTTCTGGGCAAACAGCTGGGGTCTGCTCCCCCCCCCCAAATACTGCATCCTCTCTGGTGCTGGGGTCCCTACACTGCAGTGGGCCCCCAATGACGCCTCCTCCTTCCCTAAATAGCCTCAGCCTGATCCTCCGGTTATTAACATCCAAAGCAAACCATAGGCTTCTATGGCCATGTAATGGGAAAATAATAAAAAGAAGTAAGAGTGGCAACAGGCCTGCTTACTTTAGATGATCATGCTTCCGGCTCACAGCGTGGCATATTCTTCTGAAAAAGGCTACAGCTGCAACACCGTGGTCATTGGGAGTCCCCCTCTCTGCTGCCTCTCTGACCCTCTCCACTCCCCATTTATAGGGTTCTGGCCTTCCCCTTCCTGTCACCTGACCGGCTGGCAGGGCTTGAGCCTTAACCCCTACTTGACCGGCCAGCCATGACTAGAAGGTTCTAGATTTAAAGGGACCACCCTCTCTCTTGGTAACAGGGCTAGGGTTCCCTGTTACAAGGTACTAGAAATCAGGGCATTATACGAAGGTGCTGAAGTGCATGCGTATATGCTTCACATAACAAAATTGCAAATTGCTCCCGGTCAGCCTAGGTAGCAGGGGGGGCCACAGGGGGAAGGGAGAGCTATCCCAGCTCAGCAGGATGCTGTCTCCCAGCCACATGCAGCCAGGACAGCTCTCCCTGCCCCATGGAGATCAGGATGGGCCCTGATGTGTGCAGGGTTGGCACCCCACAGCTCCAGGCCCCGGCCCCTGACAGCTCAGGGCCCACCCTGATCTCCCTGCAACTGACAGGGAACTGCTTGCGGAGCTGGGATAGCTCCCCCACCTCCTCCTGCCCTGCACAAAACAGGGCTGCCCCTAGGAGCCAGAACCCAGGGGAGCCTGGAGCTGCTGGCTGCTGCAGGTGGTGAGGAGGAGGCAGAGCAGGGCAGGAGAAGCCCTGGACTGGGTTGCTTTTGTCAGGAGCAATTTGCTCCCAACGCAGGAGCACATGTAGATGTGTGCATGGGAGCACTTTAATAATCCTGAATTTTCTGTAGAGAAAATTCAGGCACATTAATTGCACGTGTAGATGCACCCTTTGAAAACTGCTATCATGTACTCTCTTAAGCTGTACCTTGTTGACCCTATTAAATATTTCAGTGGCCTTTGATACTTTGGCCATTTAAATGACCTGCCATTTATTCACAGGGCCACTCTCAATTAGTTACACTCTTTTCTAGCAGGGAAGGTCCCAGAGGGTTTTGATGTGTGAATGCTAGTTGTCCCCTCAAGAACTTTCCTGTGGGGTCTCCCAGGGTTCCATTTTGTCTCCCTCCTCTTCAGTGGGCACGTCTACACGGGATGCTATATCACTACAGTAACAAGCTACAGCAACTTAGCATCAGTGGACACTAACCGTGATGCCACCACTACTGCACAGTAGCAATGAACTACTGTGCAGTAGTTCGTTGCTACTCTACGGTAAGGTCATAACAACCTGTACACTGCCAGAACCGCACAGTACTGGCAGATACTGTGCCGTGGGGTGCTCATGTAGATAAGCCCAAGTGTGTATCTGAAGGTGCTGGGTGAGATCTGGGAGAGATTTGGAGTGAGGTGCCATTAGTATGCTGATCAGGAATGATGTGTATGATGCCTGGAGGACTGACTAGACCTATATCACAATGTCTGGTATATACACATAACACTGAACCCATTCACAGTGAACCAGTTGAAAATAAACTGATTTTCCAGGTTCACTTTTGACCTGTCCCGTGCAAATTTAAACTAGTTTAACAGACATAGATCTACCTGCTTCAGGTTTAAATCTCATTTAAACCATTTTAAGTACTGTGTGTGTCTATGCCCAGAAATACTTCTGTGTAACATTAACTTTTAAGGGTGCAGAAATACATAACAAATTCACTATTTTATGATGTCACTGGTTAGGAATAGGTTCAAAATCATTGTGGGTACACAGGATGCAGACACACATAACAATATAACCATTCCTAAATGTCACTGGTTGGGATCAGATTCATAATTGTGTGAAGTATGACTCTGACACCAGGGATGGATGTGAGCATCTAGACCAGAATGCCTCAGTGGATAAATGGGAAGCAGTCTTTGCACCCATGTTTTGGGGGTCCCAGAGGATGGGTGACCTGTGGATGGGGGCATTTTCACTTTTCTGCTTTCCTTTCTCTCCTAAATATGAGTTCAGTAAACTTCAATACCCTGCACTTGACCAATATCTGCAGTGTGTTTGCCTGATTTAGGGTGATATGCGGTGGTGGGCGGGTGCTTTTGGGTTTGCAAGGGTTGGGGAGGCATGATAAGGGGACACAGTTGAACAGGGAATGAGGAAACAGCTGGTTGTTAGATAGCTTTTACTGAACAAGCAGTGCAAGGGAGCTTATTGTACTGATAAAAGTGTCAACAAAAGGGAAAAAAGGTGGGGACAGTAGAGCTCTGGCTGTGTTCTAGAGCAGCTAGTTGCAGTAGTGGAGAAGTAGGGAGGGTAGAAAAGAATGATGTAGTGCGGGATGTCTGGAGGACTGACCAGACCCAGGCCATGGAACATTTGGTTACGTGTGAACCAGTTTAACATAACAGTTTAACGTAACAGTGAACCAATTTAAAATAATACTTAATTTCCCAGGTATACTTTTGAACTGTTCCAAGCAGCTTTGACCCACCATACGCGTACAGGTTTCCCTTGCTTCATGCTGTACATGCATTCCTGAAAAATGGCGCATAACTTGAATTCGCATGAAGGGATCCCACTTTACAAATGTAACAAATAGGGATTTATTCCAAGACCTCAACTGTACTGATCCCCAGGCCCATTTCTACCACTTTTACAAAATATTTTGGTACTCACCAACAGCAGACAGTACACACATGCACAGGGTGGTGGTGAATGGGGATGGTAACTACAGAAACATGTGTCGCAAACAACGAGCGAGCAGCACAGATCCACGCAGGAGACTATATTTTAGTACGCATCACTCCCACAATCCACCACAGAAAGCAGCTGACTGCAGGCTTCCACCACACCTATTGAATAAAAATGAATTTACCTCACATGTAATGAATTTTTGGTATGAAAAGGGTCATCTCATAAAAGTGAATTGGCAAATACAGAACTCACATAAAGCAAGGGAAACCTTGCTTTATGTAGGTCTGTCTGCTTCAGGTTTAAACCTCATTTAAACCAAATGTTATGTGTTGTCCATGCCCTCCGCAAAACACTTATCACCATGGGTTGTCAGGTGTAATTGTTTGTTTTTATAAAAATGCATTGGATCCTTAATGAGGCCAGCGTGGTCCCTATTTTCAAGAAGGGGAAGAAGGAGGACCTGGGTAATTATAGTCCAGTTAGCCTTACCTCTGTTCTCGGCAAGACTTTAGAAAAAGTCATAAAGGATCACATTTGCAGGGGGCCAATGAGTCACACTATGAGAAGGGGCAACCAGCATAGGTTTATAGCAGGCAGATCTTGCCTGACTAACCTGGTCTCTTTTATGACCAGGTCACAAAGTGCTTAGATGCAGGAGTGAAAGTAGGTATTATTTACCTGGATTTTAAAAAAAGCTTTTGACACAGTGTCACACCCAATTCTTACGAGCAAACTGAGTAGCTGTGATGTGGATTTTTCCACAGTAAGGTGGGTGAAAAGCTGGCTCATGGGACGCACCCAGAGAGTGGTGGTGGATGGGTCAGTCTCTCCCTGGAGGGATGTGGGCAGTGGTGTCCCCCAAGGCTCTGTCCTTGGACCAGTGCAGTTTAATATCTTCATCAGTGATTTGGATGAAGGTGTTGAAAGCACCTTGTCCAAATTCACACATGACACTAAACTATGGGGTACAGTTAACACACTGGAGGACAGAGAGCAAATTCAGGCAGATTTGGACAGACTGGGGAAGTGGGCGAACCAGAATAGGATGCAATTTAACAAGGATAAATGCAAGGTGCTGCACCTGTGGAGAAAGAATCTCCTACACACCTATAGACTGGGAGTTACCATTCTAAGTACCACAACAGTGGAAAGAGATCTCAGAGTCCTGGCTGACTCAAAAATGAACATGACCCGTCAGTATGATGAGGTAATAAGCAAGGCTAACTGCACTCTTTCTTTCACCAGCAGGTGCATCACGAGCAGGTCTAGGGAAGTGATAATTGCCCTCTATGTGGCATTGGTGAGGCCGCAGATGGAGTACTGCGTCTAGTTTTGGGCGCTGCACTTCAAGAGGGATGTGGATAATTTTGAGAGGGTTTAGAGGAGGGCTACTTGTATGGTTGAGGGCCTGCAGATAAGACCCTATGAGGGTCTGGAGGGTCGCACCCAGAGAGTGGTGGTGGACGAGTCATTTTCAACCTGGAGGGATGTGGGCAGTGGGGTTCCGCAGGGCTCGGTCCTCAGGCCCGCACTGTTCAACATCTTTATCAGTGACTTGGATGAGGTGGTAAAAAGCACCCTGTTCAAATTTGCTGATGACACTAAGATGTGAGGGGATGTGGGCATGCTAGAAAGAAGGAACAGGCTACAATCGGACCTAGACAGGTTACAGAGGTGAGCAGATGAGAATAGGATGGGATTCAACACTAACAAGTGCAAGGTGATGCACCT
>NW_017729006.1:44512883-44513447 GCF_001723915.1 Gavialis gangeticus | reverse complement strand
TCCTACCCT
This sequence comes from Gavialis gangeticus, assembly GCF_001723915.1. Taxonomy (NCBI): domain Eukaryota; kingdom Metazoa; phylum Chordata; order Crocodylia; family Gavialidae; genus Gavialis; species Gavialis gangeticus. Next base: position 44,513,438 of record NW_017729006.1, on the reverse strand, counting down.
GGAGGTCTTTAAGAGGAGGCTAGATGAACACCTTGCTGGGGTCATTTGACCCCAGTACTCTTTCCTGCCATGGGAGGGGGTCGGATTCAATGATCTGCTCAGGTCCTTTCTGACCCTACAAACTATGAAACTAAGACAGACTGAGGGACCTGAATCTCTTCAGCCTCCTCAAGAGAATACTGGCAGGCAATCTTGTGGTTGTCTACAAACTCACCGGGGGCCCAGCAGGCAATAGGGGGCACTCTGTTTACCAGGGCACCCCTCTGGTTTACCAAAATAATAGCCACACGCTGAAGGAGAACAGATTTAGATTGGACATAAGGAAGAAATTCTTTACAGTGAGGGTTGCCAAAATATGGAATGGGCTTCCAAGGGAGGTGGTGCTTTCCCCCTACCTTGGAGGTGTTTGAAAGGAGATTAGACAAGCACCTGGCTGGGGTTACTTGACCCCAGCGCTCTTTCCTGCCCAGAGCAGGGGGTCAGACTCAATGATCTAATAGGTGCTTTCCAATGCTAGAAATCTATTAAATCTATTAATCAAACTTCCAGACCAAA
>NW_017729006.1:44505184-44507883 GCF_001723915.1 Gavialis gangeticus | reverse complement strand
GTGCTTTCCAATGCTAGAAATCTATTAAATCTATTAATCAAACTTCCAGACCAAACTTCCTCCCAGATCAGCCCCTCTATAATTTAACTTATTTTTTTTCTTTTCTAAATTCTGATCTATGTTATAAAGAACATGTTATGTTTTTTTATAATATAGATATATTAGATGCTCAGAACTAAGCTCCAGATACAGTCTGCCCAAGTTGAGGACTATGACCTTTAGTTTATGCAAGGAGTTCATAATTTTACTAGACACTTAGTAATACACAAACTGGAAGAGGCCTCTTGGGCCTTTGTGTTCGTGTTTCCTGCCATACTGAATGCAAAGAATGCAAACCCATAATTTTCCATTTTCTATAACTCATCCCAGATGTCCTTTATATTACTACTCTTCTTGTAATCTTTTTCCCATTGACTAGCTTTGTTTCAGATATTCCTCCTGGATGCATTATTTGCATTTTTTCCAATTTTAGTCTATTTCTGTAATTTCCTATCAATTTCACTTAGTATTTCTCTTTATTGCAGTATATGATGATTATGTGGTTGTATTGTTTGTTTTGTTGTTCCCTGTTGAAAGTGTTTTCTTGGATGGGTTTTGTTCTGGTAGAGAAAGGTTGATGGCTGGATTGCAGAGGGGCTGGGTGTCATTTGGCTCCCTGTACTCCATCCTCTGGATGAGGCTTAAGGGATCTTTCCTGAGAACTCTGGCTCTTTGTAGAAGCTGGTGGGGAGTGAAAAGAAAGCTTTCTAGAAGCTGGGGGTAGGCAATGCGGCACATGTGAGTCCCACCGCTGGGCAGCAAGGCACATGGTGCTGCCCTGCTTTCAAAGCAACAGCAGCAAGGCAGGGAGCAGAGGCTGCAGCCTGCCCTTGCCCTGTGCTCACACCAGGCTCCAATTCTCCCACAACCCAGCCCAGCCAGGGCCCCATTCATGGCAAATGGGGCCCCAGCCAGGCCGGGCCAGGGCATGAGGCAATCAGAGCCCAGCTGGTCATCCAGGGGTGCAGTGCCGGGGAGCCAAGGGGGGGAGGGGGGAGCATGCCTGCCCTCCCCCAGCTCCCCCATGGTGCACGGAGAAGTGGGAGCCACCCGCCCACGCCCCTGGTGGAGCCACTAGGCTCCGATTGCCCCATGACCCAGGCCAGCCTGAGCGCAGCCTGGCATAGCCCCAGCCCTACTACCACCCCTCCACGGCTCTTCCCCCAGCAGTGGCAGCGGGCTGCCATGATCCCCATTCCCTTCCCATCCCTAACAGCTGTTGTATGGTGGGGGAGAGCGTGGTGTCACAGCTCCCTCACCCCCAACATCCTCTGCCTCCTCCCCTAAGCCCTGATGCAAAGTTGTGCCCACGGCTATCCAGGCTAGCCAATCACCGCCCGCCCTCTCCACATGCGCAGTTGACCCAGAGCATTGCAGACAGACAGACAGACAGACTAAAGCTTTTATTATATCAAAATGCTGCTCTGAGCAGGTTTCTGGGCCCCTGCTGTTCTGTACTCTCATGCTTGGGCTCCTCCAATGCCCATGCTATCTCATGTAGATATGGCTTAGGGATCTTTATGCTACACTAGTCTGGAGTGCAGGCACATCTTTAGGCTGGGCCTTTGCTCGTAGGTGATAAGGGTGAACATACCGCTTAGCAAAATAAGTGTGGGGACCAAATGTGATAAGGAGTTTCAAGCGTTTGACAGCAGAAGAGTTATGGACATTGTGAAAACATTGTTTTAAGATTCAGGTGCAAAAGGGCACTAGCTAGAGGCCTTTTGTAGTTATTTAAGTCCTTGTTAAGATGAAGCATGTGAATATGCTTGGTACTATAGGCCCAGTAGTGTAACTAATATACCAGTAGTATAAAAAGATGTGGTCGGACTGGGGGGAGGGGATGTTGTAGCCCTTAACAGTGCAGGAAAAAAAGTGAACCAGCTACATAGCTAGGAGAGACAAGGACAAGCTTTTGGGTACCATTGTACCCTGCTGCAGGACACTGCCTGGTCCTCAATGTGAGGAGCACTGGCCAGGCGCAACGGGTGCACCCTGTGGCGCTGCAACCCGTGTGAAAAGGCGCCACCATCCCCCTCCCCCTCGCTGCCGACTGTTGGCAGCGTCTGCGGGCGGTCCACGATCACCGCTGGCTGCCGCCGCCGCTGCTGGTGGCGTCTGTGGGTGGTCACCAAACGCTAGTCAGCGCTCGCCAACAGCGCCGTGGCCGCCTGCGGGAGCTCGCCGTGCCCCGCCAGCCTCCACGGGGTTCATGGTGAGGAGCATCTAGCTGTCCAAAGCCTGCGCTGGCTGCTGCCCAAGTGGCTGAAGAGCACTTTTGCTTTTATGCCGTGATTTTCCGATCTCTCCCCGAGTGCGGCGGGGGAAGCTGAGCCCCGCACTGGGCTTCCCCCACTCCCACTCCCAGCAAGGGGCTTCCGAGCGTTTCGCAGCGCGGACCGAGCCGCCCCCCGCTCTGCTCCAGGCAGCTGCGTCCGCTGCCAGCTGGAAGCCGCTGCGAGTGGCAGTCCTGGCCCGGGGGGCTGCGCTGGCGCTGGCGCCGGGAGGTGTTGTGGAGGAGCAAGTCCCTCCGGTCAGGAAGAAACGCTTGTGTCAGCGCGGGTGACAGGACCTCGCGCCTGACGCCCTCCGCACTGCCGCCACCGCGCGAGGCAGGGCAGAGGGGCCGCGGCCGGGCGTGGCGGCGCGATGGGGCGCGC
>NW_017729006.1:44495615-44504687 GCF_001723915.1 Gavialis gangeticus | reverse complement strand
GCTCCTGCCCCGTACACCCACGGGGGCCCCGGGGACCTGTGCGGGAAGCGGGGGAGCCTGGCGGGTCTTCTGTAGCCGGGGGGCGGGGGCAAAAAAGTCGTGACAGGTCTGCAGCTCTCTGCCCTGGTCCTGGGGCTTCCATGTACTTCGTCCAGTGCAGGGCTCAACGCTGGCGGTGCAGGCCCCCCCCCGCCAGCTTTTGGTGCTAATCCTCCGCGGTGCAGAGAGTTGTTGTTTGATTCTGTTTCATGCTGCTATCCCAGTCCCCTTTGCCATGGATTTTTGGTCTCCTGCTTTACATCTTATTCTGTTATCTTGTTGTAAGCTGCCCAGCACCTTTAACTGGGAAGGATGGTATATAAATCGAATAAATAGTTTAAATCAATAGTAAGGTGAACAGCACCCTGTGAAGTTCAGCTGGTGAGACACAGTCTTTAGGTTTAATACTATACCTTTTTTTCCCCCTTTACATCTTTGCTTAATGATCTTAACCATGGGACTCATTGAAAGCTTTCACTAGCACGTATTGTTATGTTACTGGTATGCTGTTATTAGTTATGCTACGTGGCTGATGGTATTGAACATGTTAAAATACATCATCACCTTACTAAGAACTTAAATAACTTTACAACAGGCCTGTAGTTAGGAGGGCAATAAATATGTTGTTAACATGCCTCACTATCCCAGGCCAGTGCTATCCAACATTTTCAATTGCTTCCTTTTATTCTTGACCTTTAAGACATTGCTTTGGTTAAAGTACAATTTGACATACTTTCAAAATGTGAACAACACACTTAAAAAAATAACAGAAAAAGATTACCATGAAAAAGTTTGTGGGTGTGCATTTTCAAGCAAGGAAATTTGGAAACCCTGAAGGACATTAAAATGAAGTTGATAACAAGACTCATTATCTTCAGCAGGGCCAGGTTTTTATTTTAGTTCTTTTTTTCAAAATCTTCTATGTCCACATCATCCTCCAAGACCCTGAAGGCCCCTGATTGCTCTGGATCTAGCCCCGATAGCTAGAACTACCATCTCTCACAGTGAGGTTTGTGCGTCTAGGCAACTGAGATTTCTTAGTACAATAAAATCATGTGTGACCAAACATTGCTTCTATTTTGCTTTTCCATACAGGAATCCGTAACATTTTTAAAAATTGTATATGGATATGATAAGTAAAGCACCTCCCACAGATGTGGACTGAAGTCATCTGCATTTTTTTTACTCTGAAATGTGCTCCAGTATCATGAGGATAACAGAACTTCACTAGCATTGTTCTTAGTAACAGAAAGTAATCTTTCATGGCAGGGGTTTAAGATTTATTACAGAATCTTAGATTAGCATTGCTAGTAAAACTACTATGGGTATAATCTACAAAAATAATGAACTGGGGTTCTGGTATAATTCTAATTCATCCTGTAATCACAGATGATTTTATTTGAAAGGATAATACACAAAGGATAATACACAAATTTCTGTTTATTTTGATAGTATGCATCTTTCCTTTAGATCCTGTCATAAAACAGGAACTTGAGACAGAATGTCTGTTATTCTGTCTTTAGCCGTACTGATTAGTCATAGCATCAACAGCAGCAGAGCCCACTCTTAAAAACAAACAAACCTATAGGTCAAGATAATCTAATTGCCAGCTTCTGTCTTAATTTGCCTCTTCAAAACAGGTATTATCATATAGTCAAATTCTATACGTAGACAAATGGCTATAAACGAATAGTTTAAAATATACCTTAGATTTCATAGATTTTTTAGGGTCAGAAGGGACCGCAGTAGGTCATCGAGTCTGACACCCTGACCTGGGCAGGAAAGAGCGCTGGGGTCAGATGACCCCAGCCAGGTGCTTGTCCTTTCTCCTCTCAAAAGCCCTCCAAGGTAGGGGAGAGTGCCACCTCCCTTGGAAGCCATTCCAGATTCTGGTCACCCTTACTGTAAAGTTCTTCCTGATGTCTAATCTAAATCTGACAGAGTGAAGTTAGCTTTACCTATCACTTCGTCACATTGACAACTCATGTTCATCATCTTGGAGTCAACAATGACTCCAAGATCCCTTTCTGCTGCTGTGCTGCTTAGAAAGTCATCCCCCAGTTTCTAAGTACGTTGTTGATTCTTCTCCCTTGGTGCAGCACTTTGCACTTATCCTTGTTAAACTGTATCCTATTCTTTTCTGTCCACTTTCCCAGCCTGTCCAAATCCTCCTGAATCTGTTCCCTGCCCCCTAGTGTGTTTACTTTGCCCCATAATTTGGTGTTATCTACGAATTTTGATAGAGTGCTCTCCACGCCCTCGAAATCACTAATGAAGAGATTGAACAGCACTGGTCCAAGGACTGAACCATGGGGGACTCCATTGCCCACATCTTTCCAAGTCGATACCAACCCATCTGCCACCACTCTCTGGGTGCGTCCCATAAGCCAATTTACCACACACCTGACCGTGTAATCATCTACAACACAGCCGCTTAATTTATAAGAATGGGATGAGACACTATCAGAGGCCTTTTTGAAATCCAAGTAAACGACATCTACTTTGATTCCTTCGTCTAAGTATTTGGTGACCTGATCATAAAAAGAAACAAGGTTAGTCAGGCAGTATCTACCTGCTATGAACCCGTGCTGGTTGCCCTTCAGCATTATTTTTCCTACTGGACTCCCACAAATGTGGTCCTTAATAATTTTTTCAAAGGTTTTCTCAAAGACAGAGGTGAGACTAACTGGCCTATAGTTACCCAGATCCTCTTTTCTCCCCTTCTTGAAAATAGGAACCACACTGGTCCTTTTCCAGTCCTCTGGGATCTGTCCTGAGTGCCATGAATGCTCAAACAGTTGTACCAGTGGTTCAGCTGTGACACTGGCCAATTCCTTTGGCACCCTTGGATGAAAATTATCTGGGCCTGCTGATCTGAACACATCCAGCCCCTTCAAATGCCCCTTCACCAGGTCAGTGCTAACTTTTGATGGGCTGATGTCCCTCTTGTGCCCATCTATAGTCCAAATAGGAGATATGTCCTTATCTGTGTTCAGGAATATAGGTACAAAAAACTCATTGAAGACCTCTGCTTTGTTCATCCTATCTGTCACCAATTGCCATAGTCTGTCCTATGTTGCCATGCACCTTCTGTTTACTTCCTATATACCAAAAGAAGGACTTTTTGTTGTCCTTAATTTTTGTTGCCAGCCTGAGTTCCATTGTTGCTTTGGCCTTTCTAACTGACTACCTGCAAGTACGAGCCAAGTAGGTATATTCTTCTTTGGTGGCTACCCCCTGCTTCCACAGTTTGCATGCCTCTTTTTTCGCCCTTAGGCTTTCTCGGATTTCCCTGTTCAGCCAAGAGGGTTTCTTGGTCCCTTTACCCCACCTTGATGTGCAGTGGGATAGTCCTCTTCTGTGCTCTAAGGATTGTTTCCTTGAGAAACGATTACCCTTCCTGTACTCCTATGTCACCAATACTCCTGTTCCTCAGTACCTTGCTTACTAACCTCCTGAGCTCATTGAAATTGGCCTTTCTGAAATCTAGCACTTCTGCCCTACCCGTTATCTTTCCCACCCTTTGCTGGATAGTGAATTCTGACAATTGGTGATCACTGTCCCCTAGGTCAGTGGTTCTTAGACTTCTTTTATTTTTGCGGACCACTTGAAAATTGCTGAGGGTTTCAGTGGACCACTTAATGAACTTTCTTTTGTTCTACAAATTAAAGCACACAACTCATATTTTAATATTAGTAGTCTGACCTTACAAGTACATTTTCGATTGTTCTGCAACCTTTCTGCGGACCACCTGAATGGAGTTCACAGATCAGTGGTGGTCCATGGACCACAGTTTGAGAACCTCTGCCTTAGGTCATCCTCTATCTGCAGATCTCCCACTAGATCATTCCCTGTAGCAAATACCAAGTCCAGGAAGGCATCTCCCCTAGTGGGACCATATACCTCCTGCATTAGGTGAAGGTTCTTAACCTGCATACAGGACCTATGTGAAAGGTCAGATCTAGCTGATTGCCCCTGCCAACAGTTGTCAGTGTAGTTTAAGTCACTCGTGACAACCATGTCCCTTGAGCGTACTGCCTCAGAGTTGCCTTGAGAATTTCAGGTCTCTCTTCTTTCTGGTGTGGCGGTCTATGATAGACCCCCACTACCAAGTCTCTTTTCGCTTGACTCCCTTGTATTCTGATCCACAGTATAGGTAGTATTTAAGACATTTCGAGTTACAATGAATGACATGACATTTACACACTGACACCCTGTTTTGACTTTGACATCAGTTTCGACTTTACAACGGTTGATCCAACACCATGCCACGCCAGCAAACAAGTTTTCTGTGTCACCCATCTCCCTAGAGAACATCTGTCCAAACTTCCACAGATGCTTTCTTTAAGAAAGCAGACAGACTCCAGAAAAACCTGCAGCCAAGACTCCTGAGCAGACTCCAGCCAAAAGCCCTTCAAAAAGTCCAGCAAAGTCACCTCAAGGAAGTCCTTCCAGATCAATATGATTGCTATTTACAATATAAATACATTAATGTAGCTATATTACTCATCTATAATTGAGTACAAAATTCTGGGTTATTTTTGTTGAAAATAGGGTATTGGGCCTTGGTTCAGGTTTATAACATTGTTCCTGGGGGGGTGGGGAAATTGGTTCAGAGTTATGACGTTTTGACTTAAGACACCGTTTTCAGAAACCAATTGTGTGTCGTAAGTCTGAGGACTGCCTGTACCTCAATTTGTCCACCTTCTGATCCCATCTTGATTATAGAAGATGTGTATTGCTCCTTAACAGACAGCAATGCCCCCCCACCTCCATCTTGTCTGTACAGCCTGTAGCCCTCAATGCCCACTTCCCAATCATGGGTAGGGTGCCACCAGGTTTCAGTTAATCCAACCAGTTCGAAGCCTGTGTGTGCAAGTAGGAGTGTGAGTTCCTCCTGCTTGTTTCCCATACTCCTAGCATTGGTATAAAGACACTTTAGCCCCCCCAATACCTTAAGTTTTTGTTCAAGAGCTTTGTAAAACAGGAAGATTTATATGCCATGAACTTAACCTTGATTCTCTTGCGAGTAGAGTTTTTTTTGTACTGAAACCTCACAATAAACAGAAGTCTCCCTGTGTAGAATTAGTTGCGCTACTTTATATCAGAACCTGATCTAAATTGTATTTGTTATAGTGTATACACGAATTTATGCAATTAACTATAAAAGTAAGAGTTTTAAAAACTTAATGTCTCATCCATTAAAAAAGATGACAAGATCTATCTATTAGTTCATTCATATTTTACATTATTCCATTTCCTGGGCCTGGCAATCTGACTTGATAATAGAGCTGGTTAAATGTTTGTGTTCTGTTACAAGAGTTTTTCAGTCAGAATTTTTGTAAAAGCAGTTGAATCGTCAGTCTAATATTAGTGACCTTATTCCAACCTTTCTTGTACCAAAGAACTCAATTTCAGTAGAATTACTCTTGGTTTATACCAGTGTGAGCAAGACCAGACTCAGGAATAGTAGAATGTTCTGATTTAGTTACAGCTCTATATTTAAAGGGATGTAATGGGTTGTAATTCCTAGAGGAAAGGATGAAACAATACTGAAAAAATATGATACTTCCTGGATTTGTTCCAAAATTTGAGTTGGATATCTAAGGCTTGTTTACAGTAATAGTCGGCTACAGCTTAACTATGAAAATAGTAGTGGTAAAATACAGTCAGCTAAAAGGCAGCAAAGCGAGCAAAAAAAAGGAAAAATTATGAGCTTCTACAGAGCACCAAGTACAGTGAGAGCACAGGCAATAACTTGGACCAGTGAGGATGATTTGGACCTCTTTAAGCAGTGATGCTAGAGAGTATGAAACTCCATTAGAAGAGAAAGAACACTGAGCAAGTTATGCTAGTATTAGGCAAGATAATTACCAATTCCTATGTAAAAATTATGCAACAAATCAAGTCACACTGATTTGTTTATGAAGGTGCAAGGTGCACAGAGATTCCAGGCTTAAAAACAAACTTGTGCTTTGGTTTAAAGGAGGGTCTTCTTCGCTTGCTTGTTGTGGATCCCGACTCTCCACTGGCTTTGGTGAGATATATCTTCTTCTTCCAACTCCTCTCTCATGTCCCTCTCCACTATATCTCTCCATCTCATCTTCGTTCTTTCTCTTCCCCTTCTCCCTGGCAAAATGCCATTCTGGTAACTTCTTTTCCCATTTATTCTTCTGGATGCTTTTGAACATGCCCATACCATGCCAGTCTTCTCTCTTGTAATTTCTTAGTTGCCTCCACTACCTTCACTGGATCCTCTGATGTAAGTATTCCTTGCTTGATCCATCTTCATCACTCCACACATCCATCAGAGTGTTCTCATCTCTATCACATTCATTCTTCAGGGCCATGCCTTCACTCCATACAATAGTGCTGGACGTACATGTTTAGTAGATTTTCCCCTTCAGCTTCACTGATACTTTCCTGTCATATAATACTCCTGTCACCAGTTCCCAGTTCGTCCACCCTGCTGTTATTCATTGGTTCAGCTCTTCATCTAACTGCATTCTGCTGAACGGTTGACCCCAGGTACTTGAGCTTGTCAACTTTATGAACATGTTTTTCATTGATTAACACATTTCCAACATCAGATACCTCAGAGAAGTCACAGTGCATATATTCTGTTTTGGATTGACTTTCATTCCTCTTCTCTCTAGCTTGGCTCGCCATTGGTTCAATCCAGCTAGCACTTCCTCTAGATTCTCCTTGCAAGTGACCCCATCATCCGCAAACATAATATTCCAGGGTGGTCTCTTTTGTTCAGTAAACCCATCCATCATGACTGCAACAGGTACGGGGTCAAAGTTGAACCCTGATGTATGCCCACCTTTACCTCAAAACTCTCTCTCCTGAATTGCTCCTCACTTTCATTGTACATTTCCAATACATGTCCTTGATGGTACTGACATATCTCTCCAGCACCTCCTTAGATCTCAGGCACTCCTATATTTCCTCCCTGGGTACACAATTGTAGGCTTTCTCCAGGTCAATAAAAATAAAATGGATATACAGCCTTCCCTATATTTCCCCATCATCTGTCTTATTGGGAAAAGCAGATCCATGGTACCCTTCCCTGGCATAAATCCATACTGGTCTTCTTCAATGACCACTTCAGTCTTTAACCAGTTCTCCACCACTCTTCCCCATGCTTTAGAAATATGAGGGTGGGACATCAATTTGACTCCCCAATGGTTGCCACAAGCCTGGAAATCTTCTTTCTTCTTGAATATTGGCACCAACACACTCCCTCCCCATTCATTTGGCATTTTCTCTGTTGCAAATATAATTTTAAACACCTTCCATAGTAAATTGATTCCTTCTTCCCCCAAGATTTTCCAGACTTCCCCTGCTCAGTTATCAGGTTCTGTTGCTTTCCCATTCTTCATTTTGTTCATTTCTCTTTTCACGTCCATACTGATGATGTCAGTCACCATGCCTTGGTTTTCTGTGGCACTTGCTCGCAAAATTCTTGGGCTCTCTTTGCTCATCACATCTTGAAAATAGTTCTTCCAGCTGTCCTTAATCTATTCTTTGTTAGTCAACAGTCTCTCAGAAATGTCTTTGATCATTCTCACATGCATCACCCTTGTCAATCTCTCTCTTCTTGTAGCTATCCTGTACACTTCCTTCTGTTCCTCTTTTGTTTTTAGCCTTTGGTACAAATTATCCATTGCAGTTTTTTGGCCTTAGCAATAGTTCTCTGTGTACCCTTTCTCTCCACTTTGTATGCTTTAAAGTCCAGAGGGTCCCCTATATCTTTGCATTTCTCTTTCTCCCTTACTGTTTCCTGGACCTCCTCATTTCACCGCCATGTTTCCTTCTGAATGGGCATCTTTCTACATGATGCTCCGCACATTTCTTTTCCCACTTGCCTGACCTTATCCACTGCCTCTTGCCAGCAACTTTCACGGTCTTCTATTTCTTCAACCTGCACTTCTTTCAACGCTTGCTGTAAGGGCCTCTCGTTTCATTGTCCTGTCACACCCTCTACCACTTAATTTTCTAAACTCCTTGATATTTAGTATGCCTCATACCTTTCACCCTCATGTCTGTGACTACCATTCTATGTTACATGGTAACTTCCTCCGCTGGGATCACCATGCAGTCTTTCACCTCTTTCCAATCCCATTTCCTCACTAGCAACTAATCTATCTGAGTTTCTCTACCTCCATTCTTGTACATGATTAGAACATAGAATCGAAGGACTGGAAGGGACCTGCAAGATCATCAAGTTTGGTCCCCTGCCATGGGCAGGAAGTTGTTGGGCTCAGATGAGCTCAACAAAGTGCTTGTCCAGCCTCATGTTGAACACTTTCACCATCCAGTGCAAAGCGGCAAAGGGCTGTAGCAAGGCAGAAGCCCTCGATTTCAGAAGGGCAGACGTCAATGAGCTAAGAAGAATAGTCGGGGAGGCACTGAGGTCCCGGAGGGGAGGGGAGTCAGGTGTCCAAGAAGAGTGGTCGCTCCTTAAGGAGACAATCCTCCAAGCACAAAGGGAGGTAATCCCAACACAGATCAAAGGGGGCAGGAGGGCGCAAGAGCCCCCATGGCTCACCAAAAGCATCCAGGAATGTCTCCTAACTAAAAGGGAGGTGTACACCCAATGGAAGGGAGGGGCCATCACCAGGGAGGACTATACTGCGGTTGCTCGAGGCTGCAGGGGGGTGGTCAGGAAGGCTAAGGCAGAGATGGAACTGGGACTAGCTACCTGGATCAAGGACAACAAGAAGTCCTTTTTTAAATACATAGGGGGTAAAAAGAAGGTACCGAGTAACGTGGGGCCCCTGCAAGACAAGCTAGGAAATCTGGTCATCACACCAGACGACAAAGCTAACCTTTTTAACAACATCTTTGCCTCCAGTTTCCTGAGCACGGACCAAATAAGCCCCCCCCCACTGGGACCACCTCAGGCCCCAGGGGAGGCGCACCTAGGCCAAGGGTTAGTGAGGATCTAGTCAGGGAACTTCTGGAGAGACAGGATGTATTCAAGTCAGCTGGTCCGGACAATCTCCACCCTAGAGTAAAAAAAAAAAA
>NW_017729006.1:44491281-44495578 GCF_001723915.1 Gavialis gangeticus | reverse complement strand
GCAAGGTGCTACACCTGAGGAAGAAGAACCAGCACCATACCTACAGGCTGGGGAACTCCCTTCTCGTCAGTGCAGAGGCAGAAAAGGATCTTGGAATCATCATTGATGCCAAGATGAACATGGGCCGGCAGTGTGGGGATGCAGTCAGGAAGGCCAACCATACCTTGTCATGCATCCACAGATGCATCTCAAGCAGGTCCAAGGAGTTGATACTCCCCCTCTGTGCAACACTGGTCAGGCCACAGTTGGAGTATTGCATCTAGTTCTGGGTGCTGCACTTCAAGAGGGATGTGGATAACTTGGAAAGGGTCCAGCGGAGGGCCACTCGCATGATCGGGGGCAGCAGGGCAGGCCCTACGAGGAGAGGCTCAGGAACCTGAACCTGTTCAGCCTCCAGAAGAGAAGGCTGAGGGGGATCTAGTGGCCTGTCAGAGGGGACCAGCAGGCGTTGGGGGAATCCCTGTTCCCCCGAGCACTACCAGGAGTGACTAGAAATAATATCACAAGCTGGCAGAGGGTAGATTCAGACTAGACATCAGGAGGTGCTACTTCACAGTCAGGGTGGCTAGGATCTGGAACCAACTTCCAAGAGAAGTGGTGCTGGCTCCTACCCTGGGGGTCTTTAAGAGGAGGCTAGATGAACACCTTGCTGGGGTCGTTTGACCCCAGTACTTTTTCCTGCCAAGGCAGGGGGTTGGACTTGATGATCTGCTCAGGTCCCTTCTGACCCTACAAACTATGAAACTACGAAACTTCCAAGAATGGCGACTCCACCACCTCAGCTGGGAGTGTGTTCCAGGTTCTGGTGACCCTTACAGAGAATTTTTTTTTCTCATGTCTAGCCTGAATTTACCCTCTACTAGCTTGTACCCATTGGTCCTTGTCCTCCCCGAAGTTCCTTCCTGAAGAGTTGCTTCCCTAGATCTTGATGCTCACCCCGATCTACTTGTAGGTAGCTATCAAATCACCTGTCGGCCTTCTCTTACTCAGACTGAACAGGCCCAGTTCCTAAAGTCTCTCCTCATAGGACCTGTCCTCCATGCCCCCAATCATACGGGTGGCCCATCTTTGTACCCCCTGAAGCTTATCCACACCCGTCTTGAAGTGTAGTGCCCAGAACTGGACATAGTACTCCAGCTGTGGCCTCACCAATGCCAAATAGAAAGGGAAGAGGACCTCCCTGGATCTATTGGTGACACATTGGCTGATGCATGCCAGAGTTCTATTTGCTCTTCTGGCAGCCTCATCGCATTGTTGACTCATGTTCATCTTCCAGTTGATTGTGATCCCCAGGTCCCATTCAGATGCAGTGCCAGCGAGTGGACCACGACCCATTGTGTAGTTATGGTGAAGGTTCTTCCTACCCAGAAGAACCCTGCACATTTCTCCCTGTTAAACCTTGTGACTGCTGAAAAATATGCCTGTGTGATAAAGGTGCTTGCTGAAGGCTCTATGAAAATTAGACCAAGTGTTTTTCTGTTAATTTGTTCAGTTATTAAGCTATATGTTGTTGCGAAGAGCCTAATTAAAGTCTAAGATGTAGTAAGGTCTTGTATGAAATAAGGCCTAGTAAATTTAGCAAAGCCTTACAGAAGTGATGGTAGGCTCTGTGGCACAGTATAAATTAACCTTATCAGAAGAATACAAGACTTGTACTGCTATTGGTCAGTCTAAGGACAGTTGAAGTAAAAATAATCTGAATGGCTGTAAGTTATCAGCATAGCTCAGAAGTTATAAATTAGCTGGCACATCCAGAAATCATTTAGAAGGAAGATACAATTCTGTGAAAGGAACTAAAGATTAGCTGTTGGCCTGGATTCAGTGGGCCCGTGAATCTCAAGGAGCCCAAGGACTGAATACCAGGGTCGTTCCCAGTACCCCTTGGACAGCGCTGATCAGGGACGCCTGACTTTGCTGAACTTTGTGGAAAAAGGAACTTGTTGTACATCAGGCATCAGAGGGGACTGCCGATAAGTTGCCAACATGAATTATTATCATCTGTCATTGTTTGTCTTGTTACTATGCATAGTTGTGTTTTTGTTAAGTCAATAAACCTTTCTTACCTTTCTACCCCCGACCACACTCTCAATCCCGAACCCTCCGCAGGCGGCTGGGACAAACCTCATCTGATTCAGTTCCATCCATAAACCAGTTTGTCAGTCATCCTGGGTCTTTACCCTATCCTATGATGTGTTCACATTTCCCTACAGTTTAGTATCATCTGTGAACTTAATCAGTGAGCTTTCCACTCCCTCGTTTAAGTCAGTCTGTTAAAGAGCATGGGTCCAAGCACAGATCCCTAGGGGTCACCACTGGAGACAGCCCTCCAAGATGAGGCCATCCCACTGATTACAACTGTCTGGGATCAGCCTCTAAGCCAACTGTTCACCCACCTCACTGTAGACTGGTCCAGCCCAGTACCCTCCAGTGTGGTTGAGAAACAGACTTCAGTAAAGCCTTTGATTCTAAGTAAATGATATCAACCTCATGTCCCTGGTCCAGTTGGTTAGTTATCTGGTTACAGAAGGACACCAGGTTTGTCAGGCATGATCTACCCTCAACAAAGCCATGTTGGTTGCTTCTTAGTACCCCATCAGTTACCAGCTTGTAATTTATGACGTCCATAACAAGTTTTTTGAAATTTTACACCCAGGAATGAAGTCAGACTGACTGGTCTGTAGTTTGCAGGGTCATCCCTCTTCCCTTTCTTAAACATAGGGACCATGTTGGCCCTCTTCCCATCATCTGGGACCACCCCTGAGTTCCACAGCTGTTCAAACAATTTTGCCAGTGGTTTTGCCACAATCCCAGCCAGTTCTTTCAGGGCTTTCAGATGCAAGTTATCTGGCCCAGAAGGCTTGAAAACATCCAGGTGTTCTAGGAGATCCCTCACCTGTTCAGCACTGATTTCATATAGTCTAGATGTTCTTCTCATTTCTAGAAGAATGTATTTGAAATTGTGAGATCGTAAGATATCACAAAGTTTACTACCCTTCCCCTCTCTGGATTAAGATTTCCAAATCCATGTCCCCCATGGATTCTTTTGTAGTCATCTCTACTTCACCCAGTGTGTCCATTGAGGTCTCCCTCCATAATGACTACTTCATTGTCCAGCACCCATTATGTCATCACCTCATTCACCTTTTCCCAGAAGTTCTTCTCCTCTACTGGACTCCCTACTTGTGGAGCGTACATGTATTGCTCATTGTGCTCATCAGTTGAGCTTCATTGTCCAGTTTCAGTCTCGTGACCCTGTCATTCTTCCTTTCAACTTCCAAAACTCTGTCCTTCAATTGTTTGCACAGCCTGATCCTGACTCTGTTTCTTTTTCTGTCTTTACCACTGTAGAAGAGTTGAAATCCTCCTCCAATCTCTCTCACCTAGTTTCCTTTTCACTTTGTTTCCTGCACACACACAATATGTACTTTCCTCCTTTCCAAAATTTCTCCAGATTGAGTGTTGCATTGAGTCATACTCCCCACTCTGAGCGTTGCAACTCTCAAATCCTTTGTTTGGACTCGCTTCTTTGGCTGTATCTGTCCTTCGTGTTGTATCCCTTGCCCATTTCCCATGGAAGTTGGATGTTGATCCTGCACATCGTCTATGGGGTATGTCTTACCTAAGTTTGTTTCTTGGATCCACATCATGATGATTTGCAGAGGTTTTTGCAGCTGGATACCCTTCCCAACACTAACCCCTCCTCCTTTATCCAGGCTTGGAACCAGCATTGAATGGGTAGAATTGTTTATCCACAGCGGAGTTCTTTAATTTAAAGGAAGATACACTAATGTATATTCATGTTTCAGTCAGGTAAAAATGTACAGGGATAGGAAAAGCATAGCAAAAAAGAAAATAAAATTCTACTAACCCACAGAGGCTTGATGAATAAAAAATGGTGTTTGTAAATTTTGGAAATTTTAGGAACATTCAGTAGCATTGTTAATAATAAACTGCAGCACGGTGAATTAGGGAGTCTCTTAGGTTTGTTAAGTGACTGATTCCCCTCCCTATGAAATTAGTGGTAAATTTTCTAAATTATATGTTATTGAAATTCACAGAAAGTACTAAATGGTAAGGCATTACAAACTAGAAGGATTAAGAGAGGTGAAAAAGTGCCTTAGAGCATCCTCAAGTCATAGACAGCTACAGCAATGAGTTTGACATCGTCAAGGGATGAACTGATTCTGATAGGCACAAGCAAAGCATTTCTAGGAGCCTGCCCTCTTCTTCTTTCTTCCCTGAGTGAGTCTGTCTTTGCAGAGGCATGAGCTTAAACCAGATAAAGGGTTACTCAGCA
>NW_017729006.1:44482562-44491228 GCF_001723915.1 Gavialis gangeticus | reverse complement strand
AACCAGATAAAGGGTTACTCAGCATCTGCAGTGCACTTTTATATGTTCCAATATCTATTTCAGGATCTGTCTTGAATAAGGGACATATTTTTGTTACTTAAGACAACTGGCAAAGTGTAAAGAATCCTGTCATTATGTACTTGAAGAACTATCACATCGTATAAATAGATATTTTGCCTTCATTTTCAGTGCCATACACTTAATTTTATTACAAATAAAAAGGAAAGCTGAATTCTTTTGAATCAAGAGCTTTTATTAACTGTCCTGTTTAAGAAGCTTTTATTAACT
Source organism: Gavialis gangeticus (assembly GCF_001723915.1). NCBI lineage: Eukaryota > Metazoa > Chordata > Crocodylia > Gavialidae > Gavialis > Gavialis gangeticus. The sequence continues at coordinate 44,490,940 of NW_017729006.1, read as the reverse complement.
GTCCTGCTAAATAAAGCAGTATTGTTCACTAGCAGAGCTGAGTTTTAGTGTCACTGGAAAAGTGTATAGTGCTTAGAGATATACCAATTATTTCAACTGACAGCAGTTCTGCAGTTGAGGTTATATTGAGATATTGTTGTCTAATAAATAAATCCCTGCATTTCACATGCAAAGGGATTTATTTAGTCTTCATATTTTAAATATTCACATTTTTAAGGCAGTCAAATTTTGTTTAGGTTTTTTTTCCTAAAAGAATTAGCAGCTTTGGCAGAGTAAACCTTTTAAAATGCCCCTTTTTAAAATTAGGCCCCAAGACATCTTTTTGTTCAGTTTCCTATTGTTAGGGTGATAATAATTCGGATTAATCAGGGAGCATTGGATCTGCAGCTGGAACAAGGCTTTAACCTGTGTCTCAGAGAAAAACTGACCACAAGGCAAAATGGTACATTAAAATAACCTTGCAGATGCTTAGGCAAGTAGTTTCTTTAACAAAGGGAACAGTATGCAGGATAAAATAAATCACTGGGCAAAAGGAAACAGGATGCAAACCACCTATCGTTAGGAGATAAAGCAGAAGCCAGACCTTGGAGAGGTTGCTGAAGTCAGCAGAAAACTAGAAGGAACCGATAGTTGACTGACAGTAGCCGGGTTCATGGTCTTACGCATGCACTCTTAGCAAAGAGGCACATAAATGAAGGAAATGCATAGGCAATTCTATGCTAATGAGGCAAATAGAAACCTGAGGCAGAGCTTGAGACCGGAGGAGAAATGGGTGGAACAGGAGGAGGGATGAAGGTGGAGTGAATGTTAATGAACCTGAACCAAAATGTATAAATGTGGAAAAGAACTAATGTTCAGGGCTGCTCCCCATGTTCATAGATTGGGTGTCTGTGAGGGAGCTCTCCCGAAGCTGTCTCCATTTTGAATAAAGCTGTTGCGAGCAATGTGTGCTGGTGTTTGCTTCCTGCCTGCTCTGGCTAATGAGTAACAGGACTCATGAGCAATTGGAATGTCATCTCCCTAGTCGTTGGGCACCGCATGGAGTCGGGGTCTAACACCTATAGTTGAAAAATAATGCACACCATAAATGCCAAACTTCAGTCACATACTTGTAACAAACAGCTTTCCAAATATTTGTATGTAGCACTTTGTGACGGGGGCCATCCTGGGGCCAGTAACACTATCAGCCTGCCCACCTGTCTGGGGCAGTCTGCCCTGATTTGCTTGCTATACCTTAATGTATAGGAACTGGATGTAAAAATGCACAAGGCTGCCCACTTAATGCCTTGATGTTAAGGGCATTATACATGGTTCCAGCCTTCCTTTTACCATGCCCCATGCCTCACAGATGGCATCCAAAGATCACTTACACTATTACTCCCCCAGCCCCATGGCTGGGCCACAGTAGCCCAAACTATCCACTATCCCTTCTTCTGGCCCCACATTGTTTCCCAAGCTTCACTGTCAGGCTTTAGGCCTTGGGCCCTCCTGGCCTCCAAGTTGTTGCCCAAGCCTGTTGCTTTTCTCTCAGGGTGTGCTCCCCTGGCCTCTCCCCTCCACAGGGTCACCCACAAGGCAGCAGGGGCTGAGGCTTTACAGAGCCCCATACTCACCTTTCACTAGGGAGCACTGGTGTGGCATTTCCTGAGGACTGCCATGCCACCAGCAGCCCTAGCACTCCATCCTCCCCAGCAGGGTGTAGTTTTAAGTCATTCCCCAGGACCAACTGCAGGCCTACCTGCCCTGGTCTTACTTCACCCCTCCAGGCTCCTAGATGTCCTTCCTCGGCACTCTATTGCAGCCTCCATCTCATAGCCTGCACCCAGTCACTGACCTATCTCTCTCAGACCCTCTTATAGGATGCCTCCCATTAAGAGGCTGAGCTGCAGCCTCCTTCATCAACAGTCTGCATGGTGGCTGACCCCTACCCTCTTCCAGTAGTGATGTCTCCCCCATTGAGGGGACCTTCAGCCTTTTTTGGGCTCTGGCCCCACTTCTAGGTCAGTCAGGGTGCCAGTAGCTCACCACAGCCCTGGCCTGCCCCTTGCCCTATTGGCCCTGGCCCCCTTGCATTGACCAGTTGAGAGTCTGAGGAGCAGCTGATCTCCCTACTCAGCAGGGGTCCCCCCTTGGGCTCCACCATAAAGCCATCAACTCCCATCTAGCTTGCCCAGAGCCCCAGAAATCTTATGCCTGGCAGCCCTTTACTCTACTGGGCTCATCTGAGCCCCTGGCCTCAGTTCCAGCCAGTTCTAATCAGGGGCTTGCCTAGCCCCTCAGTAGGCCCACACACTGTAAGCCCCTTCCTAGGCTGGCCTCCCTCTCCTTGGGCCCACAGCCTTTTCCTCAGGTCTTGAGACCCGCTGGGTCCTAAGGAACCTCCTCCATGCCCATAGTTCCTACCCCGACTTCCAGATGTTCTGGGAGCAGCAGATCTCGAGTTGGGTGGTATTAAATCAGCAGCAACCCTGCAGCAATTTCTGGCTCTGTTTCTCAGTGCCTGCTCTTATACTGCAGTTGCTCAGCCCTGCTCCAATCAGGTGGCCTCCTGGTTGTCATGTGACCACCTGATTGGCTCTGCAGTCATCTGCAGGCTGCCTTACAGCCTGCTCAGGCCCTTAAAGCGGCACGCACCCAAACATGCGCCGCCACACACTTCTTTCTGTAATTTGTTACGTTCATTTTGCAAAAATACACCCCTGACTGATCCATCTTACTATGCTGCCATTCTTCCTTCTGGCTTCCAGCTTTAGACTGAATTGAGTTTTAGTTTTATAGTAAAGGAAAAAATTGAATATAAGATACAGTATAAAAATAAAGTTATACTACTTCAATGTAATAGACCAGAGGTTGTCAACCGGGGGTATGCATACTCCTAGGGGTACTTAACAAGGTCCTAGGGGGTACGCAGAACTAATGTGGCTGATATATACTGCATACATGCACACAGATGCAATGCAGCACACAGAAGGCCAGGAGAGTAGCCAGGTCCAGCTGGTGTGTTGTGAGGGAAGGGGCTGAGGTGGGGGCGAATTGAGGCTTGGTGGTGGGACTGGGGCAGGGGCTGCCCAGCCAGGGTAGGTGCAGGACTGAGCTGTGTGGGGAGCAGCTTCCACCTCTGTGAGCACCCCAAGAGGGCATAGGGGGTGTGTGCCCCCAGATCTGCGTGGGGCAGGGCAGGATGCCTCTGCGGGCTGGGACTGGGACTGAGACTATGCTGTGCTCTCAGCAGGCAGTGGCAGCGCTGGGAGGGGCTACAGGAGAGGCTGTAGCCACCCAAAAGTTTGTTATAGCCCCCCCGATAGTCTCTTCTCAGTGCTGCCACCACCCACCCCCAGCACAACCCGGCCCAGCCCCTGCCAGGAACAGCCTGGCACTGGCCCCAGCCCGCAGCTGCAGTCCGCCTTCCCCTGTGCAGATCTGAGGGCGCATGTCCCCTTGCCCTCCCAGGGGTATGCAGAGCTGCAGGAGTTGCCCCCCCCCGCATGGCTCAGTCCTGTGCCCTGCCCATGCCCTACTCCCTGCCCCACCACTGGGCCAGCCCACCCTCGCCTTATGCGTAGATCCATGGGCACACAGCTCTCCTGGGGTGTGTGCACCGGCAGAAGCTGCCACCCCTCCTCCCCACACCCCCCAGATGAGCTGCTTGCAGCTCCATCCCATGCTGTGATCCGGCTGTACAGCTCCAACCCCACTCCCTCCCTCACTGCAGGGGCCTCGATTTGCCCCCTTAAAAACAAGAAAAAAAAAATAAAGGTGGTGTACATGACCTGGAACTTTGAGAGAAAAGGGGTACACTTGTTAAAAAAAAAAGGATGAAAACCCCTGTAACAGACCATTCAGTATTTTAGAGTAGAACTGCTTTTAATTATTTTTAATTGATTAAACTGTTATTTAAATAATATATTTCCTGTTTTGAAACACATGCATTTCTTTTATACTGATCTAGCAAAAAGGCCTCACTTTTCTGATAAGACTCCACATGGGGAGGAGGGAGTTGCACATTTGCTGCAAGAAAATTCACAACGAATGCATGATGATCAGGCCTTCTCTGAAACTGGGGATGTTGCATCTATTCCAGATACTCCAAAAACATCTGTTGAAGTACTTGGACTAGAAGGGTCAACTGGTAAGCTAACTTTACCTTGACAAACATTTGTAACTGTTCTAACACTTCATAATTATTATTAATTAATTAGATTTGTTTCATTCTCATCCCCTGAAATTCTTATTTACTAGCACAAGATGATTATGCTACTTATTTTCTTAATAATGAAATTTGGCTCTATTGAGTGCCAGACTGGCATTATAAATCAAAGTCCTCTTTGTTCATATCCAAAATGTAATGGGGCTGGCATCTCGGCACCTGCCAAAGTACTGATTTCTTCAGCACTAGACAGTAGGGCCAGTCCTTGTCTCTATATTCATTTTGATGACAATGTATATATTCTTGTATCTAATTATATTTTTTTTCTGGTTCAGTTTCAGTCTATGTTCTTATTAATTCCAAAGACTTGATTCTTAAATGTTTGACAAAAAAGTTGTTAATGCAGAGAATCATTGATCCAAAGTATCAGTGGATTGGTCCCATGGGATTGATAACCAAAGGTAATGATATTTTTATTATGGGCAGCTAATTACACATTGTAGCTTGACTTTTGCATTGAGTTAAACGATAATAAAGTAGGCAGAAGGGAAAGGGTAGTGTGAATAAGTTCATTGCATTTGCAGGGAAGCATAAATAGATTATAATGAATATAATACATTCAGAAGAAGAAGAATTTAAGTACAGAGCAATATAAGCAGTTTGAGCTGCATATTTGCTACAGTTCTAAGGTTGAATTATTTGATAAGACAAATTTATTAATTTTCCATATATAGAATCGAATTATTGAAAGGTTGTCTTATATTCAAGTAAATACGGTGGTAAGAGGAAAGGTAGGAAAAAGAAGGACATAAAAGAACAAGTGAAAGAGAAAACAAAATGAAATAATGAAAATTGATGTGGGTAAAGGGAAAGAAAGGAGAGGAATAAGGAAAGAGAGATGAAAGGAAAGATAAGCAGAGAAGAGGAAGAGGATGAACAGAAGTAAATTATACAGATCCTGAATGCTGTGTACCATTCTCTCTCAGGGAGTGATACATTCAACAGATAAATTTACTGCAGATCAGATTTAGATCTCTTATGCCAGGGTAAATCCAGAATAGCAGAAAACATGCCCCTAAAATATTAGAGATAGTCATCTCATTCAGAACTGGGTATACACTATGCATCTCCCCATTTCTGCAATGTCTCTTGTATTATTTTAGCCCTTTTCACAGAGTCCCTGTTTTGTTTGTGAATTAAGCCAGGAAAAATGGGTGATCTCTTGTCCTTATGTGACAATAAGTTTGACCTAAACCTTCAAGTAACTCAAGACTGTAGCTTTTTGCACAAAGCCACTTTCTACTGGGAAATCTCCCTTTTAGAGAGAGCCATAAGGATTATTGTTGAATTCAAGAAGAAAGAAAGGTTTGGGCAATAAAATGCCCAACTCTTTCAATCCACCAATAAATTTGTGAAAATATCTGTGAAGGGAACCTTGAGAAGTGTTTTTCCCAGCAGGGGAAGGGATAAGGAGTATCTGGAACTGTTCTCTCTCTTCAGAACTCTGAGTGAAGTGAAAGGTCTGCTGTGGATAGAAGGCAATGTCATTTATCAGCTTTGCAGAAAGCAAGTTTTGTTTGGCGATACCTTTTACTGGACCAACTGTATAGTTGGGAAAGATGTTATACAAGCTTTTGGACAAAAAACTAAAAAATGTTGTTCTTCCCTGCACTCAGATTAAATAATAATCTTCCCCAGGCTTTAAAAGATATATATATATTTTATATGTGAAAAATCAATGCTATAAACAAACCAATAAAATTTAGAAATTACATCAAATTTTACTCCTGAAAACTCAAAGATTTGCACTGTACAAGCTATTTGCAAGCTTTGTTGAGAAAGATTATTCATGTATTCTGCTTGTATTTGAAGATTCAGTTACTTGATCAAATAGCAAGATAACTAGGACTGACAAGAAAAATTTTGGGGAGATCCAAAAAACTCAACATTTTTTTTCACTTTTTGTTTTAACCTCTTGCTTTAACTTAGGTCTAAAGCTTGTAAACTTTGAATAAATGTTGCAATACTCAAAACTATAGTAGATTTAAAAGCATGAGAAATTCTTGCTCTGTTAACTTACTAGGCACATTCTTCCAGGTCAGAGGTCCAATGGATAGTATAGCGGATTGAAAATCTAGACACCTGAATGATAGTTCAAACTTTTATGTGGACTTGCTCTGTTACCTTGGACTAGGCCCTATATCTATATCTATCTCGGAATCAGAGCAAGAATAGTTTAGTTCCCCTTGTTTTCCCATACCCCTATGTAACAGGATTGGACCCTAGGGCACCCTGACATGCCTTGGTGGCCAAATGGCAACTGCCCAGCTCTGGCTCTAACATTTTTCTGCCATGCCTTGATGTAGTTGATTGGTTTTTTAAAAGGGTAGCTGCCTAACAGTCCTAAAGCAAGACTCCACAGTCTGCCAGCAGATCCCCTTCTGAAACCTGCTAGCCTCCAAATACCATCCTCAAGCAAGATGGGCCTCCTTGGACTGTCCATGCTCCAGGGCACCTGTAGCCTGAAGGGTTAATTACATGGCTCCAATTACCCTTTACACCATGCCAATGCCTCACAGATGTCACTGTCCCACCATTCCCTTGTTGGGCCCTTGGCTTTCTCAGCCTCCACCCCTTTTCTCTATCTGGGCCTTCTAGCCCAGCTCTTGATTACCTTGATTCTGAGCCCCCTGACCCTGCCTCTACCCTGCTCTGAGCACTTTCTGCCCTTCTCTGAGCTCTGGGCCCCCTAACCCCAAGCTCCGCCTTCTCAAGTGCTAGGCCCCAGGCCCCAAGCTCTGCCCTTCTCTGGGCTCTGATCTTGATCCCAGGCCTCTAGCTGTGTCTTGAGCCTGACTCCTCTTAGGCACTAGTGGGACTTCCAAAACCACCCCTCACAATCCCACTCAAACCACTGGTTCAACTCAAACATAAGCCAGCTAGCTCAAACAAAACTCCCAGCCAACCCTCTGTTTGCTCAGCTTCCCCTTGCCTTGGGTCCTTCCCCCACTGCAGCAAACATTTAGTATCTTACTGGCATTGTCAGGCATTCCAGGGATCAGCAAAGTCTCCCCCTTCAGCTTTCCAGGGCAGGAGCTCTTAACCCTGGAGCTTACTGGGTTAGACTGCCTGCTTGCTCTCAGGCACAGGCTTTAAGAGTCTTGCAAGCCCCACCCCATACAGTCGTGTGATTCTGTAGGTACTCACAGGAGTTTTCCTTCCTCTGCCTGATTACATGCTTGCTTTCCCTGCTAGAGCTGAGGTCCCTGCTAGAGCTGAGGTCTGCAGCCCCTTGTTTCTAGACTGACTCCCTTCCTGCCCGTGTTGCCTTAAATTGCTCTGCCCAGGGTCAGTTACCTTCCCATAGTTGTCGTGTCCCTGTGCCTTGCACCCTGGGATAGCTGCCAGCAGACATTTCATTAGTAGATAGCTTGTTTCTTAGCTGCCAGTCCTGCCTAATTCAGCTCAGCCTGGCTCTCTTTCCTCCTAAAGAAACAGGAGCCTTCTGGCTTCCTGTTACACCCCAGTTTCTCCCCATTCTAGGATATGCTGCTGCCATGTTATAGGTAAGCCCTTAGTGTCCAGGACTTCTTGCACCTGGAATTCCTCATGGTCATGGATAACAGGCAGGATGGCAGTAGCATCAAATGGCCAAGACGTTAGTTGGTGTCATAGGGCTCTGAAAGGGACATACAGAACACTGAGTGTATTTTCATATGCTGTGGTAAACCCAGTTTTAAAGTGAATGGATTGATCTGCTTAATGATGGTGAGAACACATGGATAACTTCTGAGCTAGCTTATCAGAAGGCAGTGTGCAAGGAAAATGTGATATGGATACTGCCTAGTGCACACGTCGGAGACAGAATCTAGGCAGAGGTCAGCAGGGTGAGTAGCGAAGAGGAGAGAGACTGGCAAGCAAGCAGGAACTGGGACCAAAGCCAGGAACTAGAGACAAGACAGACATTCAGGAACTGGGAGGCAAGACAAGAAGGCAATGAACAATCATAGCTAGAAGCTTGTAAAGCATTGGGTAGGTTATTTATCCAATTTGATTTATGTGCCACACATCCTAGAAAAGATTCGGGGCTGCTTACAATTAAAAACAAACAAACAACAAACTTAAAAACAAGACAACAACAAGAAAACAAAAACAACTGAAAAGATTGCCTTCTTCCTATAGTTTCATAGTTTCTAGGGTCGGAAGGGACCTGAGCAGATCATCTAGTCCG
>NW_017729006.1:44476876-44481875 GCF_001723915.1 Gavialis gangeticus | reverse complement strand
CTCTTCTCCCTGGTTGGGAGGTCTGTAGTAGACTCCCACCGTTAAGTCTCTTTCCCCTTGACTGCCTTGTCCTCTAACCCAAAGCACTTCAGAGTGCCCGTCCCCGGACTCTTTGTGAATTGACAAGGATGTGTATTCCTCCTTAATATAGAGTGCCACGCCCCCACCTCTCTTTCCTATCCTGTCCCTCCTGTACAGCCTATAGCCCTTGACATTCACCACCCAGTCATGTGTGACATGGACCATAACGGAACTGTGTACGACAGCTAGTCAGCCCACAGATGTGAGAGGAGCTTCTATTCTAACCCTAAATCTAGGATAGGTAGGCTTTGGGCCTGCCAAAGGCTAAGAATCCTCTCCATTATAGAGGGATGGTAAAGGATTTAAGCTACAATATTTGTAGTTCTGGGATAAAACATGAGGAAGGGCTTTAGGGCCCTCTCAAAGCTAAAAGTCTTCCTTGATATCAGGGACAGGCTATAGGTCCAGAGCTGTAACTGATGGATTTGAAACAATGGGGAAAAACATCAGGGAAGAGTATAGAGATCTCAGATTTAAAAGTGAGAGTTTCAGAGAAAACACCAGGTGCATGAGAGTGAGTCATCCTTCCTGTGTATAATGGCAGGTCATCATGAAAAAGGACTTAGGCACCTACCTTTTAGGCACTTGTATCCCAGAGTAGAATTTGAAACCCTAGGCTTCATGTACAATGCACAGAGAAAGTTTAGTGCCTCAGAATGACAATCTAAGGATATAAATGAATATTGTCTGTGGAGCACAATCAGTTGTGCTAGGATGTGTCCTGGCACAGCTGATCTGCTTCACTGGTGTTTACAGGTGTCACATAGGGCTGTTGTCCTGCAGGGTCAAGCCCCTGCCACTTCTGGGGCTTCAGGGGCCCAGTCCTGCAGGACAATGGCCCCGGGGGGTACACATCTGAAGCAGGGCATCTTCCCATGGGGGTTTGCATGAGATGGGGTGTGATAGTGAGATATGCACACTTCAGTAATCCCCTGCAGAGGAATTCCCAAGGCATGCAAAGAGGTATCCTCCCCTTTAAAGGCATCATAAACTGTGACTAGCTTTGGTCATAGCTAGGGGTGCACAGATAAAGATTTTCTTGGCCGATACCAATAGCCAATATGCCAGGTGAGTAAATGACTAATACTAATCTGATAACCAATTTACAGGAATGCAGCTGAGCAACATGGAGAGCAGCACCCTGAAGGTAAGTCTGTGTAGGGGAAGGGGCATGTGGAGGGCAGATTGAGGCCTCTAGGGTGAGGGAGGGAGAGGGGCAGGGCAGCGGGATGGAGTCACAGGTGGCTCATTCAGGGATCAACATTCTGGTGCTTAAAAATGGCAGCAGGGGCGCTCATTAAAATGAGCGATTTTAATTATCCAGACATCTCCTGGGAGAAACATTCAGCTAAATTGGATTGGTTGTGGTCCTCCCTGACCTGTGTCAAGGAGCAATTCCTGACACAGGAGGTGCATGGGCCAACCAGAGGTGATGCTCTGCTAGACTTGGTCTTTGCCAAAGGAGATGACCTTGTGACCAACTTAAATATAGAAGAAAGTCTGGACAACAGTGATCATGAAACCATCATGTTCACTGTCTGACATAAGGCAGACAAATCAGATAGCAGGATTGAAGTCTTGGATTTCAAAAATGCAAATTTCAACAACCTTAGGTCACTAGTAGCACAAGTGCTGTGGGACTAGGGACCAAAGGCAAACAATGTGCACAAAGAATGGTTGTTCCTTAAGGATGTGATCCTTGAAGCATGAAGGATGTCCTTTCCCAAGTGGAGAAAAGGTAACAGAAGGGCTGGGAAGCCCTCTTGGCTAAACAGGGAAATCACAGTCCTCTTAAGAAAGAAGAAAGAGGCTTACAAACAATGGAAGCTTAGGGCAGGTCTCAAGGGGGACTATTCCATGACGGTCTGCATTTGCAGGGAACAGATAAGACAGCCTTAAGCAGCGACTGAACTTAGATTGGCAATGGGAATCAAGAACAACAAGAAGTCCTTCTTTAGGTACATAGGGAACAGACAGAAAACAAATGGGAGCCTGGGGCCATTACTCAACAACTCAGAAGAGCTGGCTACCAGTACCCAAGAGAAAACTGAACTCCTGAATGACTACTTCGCCTCAGTCTTTCGCCGGACCAAGGGGAAAACCATGCCAGGTAGAGTAGGGGATAAACATGGTAGGAATAATCACCTTCCTACTATTGCCATAGAATTGTTGTATGAACAATTAATAAAATTGGATGTATACAAGTCAGCGGGACTGGATGATTTTCATCCAGAGTGCTGAAGGAGCTGGCCGAAGTCATTGCAGAACCCCTGGCAAACCTCTTCCACAATTCATGGTGCTCTGGAGAAGTCCCTGAGGACTGGAAGAGGGCCAATGTTTGGCCATCCACAAGGGCAGGAGGGAGGACCCAGGTAGTTATAGGCCAATCAGCCTAACTTCTATCTTAGGGAAAATCGTAGAAAAGTTCATCCAGGAGTCTATCTGCGATAAGCTTGTAGAAGGTAAGATTCTGAATGACAGCCAGCATGGCTTTGTTGCAGACAGGTCTTGCCTTACCAACCTCATCTTCTATGACCAGGTAACTTGCCACCTGGACACAAGACAGCAGGTTGATATTGTATACCTAGACTTCCAAAAGACCTTTGATCTAGTATCCCACAATGTCCTTGTGAGAAAATTGGAGGATCGTGGGCTTAACTCCAAGACACTCAGGTGGCTGAGAAACTGGCTGCAGGATAGGACCCAGAGAGTCGTAGTGAATTGATCTCTCTCATCCTGACAAGTGGGCAGTGGTGTCCTGCAGGGACTCTGTGCTTGGACCAGTACTTTTCAACATCTTTATTAACAATTTGGAGGTGGGGGTGAAGAGCTCACTGGCCAAGTTCATGGATGACACCAAGTTATGGGGGAGCATGGTCACACTTGAAGATAGGCAACAGATACAGGCAGACCTAGACAAGCTAACAAGTTGGGTGGATCAGAATCTAATGAAGTTCAACGTCAAAAAATGTAGTGTGCTCCACCTCAGGACAAGCAACCCCCAACACACCTACAGGCTTGGTGGCACCAAACTGACTAGCACCATGAATGAAAGGGACCTGAGGGTAATAATAGACCACAGTGTGAATATGAGCTGACAGTGTGATGCTGTCACCAGTAGGGCAAATAATACTCTGGCATGCAACAATTGATGCATCTCCAGCAAAACCAAGGAGGTGATTCTTCCGCTCTACTCAGCACTGGTGAGACCACAGCTGGAGTACTACATCCAGTTCTGGGCACCGCACTTTAACAAGGACATGGACAAGCTTGAGAGTCCAAAGAAGAGCCACTCATAAGATCAGAGTCTTAAAAGGCAAGCCATACAAGGAAAGGCTGAAGGATCTGGGACTCTTCAGCCTGAGAAAAAGAAGGCTGATAGGGGACCTGGTAGCAGTTTACTGCTATGCTAGGGGAGTACATCAAGGGCTTGGTGAGCAACTGTTCACTAGGGCACCCAAGGGGAAAACCAGGAGTAATGACCACAAACTCCTGGAAAATCAATTCAGGCGCAACATTAGGAAAAACAGCTTTACAGTCAGGGTGTCTAGACTGTGGAATAAGCTCCCTCCAGATGTGGTGGAATCACCTACCCTGGAAGTCTTCAAAAGGAGACTAGACAGTCACCTTGCTGGGGTCACCTGACCCCCCGGTTATCTTTCCTGCTTGGGGCAGGGGGCTGGACCTGATGATCTTCCAAGGTCCATTCGGGCCTTACAACCTATGAATCTATGAAAGTGCTGCTGCCACCATTTTTAAGTGCTGGGACACTATTAACTGGAGTCGAGCCAGGCAGGGCGAGGGCAGAGACAGGCTAGCCACTGGGCTTGGGACTCTTCGTCCTGCTGCCTTTGCCCTGGGAGCCATGGCTGTGCTGCGTCCCCTGGCCATCTAGCAGCAGTAGCAGCAGTGAGTTGTGTCTTCCGCTGCTGGATGAGCAGGGGAAGTAGCACAGCCATCCCACAGCTCCCAGGACAAAGGCAGCAGGGCAAAAAGCTCTGAACCCACAGTGGGCAGCCTGCCTCCACCCTCACTCTTCTCAGCACTGCTCCTGTTAAAAGTGTCCTGGTGCTTAAAAATGGTGTCAGTGGCACTTCAGTGAAAGTTCATTCAATGAGCTTTAGTCTGAGTGGCCCCACCATCGTTTTTAAGCGCTGGGACACTGATTCCTTGGACAAACTGCCCACAGCTCGGTCCTGTTCCCTGCCCTGGCCTCTGGGTCCCATTCACCACCCTGCCCCAGCCCCAACCCCTGCCCCACTCCCTCCCTCATCCTAGGGGCCTTGACCTATGCCTGCTGCCCATGCCCCTTTCCTCCTCCACGCCTCTTTCACTCCACAGACTTACCTGCAGGGTGCTGTTCTCCACGCTGCCTGACTGCATTCGTGATCAGAGCATGCATGTGACTGAGTACATGCATGCAGCATCCAGGTGCCCCAGCCAGGAGGCATATTATATTTATTGATATATTATTGGCTACACCGGCCAAAAAAGCCAATAGCTGATAATGTTAATTTTCTTTTTATCAGTTATTTGGGCTGGAGGGCCACTTAGTGAGTTTTGGTTAGCTGTTGAGGGCTGCAGGGGGTGGGGAGATGCCAACTGATCCTATCTGGCCTGCCAGCTGCTGCTGGGAGCCTGAGGAGGGAGGGCTACACCCCATGCCACTCCACTGTGCTGCAATGAGGCCAGGCTGAGCAGAGTGCAGATTCCTCCATTTCCCTACATCGATCCCCCCTTTCCTCCCTGCCTGGCTTCCTGTTGGTGCTGCACAATCCTGGCACCATAGCCACCAGCACCTGGGCCTGCATTAGGATGGGGTGCAATGCAACACACTGAGTAGCTGTCCTGCCCATTGTGATGAGCCACTGTCGCCACACTGCACCAGGCAAGTCAGCAGCGGCTGCCCCAGGCAAAC
>NW_017729006.1:44465520-44471876 GCF_001723915.1 Gavialis gangeticus | reverse complement strand
CCCTGCCTGGCTTCCTGTTGGTGCTGCACAATCCTGGCACCATAGCCACCAGCACCTGGGCCTGCATTAGGATGGGGTGCAATGCAACACACTGAGTAGCTGTCCTGCCCATTGTGATGAGCCACTGTCGCCACACTGCACCAGGCAAGTCAGCAGCGGCTGCCCCAGGCAAACCCCCGACTGCAACCAGCTCAGATTCACCTCCTACTGACCCTGCAGTGGTAGTGTCTTCTCATGGCAGGTGAATGGGTGAGTGGGACAGCTACTAACCGCACTGCATCGCACCCTGTCCCATGTGGTCCTGGCTGCTGGTGGCTGTGGTGCCAAGACTATGCAGTCACAGTGCCAACAGGAAGCTGAGCAGAGGGATGGATGTGGGGGTGGATGAGTCACATGGAGGGGTCTGTGTGCTGCCTGGCTCAGACCCAGCTGTGGCGGAGTGGCACGAGGCACAGCCCTCTAAAGACAGCACCTAGTGGGCTGGATAGGATCAATTGGTGACTCATGGGCTGTATTTTCTCCACCTCTGAAGCAAGGTGTCATTTGACTTGGTAGCCTTGAGAATAGGGTTTTCATTTGGGAATGGTGGTGCCCAAGGTTCTGATCCCTACTTCTAGGATTGTTAATACATTTATAATTGGATAAAAATAATAATTTAAAATGATGTGTTTAACACTTATTTCCAGAATCACAAAGATTTCTTTTAACTGATGAAGGCAACTTGGAGGTCTATAACATCCATGCAAGTGACTCTGGGAGTTACACCTGCAGCGTTATCTATATGCATAATGATAGACATGTGATAACAGAATTCAGTTTTATGATCTATGGTAAGTGAAGTTTAATTGACTTTGTTTCTGAAATTTTTAGTTACAGGCTATCTTTCCATAGTATTCATTTGAGGTTTGGCATTATAATAACCTGGTGTCTCAAAGCTATAAGAAATTCTCAATATAAAACTTCATGGAAATACCCTTTAAAGAAAGTGCTCAGATAAAACATTGTAAAATTGCGTATATGTGTTGAATTCTTGCTATCATCATTTAAAAAAAAAGAATGATTATAAAAGGAGCTGGCCGGTAAAGTGCTGATTTGGGCGGGGGGGGCAGGGGCGGGTTCCACTTCCGTCAGCACCCATAAATGCTCCTTTTGAAGTTGTCCTTCTACCCTGAGCAACCGAGAGAGGGGTCAGGAGGAAGACAACATACTGGAGGGTGTCTGGCTCAGTGAGATGGTTCTTGGGAGCCAACACTGGGCTCTAGCCTGGACCCTTGTCCCCAGTCAGGCAGAAACTTCCCCAGGACAGACCCTGCTTTCTCTCCATTTTAGCTGATGATTAAGTGCAGGGTGCAGTGGCTTAGCTTCAAGAGGACTGCTGGAGAGGGCTATGAATAGTGTCTAATCTGTGGTGTGGTGCTTAGAGCCCTGAAATGGGAAAATAGAGTGACAAAAGTTCAAACCACATGTAGGTAAGTGGGTCCTGGAAGCTAGATCTCCTTCCCCCTGGGTGAATGCCCCAACTATTTTAGCTATAACATGGAAGGACCATGTTCTTCTGACAACTAATACCTGTTAGCAATGGGCTTTTGTCCAACTACATATCTGTGACCTACATGCACTTATATCTCCCCAGTGGACATGCATACAGATCTATATATCTGCCCAGCCAAGGTGTAGTGTGTTGAGCACATTAAGTCTGTGTATGCACATGTTTAGGATCCACAGTGTGGGTGTAGTAGAATTATAACTAGGCTTGGCATGAATCAATTTCTATCGCTAAACATCCACTTCACCTGTCACTCACAGACAGACAGAAAAATATTTCTGTTGCACGCACTCACACATCTGCATGTACATAGCAGCTACTTGAAGTGTGGTGGGGGGAGCCCCAGCTGTGTAACCTGCACACTGCTCCTTCGGCAGCAGCTCGAGCAGCCACTGAAGGAGCTGGGGGCTGTGCTGGGATGGAGGACTGGAGGGACAGGGCTGTTGGCAGGTGGGAGCCTGGTGCTGCTGGCTGCTCACCTTGCCCAAGTCCCAGCCGGGGATTGGACACCAGACTCCCAGTGAGTCCAGGACAGCCCCCTGTGTGATTGGGTCTTGCTGGGAGTTTTTCCCCTGCCCTGATTACACAGGAGCCATGCTGGGGAGCAGCGCTGGGAACACAAAGAGAGGCAGTGGCCTCCCAGCCTGGGGTGGGAAACAGATCCCCACTCCCTACAACCCCTTAGAGGGCAAGCGCTGCCTGGCGGGCACCACCACAGGGGTGACCTGTTTCCTTGAAGGCTGTGGCCTT
Organism: Gavialis gangeticus; assembly: GCF_001723915.1. Classification (NCBI taxonomy): domain Eukaryota; kingdom Metazoa; phylum Chordata; order Crocodylia; family Gavialidae; genus Gavialis; species Gavialis gangeticus. Next base: position 44,469,580 of record NW_017729006.1, on the reverse strand, counting down.
CCACCTCCTCCTTGCAGCATGGGGGCAGCAGCTGGGTCCCGGGGCACCCCTGCACACCCTGCTCTGATCATGCTGCCTCTCCCTGTGTTCCCAGAGCTCCTGCCTAGCCTAGCCTCTGTGCTCAGGGCAGAGTGCATAGGGGTGCCCCTGGGACCCAGCCAATACCCCTGTGCTGCATGGAGGGACAGGAGGCCATGGCCATTAAGGAGCTGGGCCACCCCTTGCTGGTGCCCACCTGGTGGGACTTACCCCGTAAGCAGGAGCAGGGAGCTACTTCCCATCCTAGGCTGGGAAACTGCTGCCTCTCCCTATATTCCCAGAGCTCCAGAGTGCCACTGCCCTCTTCTTCGGGTCCCTACCTGCCCAGCTCCTTCCTGGTGAATGAACAGAATGATTTAAAATAGTTATGCTGTCTTGATTTCTCGATATTTACTTTTATATATTTTAATGTGATTTTATAAAGTTTTTAACAGTATACTGTTATTACTAAACTATCTGCCCCCTACCCCCCTAATTTCATGCAGTCCTGAAATTTAAATAGATAAAAGTCTAAAGAAAGGGTTAAAAAGAAGCATTGATTTTAGCTGTGGAAATTATAAAAAACAATAAAATTGAATTCTGCCAAACCTAATCATAACCTGTAAGTGCCAAAAACAGCCATTATTTGGCTGGAAAACTGCCATTTAGGCATACGAAGTAAAAGTGTTGCCCATTGTATATGCATTCAGAATCTGCTGTACTGAAATAAATCTCTAAACTCATTAAATTTAAATTGAACTAGTGAGAAAAAGTGTAGACAGACCAATAAGAGTCCAACAAGTAACCTAGATTTCCCCATCTTCACAAAAGTTTCTAGAATTTAGGTTTTTTTACTGGGTGTTTTTTTTTTCCATTTGGGTGTGCATGTGAGCTTTCTTTCTTTTTTTTTTCCTAAGTGTTTTAGCAAACAAAGCTAAAGACTGACTTTTGTTTTTTCTTCTGAGAGCAATGACCTCAGAAGTTCCTCTTACTTTCTTGAGAAGGGCATTCTAAAGTCTCAGATAAGTTTCCAGGAAAAATAAATAGTCTCCTATTTCCTTTAAAATTGATTATTCCATTGAATTCTGAAAAGTTTCGTGCCATGAAGTGTTGACAGACCTGCAAGAAATGTTCATTATATTGTCTTAGGCCAGGAATGTTTACTAATTAATTATGTCATCATTAATGATATTGAATGTTTCCTGGTAAGGATCAATAGAAAAAAATAAACCAATCAATAGAAAAAAAATAAACCAAGGAAATTTATACAAGCTGCCATGGTGGGGACTGTCATCTGTTGGTTACTTAGGGTGGCATTCTGTTCTCTTCCTGGCCATCTAGTATCCAAATTGGGTCATCTATGGCTACAAATAGACATAGCTTTTTGTGGCAGGATCAACTGTGCTAGCATTGCATGTGTCCCAGCACAGCTGATCCACTTAATTGTTGGAGACAGACATTGTCTGGGGCCATTGTCCTTCAAAATCATGCCCCTCTACTCCCAGGACATAGGCGCTGGGCAGCATCTGCCTCTGTCAATCAGTCATATCAGCTGTGCCAAGCCCCATGGCGTTCGTCTGCTCTGCAGCATGAAATGCATAACCTACAAGAACATTTGTGTGGTGTGCGTCTCCAAGTGTAAAGTGGGAAACATGGCATTCTCCAGGACACCCCCAGGTTGGTACCAGGCACCTGGGGCCTTGTTCTGCAAGATTGTGCCTCTGAAACCCTGGGAGGCTTCTTCCTGGAGTACCTGGAGAGTACGGTCAGCCCTGGGCTGCCCATATTATCACACCATAAATGAATGGATGTCCACCATGAAAAGGTGGCAGAGACTGTTACTGGGAATCTTTGTGTCACCATTTGGGAGCACTTGGGGCACAAAAAGAAGAAGAGATGTCTGCTCACATTTTCTGTCTCCACAAAAATTTTATGGAGGGTTGTATGTAGCCTGTGTGGCAGTTCTGGCCATGTCATTGCCAAAGATGTCACTTACACCTACATCTGATTTCTGTTCCTGGCTGCATAATCTGTATGCATAGTCATCGGCACATGACCAGCCTACATGTGACACATAAGCATGCCCCTTCTGGACATGCAGTGGCCTTAGACACCTAAAAATGTAGTTGACTAAAACCCATGACAACCAAAGTTAAAATCAGGAAAGGAGAATGGTCAAGAGAGAGACTTCCTAGCTTTTCCTCCAATAGCTGAGTAACTAGAAGAGTGGTGCTCAACTTCCAGCCTACAGAGCCATCATATCTGACCTAAGGGATTACCCCACTAGTTGACCGCCCTTTCCCCTACCAAATTCCAAAACTCCAAGTCCCACATGGTGAGTTGGAGCCCGGCTGCTGACCCTCCCACCTACTTCCTGCGGCTGGATCAGGGCCAGGCCATGTCCCCTCCCCACAGCTGGATCAGGTCCGAGCCATGTCTCCTCTTCCCCATCCCCACAGCTTTATCAGATCCAGGCCACACTGCCTCCCCGCACCTATGCAGGGCCAGGTTGGGACCATGCAGCCACCCTCCCTCCTCCATGCAGCCAGAAGGGGCCTGTTCCACTTGCTGTGGATGCTGGATCAGGACCACAGGCCCAATCCAGGCTACTGACAGACCGGACACTGCCCATCTCGTCCACCGGGCAAAAGGGTTGAGCACCAAAGGACTAGAGCATTCTTAGATGGTAGAACACCTGTATTCTAAACTCTCTTCACCCAGAGGGAGCTTGAACCTGAGTTCTTCTGACTTCCTAACACACTCCTCTAACCACCCATTTTCTAGGCCAGGGCCGCCCAACTTTTAAGTGGGTTGGGCCTTAATGCCCTGTAGGCCACAGCAGCAGGGGATGCATACCCTCAGGCAAGCTCCTGAGCTGCACTGCATATGGAAAGCAGTACCCCTTCTCCCCCTCATCCCACCACTACACCATGTGGTCCCCACTTTACTCCCTGTCTGTTACTGTACTGTGTACTCAGGCTCATGCTCAGCTCCCCCAGCCATACCACACTACACTGCCCCACCACAGGGCAAACCTGGAGACTCTGTCTTCTGTTACAGCCAGAGCGATAGGAGGAGACACGGCTGGGCAGGAGCTGGGCAAACTCTTGTGGGTTACATGCAGCCCATAGGCCACCAGTTGAACAGCCTTCTTTTAGGCCATTATATGGCTCTCCTTTTGAAGTTGTCCTCCTGGGCAGCAATGATAGAAAAGTATGTGGAAAATGTATGAGGCCAAGAGTAACAAAAGGTGTGTGTTTCAATGAAGTGACTGCAGGCCTGGAAAGGAGGGGCCCTTGAGTTCTAGTTAGGGCCTGTGCTCCCAGCAAGGTAGAAGCTTCCCTCTGCACTGTCCTCCAACTCTTTTTTTTTTTTCTAATGACTATATTAAATGCAAGGAGCAGTGACTCTATTTCAAAAGAAGTGCTGCAAAAGGTCTTGACTAGTACTTGTTCTAAGATTTGGTGGTTAGAGTTCTGTGCAAAGAAACTGGAAAGATAGGTTCAGATCTGTTGCAGCCCTGCTCTTCCCAGCTGTGCCCAGTTGCACCTGCTGGGCTGCAGAGGCACCCAAGGGAGGGAAACAGAGTATCAGGGAACAGCGGGTGCTTGCCCTGCTGCTCTCTGAGGGGCACAGCCCCACTTGCAGCCGTGCAGCCCTGGGCACAGGAGGCACTTCACCAGGGCAGCATGGGGCGAGCGGCGGTGAGTTCCCTCGCGGTTCCTCCGCCCCCTGCAGCACCGGATCACAGGGGAGGGAAGCTGGGTGGCAGCTGTTCCCTACAGGGAGTTCTCTGCAGTGCTGTTCTCTGAGGAGGTGCAGGGAGTGGAGGAGTCACGCGGGGATCTTCTCGGGACCATCTTGGCACCGCTCACTCTGCACTGCCCCGGTGAAGCACCTCCTGCACGCGGGGCTGCAGTGAGGGCAGCAGCGTGAGGCTGCGCCCTTCAAAGCAGCGGTAGGCACAGGGGGCGCGTCGCCAGGGCAGTGGGGCAAGATCCCCGTGTTGCATAAATTGCTGATTTTATCCCCTGGAGGCTAG
>NW_017729006.1:44454406-44465509 GCF_001723915.1 Gavialis gangeticus | reverse complement strand
ACAAAGAAACATAGAGAAAAGTATCTATTTTCACTACACCTGCTACTGCCAGCCATACCAAGTTGTGCCCGTAGGGTGGCAGGGACCCTGGGGGAGGGAAGCAGGACCTCGATTTGCTGCCGGGGATCCCCCCCCCCAACACTCCACTTACTCGTCATTTATCATGGTGGGAACCAGGGTTTTGGAAACCAATGATTGGTGGGACATAAGGGACAAAAGGTTGAGAACCACTGGTATAGATGACCAGATCTGGACATTTAGTATCATAGTACTTAGGGTTGGAAGGGACCTAAACTTCATCAGGTCCGACCCCGTGCCCGGGGCAGGAACGGGTGCCGAGGTCATATCACCACAGCCAAGTATCTGTCCAGCCTCCTCCTGAAGACCCCCAAGGTAGGAGAGAGTACCACCTCACTTGGGAGCCCATTCCAGAGCCTGTAAAGTAAAAATCAGATCAGTAATGGCCAACCTGTGGCACAAATGGCATGGATAGCCTCTGTGTATGGCATGTGGCAGATTGGAGAGGGGACAGGCAGCATCGTGCAGATACAGCAAGGAGCAGAACGCAAAGCATCACATGAGGCAGGGAGCACAGTGCAGGAAACAGAAAGCAGAGCAGTAGATTAAGTATGGGGAAAAGGATCAATGTGGTACTTGGAGGGTGTGGGGCTAATTTATGGCATGCCTGCCAAAAGAGTTGGCTTCCACTGACTTGGATGATCAGGAAGGAAACAAAGTCAGTTGTAGAGTATGTCTACATAGGAGAGACATCACAAACTTTTTAAACACCTGGGGTGGGGGAGGGGGCATGAGGAATAATAACTACTGGAGAGCAGGGAGAGAAGTCTTACTTGCCCGGGACCTTCTCATTTGAAGGGCAGTTGCTACTGCTGCTGCGTTAGCAGCATGGACTGGGTTGGTACCGCTGAGTGCAGTGCCCTGTTCAGGCCCCCACCCCTGGGGGCAGGCTGATCCTCCCATGGCAAAGCTCTCTGAGAGGGGAGAAAAGGGTGTCATTTCACCCCTCTCCCACTGCTAGATACAGTGCTGGGCATGGTGTTGCCTCTGCCCATCTATGCCTACCTAGCTCCCTATGGCTGTGCTATAACAGTGCTCTGCATATCATGGAAAGACTCCTGAGGGGAAGAAGGGCATACCAGTGATCCCTTTAAGTCAAAATCTGGAGCTGGTGCCCTTCTTGTCCCACCCTAGTTATGCTTCTGCTATACAGTGCAATAAATACCCCATAGAGAGACACTTGATTTAAGGCTTGAAAAGTCTCCATGATAACTGCATCTGGCAATAAAATAAAAGAAGATATGGATCTCCTGGTTGAAAAGGAAAAGTAGTTTTTTACTAAAATGAAAATTATCCCATTCCTTCAAAATTCAAACCAGGTCAAATAATAATTAAAATTATACTACAGCACCATCTAGTGGATTTATGAAGGGATCACAACCATGCATACTACTGTATTTGATTTGTAATGCACTTCTATATTGCAGTTCTATTTCAAACCTACAGAGAATTCAGTGCCCATTAACATATCAGACTAAACCTTTCCAAACATTCCTGTGGGTGTTTGTTTGAGGTATTATTATTACCAAACAAATGTTTTGATTTTTTAGAAGTGCTGCACACTCAGCTGTTTCCACTCAGTCAATAGGAGCTGCTAAATGCTGAGCACTAGCTCTGGTGAAAGATAATTAGCTACACCGTCAACTTAAATTTTGCTACTGAGATAATCAATTTGAATCTTTTGCAGTATATCAATGAGTTCATTGCTAGATCTGGCATCTAGCTGTTGAACAGGCTTTGTGTGCCCAAAGGACCAAGTGAAAAATTCCTCTGATGTTATTTAAAATACAGCATGTGACACAGGACCTTACAATGCACTTCTTGGTCTGACACACAAAGAAATGAAGTTAGTGGACAAGCTTGAACTACACAAAACATTGTCTGGGGAGTGAGTTTGCAGGATGGCAAAGCAAAAGTGTTGAATGAACAAAAGCTTTCTGTGCTGGAGATTAGGGTTTTATTTGTTTGTTTGTTTGTTTGTTTGTTTGTATTTATTGCAAACAAAATAAGAGAGGAGCTAGTGAAATTATCAGGAACTATAGTATAATGTTGTTGCTACTTATGTATTATACTAGACTTTATTAACTAATGAAGTTTATTGATGTATCCTTGGAGAACATAGGATGGAAAAAGTGGATCTGTAGGATTAATAAATACTGTTTATTATCATTAGACCAGAGATGGTCCCTATTGAGTTGGGAAAGGGACATTAATAACTTCTTTAAAGATGAACAGTGGCTACAAATATCATAGGAAAATAGGGTGGGAAGGGATCTCACAAGGTCAGCTTGTCGAGTCCCCTGCTCAAAGCAGGATTATCCCAGACTTAACCATCCCAGTCAAGTGTCAGCCTAATCTGCTCTTGAAAACTTCCAGGGATGGAGATTCCACAACTTTTCTAGGTAGCCCATTCCAATGCTTGACCACCCTCATAATTACAAAGTTCCTCCTAACCTCCAACCTAAATTTCCTCTGCTACAGCTTGAAGCCACTGCTTCTAGTCCTGTCCCTTATAGCCACAGAAAAAGGCCAACCCATTCCCATAATCACTCTTCGAGTATTTTACTGACTGAGGGGGGATTTAATAATAGTCATCTTCTCTTCTTGAGACTAGATAACCCTAGCTCTTTCAGCCTTTCCTTACAAGTTGCGTATCCTGGATTGCTAACCCATTTTTGTTGTTCTCCATTAGATTCTTTCCAATCTGTCCACATCCTTCTGGAAGAATGAGGCCTGAAACTGGACACAGTACTCCAAGTGAGGCCTTGCCAGTGCTGAATAGTCAAAAAATCACTTCACTTAATTTGCAAGAGACACTCCCATAAATACAGTGCAGTACACAGTTAGCCTTTCTTTGCAACAAGAGCACACTGTTGGCTTATATTCATTTTATAGTACACCCAGGTCCTTCTCTGCAGTACTGCGGCCTAGGCAGTTATTCCCCTATTTGCGCATACAATTATTCCATCTCAAGTGCAGGACTTAGCATTTGTCCTTGTTGAATTTAATCTGGTTGATTGGGGGCCATTTTTCCAGTCTCCCCAGGTAATTCTGGAGCCTAGTCCTACCCTCCAGAGTGCCTGCAACTCTACCCAGCTTGGTATCAGTTGGCACTGGACCTGGTCCCAGTATCACAGGGTCCTGGTCCCAGTGGAGTCACCAACTGTTGGTACTGGGTCTGGTTCTGATGGAGTTGCCAGTTGGCACTGGATTTATGACCCAGATGCCTTATTCAAGGCAGACCCAAACCCCCAGACTTCCATTTGATAATAGGAAAATGTTATTGATACACAGTGTGACAGGGGGAAGTCCCAAGGCCGAGCACAAAGCTGGCCTGCCCACCTGCCTAAGGTAGTCTGCCATGTCTTTCCTGCCATGACTTAATGTATAAAAGAAGATGTAATAATGCAGGAGGCTGCCCATTTTGTGCCTGGATGCCAAGGGCATTATACACAGCTCCAACTTTCCCTATAACATGTCCCATGCCTCGCAGATGGCATCCAGATTACCATCCCAGCCCCTAACTTCAGCCTCACTCATTGGGCTCCATGCCCTTCACTCATACTTGCCCCTCACATACACTCGGGCTCCTAGCCACTGGGCTCCTTGCCTCTCACTAGGCTCCATGCCCCTTCCAGACTCTGGGCTCCTTGACCCTCACTTATTCTGAGCTCCTTACCCCACTCTGGACACCTTTGGTTCTGCCGACTTCCTTGCCAAGTTACCTACCAGGTTGTGGGGGCTGAGGCTGTAAGGTGCCCCATACTTGCATTTCACTAGGGAGGAAACTGGTATGGCATTTCCTGGGGAACACCCCACCACAGGCAGCCCCACACCATCCTACCCTAGCAGGGTATAGTTTTAGGTTATTCCTCAGGACCAGGAACCTCCTGCCATCCCCATATCTCCAAGATGCTAAGTGAGCAGCAGCTCCAGCCAGGTGATGTCCCTGCTCCAGCTGCTTGCAGCACACTTCTGGCCCTACTGCTCAAAGCCTGCTCTTATATCTAGCAGCTGGTCCCACTTCCCAATCAGGTGGCCTCTTGCTGACCATGTGACTCCTGATTGGGAGTGCAGCCACCTGCAGGATGCTCTGTTGTTTATTCTATCCCTTAAAGTGGCAGGCACCAAAGGTGTCCTGCCACACACAGTGATAGCAGATAAGAGTAATGCAGGCAAGGCAAACATAATACCCCCCTCCCCGATTCTATATCTACCAGTTTCAGGGTTCACAGAGGGAAGGTACATGTGGATAGTATACGAACTTTACCCTGTGATTCTTTCTTGAATGTCAGCAGTCTTGGAGGTTGAGAGCTGAAGCCCACCCCCAACCCCAATAGAGTGGGTGAGACGGGCTGGCCATGTGTCCTCTGTGTGTGGTGGCCTTAGGTTTCCCATTCAGGGACCTTTTTCTGCTCTGAAATTCCTCCTTTTGTATTCCTTTTCCTGTGATGACTTTTAATTTCTGGGTACCATTAATTGGTCTTCCTGTGATCATTATACTGACCACATTCTGTTCTATCAACATATTCCTTTGTTCTAACAAACACATAACATGCATATATCTCAGTTTGGTCATTTACTGGTGTCTTATTTTGGATCTGTCCACTGAACCTGGAAATCCCAGGGGTTTTGCAGCTTGGCACTGTGACCTGGCACCAACACAGCAATCCTATCTTTTGTTATAGATTTTTAGAGAACAGTGTGGTACATTTTTCAATTTCCCAGCCTGTTTGTCTGCTGGCTTCAGACACAGTGGGCCTTGAAACCTGAGAACATGAAACTTTGTCACAAACAGGCTTTTTAAAACCAATTAACCCTTGCCATTCCCATAGACCATTGTTCTAATGTAATCTACTTTACCTTCAAGCCAATTCTTATAAGCAGCCTCTAAATATTATTTTCTGGCCATCAGTGTTATCCACAAATTTGCTAAGCACCACTCAGTTTTATCACCCACATCATTACTGGAGATATTAAACAATACTGGACCCGGGCCAGACACCCTGGGGAACCACAATTGATACCTCCTCCCAACTAGACACTGAGCCATTGAGGACTCAGTCAGAAAAATGATCCAATGCATTATGCATCCACCTTATCATACTTTCTTCTAATTTATATTTCCCTAGTTTGTTAATGAGAATGTCATGGGAGACAGTATCACAGGTCTTGCTAAAGTATATCACCTCCATTGCTTTCTCCCATCCACAGAGCCTGGCACCTTATAGAAGGAAATCTGGTGTTTTGCAGTAGATTCCTTGAGAATATGACTCATGATCTTTCCAGATATTGAGGTCAGGCTGACTGGTCTATAATTTCCTAGATCCTCCTTCTTCGCTTTCTGAAAGACAGGCACTATATTTGCCCTTTCCCAGCCATCCAAGACTTCACCTGACATCCATGAGTTCTCAAAGAGAATATGTAATGGCTCTGAAATTTATCTCAGCCAATTTCTTCAGTACTCCAGGGTGCATCACATCCTGGCCTGCTGACCTGGAAGCATTTATCTTCTCTGATTAATTTCTAACCTGTTCTTCTACTACTCTAGGCAGTTTAACTCCTTCCCTATCCTTGCTGCCAACCATGTTTTCATCATCTGATAGCTTACTATTTATGAAGAGTGAACTATAAAAGGCATTGAATACTTCATCCTTCTCTGTCATCCATAATTAGATTACCTTCTGCACACCTGTGGTTTCTTTGGTCTTCCTCTTACTTTCAGTATAAATGTAGAATCCCTTTTATGTCCCTATCCAGTTGCATCCCAAATCTGTGCCTTTACCTCCCTAGTTTTCTACCTGTGCACCCAAGAGAGTCTCTTCCATAGTACTATGACCAAGCTTCTACTTTTTATATGATTCCTTTTCAAGTTTCAACTCATGGAAGAGATTGCTGTCTAAATAGGCTGGTCTTCTATTGCACTTCCTGTTCTTTATCAGATCAGAATAGCTTGCTCTTAAGCCCTTAAGGGGCCTCCTTAAAGTATAGCCAGTTCTCCCAGAATCCTTTTCTCTTCAGATTTGCCTTTCAGGGGATCCTACCCAACAGTTCCCTGAGTTTGCCAAGTCTGCTTTTCTGAAGTCCCATGTCTTTATTCTGCTGCTTTCCTTCCTCCTTCCCTTTATGATCTTGAACTCTTAGCATTTTGTGGTCATTTGCCATGTCTACACGAGATGCTGAATGTGCAGTAGCTTATTGCACAGTTGCATTGCTTGGCATGAAGTGTAATGTGACACTGCTGTACAACTGCGGAATGCTACTGCACAGTAATTTCAGATACTGCACAGTGATTTAGTACTTGTGTATGCAAGTACTAAATCACTGTGCAGTAACAACTGTTCAGTCAGCATCTTGTGTAGGTGCGGCCAGTCACCTAAGTTACCTTCCTTCCTCATATTCTTAACAAATACCTCCTTGTTCACAAGCAATATGTCAAGAAGAGCTTCCTCTACTTGGCCTCTCTACCATCAGTATCAAAAAGTTATCCCTAACACACCCCAAGAATTTGTTGGACTGTTTATGCACTGCTGTGTTTCTTTCCCAGCAGCTATCCTGATCATTAAAGTTCCCCATGAGAACCAGGTCCTGCAATTTGGAAACTTCAGTCAGTTGTTTAAAGATGGCCTCATTCATTTCTTTCTCCAAGTTTGGCAACCCATAGCATATGCCCACCATTACATTATCCCTGCTGCTCTTTCCTCTGACTTTAACCCAGAAGGTTTCAACAGGCCTATCTTCCATGTTGTACTGTACCTCAAGAACACATATACATCTTCTTTTACATATAGAGCAACACATCCTCCTTTGTTCATCTGCCTGTCTTTCCTGACAAAATTATACCCATCTATAACAGGGGCCCCTAACCCTGTTACTCAGGTGAGTGGGAAAGAGCAAGGTAGAAACAGGGTTTGGGGCAGTCAGTCTTGAAGGAAAGGGCTCATGTTAGGGAACCAAGATCTTACGCCTTTAAGAGAACAGAGCAGCAGGTACAGAAGCATCCCTTTAATTAAGAGAGCATGAATTCCTGACCAGGTATAAGAGGAGACAAGCAATTAGCAAAGAGCAGGAGGGGCATGGGGTGTGGGAAGGGCTTGTGGACACATAAGCACTACTGGAATCTGGAATGAACCACTGGGGGACGAGGGGGAAGGAGAGAGTGGGAAGCCTTGCCAGTGGGAGAGAAGGTGCCCTCCAGAAAAGGACAGAGACATGGCAGCTCCTGTGTTACAGGCACCAGAACACCCTATAGTTTAGATGTGGAGAGCTGGGGAAGAGCCACATGCCAGGATGACTCACCCCCTCCTGTGAAGATCATTTACTCAGAGTGAGAAGACTGCTGTTAAAGCGGTAGCAGTTTTTACTTTCTTTTGCTGTATTGCACCCAAGAAGGGAAGACGTTTTTCATTAAAAGCAAAATCTTACTTTTATGTTGAAGTTATTCCAGTGGACTGAGTATGGCTGTAGGTGCATGTGCAAAGGCCACACATACTGGTGGGGCTTAGTATCCTGCCAGGGCAGGGCCACAGACCAAGAAGGCCAGGGGTCCTAGCCCAAGGGGTGAAACCAGGGTCAGGGACCCAGAATATGAGTGACCTGGAGCTTATAAACCAAGCCTGGATGCGGTAGGTCTAGGCTGATGGGTATTTACAGGCTGGAGTAGGCAAGACTTGTATATTGAGACAGTGTCCAGCCTCAGTACACAGAACTGAAAGTAAGAGCTGATAAAATCTGAGAGGTATGGGTATGACTATGGGAGTGTCTGGAAGTCATAATCATTTTCTTTAAAGCTTAATTGGGGTATTGCCATGAAAGGGGAGACCCACCCCATGGACCCAAGGGCTGAGAAGCTTGCAGGATAGCACATCAAGCGCAGACACCTGCGAAGAGGGTATCTGAGCCCTGCCAACAGCCTCCCTCAATAAGAAAACTCTTTAAAAGATCAGTCATGACAGAAGAGAAATTGGAAACAGGATAGGGACTAGGTGTTGTGAGCGGATTGGTTCAGCCACTAGGGGACCTTGGACTCCAGCAGGTTGGCCAAGCCTGTCACACCATTCATGACCATATTCCAGTGGTCCATACCAGCCATCCCACCATGTCTCTACAATCCTAATTACACTGTAATTCCTCAGTTGTACTAGGACCACCAATTTTTCATGTTTATTCTCTGTGCTTCTTGCATTAGTATATAAACATTTCAGGTATCTAACTGATTTTCCTATCTTCTCCCTGAGAACATTGCTAGGACTTCTGCTGTTGTTTCCTCTTACTAAGTTTTTATCCAGGTCTCCTGCCTCTTCATTTACTTGTGGTCTTTTGTCTCCATCCCCTGATGGACTTGGTTTAAAGCTCTCCTCACTAGGTTGAAAAGGATGTATGTGAAGACAGTCTTCCCTGTCTTCGTCAGATGGACCCTGTCTCTTCCCAGCAGTCATTCTTCTTGGAACACCAGCCCATGGTTGAAACAACCAAACCCATGATGAGAACACCATCTACGCAGCCAAACACTGATCTCCAAGATGTGTCTCTTCCTAGCTGGGATTTTATCTTTGACTGGAAGGATCTATGAAAACAATACCTGGGCCTTCATTCTCTTCATCTTTGAACCCAGAGCTATGTAGTCGCTCTTAAACCACTCAAAGTTGGCCCTGGCAGTATCATTAGTGTCCACTTAGATGAGTAGCATGGGGTAGTAGTCAGAGACCCAGATGAGTCCTGGCAACCTTTGCTAATAGACAGCAGACTTCCCAAGCCAAAAGGTCAGACTGACAAACAGATGCCTTCATGCCCTACAGGAGGGAGTTGTCCATCACCACCACCTGTTGCTTTCTCTTGGCATCAGGGGGGCGCATGGCTTGACCTCTCCTGCCACAGTAGTAGACTTTTACATCTGATGCCAGGGCTTCATAACTGTTCTCCAGCTGAAGAGCTGTAGGCCTGGAAAAAGGGTGCTGTATGTTGCCAGAGGTGACAGGCTGCTAGCTTCCACCTCCCAGAGAACCTGTCTTCAGGTCTTTCAGTGACCTCACTGGCTGTTCCTCTTCCATGATGCCTGAGTTCGCCTTGTGCATCAAATTGATAACATCCTTATGTTCAAGCCTCCTCTCTGCTCACTCCTGTAAGCAGCCCTGCAAAATGGCTCTCAAACTGAAGCTACATCACCAAGCCCAAAACAGGCAGGCCTTCCCACTCCCTAGCGTTATGTACCTGCACCCCAGGCAACCATGGCTTTCTGCTCATCTCCTAAGCAGGAGTCTCACTTGAACTCCCCTGTTTGCTGGTTTGGTATCACTGGCTCCTGTGTGAGGTATGTGAGGTAGCTGAAGCTGTTCCTGTTATGGTTTGGTTTTAAATTATTACATCCATTACTTCTGTTATGCTACAAGAAACTCTACACCAAAGCTTACCTAAATGTGCATAGTTAATTAGATGGAAGTAAATAGTAGATAGGAAAGAGTTTACTTTTTTTTCTTTTTTACAGTATATCACAAGCCAGGGAAAAGTATACATCTGTCATCTGAATTTAAAACAGAAACCTGTGAAACCAGTGCAGTAGTTCCATTTGAAAAGCAACTCTTAGAACATTTGGAGAAACTAATGCATAATCTGCAATGTGAAATTCAGCAGTGGAATACACAGTGCCATGCAGCCACAGATACAGTGGCAATGCTAACACACAAACTTATATTTCAGTTTGTAGGTAAGATAAATATTTGTTTATCAGTTGAATAGTCCATTACTTTCAAGTGACTCTCATTAGGCAGTATTGGTTTTCTTTTTTTTTATTCCTGCAAGCAAAAAATGTGTGATATATGACAAAATAAACTGATTTGTATCTATGTACTCAAATTAAAAACTATAGACTCATGTACTTTGGGTATGTCTGCACTGCATAAAAGCATGTTTTTAACTCAGGTTGACTAACCCAGGCTTGCTAAGTGAGATTAAAGGAGCAATGAAGGGAAGTTTAATTGGGTATTAAAGCAGAGCTCAGCTATAGTTAAGGTTGTGAACTTATTCCTGTTTTTTGTAAAACCTATCAACCTTAAGAAAAGTCGATCTTTAAAGTTCTCCTTCAGAAATTCAATTGTGACTGACTGGACATCAAAGGGTCTCTTAGTCATTTGACAATTACTCTAGCCACATTTCCCCTTCAGAGAAGCAAAATTGAAAACAGAATTCAAAAGTTCTCCTGATTGGCTCAAACTTAGTACTCACAACCCAAACACATTATGCTACACATAGGGTGCAGACAGAAGTGCAGCTCCCGCTTGTAACTCATCGCATTTCACAAGAAGCCTCATGAATTACAACAATCCACCAGACCCAACTGAAATACACTGTTGAGTCTAGGGGATTGGGGAACCCAGCTGCTGGCTTCTTGCCTGCAGCTGGTTTCCCCTAGTAATTCCCCTCCTCCTTCCCAGCCTTGGCACGGTTTTTAGAACAGGAAGGCGAAAAGGGAGTGGAGGGAGCTCCTTCTGAGGAATTTCCCTGCTGGCATTGGAGGGTGTGGTGTGTGAATTAGAGCCCTCCCCACCCTCCAACACTGGTGGGAGGCTCCAATACACCTGCCCACCCTCCAGCACTGGCTGAAAAAACACCAGCCAAACTCTTCTATTCCCTTTTCCCCCTTCCCATTTTGAAAGCAGCATGATGGCTGAGCAGTGGCACAGACAGAAGTTACTGAAGCTGCTCTATTTTGGAGCTTCTTCATCTGAACCTGATTTTCATGGGATTGGGGCCTTTTAAAGCATTCTGCAGCTGTGCACTACTGTTTGGTCATGGCTGTAGGGTGGTTTCAGGGGCCAGATTGGTTGAAAACTGTCACTTGCATCTGCAACCATACAGACTAGCCGGCCAGTTTTTACATAAGGCGGGTGGGAAAAGAGGAAAACAGTAACCATATATATGTATACCCAACTATTGTTCTGATCCTTGACAGAAACCAAAAGAAAACATAGATATTTTGATATAGTTTCATAGTTTCATAGATTTAGGGTCGGAAGGGACCTAATAGAT